>NC_083420.1:5792021-6446188 GCF_020745735.1 Hemiscyllium ocellatum
TAACCCTCAATCCTCAAGAACCTATGTATCTCAGTGTTAAATATATTCAATGACCTGGCCTCCACAGGCTTCAGTACGAATTCCACAGATTCACCTCTCTCTGACTGAAGAAGTTTCTCCTCATTTCTGTTCTAAAAGGTCTTCCTTTTACTCTAAGGCTGTGCCCTCGGGTCCTAGCGTCTCCTACCAATGGAAATATCTTCCCAACATCTACTCTGTCCAGGCCATTAGTATGTCTCAAAAAGATCCCCCCTCATTCTTCTAAACTCCATCAAATATAGACCCAGAGTCCTCAAATGTTCCTCATTTGTTAAGCTTTTCATTCCTGGGATAAATCCATGAACCTTCACTGAGCATGCTCCAGGGCCAATACATTGTTCCGGAGATACAGGACCCAAAGCTGTGTGTAATATTCCGAATGTGGTCTGACCAGAGCTTTATAAAGCCTCAGAAGTACATCCCTGCTTTTATATTCAAGTCCTCTCAAAATAAATGCCATCATTGCATTTGCCTTCCTAACTACTGAGTCAACCTGTAAGTTTACCTTGAGAATATCCTGGAATAGAACTCCCAACTCCCTTCGCCCTTCCGACTTCTGGATTTTTTCCCCATTTAGAAAATAGTCCACACCTCTATTCTTCTTACCAAAGTACGTGACCTCACACTTTCCCACATTCTACTCCATCTGCCACTTGTCTGCCCACTCTCCTAACCTGTCCAAAGCCTTCTGCAGCCTCTCTGCATGTTCAGTGCCACCTGTCCCTCTATCTACTTTTGTCCCATTTGCAAACATAGCTAGAATGCCCTCAGTTCCTTCATCTAGATTGTTAATGTATAAAGTGAAAAGTTGTGGCACCAACACGGAGCCTTGCCGAACACCTTCTGGAACACTTGTCACCATTTACCATCCTGAAAAGGACCCTTTTATCCCCATTCTCTGCTTTCTGCCAGACTGCCAAGCTTCTAGCCATGCTAGCACATTGCCCTGACAACATGGGCCCTTATCTTACTCCTGTGCAGCACCTTTTCAAGGCTTTCTTAAAGTCCAGATAGATAACATCCATTGGCTCTCTTTGGTCTACCCTACTTGTTACTTCCTCAAAAGAATTCTCGCAGATTTGTCAGGCATGACCTCCCTTTGATGAAACCATGCTGACTTTGCCCTATTTTATCATACACTTCCAAGTATTCAGAAATCTCATCGTTCACAATGGATTCCAGGAACTTACCCACAAACGAGGTTAGGCTGATTGGCCTGTAATTTTCCATCTCTTGCCTTACTCCCTGATGTCACATTAGCGATTTTCTAGACCTCTGGGACCCTCCCTGATTCTAGTGATTCCTGAAAGATCACGACTAATGCCTCCACAATCACTTAACCAATATCCCTTAGAATTCTGAGCGTAGTCCATCTGGTCCAGCTGATTTATCCACATTCAGGCTATTCAGTTTTTCTAGCGCTCTACGATCATTCCTGCTGATTGCTTATTTGAATCAGCTATCAATTTTTTTTCTGATTACATATGCATTTCAGTTTCTATAACACAGTTTGTTACTTCATTTACAAAACTGACATAAGTTTGATGTGTTCTTCATAAGATCAGGTCAAAATTACACATCTTCAATGAAATCTAAGTAGAAGTCAACCTATCAGTTGCTGACTTTTCCTATTACATGGGGAAAAGATTGGTGTTGAAAATACAGCGTCATTTTAGTGGAGACAGCACAATCGAAAACACTGTAATCTAATTCTTCCTTTAGTAGGTGTTGTGAATATCTACTTTCTGATCAGTGTATTTCAACTAAACTTTAATTCCTAAGAGTAAAAACTTTATTTTAACAGTAGAAATGGGATAAATGCAAACAAAGCATGTTGAAATCTATATACTGAAAAAGGTTAGGTCATGTTTCTTTAACAGGTTACCTATGTTTGAGTAAAGACACGGGGTCCTAAACGTGGGCTTGTAGAGCTAACGAGGTGGATCTACAACACTCGTAATGATGACAGTTCAGGGATTGTCTTGGGAGTTGAAGCCAAAATTAGTTGAAAGCATTCAGTGAACTCAGGCTGTAAAGACCATTACAACAGAAAGACTTTTGCTGAAAGAAGTTAGGTGCAGTTACAATTTTAGCTGGGATGGTACTGAAGCAAAGATGCAGCTTCAATAATGTTGCTGCTAGCAGACTCCAGGCAGTTAAGGCAGGTGAGGTCTCTGGAAACCATTGATAGTTCAGTGCAGTTGAGTGTGGGGATGAATTAAATCCATAATCAGCTTGTGCAGAGAAACACTTGAACTCAGAAATCCTAGGGACAGTGTCTGCTCAGTGAAATTAGTAGTCAATGAAAAGAACTGAATTTATGAACATGAATAGATGCTGACTGCAGTTGGGGAATCCAGTGGAACACAATGCCAGGGAAAGAGACTGAACTACCTGAAAGTGAGCAGTAATTGAGACACAGTCCGTTACAGAGCAGCATTTGAGAATGTTTCAAGGCTAGATTTTCATGCGTGAAGAATTGAAACCCCTTGCATAGGAGACAAAGTTTTAATGAGATTTGATGACTCTCAGTGTCATTAACATCTGGGGATTTGCCAAGAAATCTGTGAAATCTGTCTTGACTGCATTTACTCTTTAACGTGCCCTTTGGAGTGTTCAAGCACAACATGGCTTTTATTTACAGACTTACATAAATTTGGTGGTCATGTCAGGGATCGTAAAAACAGTCATTTGCAATTTAAAATTAATAACAGCAGCATTTAGTCAAAAAATGTTTCCTGGCATTTAAACTAGCTATTCAATCTTTTCAGGACTAAACGGTCTCTTTTATTATCTGACTTTTATACGAAATCATGCATTTAGTTCTTCCTTAACTGAAATTGATTTCCATACATGAACAAAGCCTCACCAATGATAAGGTCATAGCAGGTATGTGCGAGGAGCTTCAATTGATTAACTTTATGTCTTCTCTCTGATGACAGTCCAGCTAAAAAATATTTCCCTCTAATGGGATGCCAAGGATTAACTCGGCAGAAGAGGGAAGTAAAGAATGACCCATAGTCTATCGCCCTGGTAAACTGCAGCATTAATACCCAGCATCACAGCAGCATGCTAATAGTTTCAGGTGGGGGAGGGGGTTGGCTTGCAGGGTGGATTTCTGCTTGCTCACCACAGCTTTGGTACAAGAGCTGCAGAGAGCAGAAAACAATGACTTTCCATCTTGTTCTGAAGGTATTCATAGCTCTTTGGTTGTAATTATGGTAGGCATTTCACTCTTTATCTAGAGGTTTGTAAAGCATTGTATTCTACAAACACAATAACAGATATTTGAAGATTCAACAGGGAATTTCTGTATCTCTGCACAGTGTATTTTGGAAACAGAGTGGAAAACATTTAATGCATTTTTCAAAGTGGTGTAAATATACTGCTGTTGTCAGATAGCATGGCATTTTCAATAAGTTCTATTGATAGTGATTACCTGGCATTGCATGAATAAGATCTCCACATAGTACAAAGAACTTGGGTTTCAAGGTTAACTTGTTGATAGCCTGCACTGCTTGCTCGGTGAGCTTGATTTCTTCCTGCCATTCATCACCGCTATTATCGTGATCTCCAACCTTCCACGCTTTCATAAGGCCGAATTGTGGATCAGCTCCTTGTATGAAGTAGAAAGGTCCTTTCCAATCTTTCTCTAGGGAACAGTTAAAAAAAAATTGTATTCAGACTTGACACCTGCCTACAGATACAACATATATAATAAGTTGTTCCCTTCCATATGGCTATACCAGCTGCTATATTCCAACTGAAACATAGAGGGAAAGGTGTAGAGGTGAGCACAGTTCAGAAGGAAGACAGATAGAGCATAGAGATGTACAGCATGGAAATAGACTCTTCGGTCCAACCCAGATGGAGCAGTTGAGTGGAAAACATAGACTATTGGCGATTATTTTGTCCAATAAATGAAGCAGTCATTTTAATGCAGCTCCCTGGTATTGCCATTTTCTCTTCATGAAGTAGCCTTCTCTTCAAAGAAGTCTTAATTGAAAATACAAAAAAAAGTTCATCACTGGATTAATTTCTACGCTCATCAAAGTAGAGATGTCAGTGTGAGAAAATGGAATACTACACTACTTTGTTCAGGTATCAGAATGAAGCATTCCAAAATTCACGCAGTAATAGTGTGAGGAGCTCACTGATTTTTTTTCTCTCTGACAAGGTTAACAAACAGCTCTGAAAATGTGTTGCTGGTTAAAGCACAGCAGGTCAGGCAGCATCCAAGGAACAGGAAATTCGACGTTTCGGGCCAGATTCCTGTTCCTTGAATGCTGCCTGACCTGCTGTGCTTTAACCAGCAACATATTTTCAGCTCTGATCTCCAGCATCTGCAGACCTCACTTTTTACTCTAACAAACAGCTCTGTTGCTTTAGCCCTTTTTATTACTGTTTGAGATTCTTTGGCCAATTTTCCCATAAAGAATGTGGACCTGAACTTGAGGTAAGCTCTGTAGTATCCACATCAGGTGGATAAACAACATTTGCAGTGCAAGATTGGAGGTCATTCCTCATGGAGGCCCAAGCAATGAACAATTCATGAGATAAGTCAAGATTTTTAGACCTTGGTACTGGCCATCTTTTTTTTGGTATCTGTTGAGGCTGCAAGAAAGACTTGCCACACAAGAACATCACAACATAAGTATAAGCACAATGGGGGGAAATCGGTCAGATAGAGCAGATGGTTGAGGAAAAATTGCCTTTGCCTCAGCCATCAGGTATCAAAAGATTGAGAATGACTTTTTTTCCATTCAGTAAAGACCCAATAGAGTAGTCTAGTGATTAAGCATTCTTATATTTATTCACTGGCATCCAAATAGAAGCTGTATTAATTACATCAGATGTTTCTTATCCTTCACAGTGTTCTGTATTGTTTTGTCAAATGTAGTAAAAACTGTTTACAAATCTAACCAAATGACACCTCGCATAGTGTCAAAAGAATAACACAGTAAGAAAGCTACATTTTACACCCTAAGTTCTAACACAATGCTCTATTTGTAAATTAACGGGTGTCATTTGCCATTTATATATAAAAAAAATCGCTTAATGGAGCAATTATCATCACTGAACTCAAAGGCATCTATAAGTAAATTTGAATTGTTATACATCTACCAATTGCATGCATGTCTCTACTAGCTAACACCACCCTGCTATCTTCCCTCCGCATCACCCCATTCACTTCTGTCTAGTTTATGGCCTGTGCACTTGTCAAAAGTCAATGATATCCTTTCTGACTACAATCATTATATGAGCACAAGTGTGGTCAGCTTCCATTGTCAACGTCAATTTGTTCAAAGCTTCATTGTCTGCATCATATACCATAATTTAGCTCTGCTCATCATTACTTCTTGTTCATCTCCATTTGCTTCCCATCAATCAACACAATTAATTCAAAATCTTCATGCTTGTTTACAACTCCCTCCAAAACCCAATGTCCCAGTTTGTTCCAAGTTCTTTCAACACTAATCAAATATTCAGTCTTCTCACTCCATGTGACAGAGCCATGGGACACAGAAAATTCTGTTGATAGGTCCCTGACCTGAAATATTAACCTTGTTTCCCTGTCACAGGTGCTGTCCAAACTGCTGAGCATATTTTGCTTTTATTTTTTTTGTAGATATTTTTATTGAAATTTAACATTTTTGCAAATTTACAAAAATAAACAAAACTCTCAAATACAAACATTGATGTACAATTAAATCATATATACAATAGTCATAATTTAACAAAGAAAAGAGAAAGAAAACAAAAAAAGAAAAAAAAGAAACGAAAAAAGAAAGAAAAAAAAACTCAACTTTCTACTAATCTAACCTATAACTAACCAGAGTGTATACCTAAGTCTCTTACATGCTCGGAATGTATAAACATCAAATATAATAAAACCCGTATTCGCGCAGGATTCCTCTCCCAAGGGGCCCCGGAGCAGCCCGGTCTGAAATCTTCACTAAATAAAAGCCCTTGTTAGGATAGCCGAAATATCTGCATTTATATAATTCAAAAAGGGCTGCCATATTTTATAAAATAATTCAGTCTTTCGGTGCACCATATTTGTGAGGAAGTCAAGGGGGATATATTCCATAATTAATCTGTGCCAATTTGAAAGTCCAGGGGGGCCCTCAGCCACCCAGTTCACCAAAATATTTTTCCTTGCACAGAAAGAGAGAATAGAAAATAGTTTCTTCCCATGCATATCCAGAGATGAGAGGTTCGAAAAGCCCAAAAGGAGAGATACAGGGTCCACCCTAATTTCTGTTCCTAAAATTTCTGTCAGGGTATTTGCTACTTTAGTCCAGTATCTGCGGATTTTCTGACAAGTCCACAGACAATGTACAAGAGTACCCACCTCTATTTTGCATTTGGGACACATTGGAGATGCTCCTGCCTTAAATTTTGCCAGTCGAGCCGGAGCTATATGGGCCCTATGAAGTATCTTTAGTTGGATAGCCTGAGTTCTGTTACAGATAGCAATTCTTCTAGCATTTTCCCAAATGTCATTCCACATATCCTCAGAGATTTCTAGCCCCAAGTCCTGCTCCCATGTTTTAAGCAGGTCATCCATGTCTCCTGAGACTCCATCATGTAGCAAATGGTATATAGTACTAACGGAGGATGCCCCCGCTGGTCGTAAGACATTACGTTCTCTGTCTGATTTATAAAAACTATCTATTAATGTAGTCTTCCTCTGTATATAATCTCGAACTCGGAAGTATCGAAAGAGATCCCCATTAGGTATTCCGAATTTCAGACGCAGCTGCTCAAAGGACATCAGGATCCCATCTTTAAATAGGTCCCCTAAGCATGAGATGCCCCTGGATCTCCAGAGTTTAAAGGTGGCATCTGTAATCCCCGGTTGGAATCCCCATGCGCCTACTATTGGTGCATGGGGGGATGTTTTATGTGAGTTACCCTCATTTTGCCGCATTATATTCCAGGCCTTAATTGTGTTTAATATTATGGGATTTTTACAGTGGTCTGTAATGATTTTCCTCTTATCTGAAAATAAAAGGTTAATAAGTGGGTATTTTACTTGGGAGGCTTCGATATCCAGCCAAATTGATTGTGGATCAGATGAAACCCAATCAGCTATGTAACTTAGTAGGGAGCTTAACTGATATTTCCTAAAGTCTGGGAAGTCCAGTCCTCCCCTTGCCTGTGGAAGCTGTAGCTTCTTCAGCTTAATAAGGGGCCGTCTATGGTTCCAAATAAAGGAGCCCAACCAGCCATATAATTTACGTAGGGCTAGCCTTGGCAGCATCAGCGGGAGCATTCTCATAGGATATAAGAGACGGGGCAGAACATTCATTTTAATTAATGCTATTCTCCCTAGCCAGGAAATCGGAAGGTCTCTCCATCGCTGGAGGTCCTGCCTTATCCTTTCCATTAATTGTACAAAATTAGCCCTATACAGCTGATCAAATACTGGCGTGATAAAAATACCTAAATATAAGAAGCCCTCCAGGGACCAACGGAAGGGAAAAGGGGATCCGTCCATTAAGTGGGGTATCATAGCCAGACCACCCATTGGCATGGCTTCCGATTTGGAAAAATTAATTTTATAGCCTGAGAATGCACTAAATGTATTAATAACTTGAATTAGACGAGGCACTGACATTAAAGGATTACTGAGGAATAAGAGAACGTCATCTGCATAGAGGGTAATTTTGTGTTTACCTGTACCAATCCTCGGGGCCATTATATTAGGATCAGTCCGGATGGCTTCTGCTAATGGTTCGATTATCAGTGTAAACAACAATGGTGAGAGAGGACATCCTTGACGGCAGCCCCTACCCACATTGAAGCCATCCGATCTTAACCCATTAGTAATAACAGCTGCTTTGGAGTCATTATACAATGTTGAAACCCATTTGGTAAACACCTGTCCAACGCCAAACCTTTCCAATGTGTAAAATAAATATGACCATTCAACCCTATCAAATGCCTTTTCCGCATCCAATGAAATTACTACTCCTGGTATCTTTCCCTGATGACAGGCTTGGATCATATTCAAGACCCTTCTGATATTATTGGATGATCTGCGGCCCTTAATAAATCCCGTCTGGTCCTCCTTTATAATATATGGCAGTACCCTTTCTAGTCTTAGTGCTAACATTTTTGAGAGAATTTTAAAGTCTACATTTAGTAAGGATATTGGTCTGTAAGATGCACAATCTTCTGGGTCTTTTCCTTTTTTGAGGATAAGAGAAATATTTGCTTCTTTCAGCGTGGGCGGGAGACAGACCTGACTATGCGCAAAATTATACATATCCATAAGTGGGTCAACCAATATTCCTGTAAATTCTTTATAGAATTCAGCTTGAAAACCATCCGGGCCCGGTGCTTTTCCGCTCTGAAGTTGCCTAATTGCCTCAAGTATTTCTTGGACTGTTAAAGAGGTATTTAGGGCCGACACCTGTTCCGGAGTCAGGCCCGGGAAGGTCAAATTTTTAAAAAATGACTGCATCCTCCTAATCCTATCTTCACAATCCTGCGATCTATATAGTTCAGAATAAAATTCTTTAAAGGTCGCATTGATCTTTTTATGATCATGAGTCAGGGATATTTTGCTTTTATATCACATTTCTAGTATCTGCAGTATTTATATCCATTAATCTCTTAGATAATTCAAGTTCTCCCTACCTGGAGTTCTATGAAGAAATGAAAGATAATTGAGATTGACAGCATCAGTTCCATGGCACATGATGCAAGATGGAAAATTAATAACAACGATCTGACCAATAATCTGAGGGCTGAGAACAAGAGAAATGGACTTTTGGAGTGTCACTGCATAATGTACAATGATGTCAAATTTTGTCTGCAAGATCTCAACATTAAAAATTGTATAGACTTGAGTGTTGAGCAAAACAGTAACAGCAGGAGAGAATAGTTTGTGAAAGTATATTAGTGTAATTTAATGACCGAAACACAAATGTAGGAAATTTGATCAGCAGGTTTATAAAGGTCACAAAAATTTCTGGAATGGTAAATATCTGAGAAAAGCTGCAGAATACAGGGAGATATATGGTGGTCTGGTCAGATGGCCAGAACAGTGACAATTGGAGTTTAATCCTGTTAAACGTGAAGTAATGAATTTTGGGACAATGAATAAGGCAAGGGAGTATCCAATGAGTGGTAGGCCTCTGGAAAGTATGAAGGATTAGAGGGACCTTGGTATGTATGCCCACTGATCCTTGAAGGCAACTGGGCAGGTCAATAGAGTCATTAAAAGATGTATGGGATAACTGCCTATATTAACTGAGGTACTGAAAGCATGAACAGTGAAGTTATAGCGGGACTATATAACATATTAGTTGGGCCACAGCTGGATGCATTTCTGAGTGGCCACAAAATGTGAAATATATGATTACACTAAGGAGGGTACAGATACGAATCAACCAGGATGTTGTCCGGGCTGGATGATTTCAGCTATGAAGAAAAATAGGAAAACAACCCCAGCCTTCAGGCAGAGAAGGCCAAGGGAAAACCTAATTGAGGTTAACAAAATTATGATGGGTATGAATAGGATAGATAGGATGAACTGTTCCCCTTAGTGAGGAGGTGAATAACCAAGAGGCAGAGTTAAGGCAAGGGGCAGCATGTTTGGAGGGGATTTACAGAAAAATGCTTTTACTCAAAAGGTAGTGCATATCTGAACGCATTGTCTTAAACAGGGGTAAAGACAAGAACCATCACAATATTTAAGTCGTTATCAAATTAATACTTGAAGTGCCAAAGGTAGAAGGCTATGGACCATGTACTGGGAAACAGATAGATGCTTGTCAACCAGTGCAGTCAGAGTGGGCCAAAAGGCCTACTTCCACGCTATATTATATGACTCTAGCACCGATGCTTGGTGTGCCATGAGTGGTAGCATGAATGTCAAGGGGCAAGAAGGCACAATAACTAGAAAAGTGAGAACAGGACAGTTGGAAAGAGGGAGCCTGGAGAAAAAAAGACTCCTGCTTCCAGGGAAGACATGCTGGTGAGTCATGATAGTAAGAAACCGGCCATGTTGCCAGGTTCAGGTAATTATGGGAGCAGTAGGAGCGTAAATGCAAGTACATCTCTTTCTTCTCTCATAGTAGATTTCAAAAGTGAAGAGTGTGTTAGGAAGTTCAAATGAAAAGATACAGAAGCCATAGGGAGTGGTTGGTATATCTCGGTTTGTGACAGACTTATTCCAAGGGTAAGCAGAGTTTGAGTTTGCCACAAATTAGTGGAAGATGGCTGGTCAAGAGATGTATATTACTTAGTTTCGTAGAAGACATATTCAAGTTCAGCATTTTAAGCTTTTACAGATATATAGGTGAATGTGTTGATGCACACCTTTTTAAGAGCATGTGATGAATGAACAATAAAAATAATTTAAAGGTTAGAGAAAGAAATAAAGATGATGAAATATTCTATGAATCATGGATAAAGATTTTTGCTGTTACTAATTTCCTGTGACATCTTAAAAAGTGTTTTCTTATTCATGTATTTTATGATCTTGATACAAACAGTGAATCGTAGAAACCTTTCTTAATTATGGTTAGTGCACTACTGAGACCATAGAAATGTCATTGTTGAAATGACTAGAGTTTTTTTTTAAACAAATGATAAGAAATTAGATTCACATTCTGGTGTTTTTCCTGCTTAACATTATGGGTTAGTGTTATCCATGGCTGACAACTCCCCCAAGAGTTTAAAAATCGATGGATTTGTTCATACAAATTGTACATAGTTTTTAAGTTGTCTCCTTTAATTATCCATATGCCCAATCAAAATTTTGCTCAATGCTCTTAACTGAGCACAGCATTTTCCTTAAAACCCCTTAGTCAATTCACAACCTTAATCCTCATTCCTTCAATGCATGTTCCTCAATCTGAAAGGCCAGCAATGTTTCTCAGAAATTAAGTTGAAGTGTAAATGCTAAATGCAACAATGTCCAGCCTTCTAATGGCAAATACTAAACCTTATATAATCCATTTCACGACGCAGTGATCCATATAATGAATTAAATAGTAAATTGTTTTAAAAAAACTCAAAAACCATTTCTTCAACAGCTTGCATTTATAAAGTACCTCCAACATATTAAAAAAGTGGTCTAATTAGAGTCTGGAGGGAAGAAATTCAACAAGGTGACCTATTTCTTTCTATTGTGTTGATTACAAACATTAAATTGGTTGTTTTAGTGTCCAGTATGCTTTATTAAGTATGCATTTCAGATATAATGCTCATTAGAATGATAAAAAGGAGTTCCATGTGATTACTGAAAATTATTAACCACATTTCTTTTCCCAACAAGACACTGGTTAAGTGTTTGATACAATAATCAATCAGAATAGTGAACCCTGATCATTTAAAGGATGGCATTACAATGGTCTAGGTGGTGGACTAACAATAGTGAGGGGAAGAACTTGATGTTGATATACCTCCAGTATATCCAGAGAGAAAAAATATTGATGCAAACAGGATGTTGTGGTGGACTGTCAATAAAAAGCATCTAATTGCACAGATATTAAAAGTAAAAGGTTTAATGCAATATGGAACACTTCATGTGGGGCAAGAAGCAGCTTGCACTTAGGTTTTTATGAATACTCTGTTAATCACAGATAAACAGTGTGTGCCTACATCCCACTAAGGATACTTCACTTTCTTTTACAATAATTCTTCTTGAATGAAGTAAACTGATTCACATTCTTCCACATCCACATGGGAATCTGTTCCACGTCCCCAAAATGTTGTTGGTGAAAAAGTTCTGTTTTCAGTCTTTAAATACCAGTGGCTGGATATCACTTACAGATCATTAAAAATTGCAATAGAAGTAAGCCATTCGGCTCATCGAGTCCACTCTATCATTCAATGAGATCAATTTGATAATCCTCAATTCCACTTTTCTACCTATTCTCTGTAACCATAGGTTCCCTTATTGATTAGAAATCTTATCAATCTCAGCCTTGAATATATTTAGCAATACAGCTGCTACAGCTCTCGGAAATAATGAATTCCACAGACTGACTACCCTCAAAAGAAGAAATTCCTCCTCATCTGTCTCATCTGGGTGACCCTTTACACTGAGATTACACCATCTTGTCCTTGGCTCTCCCACAAGGAGAAACAACCTTTCCAAATCTATGTTGTCTACCCCGAAGAATCTTATATGTTTCAGTAAGGTTACTTCTCTTTCTTCTAAACTTCAATGACTACAAGCACAAACTTTCTCAACCTGTACTGAGAAGAAAGTCTCTCCACAACCAGGATCAACCCATGAACCTTCTTTGAACTGCCACTAATGCCATTACATCTTCTTTTAGATAAGGGATCCAAAGCTGTTCATAGTATTCAGTGACGGCCTGACTAGTCAGATGCTGGAGGTTAGAGGCAAGACTAGAGTGGTGCTGACCTGACCGGACTAATGCCTTGTATAATTTTAGCAAGACTTTCTATCGTTATATTCCATTCCTTTAGAAATAAGGGCCAACTGTCCACTTATCTTCCATAATACCCACTGAATTTAGGTGATGGTTTCTTGTGATTCATGCATGAATTAAGAGTCCAATGATGACCATTAAATCCAATGTTGATTGTCAGAAAAAACCCAGCTCATTCACGAATGTCCTTTAGAAAAGGAAAGTGCCATCCTTAACTGGTCTGGCCTAGATGTGATTCCAGACCTACAGCAATGTGGTTGACTCTTAACTGCCCTCTGGGTAATTAGGGATGGGCAATAAATGCTGGTCTAGACAACAAAGCCAATATTTTAAAAAACTTCCAAATTCCACTGTGCTGCAGCTTTCTGCAGTCTTTTCTCATTCAAGTAATACCCAGATCTTCTATTCTTCCTGCCAAAGTACATACCACAATTTCTCACACTATATTCCATCTGCTAAGTTTTTGCTTACTTAAATAGTCTATATCCCTCTGTAGATTGTGTCACCCTTACTGTGTGCCCTTCCACATATTTTAATGTGATTCATAAACCTAGCAATAATACCTTCTATATATATTGTAAATAAGTATAGCCCAACAGTAATCCCTGTTGTACTCCTCTATACAGTTTACTATCTTGAAAATGCCCCCTTTATGTCAACACTGTGGTCTCCTATTTTATAGCCAATCCTCTACCCACCCCAGTATATCACCTACAAAACTATGGGCTTTTACTTCATGAGTAGCTTTATGTGTAGTATCTTATCGAACACCTCTTAGAAATCCAAATATATTGCACCTATTGGTTCCTTTTTATCTATCCCAATTGCTACCTTCTCAAAAGAACTACAATAAATTTGTCAAGCATGATTTCCCCTTCATGAAGCCATGTTGACTCTGCTTCGTTTTATTGTCTGTTTCTAAATGTTCTGCTATTAATATTTTCTCAACAACAACTGACTTATAGTTAGCTATGTATATGTCACCACTGTTTGAATTAAGGTGTTATACTGACAGTCTACTAATTCTCTGGGACTTTCCTAGAATCTAAGGATTCTTGGATTCAGGCCTACATCAATTCTCAACTGATTTAGCAATAATACAAATCCTGTCCAATAAGTGAAATACAAAATAGCATTGAATTCTAATCCATTTCAGTTGAAGGTAAACCTCGGTTGGGTTCAATAAACAAGGATAGGGACATTATAAATTCCATATCCATCGTTAAAAAATTGTAAAAATCTGCAAAGAGCATCAAAATGAAGCTCAAATCATCAGAATCTATGGTTTATAAAACTGCAATCCCAAACGAAGAGGCTTCATAAATTAACAGGATACCTGATCCTGTATAGTGAATGTTAAAGTTGAGGACCTAGGTCAAGGTTGTCCTGAATCTCTGGAACTCCAAACCCAAGAAAGTAGGTCCTATTATTGGGAAAATGTTAGACTCTATTATAAAGGGTGCAATAGCAAAGCATTTAGAAACACATAATTTGCTCAAGCAGAGTCAGCATGGCTTCATGAGGGGGAAAACAAGCCTGACAAATTTACTAGACTTCTTTAACAAATAGGTAGACAAAGGGGAAGCAGTAGCTGCAATAAGCATTTGATAAGGCCCCACACATTAGACAAGTTAATAAGATGAGAACCCATAGTGTTGGAAGTAGTATACTAGTGTGGAAAGAAGATCAGATAACTAATAGAAGACAGAGTTGGGCGAAGAACATTTTCAGGATGGCAACCGAGAACTAGTGTTGTGCCACAGAGGCCAATGCTGGTGAAATAACCTCAGAGACCGGTTTGATGTCACCATTCACCATTTATCTTTACACGCATAGTATTTGACACTGGTCCGACTTTCTCAGAGCCAGGTCTCAGAGTGAACAGAAGCTCGGACATTCCTGTTTATATTTATCAGCCAGGGCTTCCTAATTGGGGCTGTGAATCTGGCCCAATCAGGGAACTCATATTCTAGGAGGTCCACCCACCTGACCTCATTATAATCATTACAGCTGGTGCCAGAACTATTTACAATGTATATTAAATGACCTGGGTGGCTAAGTGTATATCCCATAGCCAAGTCTTTCAGTGACAAAAATAGGTGGGAAGGCAAATGTTGAGATTGTCAAAGAGTTTTCAGAAGGAGATACAGGTCAAGCGATAGCAAAAATTTGACAGATGGAACAGAAATGTGAGAAAATGTGAGCTTCTGCACTTTAGCAGGAAGAATAGAGGCAGTATAGTATTAGTTAAAATTGAGAAAGAATGCAGAAAACTATAAAAGAGTTTAAGGATTTGGGTGTTCTCAACAATGAATCACAAAAGCTAGCTTACAAGATCAGTGGGAAATAGGGAATGCAAATGCACCGTTGGTCTTTATTTCAGCAGGAATGAAGACTAAAAGTAGGGAGATTTTGCTAAAACTATAGAAGGCACTAGTCAAGACTACACCTGGAACACTAAACAGTTTTGGTTCCCCTACCTAAGGAAAGATATATTGTCATTGAAATCAGTCCAGAGAAGGTTCAGTAAGCTGATACTAGGTATGAAAGAACTGTCTTATGAGGAGACATTGATGGGTTGAACCTGTATTCACTGGAATTTAGAAAAATGAGAGGTGACCTTATTGAAATATGCAATTTTCTTTGAGAATTTGACAAAGTAGCTGCAGAATGGTTGTTTCCCCTTGTGGGAAAATCAAGGATCAGAGGGAATAATCTGAGAGTAAGGGGTCACTCAGTTAGGACAGAAAGGAGGAGGAAGAGGAATGTCTTCTCTCAAAGACCTGAATGAATGGTTGGAGATATATTGGAGGATGAAGTAAATTTGTTATCATAGTTACAGTGTTCTTGAAATTTATCCAAAATAACTTTAATCCAGACAGGCTGTGTGATGGAATCTCAAAGAGGTGTGTACATTTACATTCCAGCTTCAGTAGGATTCAAAAGTAATCATCCTTTATATAGGGAGATACATCAAACTTAAAATCAATGGCAGGTGATAAAAAATGTAATCAGCATTTCTTCATACGGTGAGATTTTCCTTCGAAATAAAAAATCAAACAAAGAGAATTCTTAAAACTTAAATGATGAATAGGCTATGTAGTGTCGGGAAGGGTAGTCAGACACACATACAGTCTGGGCTTAGATAAAGCAAAAAAGTGAAAATAGAACATTTAAAGAATCTTATACTATATAATCAAGGTCACCAATATGCAACTTTCACAAAACAGTTTGATTATAAAAATATGATGCAACTTTTAGAATGTCAAATAATAAAAATTAAATTTGATGGAAGGCACCCATAAGTCACTTGCCTGATATGATGTACATCAACTGTCATAACATTCAATTTTTTGCAAAACACATACCCTTGGACTCATGTTATAGGACATTCAACTTCATATTTAAAAATACCTCATGTTTAGCACGGGCTTGTGATACACTTCATGACACTTTCTGTAATGAAGGAAACCAAGCATTTCATTCTGGGTTCTGACTCCTAGTCTGACGTTACAAGCAATGTATGAACACTAAATCATCTTAGAGATTAATAAGCTGCTACAAACACCTAGATTTCTAGAGTAACTGGCCAGCTGCACCAAAATAAAAGCCAGTTTTAGCAAATGAACATCATAAGCATGCCTCAGAATCCAGATTAACTAAGCAACGTGACAGCAGATCAGGTAGTAGATTATTTTATTGTCCAAAACAGTTGGTTGCACTACACTATTTCGTTGTTCAATACTAGCACCCTCAGGCTAATTTGTCACAATGTTCCCAAGGCTTTTAAGAGCATCACAATCAAATGTGAGACTTATTTTGCTTTGATCAATTACTTTTTTTATTTTATCACAGAAGCAAACCTGTTAACTCTGAATCCCGTCACCTGGGATTCTTAAATACAAATGAACTTGTTCCATTTACAAAATCATCCCCAGTGAAAATAAAGCTGTCAAGACCTATTTGCATTTCTGCTGAATTATTGCAGCTTTAGAACTTTTACAAAAATCATCAAATCCCTTCAGATTCATCTCCATTTATACAATGAAATATAAAAATCAATCAGCAATTACAGTGGAAAAAAATGAAAGCAATAAAACATCAAATCACTATGTGCAAGAGGATTGCTAACAAAACAAATTGATTAGAAACAGAATTAGATGGAACAATACCTACGCAAAGGACTAATTGTCCTCAACAATGCACTGCGGCCTTTTATACAAAAGCTTATAGGTGTAACTTAAAATCTGCAATTCTCTGCAAGCCAAATTCTACAGAGCATTAGGACATGAGGCAGAGTTGAGCAATGGGCCTGTTTAGTTTTCATCCATCTGCCAGATTGCAAAATAAACAATGGCTTTGCTGTCCAGGCAAAGAAGACAATGCAGAAAGCTATAAAGGAAAGATACAATTAAATTAAAAAAGGGAGAAAGAGATAGTCCAAGAAATTTCAGGTCAGTCTGTCTGATCTCTGTGGTGGGCAAGATATTAGAAAGATTTTGGAGGGACAGAATATATTTTCACTTGGAGACACAGATTAATCAAAGATAGTCAACATGTATTTAAGGAAAAATAAAACTTGATCAAATTTGTCAAATTTCATGAGGAGGTAACCAGGAGTGCTGATGAGTGCAATGCACTTGATGTGATCGACACAGACTTTAGCAAGTCTTTTGAGAAGGTCCCTTATACAGACTGATCAAGAAAGTAACAAGCCCATGGAAAACAAGTGGCACATTAGATCCTAAGTTGAGGTGCAGGAAGCAGATGAGGGGTTTCTGTGACAGGTCTATTTTCAGTGGGGTTTCACATGTCCCAGTGCTTGAATGGCTATCTGTTTGTGGTGTACATTAATAGTCTGGACTTGAATATTAGGGGTATGATGTGATGCAAGTTTTGTAATTCATCTGGCATTTATTTTGGATATTGAACAAGGTATATGGTTTGTAATGTTGGGGTGCCAATTTCCCCATTTGCAATTTCTAAACAAATGTTCAAGGCCAGTTGCAACTGACACTGCTTATCTAGATGCACAGCAGTCTTTTCCAGTTTGCACAGCTATAAAATCTACAATACAAAAAGGGAAAGCATTAGACTTCATGGCAACATCTGCCATTCTCACCTGGTCTGAACGACCTGTGACTTCAGACCCACAAATGTGGTTGACTCTCAATTGCCCTCTGAAATGGCCTAGCAAGCTATTCAGTTGTATCAATCGCTACAAAGTCTCAAAAAAAAAGAAACCAGATGTATCACCTGGCATCAACCTAGGCAAAGGAAAAGACAAATGGCAGAAACAGTACTGTTGACCCCACAAAGTCTTCCTTACTAACACCTGGGGGCTAGTGCCAAAATTGGGAATGCTGTCTCAGCCAAGTCATGCAAATCCTCAGACAGCACCTTCCAAACCCACAACCATTCGCATCTTTGTGAAGCCACTTTGTCTCTTAATCTCATACTCCTTCGAGATGCTGTTTAAAATCTTTCACCAAGCTTTGTTTCTTACGATACTTCAACCAAATGAATTTTTAACATGGTTATGTATCTAAAATAAAGGTTGCTAGTATTCATAATTCTAAGGTTAAGCTGTTTGCAATATATCATTTATTCCTGATGATATCTACATTGGTAATTTATGATGGTGGTGGTGGAATAGGCTCATCCACTCTGTCCACTTTTGTTTTCTCATTTTTCTTTTAGATTTTTTTCTACTTACCTACCTCCTGGAGAGAGCTCAGTCGTGGAGGCAATGGCAGAAGTATCATGGCTCATTGTGGTCTGGAGTGTGGCAGTGACTGGGGGCCTTAATCAGAACTTTGGCAGTCAGACATCAAGTCCAAAGCAGGGGGAGTGAACCCAATGCCACAGTGAGAGAGGACCCCAGGCATCTGTGGTGGCAGTGATAACAGGCAGCCCAAGGTCTCCCAGAGAGTGGGCCAAAGTGGAGAAAATTGAGCCCTTGTGGGGAATGCAAACCCAGCATGGCTAAGCACTTAGGAAAGACTGTCAAAGTTTTAACTTTTTTTCTTTTCTACTTAATACTAAGAAGGACTGTAATGATTAATTTTTAACTTTGTACTTAAGATTTTTTTGTTCTTAAGTACCTTTATACCTAAGATGGTGCCATTGTTCACTTTTCACTGTACTCATGTGTACTCAAGTACAGATGTACATGATAATAAAATCTAATTTTAAATCTAATCTAGAAGGACATGGGCAGCAGATACATGGGAACACTCCCACCTTCCGGTACCCCTCCAAGCCACTCCCATTCCGAGTTGGAAATATATTGCTGTTTCTTGACTGATGCTAGGTCAAAATCCTGTCATTCTTTCCCTAACGGCATTGTGGGTCAACCCACAACAGGTGGACAGCAGTGTTCAAGAGGCAGCTCACCACCACTTTCTCAATGGCAACTGGAGACAGGCAATAAATGCTGGCCCAGCCAATGCCGCCCACATCCCACAAATGAATAAAACATCAGTTTTATGGTTAAAATCAAACCTGTATCAATGTGTGCTTGTGCTTAAATGAAAGATCCCTTTTTTAAAAACAAAAAAAAATCAAGCCAAATTTCAGTCACAGGTCAGATGTGACCAGTAACATCATTTGATATCTTAACAATGATCAAGAAGTTCATAGGTGTTACAAAAATTAGATTAGCAAAAACTGCAGGATATGAACAGATTGGTCATGTTTGCAGAGTAGTAGCAAATGGAATTCACTCCAGAAGAGAGGTTTATGCATTTGGGGAGGGCTAACAAGACAAAGGATCATTCTATGATTGGTAGGACCCTGAAAAGTACTGAAGATCAGAGGAATCTTGGTCCGCATATACACAGATCCTTGGAGGCAGCAGGGTAGATTGACAAAATATTTAGACATATGTGAGAGTTACATGTATTAGTGAGGGCACAAAATATGAGAGCAGGCAGGTTATCAAGTCATAGAGAAGTACAACATGGAAACAGACTCTCCAGTCCAACTCGTTCATGCTGACCAGATATCCTAAATTAATCTAGTCTCATTTGCCAGCATTTGGTCCATATTCCTCTAAACCCTTCCTATTCATGTACCCATTCAAATGCTTTTCAAATGTTGTAATTGTACCAGCCTCCACCACTTCGTCTGGCAGCTCATTCCATACATGCACCACCTTCTGCATGAAACAGTTGCCCCTTCGATCCCTTTTAGATCCTTCCCCTCTCACACTAAAACTATGCCCTCTGGTCTTGGACTCCCCAAACCTGAGAAAACAACCTTGGCTATTCACCCTATCCAAATCTCCTATGATTTTATAAACCTCTATAAAGTTACTGCTCAGCCTCTGATGCTCCAGAGAAAATAACCTCTATCTATAGCTCAAATCCTCTAACTCTGGCAACATCTTTGGAAAATCTTTTCTGAACTCAGATTCATTCATGACCAGAATACTGTAATTCTGGTCACCAAATTTCAGGAATGTTGCAATTGTACTAGAAAGGATGCAGAGGAGATTTAGCATCATGCTACATGGGCCAGAGGGTCTGAGCTATGGGGAAAGATTAAATAGCCTTGAGATGTGTTCCTTGAAGCACTGAAGGTTAAAAGGAGACCTGAGAGCTGTCTAAAAAAAGTTAAGAGAGGCCCAGATAGGGTGGATAGAAAGTCACTTTCCTCATTAGTACAGAAATCTGTTTTTCTGATAATTGATTAAAGTTAAAAGATAGAATGTTAAAAGGAGAGTTGACGAGAATTTGTTTCATTCAGAGGATGGTTGGAGTCTGGAATTCACTGCCTGTTATGGGTCAAGATCAAGAAAAAAATAGGACTAATGCAGCCAGCCAATTGTTGATCAATGTGGGCACGAGGGGCCAAATGGCCATCTTCCTTGCTGTGAACCTCTATGGTGTCTACAAAGGCTAAGATATAATCAATTTGTTAGTCCACAACATTGTGGATGTATTTTAAATCAATCCATTCAGATGTTATGACACATGCTTAGGACAGGTGGGACTTGAGCAAGGACCTTTTGATTCATTGGTAGGGACACTACCATTATGCCAAAAGAACACACAGCACACATTGCACATTGATTGCTTCCAGATTCTTCCAGATTCTCATCATCTAAAGCCATGAATGAGGCAGTCTACTGCAGCTCAGCCAATAGGCCTAATTGGAAAGCATGCTGGGTAAAGGAAGGGGATATTTCATGACTGGTTACAAACATATTATTCTGGTTCAATGTACAGAGTCCCATCAAACATCAACCAATACAAGTAACACCATTTTTGAGGTATGTCAGTGATGTTTAATTTTATGCAGCTTCAGCTTTCTTTGAGCATAAATGAAAAGGCATTTTAAAAGTATCTTATTACACAGAGATTTCGGCCCTACCTCTAAGCCAAGAGGCCCAGGTTCACATACCACTTTCCCCGTGTCATAACATGTCTGAACAGATTGATATAAATATATCTGAAATGGATGTTAATCGAATATCATCCGCTTTGCACCAGTGAAGGGGTAAATTGCCCTCACTATTTTTAATACTATAAGAATTACTACGTTATAATATTTGACACAATAGCTCATTTTAAAATCCCTCCTCCACTGCATCTGACAAGAGTAGTGGGCGCAGTAATTAAAATATCACAACTTAGGGCTTATAAAAACCAGGCTTCTCACATGCTGTGCCCCAAACAGTTAACATGCATGTTTCAGGCAGTAGGTGTCCCTCGAGGAAAAAGTGAGGTCTGCAGATGCTGGAGATCAGAGCTGAAAATGTGTTGCTGGAAAAGCGCAGCAGGTCAGGCAGCATCCAAGGAACAGGAAATTCGACGTTTCAGGCATATTCCTGATGAAGGGCTTATGCCCGAAACATCGAATTTCCTGTTCCTTGGATGCTGCCTGACCTGCTGCGCTTTTCCAGCAACACATTTTCAGTATGAGTCCCTCACCACAAGCCATCGATGTCCAATCTCAATCAGATTCTGAATACATTTTAACCTGCAGCCGAGACATCTGTGCATGGTACCTGCCTTGTCAAGAAAACTCAGCAGCAGCAAAAGGCCCAAAAAACAAGGGAAACAGGCTCAAAGGGCTTGGAAGGCTACTCTTGTTCCTTGTCAGCCATGATGTGGAGGTGCCGGTGTTGGACTGGGGTGGACAAGGTTAAAAATCATACTACACCAGGTTATAGTCCAACAGGACAACTTGATGGACTATAACCTGATGTTCTGGATCAGTGGTGCTGGAAGAGCACAGCAGTTCAGGCAGCATCCAACAAGCAGCGAAATCAACGTTTCGGGCAAAAGCCCTTCATCAGGAATAAAGATGAAGGGCTTTTGCCCGAAATGTCGATTTCGCTGCTCGTTGGATGCTGCCTGAACTGCTGTGCTCTTCCAGCACCACTGACCCAGAATCTGGTTTCCAGCATCTGCGGTCATTGTTTTTACCCGATAACCTGGTGTTGTGTGATTTTTAACTTCGTACCTTGTTCATAGACACCCCTGCACTGTGGGTGAAAAGAAAAGACAAGTACTCACTTGGAATGTTGAAATACAATACCGTCAAAAAGGGAACAGAACAAAAAGAATATCAGCAAATCTTTAAAGCCAAGAATCTCAAACTCCACTGCTCAAATACCAACAGGGCTACTGATATCACTCAATGTAACTGCCACAACATTGTATTATCTACTCTTCATGAACAAACTAGAGACTGATCCATACATCTTTTAACTTTTTTGGACTCACTTCTCTTTACTAATCTGTATCAGTGTTGAGTCATAACCTCTATGTACTTAGTGACTAATAAACATGTTCCTTTAACTCATGGAAGACTGGTTAAATTGTTTCTTTTTAAAACAAATTTATCTGGTCGGGGTGAAAGGGATCCACAAGGAAAGGTACTTTTTAAAATTAACATTATTGCAATTAACTGGTGTATAAAGGGGAACCAATTCATTTCTCCTCACCAAAAATCATAATTTGGGGTAACCTGGTTGGAATCAAACGGAGAGTCTCACCTAGGACTGCTCATAACATATTTCCCTCCTTTGCTGATTCACATGCTTTGCTAGAGACTCACCATTGATATTAAAAAAGATGGAGCAGGAAAAAATTCCCATCTAATGGGTTCAGCCAAACCAAAGACTTGTATAGATTTAGCATTAACACTTCATACACCATGAAGGATAAAACTAGGGCACGTGTTTTACGGAATCAATATGTCTTCTCAATAAAGTCTTCTTATAAAGATTGTATATCAGTATTCCCAAGTCTGTCAGCTCTTCTACCTTTAAAGTTTACCATAAGTTACATTTTCTCTCTTTGTTCATTAACCAGAATACATCCCTTCACATCTCGGTGTTAGTTTTCACTAGGCATCCATCTTCTCAATTAACTAATTTGATTCTTGCCTTCAAGTCACTTAGTGTTGTCACTATTAACAAGACTTCCTATTCTTGTGTTGTCTACACTAATTTATAATAATGCAGATCAATTGCACTCATAAGAGATGCAATCATTTCATAGGCCCACTGTTCATATCTCTGCAGTGAAAAACATTCAGCAATTGCCCCTTTCAGTTTTCTGTTCTTTAACCAACCATCAACCTGTGATGCCACATTTTCTTCAACTTTAGTACTTTAATTTTAATCAAACCTTTAACAGTGCATATTTTGAAACGTGTAAAGTTCCATGCGCACACAATAATTTGCAGTTGTATAGATTCTCTAATGCTACAATAATACAAGTTAGTTCGCAAGAGCATTGTTAAGAAAGATGTGACAACAAGGCAGAAGGGGAAATATGAGGACAGATGTCCAAAAGATCACTAAAGTAGGTTTTAAAGAACATCTTAAAAACAAAGGAAAGATAGGAATATGGAGAAATTTGGGAGGTGGGGGAGGGAATTCCACAGCTTAGGGCCTTGGCAGCTAAATTACAACAGTCAAGATGAGAATGATTGAAATCAGTAATGTAGAAAAAGAGGTCAGATTTGACAAAGCTCTTATGAGGGTTAGAGCGAGAGAGGGGATTACAAGGAAAGGAAGCAACTAATACAAATAGGTACAGGAGAATAGCTTGCTCCACCATTTAATAGGATCACGGCTTTCCAACACTCCCCACATCTACTTTTCTGCCTTTTCCCTGCAACCCTTTGGCTCCCCCTTGACTGGTCAAGAATCTAGGTAAAAACAATGACTGCAGATGCTGGAAACCAGATTCTGGATCAGTGGTGCTGGAAAAGCACAGCAGTTCAGGCAGCATCCAAAGTGCAGCGAAATCGACGTTTCGGGCAAAAGCCCTTCATCAGGAAACTATTTCAGCATTAAGTATAAACAAGGACACTGCCCACACTACTCTTGGTGACAAGCAGTTCCAAAGTCTCACAACCCTCAGATAATAAATTCTTCCTCATTTCAGTCTTAAGCTGGCGTCCCATTACTCTGACACAATGCTCTCTCGTTCTCGACTTTCCCATGAGGGAAATATTCTCTCAGCATTTACCCTATCAATACGATGTGTTTCAATAAGATCACCTCTCATTCTTCCAAATTCCAATGCGCAGAGTTCCAATCTGCTTAACACTTGTTCATCAGACAATCCCTCCATACTGGGGGGATCATCCTCGTGAACCTTCTCTTAACTGCCTCCAAGGAAATATATTTCCTTCAATAAGAGAACCAAAACTGCTCACAGTTCCAAATGTGATCTTACCAACACCTTGTTGCAGCAAGGCTTTCCTACTCTTAACCTCCAAACCACTTGAAATAAGGGCTAACATTGGTGAGATTACAGAGGAAGTTGAAAACAAAAAGGTGAGATTTTATAATAAAACCTTCAGCATTATCAATACACTCAGTTCAGTTATTTCTTCAAAAGAATCTTTTTCACATATGACTTAGGCTGTATAACTCTATATTTGATGTCCTCAATTGACTTTCTTCTGTGTATAGGGACATTAATTTTATTCTACACTATCATGCCTTTTGGAAACATTACTGATGTTAGGTAGCTTGGTTTAAAGTTTCCTTGGTTATCTCTTTCCTCACATTTGAGCAGAGGTTTTACATGGGCAATCCTTCGGTTGTCTGTTCCAAATTTAATATCCAAGGCTGTTTGAAAGATTTAGTCAGAACATTTGTTATTTCTTCCCTGGAAAGCAAATACATTAGACCCTTTCTCCACTTTGGGCTCTGCCATGTTTTTTTCAAACACTACATCTGTATCTGCAATTAACATTTCTAATCCCTGTACCACTTTCTTTTACACTATTTAATTCCCACTTCCACAGGACTCTGATAACCAGTATTTCCTCTATTCTTCACTTATAATGGGAAGTGCATCAACTCTTGCAGGATTAGATTTAAGTGTAAATATCCTTTCTTGTCACCATACACATAGGTTTGTTACATTATTAATAGTACATTATATGAATTCTGTACAAAGGATAATTAAGATTGACGGATGATAAACATTTTAAATGCTTTTAGAAAAAAAACATGTAAATGCTTGCATAGCAGTAGCTATTGTTGTTTCTGGCACTTATCCAGAACTCTGACACATTAGTTTCTGTTGAAGGTAATCTGGACCAATGTAAGAAACCACCGATTTGTGGCATGTATATAACATTTCTAGAGAACTGATCAGAGAAATTCTTTGATCCTGACTCCATGAAATTAACAAATGTCAATACATTTTTCCTATCCCCGGTTTCCTCTCCCTCACAGATGTTTATCTTTTCTATTAGCACTATATCAGGCTAATGAGTAATCACAAGTTGGAGACAACTGGAGTTCAATATGAAAGATCTCTCTTCCATCATAATAGGTTATGAATCACAATCTACGACAAAAGTTGTTCAATTTTGATAGCAGAGGTTCTGCCTGCTCTTCTAAGGCCATCAGGAAATTAACTTATTTAGTAAATATAGCTAAAGAGGGCCTCGGAACAATGTTTCATTCAAAGCATTGCCCCAGTGCAGCACTTAAATGGCTTTTTAAACATTCACATTGTGGGGCATGTCTGACTCAAAGGTGAAAGCTTTAGCAGCTCTACCAAGCTGACAACATAGTAACAACAATAAAAAAGGGAATGCTTCATAAACTTGCAAAAACAGTACTAAAGACAAAACATTAACTGAACCTTTGGCTAACAACATAAAATAAACATACAGATCCCAATGTGATGATAGCAAATGAGAGTGATACATCACTATTCTAAGCATGGTTCAACTAAATTCCCAGAAAGATCCACCTTTTACTTGACTAATAAGTACTTGCTTTAATTTTCTTCTTTCATTTTGTGATACAAGTTAATCGTATTGTTTATTTTCATTGATCTGACAACAAATCAGCATGAAGTTCACAGATATGAAAAAGTCTCAACAGGTATGAAAACAGTTAACTGAAGTAACAAAATAAAATTATTATACACTGAAAAGATCACAACACTCTGAGAAGACAACAGATCACCATTCAGAGATTTTCCCATAATCTATTCATGATTTCAATACTTTAGTTTCACTTATGGAAATGCTTAGAGCTCATCATGACTATGATATTCCAATTGCACTTTTACAGATGGATGAACCACCCTCAAAAAGGACTGCTTGTGAACTTAAGATGACAGAACCATAGAACTACCATAACCAAGCAGTGGCCACACAGTTCCTCATACCTACATCAGTACTTTATGTTACACCCACTTTCCTGTATTTTCCCAAAATCTTTTATTCCATAAATATCAAGCAATTGCATCATTAATAAAATATCAAACAATATTCTCCTTTGTGTGGTACGGCTGCAGTAGAGAATGAAATTGTTCTCACATCCCAAAACTACAAAAACTTAATACTTGTGAGACTCACTCACTGTAAGGTATTTAATAGACTAGCTTTGCCAGCATTTTGTGGGGACGTTTTATACATCTGGATGGGTTGCTCTTTAGAGGGTCGGTGCAAAAATCAGCCTCTATCTGCACTCTAGAGACTCTATGATTTATAAAATTCACCACTAAATGTGCAGAGATTTTCAGTATTTAAATATTAAGACGAATGAATCCATTATCTTTTTAACCTCTCTGCAAAGTCTGTTCCCTAGATACCAATTCCACCTCTCTTCCTGGCAACACACTTGTCTGGTCACAAGTTCAAGATGCATTTCTAACCTCATTTGTCTAATCACTAAGACTGCCTATTTTCACCCCTGTGGCATCACCCAACTTCACTTGTTTCGGCTTACTCACTGCTGAAGCCCTAATTTATGTCTTTTCATTAATTTAAGCGCCATGCCTCTGGACTTCCTATTCCAACTTGCACCTGACTGATCTCCCTCATTGTACCTTCTGTAAAACAGAGCTCATCCTAAACTCTGCTGCCCATGTTTTAACTTGCAGCATCTCCTATTCTTTCATTATTCCTGGTTAAGTTATTTGTTTTTACATCATGTGGGGTGTGTGTGTGTGTGTGTGTGTGTGTGTGTGTGTGTGTGTGTGTGTGTGTGTGTGTGTGTGTGTGTGTGTGTGTGTGTGAAGTTGCGACTCTCTCCATTATCTTAAGGTATTGCTCCTCAATTTCTGGTTGCATTTCAGTCCCATGCTCCTGATCAATGACCGCACAGTGCCACTGGGTAGACCTGAAGCCTTACTTGTGCAGCTGCTCCTGGGCCCGATTAAGGTGGCAATTAACAATTCATCAAGCGGGTCACTCAGCCAGATTGTCTCTCTTCCGCTGAAAAGACCTGTGCCCTAGAAATTGGAAGTATGGTATCTGCTAGTATGGACAGCATATGGGCTGCAGCAGTTCAAGAAGGTAACTCACCAGCACCTTCTCAAGGACAATTGGGACAGGCGAAAAATGCTGGCCCAGCCAGGGATGTCCCTGTCCCACCAGTAAATTTTTAAAAATACTAAAGACTTTCCATAGTTGGTGGATGCTTGGAAACTGAAATGTCAGGATTGTTATAGTAAGCTGATTTAAGCGTTTGTTTATAGTTTAGGATCTATGTCATATCACTCGAAATGCAACGCTTAATTGTTTAAATTTAGTATTTGTCTCATTCTTGGACAGCTGCACCACCATCAAGGATGGACACCTCAGCACCTCAGTCTATCGCAAACCCCTGGATAACCTCATGTTGCTACACTTCTCTAGCTCCCGCTAGAAACATATTAAAACAGCCATCCCTTACAGACAAGCCCTATGCATACACAGGATCTGTTCAAATGAGGACACTCACTCAGACCCTCTCTCATACACAAGATCTCATATGCACATGCTCCACACTCAAACCCATGCACGCTCCCTCTCACTGATGTGGCTGTGACTTTGATGTTTGATAATTGTGAAGGAGCACAAAATTATGAATTTACGTAAGGTACAAATAGAAGCAGACAAATGAATAAAATGAAGCATGATCCTTAATTATTTGACTGGGATTCACATTTACTGCCTCTAATAATGATTCTCACCTTCAATGAGTTGTTTGAGCTAGAGTCCTTGCTCTGGTTAGTGTGAGATTGAGGAAACAAACAACAAATGAACACCAAACATCCTACACTCACATGATAAAATCATGCAATATTTTTCCAATGAAAGTTTCTCAATTTAAAGATTAAAGTAATTGCCAAAGCAGAAAGATTGTCTTCTGAAAAAGTTCAGTAAACTTTTTCAGACTCAGGTGTATCAATTTGGAAATACCACTTTGTAATTGTTTCAATGTTTGGGTTTTAGTGAGCTATTTGGTTGACATTTTCATTAGAAAAGAGTGAAGAGGCTGGAGTTCTTTTCTCTGAAAAGAAAATATTGAGAAGTGACCTGACTGAGGTCTAAGATAAAAATGTAAACATAGAGGTGTATATATTTGCAAATGAAACCAGATCTAGAAGCATAAATATAAGTTTGTTACCTATAAATTCAATAGGAAATTCAGAAGCCACAGCTTGATACAGAGAGTGGTGAGAAGATGGAATTTCATTTTGCAAAGAACTGAGGCAAATAACTTAGCCATATTGATAAATATGATGGCGTTAGATGAAGAAAGTGGGAAGAGAGGCACTTGGCACATAAATATCCTCATGGACCAAATCACATGTCTGTATTTTCCATTCTCTGTAGCAAAACAGAATTATACAGTTTCCTGAGCACCACCTTCAGGAAAGATACAAAAAGGAATTAGAAAGTGTTTAAGGAGGTTTACCAGTGAAGAAGGAATACCAGATATGAATAGGATTTGCAAAAATTTAGGATGGCCTTCAGTAGAACAGGCAACACAACAGGAGGTTTCCAAGGTGCTAAGCAAATAGAGAAAAATAAACTCTTGTCATGTGGCTCAATAATCAAAATAATAGATTTAAAACCACTTTCTAGGTAAGAAATGAGAATAAATATTTTCACTCAGGGATTTGCTATGATTTGGAATGTTTAACCTGATAAGATACTGGGAGTTAATTACATAAGTTTTTTAAAAGAATTAAACAAGGACTTGGAAAAAGAAGAAATTATAGGAATTTACACAAATATCAGCCAAAGTTCTTTCTAAAAGCCAGCAAAACAGCTAGGCTGTGCTTAAAATCTTTTGAATTCATTCCATGTACAGAACTTCACAAAGACTTTTGCTATGGAGTAACTACACACTTCAATACAATGCCGAATTTCTAATAGGGTCTTTTGTTATATTATGACCAATGTTCAGTAAATGAGCTGTAATTGTTGAAGCAGGGTATCTCATGCCCAATTAGTTATGTTCCCTGCACCTTTAACCTGACAAAATGTTTTCCTAAAAGTTGTTGAAGTCATAAGCTAACAAATTTCAGGAACAAGAGAGCATCTTGGTGAACAACAGAACTTAGCTAACAAATTAAAGGAATGGAAAATAAATAGGAAAGTTTGAATTCATCCTCCTTCTCAATGTTAAATCTGATACAGAAACAAATAAAATTGTATTGCTGAAAAAAGACATTTTGTCTTTGCAAAACTACATTAATTTTGAAAACAGTTGCAAGTTTTGCAAATGCAGGCTAGCT
The DNA here is from genome assembly GCF_020745735.1 of Hemiscyllium ocellatum. NCBI lineage: Eukaryota > Metazoa > Chordata > Chondrichthyes > Orectolobiformes > Hemiscylliidae > Hemiscyllium > Hemiscyllium ocellatum. The sequence goes on from NC_083420.1 coordinate 5,821,492, forward strand.
GGCTACAGTCAATACCTCGGTCATTGAGAACAGCCTAAGAAATATGCTGCTTGATACAATCTACCAAAATATGCTATAGCATCCAACGTTAGATAAAATTTTGTAATTCAACAGTATTTGCAGGATAACCCTCAGTGTGCTGACAACCAAGTTAGGATCATCAGTCAAGTTGCAGTGTGACACACTTCTATGTACAGGTAAAGACATATACGAATATGCAAAGTTGGGTTCTTTGCAGATGGAAAGATGTTATACGCACTGTACTGATTGCAACTCAACAAAATAGATGATGTTGTTCATTTGTCATGCCCTGACCACAGTCAACTTGCCTGTTTAAAATTTAAACAAAGTCTTGCTGCTGATAATCAATTATTATTAATTCTCTTCAGCAACGCACATGAACAGGTGTAGGCTATTCAGCCCCTTAAGCCTGTTTCACCATTCAACAAGATAATGGCTAATCTGTGGCCTAACTCCATATACCAAACTTTAAACCATAATACTTAATACCTTTGCTTAACAAAAATTGGTCTATCCCAGATTTAAAATTAACAATTGATCCTGCATCCACTGTCATTTGTGGAAGAGTCCCAAATATCTATGATCCTTTGTGTAAAGAAATACTTAAAGCATCTCTCCTGAAGAGTCTGGTCCAAATTCTCAGACTCTGAGCCTTTATTCTTGAATCCCAACCAGTGGGAATAGTTTACCTTTACCTGTGCTGTATTTTCCTGTTATTATCTTGTACATTTTGACTGGCTCACCCCCTAACCTTCTAAATTCTAAAGAAAACTGACTTAATTTCTATGAACTCCCCTCATAATTTAAACTTCTGAAATCAGGTATCAAAGGATACCTGAAATCCAAAGATAGCAAAGATGATTCTCAATAGGAGTGAGTGTAACAGGGTAGTTGTCATGGGGGACTTTAACTTCCCCAATATTGACTGGAAATACTACAGTTCAAGTAGTTTAGATGGGTCAGTTTTTGTATAATGTGTGTAGGAGGGTTTTCTGACACAAAATATAGGAGAAAGTGAGGACTGCAGATGCTGGAGTACCAGAGTTGAAAAATGTGGTGCTGGAAAAACACAACAGGCCAGGCAGCATCCGAGGAGCAGGGGAATCGACGTTTCGGACACAAGCCCTTCTTCAGGAATGAGGCTGGCGTGCCAAGCAGGCTGTGGGAGTCGGTCGGTTTGTAGTAAATGTCTGTGTTGCCCGAGATAGAAATGGAGAGGTCTAGGAAGGGGAGGGAGGAGTCTGAGACGGTCCAGGTAAATTTGAGGTCGGGGTGGAAGGTGTTAGTAAAGTGGATGAACTGGTCAACCTCCTCGTGGGAGCACGAGATAGCGCCAATACAATCATCGATGTAGCAGAGGAAAAGGTGGGGGTTGGTGCCAGTGTAGCTGCGGAAGATGGACTGTTTCACATATCCGATGAAGAGGCAGGCATAGTTGGGGACCATGTGGGTGCCCATGGCAACTCCTTTGGTTTGGAGGAAGTGGGAGGATTGGAAAGAGAAGTTGTTAAGAGTGAAGACCAGTTCAGTCAGTCGGAGGAGGGTGTCAGTGGAAGGGTACTGGTTGGGTCGGCGGGAGAGGAAGAAGCGGAGGGCTTGGAGGCCACACGGGATGAATGTTGATTTCTCCAGCTTCCTCATTTCCCTTCCCCCCACCTTATCTCAGTCCCAACTCCCAGATTCAGCACCGCCCTCTTGACCTGCAATCTTCTTCCCGACGTCTCTGCCCCCATCCCCTCTCCGATCTATCACCCTCACCTCCTTCCAGCTATCGTATTCCCAGCGCCCCTCCCCCAAATTCCCTCACCCCTACCCTTTATCTCAGCCCACTTGGCACACCAGCCTCATTCCTGAGCTTATTCAAGGAACAACTACTGCAGATCTTTGATAAATATATAGCTATCTGGCGGAGAGGTAGTTGTCACGAGAGGATGCCATGATTTACTGAAGAAGTTGAAGCTCTTGTCAAGAGGAAGAGGAAGGCTTATGTCAGGATGAGGCGTCAAGGCTCAGTTAGGGGGCTTGACAGTTATAAGTTAGCCAGAAAAGATCTAAAGAGAGCTAATAAGAGCCAGGAGGGGACACGAGAAGTTGTTGGCGGATAGGATAAAAGAAACTCCTAAGGCTTTCTATCGGTAAATCAGGAATAAAAGAATGACTAAGATTAAGGCCAATCAAAGATAGTAGTGGAAAATTGTGTGTGGACTCTGAGGAGACAGGAGAAGCACTTAATGAATACCTTTCATCAGAATTCACACTGGAAAAGGGCAATGTTAGTGACAATACGAAGATACAGGCTACAAGATTAGATGGGTTTGATGTTGACAAAGAGGACGTTTTAACAATTTTGGAAGATCTGAAAATAGATAAGACCCCTGGGTCGGATGGGATTTATCCTCTTGATTCTCTGGGAAGCCAGGGAGGAGGTTGCAGAGCATTTGGTAGGTGACACTAAGGTAGGCAGAGTTGTGAATAGTGCTGCAGGATGTTGTGGGTTACAGAGGGATATAGATAAGATGCAGAACTGGGCTGAGAAGTGGCATATGGAGTTTAATGTAGAAAAGTGAGGTAGTTCACTTTGGAAGGAGTTACAGGAATGCAGAGTACTGGGCTAATGGTAAAATTCCTGGCAGTGTAGATGAACAGAGAGATCGGTGTCCAGGTCCATAACTCCCTGAAAGTTGCCACCCAGGTTGATAGGGTTGTTAAGAAGGCATATGGTGTGCTGGCGTTTATTGGTAGGGGCATTGAGTTTTGGAGCCACAAGGTCATGCTTCAGCTGTGGTAAGGCCACACCTGGAGTATTGCATACAGTTCTGGTCACCGCATTTACAGGAAGGATGTGAAAGCTTTGGAAAGGGTCCAGAGGAGATTTACTAGGATGTTGCCTGGTATGGAAGGAAGGTCTTACGAGGAAAGGTTGAGGGAACAGAGGCTGTTTTCATTGGAGAGAAGGTTGAGAGGTGACTTAAACAAGACGTATAAGATAATCGGAGGGTTAGATAGGGTGGACGAGAGCCTTTTTCCTTGGAAAGTGAAGGCTAACATGAGGGGACATAGCTTTAAAGTGAGGGGTGATAGATTTCAGGGGTACTTTCTTTAATCAGAGAGTACTAGGGGCATGGAACAGCCTGCCTGAAATAGTACTAGACTCACCAACATTAAGGGCATTTAAATGGCATTCGACACACGTATGGATAATAATGGAATGGTGTAGTTTAGACGGGTATCAGATTAATTTCGCAGTTCGGCGCAACATCGAGGGCCAAAGGGCCTGTACTGCACTTATAAACCTGACTCTCCCAAATTAGAGTTCACTTACAGTCACAGAGTCATAGAAATGTATAGCATGGAAACAGACCCTTTAGTCCAATTCGACCAGATATTCCAACCTAATCTAGTCCCATTTGCCAGGATTTGGCCCATATCCCTCTAAACCTTTCCTATTCATATACCCATCCAGATGCTTTTTAAATGTAATTGTACCAGCCTCCACCATTTCCTCTGCCAGCTCATTCCATACATGTACCACCCTTTGCGTGAAAAAGTTGCCCCTTAGATCCCTTTTAAATTTTTCCCTCTTACCCGAAACCTATGCTCTCCAATTCTGGACTCCACCACCCTGCGGAAAAGACCTTGTGAATTTGCCCTGTCCATGCCCCTCATGATTTTATAAACCTCAGCCTCCAATGCTCCACAGAAAACAGCTCCAGCCTGGTCAGCCTCCCCTATAGCTCAAATCCTCCAACCCTGGCAACATCCATCAAAGTCTTTTCTGAAGCCTTGTCAATCAACGAGCACTCTCCACTCAGGCATAAGGTATAAAAGTTAGCTTTCCCTTTCATTGAGTCATACAGCATGGAAACAGACCAATCTGTCCAACCAGTCAATGGCGAACATAATCCCAATCTAAACTAGTCCCACCTGCTGCTCTCGGCCCATACCCCTCCAAACCTTCCTATTCATGTAATTATCCAAACGTTTTTTTAAATGTTGTAATTGTACCCACATCTACCACTTCCTCAGAAATTTCATTTCCTCATGCAAACCATCCTCTATGCAAAAAATGTGCCTCCATGTCATTTTTAAATCTCTCTCCTCTCGCCTTAAAATTGTGCCCTCTAGTCTTGAAATATCCTATCCCAGAGAAAAGAGAACTACCATTAAATCTCTGTAACCTGTCATTACTTTATAAACTTCCAAAAGGTCATCTTTCAACCTCCTATGCTCCAGTGAAAGAAGTCCCAGCTTATCCAGCCTTTCTATACCCAGCAACATCCTAGTAAATCTCTTCTGAACCCTCTCCAGATTAATAATATCCTTCCTGTAACAGGACGGACAGAACTGAACACAGTATTCCAGAAAAGGCCCCACCAATGTCCAGTACAACCTCAACATGACTTCCCATCCCCTAAACTCAAAAGGTCTGAGCAATGATTGCAAGCTTGCTCAAAGCTTTTTTAACCACTTTGTCTCTCCTTGAAGCAAACTTCAAAGAATTATGTACCTGCACTCCTAGGTCCCTCTATTCTACAACACTACCCAAGGTCCTTCATTAATTGTATAAGCCCTACCCTTGTTTGTTATACCAAAATGTAATACTCCGCCTTTATCCAGATTGAACTCCATCTGCCATCTTTCAGCCTACTGACACTTTGATCAAGATCCCTTTGTAATCTTAGAAAACCACCTTCACTGTCTACTCTGCCACCAATTCTGGTTTTGTCCACACTTATTAACCATGCCTTCTATGTTCTCCTCCAAATCTTTCATACAAATTGCAAACAAAAAGGACCCAGAACTGATCTCTATGGAACACCACTGGTGACAGGCCTCGAGTCTGAAAAGCACCGCTCCACCATCACACTGTCTCTTGCTGTTAAGCCAATTATGTTTCCGATTGGAAAGCTCACTCTAGAATCCCATGTGACCTAACTTTACTAATTAGTCTACCATGTGGAACCTTGTCAAAGGCTTTAATAAAGCCCAAGCAAACAATGTATACTGCTCTCCCCTCATCAATTCTTTTGGTAACTTCCTCAAAAAACTGTATCAAGTTTGTGAGACATGATTTTCCTCACACAAAACTATGCTGACTATCTTTGATCAATTTCTACCTCTCTCAATATCCATAAATGCTATCTTTTAAAATCACCTCCAACAGTGTATCCACAATCAAAATCAACTAACAGATCTATAGTTAGCTAGTTTCTCCTTACAATTTTTCTTAAACACCATCAGCCACCTCCAGTCATCAGGAACGTCACCTATAGATAGATATGCAAATATTTCTGCAAGGGTTGTATCAATTACCTCCCTTAATTCCCACAACATTCCAGGATACATTAGATCGGTCCTGGAGATTTATTCACCTTTATATTCTCTCAGAGAGCAAGAGCGAGAATGATTCCATTAGTTTCTTCCCATCTCTTTCACACACATCTACAAATTTTGTTTCAGAACATATATCTTCCTTCTTCTTTGGCAGTCCCTCGGAGTTCAGAGTTACTTGCTTGCACACCAGGGTGGTGGGATTCAGAGAAGGCTGAATAGTCCAGTCCTGAAACTGCAGACCTGCCACAGGTGGGGCAGGCAGTGCTTGAGGAGCCAGACTGATGGGATGCTCTGGATTCCGTATGCTCTTTCTATTGCTCACACTCGGCTTCCACTTCAGGTTGTGGAGATGAAGAGAATTTTTCTCAAGAAGACTTATTTTCTGGAACTGTCTTTGCTGACACCTCTTCTCTCTTCTCACTATCCAAGACTCTGGACACACCTTCCAGGTGAAGCAATAATTTACCTGCAGCTCACTTAATGTAACCTACTGTATTCACTCCTCACAATGCTTTCTCCACTACACTGGGGAGACAAATTGCAGGTGACTATTTCACAGAACGTCTGCGTTCTGTCATTAAGAATAGCCTGAGTGTCCGGTTGCCTGCCACTTCAATATAACACTGTTCCCATGCCAATATTTCTGTCTCGGGCCTGCTTCAGAGCTTCAGTGAGGTTCAATGCAAGATGGAGGAACAGCACCTCATCTTCCACTTCAGCACCTTAGTCTTCAGGAGTCAAAATCAAGTTTAACAATTTTAGAACATGATCACTTCTTTCTCCACAGATACTGCCAGACCTTCTGAGCTTCTCCAGCAATTTCCCTTATTTGTTTCAGATGTTCAGTGTCCACTGTTCTTAGTTTTATTTTAGTGCTCCTTCTTAGCTTGTGCATTCTAAAGCAAGCAATTCCCATGTGTTGTTGGGGATGTTGTATTTGTTTGGGGGATGTTGTATTTGTTTGGGAAAGCTTTCAGGGTATCCTTACTTTTTTTTTGATTTATTGTAGTCATGTACTTAAGTACAGTGAGAAGTTTTGTTTTGTGAGCAATACAAGCAGATCATAGCAAACAAAGACATACAGATCATAGGTTATAGTCCAATAGGATTTATTTGCAAGTACAAGCTTTCGGAATGCTACTCCTTCGTTAGGTTGCAGTGCTCCGAAAGCTTGTACTTTCAAATAAACCTTGTTGGATTAGAACCTGGTATCATGTGATTTTTAACTTTGTCCACACCAGTCTGGTCCAATCCAACACCAGTACCTCCACATCATAGACAGAGCAAGGCATACACGGTTACGGCAGACAGGAGGCGCACAAAATAAAATCTATACTGGCAAGATCAACATCATTTGAAGTTAGAGCAGTTACTAACAGCAGGGAAGAAACTGACCTTGAACCTATACACATAAGTATACATCTAATGCCCTTTTTAAAATGACAACTGTATCTGTTCTCTTAGTCTTTTCAGGTAGTGAAAATGCAACATCTTGGAGATGAACAGAATTTTTCTCAAGAGAGTTGTTATTCTGTGGAATTGTCATTTCTGGTAAAGTGGAAGCTGGGCCACAGAAGGTACACAAGGCTGAGTTACATAGATCCTTGATCAACAACGGAGTCAAGGGTTATAGGGAGCACAGGAAAGTGGAGCAGAGACTACAACCAAATCAGTCGTGATCTTATTGAGATGTGGAGCAGGTTCAAAGGGCCAAATAGTCTACTACTGCTCAGAATCGAAAAATGTGGTGCTGGAAAAGCACAGCAGGTCAGGCAGCATTCGTGGAGTAGGAGAATCGACGTTTTGGGCATAAGCCCTTCATCAGGAATGTCTCTTTCTCTTGCACCGAAGTTCTATGATAACTCACAAGGAATTTAAAGTCCTATAGAAAGGATGTTGTGAAACAGGAGAGGATTCAGAAAAGATTTACAAGGATGTTGCCAGGGTTGGAGGGTTTGAGTTGTAGGGAGAGGCTGAATAGGCTGGGGCTGTTTTCCCTGGAGGGTCGGTGGCTGAGGGGTGACCTTACGGAGGCTTATAAAATCATGAGGGGCATGGATAGGGTACTAGGCAAGGTGTTTTCCCCAGGGTTGGGGGGAGTCCAAAACTAGAGGGCATAAGTTAAAGGTGAGAGGGGAAAGATTTAAAAAGGACCTAAGGGACAACCTTTTCAAGCAGAGGGTGGAATGGGTAGGGAATGAGCTGTCAGAGAAAGTTGTGGAGGCTGGTACAATTACAAGACATCTGGATGGGGATATAAACAGGAAAGGTTTAGAGGGATATGAGCCAAATGCTGGTAAATGGGACTAGATTTATATAGGATATCTGGTTGGTATGAATGATTAGGACCGAAGGGTCTGTTTCTGTGCTGTATATCTCTATAATTGTGTCTGGTGTTTTTGGCTGTGGCTATTAGTCATTGGTGCAACCTCGGTGAGTTTACTGGTGGAATCTAAATTCTTCCCTCCTTCAGCTTCGAACTCTTGATTCTAACTTAGGACACAATCGGCAGGGAGACCACCAGCCAAGTCAGACCATGGGTTGTCCTCTCCTGAGGGGAAGAGAAAAAAGGGAGAGTGGGGGTGGGAGAGAGAAAAGAGAGAGAGTGGGGGGTGGGAAGGGGAAGAGGAAGAGAAAAGAGAGGGAGGAGAGAAAAGAAAGAGTTGGGGCAGAGAAAAGAGAGCAAGTTGGGGGGTGGAGTGGAAAGACACCGAGTTGGGGGGAGAGGAAAGAGAGCGAGAGTTGGGAGGGGAGAGGAAAGAGAGCGAAGTTGGGGGGTGTAAGAGGAAAGAGAGCGAGTTGGGGGTGGAAGAGGAAAGAGGGAGTATGGTGCTGGGGTAGGGTGGGGGAAAAAAAAAGAGGGGGCTGGTTTGACCTGAGAATCACTACATTTCGAAGGGGTGGGGTGAACACTAATCTCAGCCAATGCCGGAATTGAACCCACACGATTGGTGTTAACTCTGCAGCGTAAACCAGTCGTCTGGCCAACTGAGTTAACCGACCCCATTTTAGATAAGCATGCCAGAATCCTACCAGACCATAAGGCTGTTCTCTCATCAGAAAAGGACGGCTGTAGGTGGTTTACCACGGGGAGGGGAGAGGTTCAGAAGGAAGGGAAATCACCAGCAAAGAAAATGTTGAACCAAAGGTGTCCCCAACCTTTAATAATAAAGAAGGGAGGAAAAGCTGAAGGTATCAGGTGATCAGAAATCATGATCAATCCTCTGATTAAAAACCTGCACAATGTGCTATTAAGAACAGGAATGTGAAAATAGGGCTGATAAATCAGAGGCTGAAGAGCTGTTGTAGGGAGCAGGGATTCAGGTTTTTCAATCATTGGGATCGCATCTGGGGCAGAAGAGACTTTTTTAATGGGATGGGTTTCACAGGAGGATGCTGGTATCCTGGCAGGGAGATTTTCTAGTTCTATTCTGGAGCCTTTTAAACTAGTAGGGAATGGGGTGGAGGTAATCCTTAGTAGTAGTGAGAATAAAGAGACAGATACTCATAGTTGTACAGATTTTGAGGCTCTGGTCAAAAATAAAAAAAAGGCATATGTTAGACAAAGACCACCGAGATCATGTGAATCTCTTGAAGAGTATAAAGGATGCACAGGTATTTTTAAGATGGTGAAAAGGGGACATGAAATAGCCTGGCAGATAAGGTGAAGGACAGTCCAAACAAATTCTATATGTACATTAAGAGCAAAAGAGCAACTAGGAAGAGAATAAGGCCCCTTAAAGATCAACAAGGTCATCAATGTGTAGAACCAAAAGAGATGGGAGATAATAAATAAATACTTTGTGTCAGTTTTTACAGTGGAGAAAGACATGAAGTTTAGGAAACTTCAGTAAATAAATATTGCTGTTTTTGAAAACAATCCACATTACGGAAGAGGAAGGAGATCTTAAAAAAACCATAAAAATGGATAAATCTCTGGGACCTGATCTTGTGTATCTCAGAAATTTGTGGGAATTTAGGGAAGAAACTGCAGGGTCCCTAGCAGAGATATTGCCTGGATGAGGTGCTGAAGAACTGGAGGGTGGTAAATGTTGTGCCATTACTTCTGAAAGGGTGTAAAGAGAAGCCTGGGACTACAGACCACGTGCCTGGCATCAGTGGTGGGTAAGTTTTTGGAGGGGATTCTGAGAGATTGGATTTACTTGTGTTTGGAGAGGCAAGGACCAGTTACGGATAGTCAGCATGGCTTTGTGCATGGGAAATTATGTGTTACAAACTTGATTGTTTTGAGGATGTAACCAAACAGATGTTGTCCACATGGATTTTAGTAAAGCCTTTGCAAGGTTCTGCATGCTAAACTGATGAGCAAAGTTAAATCACATGAGATTCAGGAAGAGCTTGACAAGTGGTCACAAAATTTGTTTGACGGTAGGAGACAGAGGATAGTGGTGAAGGGCTTTTTTGGCCTGGAGGCCTGACCAATGGTTTTCTACATTTTTATGAATAATTTGAATGAGATTTTAAGAGGAACGGTTACTAAGTTTGCAGATGACACCAAATTTGGAGATATAGTCAACAATGAGGAAGGTTATCTATGATTACAAAGGATCTTGACAACTGGGCCAATGGGCTGAGGAGTGACAATGGAGTTTAACTTGGATAAATGTGAGGTATTACATTTTGGTAAAACAAATAAGGGCAGAACTTGTATAGTTAATGGTAGATCCCTGGATAGTGTTGTCAAACTGAGATGTAGGGGTTGATGTTCACAGTTGATTGAAAGCTGTGTCACAGATAGATAGGGTGATTAAGAAGGCATTTAGCACACTTGCCTTCATTGCTCAGAACATTGAGCACCAGAGTTGCGGCATCATGTTGAGGTTGTACAAAACATTGGTGAGGTCACTTTTGGAATACTGTGTACAGTTCTGGTCACCCTACTTTAGGAAAGATATTATTAAACCGGAGAGGGTTCAGACAAGATTTATCAGGATATTGCCAAGACTTGAGGGTTTGAATGATAAGGCAAGGCTGGATAGGATGGGATGTTTTTCACCAGAGTGTAGAAGGTTGAGGTTTGTAAAATCATGAGGGGCATCAATAAGGTGAATACCCAAGGTCTTTTCCCTCCAGTGGGGAGGTCCAAAACTAGGGGGCAAATGTTTAAGATGAATGGGAAAAAAATTAAAAGAGGCAACATTATCACGCAGAGGGCGGTGTGGAATGAACTGCCTGAGAAAGCGGCAGATACAGTTAGAATATTGAAATGCATTGAACATATACACGAGTAGGAAAGGTTTAGTGGAATAATGAGCCAAATTCATGCAAGTGTGACTAGTTTAATTTGGGATTACATTTGTTAGGGATCAAAGGGTCTGTTTCTGTGTTGTACGACTCTACTGAAACAAATAGATGAGGATTCTGGGTAATCCAAGATGGAAGATGGGAAAAATTCCTGGCTGTAACAGCTCCTCCTTTATTTAGATTTTTTTTAGGTGTTGGAGATAATTTCCTCGAAATCCAGGAGCCAGCATTTACTGTTTCATTTGCTGTTGCACTGTTTTGGAACTTTGGGAAAAAAAAGTCAAAAAGCAGCAGTTTTTAAAAGGGAGAGCTACAGACAAAAGGAAGCACATGGTGAGGTCAGTGAAGGAGAAAGAGAGAGAGACTGACACCTACACCACAATTACTGCCTTTGCTGTTTGAATTCTTGTATCGCTGGTCTTCTGAGTGTGTCTGGGAAAATTAACAAACAGTAAAAAGATATAAAAAAGAGACCTAAGGGGCAACTTTTCACACAGAGGGTGTTATGTGTATGGAATGAGCTGCCAGAGGATGTGGTGGAGGCTGGTACAATTACAACATTTAAGAGGCATTTGGATGGGTATATGAATAGGAAGGGTTTGGAGGGATATGGGCTGGATGCTGGCAGGTGGGACTAGATTGTGTTGGGATATCTGGTCGGCATGGACAGGTTGGACTGAAGGGTCTATTTCCATGCTGCATATCTCTATGACTCTATAGTTTGTGGTGAACCCTAATCCATGAGTCCTACCATATTAATCCTGCTGCACTGAGAAGTACCAATTTGATGGACGCTGACAGCCGTCTCCAGGCCCTCCGGGAAAAGTTTCTGATCGGAGACAACTTGCCGACATTTTAGTGCGGCTAGCTCCCTCACATCTAAATAAATATTTATTTCCCTGTGTGTCTGTGAGGGGTGCAAGCCGGCAGAAACCCTACACCGATCGATAGAGAGAGAGTGACACCACGCTCTCGCGCCCCCAACGGACAACCCCGAGAGGGCGGGAAAACACACCGGCGGGAACGCGCCCCCCACACCTTCCGCTCAGGCGCGCACTTGCGACAAGCGGCCCCCCACCACAGTTCCTCGTAGGCGCGCACCCGTACGAAGCGCTCCGTCCGTCCGGCAGCGGGGCGCGCACCCGCAAGAAGCGCCCGTGTCCCACTCCGAGGCGCGCACCCGGGAGAATAGCCCCCGTCTCCCCTCGAAGGCGCTCGCTCCCGCCGCCTCCCCTCACCTTTGGTCAGGCCCTTGAAGCGCCTGCACTGGGCTCTGTGGAAAATGGCCTCCTCCGGTCGCGCCGCCATCGCTCGCTTTTGCTGAACCGGAGTGACACCGGCTCGGCTCGGCTCAGACTGTGCTCCCGAACCCGGTCCGACTGAGGGGGTGGGGAGAGGGTACCGCCCGGCCGGCTTCTCCCTCCCTCCTTCCCTGGGTCAATGTCCGCGGGCACTGCTCTCCTTCCCCCCTTCACTCACTGAGGGCGGCCCAGCGGGCAGCCTCTCCTGTCTTAGTGGGTGCGATTGGCCTTTTGGTTTTGATTGCCTGTAGATTTATGATGGTTTGACGGATTGCTTTGACTAGTTGTTCCTGGTTCTAATATCATCCTTGACGTTTCCGTGATTCCTCCCCAGTGACAATGTTTTGTACATTTGGGAAAGTACCTTCATTTGAACTTCATGAAGCAGATCGGATGCCCCACTTATTCTATTAATATGCGTTGATCCACAGAGCGAAGCTGGAGACAGTCCCAGACCTATTTATCGTTTAGTCTTTATATATATATATTTTTAAATCTAGTTAGACACAGGAAACAACCGGTTGTTGTGAGTGAATTACGTCAGAATGAGTGGGTTATCTCAGGCATTATTGTTACTGATACCCATGACCTTCATTCAAAAACTTACTGCATTTAAGTGCAGTTGGATAAGTACTTCAGAGAGGAATATTAAAAAACTATGCTGTTGGGGATTTTATAAAGAACATGTCATTTCATGGGATGAAGGCACCACTGGAAAATTTGCCACCCAGCCATCATCACCCTGAACTGCAGGCTTGCTAGGTCATTTCAGAGGGATGGTTGAATAGACTTGAAGGGCTGAATGGCCTTTCTCCTGTTTCCACCTTCCTATAAATAGAAGGGACAATGGAATTGGAGGAGGCAATTCAGAAATCATGGAATGCCTAATGCAAAATGCAGAAGGGCTGTGTTATAGCAAATTAATGGAAAAAGTTGTGAAGTGCCACACTTGGGATGGAAATATGATTGATATTTGCACTTCATGAATGCAGTTGGAATAGTCAACCATGAAGCTGAATGAAAGGTTTGAAATGTTAGTAGATTTGATACTAAGTATAGAGCTGAAAATGTGTTGCTGGAAAAGCGCAGCAGGTCAGGCAGCATCCAAGGAGCAGGAGAATCGACGTTTCGGGCATGAGCCCTCGGGAATGAGGAAAGTGCTGAAGAAGGGTTCGTGCCCGAAACATCGATTCTCCTGCTTCTTGGATGCTGCCTGACCTGCTGCGCTTTTCCAGCAACACATTTTCAGCTCTGATCTCCAGCATCTGCAGTCCTCACTTTCTCCTTGATACTAAGTATAGCCAACCAATGCATTGCAGGAAAGCAACAAAGCCAAATGAATGTGCAATGATATAACTATATAACCAAACATTGGAACATGTCAGAGAAGGTAATGATGAAATGTTACAGTGCTCTAGTTGGCATTTGTTGAATAATTTATGCAGTTCTAGTCACTGTGAAATATAAGAAAGAACAGTTGGAGGCCATGTGGTAAAGAAATAACAGGCTGCTTCCCAGTATGGGAGTTTGCATTTTGTGAAAAGACTGGAGAATTAGGGTTTTTTTAGCCGAAAACAGCAGATCTGGAAGTTGACCTATCTCTCTGCCTCCTTTGGACTAGTATTTCAATATTTCTCTGAACAGGTACCTCCCATCTCCATTACAGCAAACTTGAGCCTGTTGCCCAAATCTGTCCAGCATGAAGTCTCACTTACCTATCCATGCTGTACTCACTGAAGTACATTGACTCTGCTGCTGATGAACCCCAATGCACACACATTTTAAATGATTCTACATGTCAAAAAAAATTGCATGGTCTTGGCCATACCCATTTCAAGAATCTTCTTCCATTCTGTTGAACTCCCCAATTCTTTGACTTCAGCCTTTTCTCCTATCTCTTGTTGTCTCTAGTCACCTGATTCTAGATTCTGGAATTCCCTCCCAAAATCTTTCAAAATCTATAATATATCCTTTCTGATTCTCCTTAAGACCAAAGTTTTTGCTAAACTTACATAAGGTATTCTTTCATTTTTTTTACTGGTTATAACTCTATAAAGCACTTTGAGAATTAAGCATTGTATTGGTTATTGGTTTATCTACCACAATGCAATTTTGTTTAAAATGTGGACAAATCTAACTTACATTATTACTTTAATATAAAATGTGGAGATTGGAGTGATTGAATATATGTTCAAACTAGCAAAATCTAACTTTAGTACTGGCATCAGGATTTTATTTTTCGCTCAAAAGATAATCAATGTGTGGAGTTAATCTGATAAAATAGTGAGGACAAGATCTTAGAAATGATATCGGAAGGAGTTGGGAAGACAATAGATGGGCTGAATGGCTTTCCTTATCTGTAGCAGTTCTTCTATTCAGACAAGAAATGCAGTTATGATGTCTACCACTTCAACTTAAGTTAGGGTCATAGTCTCCTTCAATCACCTTTATTCTTTTCCTGTTCAGGGATGTTGTTATACACTTCTGGAGCACATGGGACCAGACATTACCACTGCATCACAAGATGCTATTCAACCATTATTTCACATTTTAGATTAAACAGAAATCATCTAGTATCCATGGGGTTCAACAATCTTCTAATCATAGTCCACTACTTTGGGTGAGAAAGTACCTGAAATGTTGACGTCACCATCTTCTGATGCTGCTTGGCTTGCTGTGTTCTTCCGTCTGTCAACTTTGGATTCCAGCATCTGCAGTTTTTTTTTTGTCTCTAATTTTGGGTGAGAAAGGCAAGAACTAGGAAATGTATTTGAAATAGCCAGCAGTTGTGCCATTACTGATAAAGAGCAAAGTCAGATTGTGACTTTTTGGATGTGCGTATATACTCTTTGACCAGTATAAAGGTTAAGAGAAACTGGACCTTGGCGTGATAGCAGATTGAAGATGTTTTAACTTAATTCACAGAACTGTGTCAATTATTCCACTGCCATCTATGGCTAGAGAGGAAAATTGCTGCTTTTTGTTAATTCAAAATTTTTCTTTACATAGCACTGTAGCTTTCAAAATCTATTTTTTTTTGAAACACTAGAATTATTGTAAGTTAAAGTGAAAGGAAATATCCTGGAAGATAAAATGTCCATTTCCGGAAATCTTGTTTTGAAATAGGTATGTACAGAAAATGATCATTGAAAATATTTGTGGACTCTTCTTTGAGGGATATAATGTAATTTGAAAAATAGCTTTTTTTTGAGAAGGTGTGACATAGCAGTCCTATTCACATCAATTAGCATCAGCCTGGCCAAAGAAACACTGACTGTGCTACTAGACGAACCAAGGACACAAACACCAGACAGCGCCAACTCCATCAGGAAGAACAACATCCTCAAGCTAGTGGACCTGTGCCTCACTACCCACTGCACCTTCAATGACAAGACCTACAAACTAATCAACGGTGAGAGGGGAAAGATATAAAAGAGATCTAAGGGGCAACCTTTTCATGCAGCAGGTGTTACATGTATGGAATGAGCTGCCAGAGGAAGTGGTGGAGGTTACTACAATTGCAACATTTAAAAGGCATCTAGATGGGTACATGAATAGAAAGGGTTTGGAGGGATATGGTCCAGGTGCTGGCAGGTGGGACTAGGGGTTGAGATATCTGGTCAGCATGGACAAGTTGGACTGAAACGTATCTTTCCATGCTGTGCATCTCTATGACCTCCAGCATGTGCATTCCTCACTTTCTCCTAGCCCTCCCCACGATCCAACCCAAACTTTGGGTCTGCTACGTGGATGACACCTTTGTCATCACAAAACAGAACAAATTAGAAGAAACCTACAACATCATCATCAACAACATCCTTACTGGCATAACTTTCACAAAAGACAACAGCAACAGACTCCCCTTCCTAAGTGTCACACTGGAACGTACAGTTCATGGAGAAATGCAGACCAGCATCTTCAGGAAGGCAATACACGCAGACTGGATACTTAACTACAGGAGCAATAATCTCAACTGGCACAAACGGGAGCTGCCTCAGGGCACTATTTAAACAGCCCACAACTGACTGCAGCACCAAGAAACAGCACGCAGCAGAAGAAAGATATCTACAGCGTATTCAAGATCAGGTACCTGATAAACACAGTCTGCCAATTCTTAAACAACAAACCCAAACAAGCAAGCACAACATGCCCAGAAACCGTGACATCTCAGAGATGACTACCAGACCACTCCGACCCCTTGGCATCATGGGAGCCCATAAACCTACCAACACACTGAAACAGCTACTGATGAACCTAAAGGACCCTATACCATAATGAATGTCATTTACAAATTACTATACAAAGACTGTAACACTGCATAGGACAGACAGGCAGAAAACTAGCCACTAGGATACACAAATACCAACTAGCCACCAAAAAACATGAGCCACTGACACTAGTATCCTTACATACAGATGAAGAAGGACACCACCTCGAGTGGGACAACACATTCATCCTAGGACAGGATAAACAGACATATACGGGAATATCTAGAGGGAGGCCTGGCATTCAAAGTTAACTCCATCAATATAAACACATCGATTTGGACCCCATTTACAAATCTCGGAGAAAAAGAATTGGAAATGATATAACCCACCTTAAGAGACCTAGACACACAAATATAAAGTGGGACAGCACTTCACCAGAGGCTTACTGATGATGGCATTCCTGATGAAGGGCTTATGCTCGGAACATCGATTCTCATGCTCCTCGGATGCGGCCTGACCTGCTGTGCTTTCCCAGCAACTCACTCTCGACCCTGATCTCCAGCATCTGCAGTCCTCACTTTCTCCTCCTTTGTTACTTAGCCTGGTGACAAAATATCCGAGAAAAACCCACCAGCTCAGCGAGCAAACTTAAAACCTGAACCTCTACTTGAGCTCAAATCTTCTCAAGAATCTCAAATGGTTTCTGGGCTGCACTTTGGGACATTAATTATTTTTCTTTGACCTTCAAAATACTCCAGAAAGAAGTCAATCAAAGAGTCTAATGCTGAGGAAAACTCGTGATCCATTTTCAGCAACATTTGGCATAAGATGAATTGTTAATTCCAAAGCTATTTCAGACAACTTTAGTTTTGCTGATCCTTATCCAAATTCCTTGCCTGCCACCCCTCCAAGTTGACTGGCTTTTACCGTGGCTATACTGCATAGAGACAGGCGCCTCAACAAATCAGACTATGCTGGTGTTTATGCTCTACATGAGTATCTATGCATCTTTTCTCATCTAAATATACCTTCAAAGCCATTCATTCCCTTCTCCCTCAATGCTAACCACCAGGATGTTATTGATGAGGGAACACCCTTGGTCAGAAACTGAACTGGACCAGCCATATAATGACGAGTAAAAAATGAGGTCTGCAGATGCTGGAGATCACAGCTGCAAATGTGTTGCTGGTCAAAGCACAGCAGGCCAGGCAGCATCTCAGGAATAGAGAATTCGACGTTTCGAGCATAAGCCCTTCATCAGGAATAAGAGAGAGAGAGCCAAGCAGGCTAAGATAAAAGGTAGGGAGGAGGGACTAGGGGGAGGGGCGATGGAGGTGGGATAGGTGGAAGGAGGTCAAGGTGAGGGTGATAGGCCGGAGTGGGGTGGGGGCGGAGAGGTCAGGAAGAGGATTGCAGATTAGGAGGGCGGTGCTGAGTTAGAGGAAACCGACTGAGACAAGGTGGGGGGAGGGGAGATGAGGAAACTGGAGAAATCTGAATTCATACCTTGTGGTTGGAGGGTTCCCAGGCGGAAGATGAGGCGCTCCTCCTCCAGCCGTCGTGTAGTTGTGTTCTGCCGGTGGAGGAGTCCAAGGACCTGCATGTCCTCGGTGGAGTGGGAGGGAGAGTTAAAGTGTTGAGCCACGGGGTGATTGGGTTGGTTGGTCCGGGCGGCCCGGAGGTGTTCTCTGAAGCGTTCAGCAAGTAAGCGGCCCGTCTCCCCAATATAGAGGAGGCCACATCGGGTGCAGCGGAAACATCATCTATTGCAAAAACTTGCGCCCACACCTCCACACTCACTTCCCTCCAAGGCCCCAAGGGATCCTTCCATATCCGCCACAAGTTCACCTGTACCTCCACACACATCACCTATTGCATCCGCTGCACCCGATGTGGCCTCCTCTATATTGGGGAGACGGGCCGCTTACTTGCTGAACGCTTCAGAGAACACCTCCGGGCCGCCCGAACCAACCAACCCAATCACCCCGTGGCTCAACACTTTAACTCTCTCTCCCACTCCACCGAGGACATGCAGGTCCTTGGACTCCTCCACCGGCAGAACACAACTACACGACGGCTGGAGGAGGAGCGCCTCATCTTCCGCCTGGGAACCCTCCAACCACAAGGTATGAATTCAGACTTCTCCAGTTTCCTCATCTCCCCTCCCCCCACCTTGTCTCAGTCGGTTTCCTCTAACTCAGCACCACCCTCCTAATCTGCAATCCTCTTCCTGACCTCTCCGCCCCCACCCCACTCCGGCCTATCACCCTCACCTTGACCTCCTACCACCTATCCCACCTCCATCGCCCCTCCCCCTAGTCCCTCCTCCCTACCTTTTATCTTAGCCTGCTTGGCTCTCTCTCTCTTATTCCTGATGAAGGGCTTATGCTCGAAACGTCGAATTCTCTATTCCTGAGATGCTGCCTGTCCTGCTGTGCTTTGACCAGCAACACATTTGCAGCCATATAATGACTGCAGGTTTACGAGCACACCGGGGATAGGAAATTTAGGTGTAACCCATCACCTCATTGCTCAAGCTTGTCCTCAATCTACAAGGAACAATTTCAGTGTGGTCCACACTCTGGATAAGTGAATTCCAACACACTCATCAGTACAGCTGCTGATTTTCCCATCTGTCATATTGTCTATTTTATCCATTGGTTTGTTAAAGCATTGATTAATAACTTCATCACTGTCAGGCTTGAGGACTCCAAAAGCCTTCTTTCTGACATACCCCTTTCCATCTCCACGAACTCCACTTTTAACAAACTTGTGCCAGAATATTTGAATCAACTGGTCATTGTCAGTCAAAATTAAGTTTAAAATCTCATCATTATTTCCTTCATGGCAGAGCCTCACTCAATCTTTGCAACCTCCTTTAGCTTTGAGTTGTGCTAAACTTTTGATTCCTTTGACTCCAGAATCATGTATGTCTGCCATGCAGTATCACATCCATCAGACCACCTCCTCACCCTCCGCACTTCCAGGCTTTGGCCTTTTCTTCAACCCCTTTCCTTAACCTTTACTCAAAACTTATTTCTTTTACCTTTTCAAATTTCAACCATACTTGCTTGACTTTATTTAACTTGTCCTTGTAGTAGTTATTTTAATTACGATGCTTGGACAGGCTATGTCACACCGCTGGGGCAGGTGGGCTGTTCGCCCAATCTTCACAGTGACTCAGTGGTTAGCACTGCTGCCTCAGAACTCCATCCTCAGGCAACTCTGTGTGGAGTTTGCACATTGTCCCCGCACCTGCATGAATTTCCTCTGGGTGCTTTGGTTTCCTCCCACAGTCCGAGGATGTGCAGGTTGAGTGGATTTGCCATGGGAAATGTAGGATTACAGGGAAAGGGCATGAGTGTGAGTCTGGCTGGACAGCTCTTTGGAGAATCAGTGCAGACTCAATGGGCCAAATGGCCTGTTTCCATGCTCTAAGGATTCTGTGATTCTGGCTTAGACATAGGAATACTATCACTACACAACCAGATCCCCAAAGCAGCAGCATTTAAACACAATGGTACCCGTTATGAAGCTCAAACCCACACGCCTAAGATTAAAAGTCTCAATCTCTACCTTCTGAGCGAACAAGCCACCTTATCTGTGAAATATCCTGGAATTATTTTTCATGTTTAGCACACCATCTAAGTAAAGGTAATTGTGGGGTCACTGTTTGGTGTATTTGTTAGGCACCCAAGGGATATGACATTTCAGCAAGTTAGGCCTCACGTGTCTATCACAATTATATTGACAGTTATTCTTCAATAACAAAAAACCTATCCCTCTGGAATGTTGTATGTTCATTTGGTGCTTTAATGAATATCAGAATTACAATAAAAATTCCCATTTTGGTCTGCTGTATAGCAGCAACCCTGGTTAAATACCATAGCATTATTCTGTCCTTACATTGGCAAGATTTTCATTGAAATATGGAAGAATAAGAACACTATGACTTGGTGAGAATAGTGCTGGAGGGTGAGGGAGGATTGGTGACAGTTCGTGAGAAACATTTTGCAGGACTTTTTAAAAAGTCACTAGGAGGCATTTGTAAAAACAATAAAAAATCAATTTGAAGAAAGGAACTTTGTTAAAATTGGATCTAATTTTTTTTCTAGAGCTACACATGATTCACCAATTTTTTAGAGACAGTTTACAAAACGTTTTGATTTGAATATTACAAAATTTATAATTAAATTCAACTTGTGCTCCTAAAACATGTTAGTGGAAGGAATGTAAAATTAATCATAGATGGCATTGGGACAATGATAAGAGATGGCCTTGGTTCAGGAGATCAGGATGTAGAATCAGTTTGGGTGACGATGAGGAATAGTAGGGAAAAGAAATCGCTAGTAGGTGTAGTCAGCATGCCCCCCTATCAGTAACTACAAT
Organism: Hemiscyllium ocellatum; assembly: GCF_020745735.1. Lineage (NCBI taxonomy): Eukaryota > Metazoa > Chordata > Chondrichthyes > Orectolobiformes > Hemiscylliidae > Hemiscyllium > Hemiscyllium ocellatum. The sequence continues at coordinate 5,842,010 of NC_083420.1, forward strand.
GTAGGATAAAGTATGCAAGAGGAAATATTTGATGCATGGGATAAAGGGGTCACAGTTGGGAGTGACTTTAATCTACATGGAAAAATCAACTGAGCAATGGTAGCCTGAGAAAGGAGTTCGTAGAACTCTTTCGAGGTAGTCCCTGAAAGTAGCACAATCTGGAATCTACCATAAAGCAGGTTATTATTAGACTTGGTAAAGTATAATGAAATAGGATTAATTAATGATGTCAGGGTAGAGACACCTATAAGCAGCAGTGACCACAATATGATTGAGTTTTACATACAGTTTAAATAGAAGACAAATGGGTCTAAGACTAGTAATTTTAAACTTAAATAAGGACAGCTAAGATGAGTTAGCTGAAATTAACTGGGATGCTAAGCAAGGGGTTAACTCAATAGAGAAGCAGTGGTAGGTATTCAAGGAGATGTTTTGTAATATTCAGAATAAGTATATTCCTTCTATAAAGCAAAGTTATAATGGGAGGACACACCATGTATGGTTATCTAAAGAAATAAGGTTACAGGGTATATTTTGAAGGCTTTGTTTTATGTGGAGTTCATGGAGATGCAGAACAGGAAGTCAGTAAGAAGACATGCAGAGTATTCAAGCCTGATAGTGATGAGACACTGCACATAGCTTAAGCTGAAAGATTTTACATAGCAACCTTTCTTTATTGTGCTTCTTTAGCAGCTGCCTCAAACTTTAGCACAATGGTTAGCACCAAGTGCTAGACTTTGGTTTGTGTAAATCTACATACCCGGTCAAGGGCAATTCTCTGTACTGGAAGTCCAAAGCTTTGGGCAGACCAAAATGTGTCATTCATTGAGTTGATTGTCCTCAAGGTGCATCCATGGGTAAAGTTCGAAGAGCACGGAGTCCTGTGTAAGGGAGTCACTCGATGAACTTCAATGTGCAATCCTGGTCTCTTTCCTGTCAGAAAGATGTTGAGAAACTTGAAAGGGTTCAGAAAAAATATAAAAGGATGTTGCTACGGTTAGAGGATTTGAGTTTCATGGGGTGGGGGGGGGGGCTGAACAAGCTGGGGCTGTTATCCCTGGAGTACTAGAGGCTGAGGGGTGACCTTAGAGAGGTTTATAAAATTATGAGGGGCATGGATAGGGTAAATAGGCAAAGTCTTTTCTCTGGGGTTGGAGAGTTCAGAACTCGAGGGCATAGGTTTAGGGTGTGAGGGGAAAGATATAAAAGAGACCTCCGGGGAAACGTTTTCACACAGAGGGTGATGTGTGTATGGAATGAGCTGCCAGAGGAAGTGATGGAAGGCTGGTACAATTGCAACATTTAAGAGGCATTTAGATGGGTATATGAATAGGAAGGGTTTGGAGGGATATGGGTCGTGTGCTGGCAGGTGGGACTGGATTGGGTTAGGATATCTGGTCGGCATGGACAGGTTGGACTGAAGGGTCAGTTTCCAGCTGTACATCTCTATGACTCTTAAATCTACTGCATCTTTCCAGAACTTTCTAAAGGCACATTCCACGGGGAGGTAGACAACACCTGTTGCACAACTACCTCAAGGGCATCATGCAGAAGGGGTGAGTCTCTGAACGTGTAAGAAGGATCAGATGCAAAGAGCCTTTCTCACCACCAGCCAATTTATGTGTTGGTTCTTACTTGTACGTTCTGGCAAAAAGGCATTCTGCCAAATGGCTTAGGAAACCATCCGATAGGATCTGTCACCTTGTCCTGCAGGCTCCTGATGATGTTATGTGCTGACCACATTCTGATGAATGTGTTCAAAGGTATTTTCTTCATGAGGGACAGGTAATATGACACAGTCCAACTACTTGGAATGCTCCGCAGCAACACTGCCAGACTCTCCTTTGTAACACCAGGGATAGGTAGAACCTCAGCACATAGTGCAACCTGGTATTTGTGTGCTGACGTTGCTGCACAAAAAAAGTGGCCATCAGGATGAGGGTAGTGTTGGATAAGCTTTTTCCCCCTTTATCTTGAGGTTTGTAAGTTGTGAATTAGATGAGATGAGATTACTTACAGTGTGGAAACAGGCCCTTCGGCCCAACAAGTCCACACCGACCCACCGAAGCGCAACTCACCCATACCCCAACATATACCCCTTACCTAACACTACGGACAATTTAGCGTGGCCAATTCACCTGAATTGCACATCTTTGGAATGTGGGACGAAACCGGAGCAGCCGGAGGAAACCCACGCAGACACGGGGAGAACGTGCAAAGTCCACACAGTCAGTCGCCTGAGTCGGGAATTGAACCCGGGTCGCTGGCGCTCTGAGGCAGCAGTGCTAACCACTGTGCCACCGTGCCGCCCATGATCACTGTATCACTGATCTGATTTCATAATTCTAACATTGTCTGTTTTATCAGTTCTGTAAGACTTATTTTGATTGAGGAAATGCAAGGCATGATCTCTTGGATATACCTTTCTTGAACAGGCTGAAAATTACAAGGAGATTGTTTTTCTGTGTATTTGGAGTTAAAGACTTGCATTTAAAAAATGAATGCTTTTATTTCATTGCAGCACACTGATTATGCCTTTTGTCCTAATTTTACTACCTCCTCTTCTGAAGACAATGACTCATGCTGGGATATGGTTACATAAGTGTCAGCAGCTATCCAGCACCTCGCTCAGGTAATTGTTTATGTACAAGTTTAACAATGATGTTGAACTGTTAGTTGGCTGTGGTGATCACAACTGAACATTATTTTGTCCTGGTCGGATATACGCATACTTCCAAATAGGGTTCACTAGATAATGATCAGGTAGAAGATACCCTGACAACTTTGACCTTCTCTTTCCCTAATAGTCAATGGCAGCACCTATAGGTATTGAACTTTTCAACTCATTGGTCAATTTAAAGGGTAGTAAATATTTGTAATTCTCCCTCAAAGGCAGTGCATATCAGGTCAGCTTTTGAAATTGATAGTGACAGATGTTTTGTATCACAGATCATAGGAAATTGAGCTAAGGCTGGTAAATTGAGTTAAGGTATAAAATTTGCAAACAAAGAGGAAATTAACAAAAGAAGTTTCATTTACACAGAGCCTTTTTACTATCTCAGGAGAGCACAAAATTGCTTTAACAGCCAAGATGATTATACTCACGATGTATAAAGTCAATGGTCCAGATCCTCCAGTCAGTAACAATGTCGCTTGTGATGATCTCTGCACCCGAACATTTTACATTCTTTTAGCTGGGACTTTCTGTCTGGATTGCAGTAATGCCTCAACACATCAGCAAAGCAGAACAGCACAGAGAAAACACCCTCTATTACAACTTCAGCAGTATTTAAAGGTTCAGAGGAATAAACATGTTGGATTTTGACCTGGTGTTTTGTGATTTTTACCTTTGTCCACCCCAGTCCAACACCTGCACCTCCACATCAAAGAAGAATAATAGAATCCCTATAGAGTGAAAGCAAGCCATTCAGCTTATCGAGTTCACAGTGACCCTCCAAACAGCATCTCATCCTATACCTGTAACCCTGCATTTCCCATGTCTTAACACCATCACCCCCACCCAGCTTGCACATCCATGGACACTGTGGGCAGTTTAGCATGGGCAATCTACCTAACCAACCCACCTTTGAACTGTGGGAAGAAGCAGAAACACCCTGATGAAACCCATGTAGAGACAGGGAGGACGTGCAAACCCCACACAGACAGTCACCTGAGGGTGGAATCAAACTTTGTGCCCCTGGTGCTGTGAGTCAAGTGCTGACCACTGAACTACTGCACCGCCCAGTCTCTCAAGGTTTTTAACAGCTGAGAAAGTTGTGGGTGGTGAGTGAGTAACTGGATGAATGAGTGGGTGAGAAAGGAAGTGGATAGGTGGGTGAGTGATAATTTAAATGATAATTGCCAATTTTTTATTGACAGCAACCAGATTTTCCTTCGGATATTTTATTCCTTTCTCTTTCTTCACTTGAGGGGATATTCTATCTGATGCTATTGTGTTTCCAAGGATCTACCTTAATACAGAGGTTATTGATTGGTCTCTTCTACTCCTGTTTCAGAGAATAAATTGGTATGAGTGATCTAACTAAAATGTCTGGCTATGTTAGAAGGTACAAGTATTTTACTTGTTTTACAATGATCTCCAAATGCAAAGAATAACCATTTTTAAAATTATGAACATTCCAGTAGGCATCTGGTCTTCGTGCCCATAGTTCTGAATTTTTGTCTGTTTCATAGTTTCAATTCTGATAATATTGTAGAAGTGGCTGAGTAACAGATTCATTATTTCAGCTGTTTCCAAAGGTGATGTTTTAAATACTTTTATTTTAAAAGCCCTGCATTGCTTAGAAATCTGAAACAAAAACAACAAATACATAAACCAGAGCTCAAATCAGTAGTCACCCAAAAAGTGGAATGTTTCAGTTGTGATATTTGCTGGAAAGTTATTGTCATTTCTATTTCTGGATGCAGATTGAACTTCTGTGTATAACTCAGGTTCACTCTTCGAATGTTTCAGTGTCAGTCATGGCTGTTTGTAGTGTCCTTGCCTCTGTGTTGGAGTGTTGTGGGTTCAACTCTCACCTGAGCACAAGGAGCCAAGGAGAAAAAAAAGACAAATGAAGAAATGCTGCCCTAACAGAGGTGCTATCTTTCAGGTGATATGCTAAACCAAAGTCGTCATCTGCACTCTTAGATAGTTATGGAAAACCCCATAGCACCGTTTCACAAAGCAGCAGAATAATCCATGGTGTCTTGCTAACATTTATCTCTCAATGAAAATATCACAAAATATCTGGTCATTACCTCATCATTGCTTGTTGTTTGTGTGTTTATATTGGCTGGTGTGTTTCCTGCAATACAAGTTATATTGTGTACTTCATTGGAAAGTTCCTTTTTTTTGTTTTCAATTCCCAGCAATTTCATTTTATTTACTTAACATTATATTTTGTCTTCTGCTTTTCTATTGCTCCAGGTTGTTACATTTGTCTCAGGCCATTTGCACTCTCTAGGTCTTCAAAATGCTAGTGATGGAATTAAAAGTAGCCACACTGAAATCTATAAAATCCCAGGAAGTGGTCTTTGAAACATATTGTCCAGTTCACATGTGTCTTTTTATCAATATAGCAGTTGTATTTTCTAAGGGCCTGTGAGGGAGTTGGAAACTAGGTAAGTGGTGTTTTTGTGGACCAGTCACACACCATAATAGTGATGTGCTTTTCTTTCTAAAACCTCTTAAATGCTCTGCAGTAAGAGAGCTCTTGATTATTTTGTGACTGTCACTTCAAAGTTATTTTGTGTTCAAAACCTATTAGCAGAGAGATGCTAAAAGCATCTTAACATGGCTTTTATCCCCAGACTCTAGAATGCTTTCTTGTATTGGCAATGAATCCATATCTGTGATTTTCTGGTCTCTATAGCAATTTTTGAACATTATCATTTTAATGCTTTTGTTCTTTGTGAAAATAGGAGTGGGGGAGAGGAGGAAATAATTTTGTTTGCATCAAAAATTGATGTAATAGATAATGTCTCTTTTACAGAAAATTTTCTTTGGTAAATATTAAGTTCTCGGTGGATGAGTAGATTTGTTTGCAACAACCAGGAAGCCATCAGTTCAGAGCTAGCCTTCAGTTAAAGCAGTGGCCACCCATATTTCTTTGTACCTTTACATTGTACATCACCATGGCCCATAACAACAAAATGGTAGGCTGAGGTGGGAGATGCTATACTTGGGCATACTTGTATTGTGTTACAGAGCAGGAAAGATTGCTATAAGGTGTATGTCATGGTATAATATGCACTTTGCCCAAAGGTTAGTCTGCTGATGTTTCACCCTGAGCCAGCTCCATGGCAGTTTTTTAAAAAATTATCATTGATGGTTTCTAATTGTTCCCCACTTTCAGGGGCAGAGGAAAAGGCAAGTCCTAGGTCTACTGCAGTCAGAACAAGAACCAGACCTGTTTTGTTGGTGTTTGAGCGACAAATCAGCCATCTAACCAACTGAGCTAACCAGCTCATAGATCTATGCAAACTTCAAATGCAGACAGGCCTCCTTCCGTGGTATGACCACACATTGTATCGTGCATGAATTTACTTACATGTCTACCACTCAGATAAGCTTTGATTTTACCAGCTGGAGTTCCTTCCCATTGTTCAGGTAAGAAACAAACAGGTTGCCCTTCCCAGATTTCCAAATTACATAATCCTCCAAATGTTCATTAAATTTTCAGATCATTTAGCAAATATTTCCTGAGCAAACCATTAATCCATTCCTGATGGCAAACATTTCTCTATGTTAAGTAATCAGGTAGCTTTATCCCTTGACTTTTTTTTCATTTTAGGAATTGTTATTTTTACCAACTATGGCAATAGTACCAGGGGACTCTGAATTCTATTTGAATCATAAAACAGGTATCTGTTTTAGCAATATTATATGTAGCAGACCCAAAGACAATTAATTGTGAATTCAGAATTGCCTCCACTCAGATTGAAACAGCATGGTATCTAAATGATGCTTTCCTTATCTTAAACGAGAATTCTCAAACCTCCAGTTTTGATTGCTGCTTCTATGTCAGTTATTAGGATTACTAAGAGGTGCCAAACAGCCTACTTACTCATTGGCTATTTTTATGTTAGCAGGAGTGAAGAGAGGAATAATTTATGCAGCAATATTTATCGCAGTCACACTAACTCCCACTAATCTCTTCCAGTATTAATGGTGTGGCTCATTACCAAAAGCAGGGACCTTGATCCCTGGCCTAGCCCAGATGGCAGTCTTCAGGATTTCCATCATTTACAAGCCAGCATTATTGTTGTATCCTTGCAGAAGAGCAGATTAAAATGAGAATGATTCCACATGGATGCAAGTTGAATTTAAAGAAAGTAACCAAACTTCGTCTTATCCAAGGAGTGGCAGAAAAAATGATCTGAAGCAGGTCTTGAGCTATCGAACATCCAATAGGCCACACTGTATCTTTCCAGGGTAGGTTCCAGCTCCAAATTGATTATTCTACTCATTCACCCAGGACATTGGGCACAGGGACTTGTAAACCCTCTGGTACTATTTGCATTGTGAGACATCTTTGCCACTTGCCAAGAGCACCTTCTAACAGCAATATATTGTGGGACTAGTTACAGCTAGGAAATCGAGTGGCAAAAGAAGCTGTCTTGTAGATTTTGATGCACTTCTGGATAGTGGTTTTAGCTGGTATCCATTTGCCCTATGCAAGAGATATGTGGAACTCCTAACAGGCTGCTCACCTCCTGGGGTTATCATCTGTTTATCCAGGTCTCTGTGTAGCCACAAATATCAGGTAGTGAAGCCACTATCCTCCATGGAGCAAGGTGTGAAATGAGGAGCTGCTGCACTATGAGCTTGCAATGGGTGAATCACAGCTGCCTGTGACCTTGCTCCATCTTTCTAGATGTGCAGATATTGCTATTGCATCACAGGTCAGTGGAGTTCAGCTGTAAATGTGCATGAAATGGTCAAGAATGCTTGACTCAAGGAGTTGGATTGCACTTCAGCTAAGGGTGACAGGAATGCTGATCTCATGAGTGTGTTTCACTTAGATTATCTGGGTACATTTCAACTGGTGTTGCCCTTTGAAAGGCCCCACATAGCTATAAACTGTGCACTTGTGATTTCCAGGATGATGGAAGACAACAGCAGCTGCCCCTCAGACCATCAGTTTCACTTCTATGTAGACAAATCCCCAAACATAAATGTTCCTTCCTAGTAGTCCTCCCAATGAATCCCATAGGTGTTGCATCTTATCAAATTCACAACCCCAACATGTTTATCTAAGTCTGTATCTGCTCATATTTCCACTCACAGTCCCATCCATATGAGTTGAACATGCCAGATCTTGTACTTCACTGTTTCCCTTAGAAGCCAGAGTGCTGCTTACTGTTGATAGTTTAGTGGATGGATACCCCACCCCCAGAATGATTGTGGCCCACCCTCTTGAACAAATTAGCCGAATGATGAGTGACCAAACTCATGACTGATATCCATACTGCTGCTTGATTGTGTTGTTGTGATGCCCTGGATGGGCTGCACTGGATCCACAGGGCTAACTATGACCTCCTCTCCAGACTGTGCAGCTGGGGACCCCTGACTGATGAGTGCCTCCCTCGACATCAGTTAGGATTATTCTTTTGAGACATGACCAATTGCTTGTAGTATAAGCGGTGTGATTGCTGCATTCATTGCTGGTATGTGGTGCAGGTTTGAGATTGATGTAGCAATGTGCCATAGAACAACATTTCCATTCCCATGACTACTGACCAGTGTTCCTTTTAATTTATTTTTTCTTCAGCACAGACTCTGAGGTCCACGTGCGGTGAATAAATTCTGGAACAGGAAGTCAATACTGTCACAAACAAAAATAGAAATTGCTAGAAAAGCTCAGCATGTCTGGCAGCATCAGTGGAGAGGAATGAGAATTAATGTTTCTGGTTGAGTGACTCTTCCTCAGGAGTTCTGCGGAAGGGTCACTCGACCCAAAACGGTAACTCCGATGCTGCCAGACCTGCTGAGCTTTACCAGCAATTTCCGTTTTTATTTCTGATTTACAGCGCCAGCACTTCTTTTGGATTTTATTTTAGTCAAGACTGTTATAAGTATCATGACAGACCAGTTGCCATGTGTGGAACATCAGAATGGCCATGTGTGCATGCAGTTTAGAGGAGAAACTGCCTGACTTAATGTCAGCACTAAACAAGAAGTCAACACAACTGGACAACGAACCTTTAAACTCTGGTTGAGGGGGAAAGCACAAAAAGGCAACGCAAGGATGGTATGAACACAAAGAACAATGCAGCATAGGAACAGGCCCTTCAGCCCTCCAAGCCTGGGACGACACATTTTGTCCTTCCATATGAAAACTGTCTTCACCTCCATGATCTGTATCCCTCTATTCCCTTACTATTCATGTGTTTGTAAAGAGCAATACAGCAAAGGAACAGCTGCTGTCTGCATCCAGATAAGAGCGAAGAGATACAGCATTAAGAGAGAAAACGAGGAGCCATAAGTTGCTGCATAGTTGCTATGCATAGTAGATTAGCCATAAGTTGCTGATGCCTGTCCCTATGTGCAGCAGCATTTCAGTGAAATTTGCCAGTGCTCTGCTGTTGCAGCATCATAGAGCAAAGAGGACTACAAGTCGATTGGAGATATGCTGTGATAGCATTGAGAGGCTGGCACCTGTTGGATGTCTGTACCTGTGGATGTGGTGTGTGCGTGGCTGCTGCCCAGAGATGTCGATGCTGGCTGTCCAAGATAAATGTTCAAAGGAGCAAGTGGTGAGCCGGTATCACCAGATAACTGCTCTGACTTCCGTGTCAACTATTCTTGGTGTCTAATTTCTTTGTGGCATATTAATAAGGCAAGATTTTCAGTTAATATGGGTAACCATCAATAATCCCCATTAATTCGCCTCTTGCCACTGCCTAGAGAGAATTACGTCTTGAAGCCTGCAACTCTGTTAGGACATTCAGGTAATTGGTCCTGACATCAGTGTAGGCCTCTCTCGACTTCTCACATGATTTTCCCAGATTTCTCACCATAGCCTTCATCATTCAAGGTATGGTAAGGTTCCATCTTTGGTTACGATAGCCAGAAACTAGGTGGGGTTCTAGTGCATTGGTTATAATTTCTACTCCCAAGAATTGGAACTCTGACCTTGGTGCAGCAAGTCAGCCTGTTATTGGACATCATTACTTCTATGATCCTACGTAAAGAGGTGCTTGGTTCTATGACTGGCTCATTTCTGCAACTTGCCACAAACAGCCAAGAGCTCATGGAAGTTTATAAAATAATGACGGGTATGGATAAAAGTTAATGATAGTTGTCTTTTCCCTAGGAGATGTGTCAACTCCATGACATAGTCACATCGCCAGGGCATTTTCCCAGTGGAAGCTTCCACTCCAAGAAGTAGATAGCCAATTGGTAATCTTACCTGACTCCCAGTTCCTGAAGTCCTTCTCCTGCCTTGATCAGCAGTGACCACCTTCTTTTGATTGGACCTACTGTGAAATCACTGAGACAATCCATTGGTAACAAATGACAGCTAAGGACCCACTTTTCTTTGTATTTTTTGGTGCAATATTGGATTTATTGGCAACATCAGCTTTTGTTAGATGTTCTTAACTGCCTCGAATAGAATTGCATATGAGGTCATTTCAGAATCAATATCGTTGCTCTGGGTATGGAGTCACATGTAAACCAGATAAGGATGGAAAATGTTTCCTTCCCTAAAGAAGGGAAAGAACATTAGTGAACTGGGCATTTTTTTTTAATAACAATATGAGCAGGTCCAGAAAAGAAATAACTCTAAAGGTGAAGGTTGGTAAAGCATTTACAAGTTTACATTGCTGATCAAATAATGGAATTGTAAGTAATTCTAGGTTTGTAAATGGTAAGGCATAATGTTCGTGAAGAGACAGATCTCTTCATGCTATCGTTATGCTTCCCAAGAGTAATATCTGAATCATATAATAAGAATTCAATTCCTCAAATATTTCTGCCTCAATGTTCCAAATCTGTCAGCAATACTTGTTCAGCTAAGATTTGCTCCAGAATGCTGACTTTCCAAAGACAACTTGCTATGTAGGTTTTGGATTATCACTAGCAAATCACAATGTTTGTCTTTATTTGAAAGAACTCATGGGTCACAATTGATGAGATTAGCCTCCTTTATAGTTTTTTTTTAAATTATTGAAGTTAAACTCCACCACTTGTCATGGTGGGATCGGCGCCACTGTGAGTGTAACATTAGTCTGGTCTTCTGGGTTACTAGTTCAGTGACATTACCACTATGCCACTGCTTTTCTCCTTTTCATTCTGACATTGAGTTCCAAATTCCAAAGTCAGCCCAAAATATTCTTATAATTATTAATGAATTTAAGAGTTCTGGAGAGCAGATAGGAAAGTGGAGTTGAGACTGACATGAAGTCAGCAGCGGCTGTGTCAAATGGCAGAGCAGGCTCAAGGGACTGATCTCTGGATCAGTGGTGCTGGTAGAGCACAGCAGTTCAGGCAGCATACAAGGAGCAGTGAAATCGACGTTTAGGGCAAAAGCCCTTCATCGGGAATAGAGGCAGTGAGCCTGAAGCGTGGAGAGATAAGCTAGAGGAGGGTGGAGGTGGGGAGAGAATAGCATAGAGTACAATAGGTGAGTGGGGGAGGGGATGAAGGTGATAGGTCAGGGAGGAGAGGGTGGAGTGGATAGGTGGAAAAGGAGATAGGCAGGTAGGACAAGCCTTCATGGGGACAGTGCTGAGCTGGAAGTTTGGAACTAGGGTGAGGTAGGGGAAGGGGAAATGAGGAAACTGTTGAAGTCCACATTGATGCCCTGGGGTTGAAGTATTCCGATGCAGAAGATGAGGTGTCCTTCCTCCAGGCGTCTGGTAGTGAGGGAGCAATGGTGAAAGAGGCCTCGTGGCCCAACATTTCAACTCCCCCTCCCACTCTGCCGAGGACATGGAGGTCCTGGGCCTCCTTCACCGCCGCTCCCTCACCAGCAGATGCCTGGAGGAAGAACGCCTCATCTTCCACTTCGGAACACTTCAACCCCAGGGCATCAATGTGGACTTCAACAGTTTCCTCATTTCCCCTTCCCCTACCTCACCCTAGTTCCAAACTTCCAGCTCAGCACTGTCCCCATGAAGGCTTGTCCTACCTGCCTATCTCCTTTTCCACCTATCCACTCCACCCTCTCCTCCCTGACCTATCACCTTCATTCCCTCCCCCACTCACCTATTGTACTCTATGCTACTTTCTCCTCACCTCCACCCTCCTCTAGCTTATCTCTCTGCGCTTCAGGCTCTCTGTCTTTATTCCCGATGAAGGGCTTTTGCCTGAAACGTCGATTTTGCTGCTCGTTGGATGCTGACTGAACTGCTGTGCTCTTCCAGCACCACTAATCCAGAATCTGGTTTCCAGCATCTGCAGTCATTGTTTTTACCTCAAGGGACTGACATGCCTACTCCCTCTCCTAGTTCATACGTTCTTAATAAAGCTACAAATTCTGAACTACTTACAAATTGATCAATACGCATTGAGTTCAGAACCAACGTATTGAATGCCAGTTAATAGTGTATGTACTGATTTGTTCCTTAATGTTCATCTTGGAAATATTTTTTGAAAGGTTTATGAATAATGCTTTCTCTTTAAAGAAAATGTCCTTTTCAAAATTTATTTCTCAAAGTTTTGACATCATGTGCATTTTTCCAACAGCACTCAATTTGTGTACTACCAAGTGACAGTTTGAATTAAATGACTGTTTGAAATCTGAAATGTTAAACTCATTGGTAATCAAATTGGCTTGAAATGGTGGCTGAGTCTGTTAACACGAGGGAGTAGAATTTACTTAGACTCATTAACCCAGAGAGTCGTGTCAATTATGGATGTGTGCTGTACATTAATTCAGCCTGGTCAACTGTTAATTATATTTGTTATTTTAATAATTGCAGCATCTCCTGCCAATTCAAAAAAATCAACATTGTGAGTGACATTATTGCTGTGGAATATTGATGACATTTTGAAAATGTTCCACTGGAGTGAAGGAAAGGCTGTAACTGCTCCACATCAGCATGGTTGTTATTTAGCTGTTTTACACTGTGAGGTGACTTCTGTTTTGTATTATAAATTACAGCTATTTAATGATTTGTGAAATAAGTACCTTTTGTTTTAGGTTTTACTAGTCTTATTGGCGCCATATGATTGCCTCTGTGTAACAGGTATCTATATGGTCATCCTGAAGCAAGTGCCATCATTGAATCTCACAGCATAGAAGGTGGAAATGGCTTATTGAACCTGGGTCGGTTCTTTGAAAGAGCTGTCCAATTAATTCAATTCCCTTTCTCTGGATCCACAGATGTGCAAATATTTCCTTCCTAAGTATATATCCATAGTTCCAAGGAAAAGTACGATCAATTTGCTTTGTAACAACTCTCGATGAAGATAAAATGTCCAATATAGTTACCACTGAAACTTTAATCTCTTTGCTACTTTACTATGAAGTGAAAATTTCTACTTAATAAGGATACACATTTGCTTAAACATTAAAATAATTAAACCCATGTATCCTTTCTGGTCAAATAAAGACAAGCATCGTGATTTGCAAATGATAATCTAATTCCTACACAGAAATAGTCATTGGAAAGTCAAGATTCTGGGAGTAAATCCTAATCTAACAACTAATACAGACAGGTTGGATTTGTTACAAGGTTTGTAAATAATTTGAAATATGCAAGTAGAAAGGCATAATGGTTTTGAAGAGACTGAACTCTACATGCTGCTAATTTCAGTCAAGATTGGAGAAGTGCTGAAAAAGCCCAGCAGGTCAGGCAGCATTCGAGGAGCAGGAAAATTGATGTTTCAGACAAAAGTCCTTCATCAGGAATGATTTTTTTCATGAAAGGCTTTTGCCCGAAGCATCGATTTTTCTGCTGCTCGGATGCTGCCTGACCTGCTGTGCCTTTCCAGCACTACTCTAATCTTGACTCTAACCTCCAGCATCTGCAGTACCCACTTTCACCTGTGCTATTAATTTGCCTCCCAGAATGTGGGCGTGGGGTGATTTGGCCCATCTACCTATAATCTATGGCTACTGATATTCACTAATCAACAATGGATTCATAATCATCTTAGACTTTTTTTTAAATTCCAGATTTTGTTATTGAATTCAAATTCCTCCATCTGCTGTGACGGGATTCAATATTGGGTCCCAGAACATTACCCAGGTCACTGCATTAACAGTCTAACGATAATATCACTAGGCCATCGCCACCTCCTTGTGCTCTTTCTCCAATGCCTTCATACATTTCCGAAAATGTTATGCATAGAACTGGACATAATACTCTAGCTGAGGTCAAATCAGTGTCATAGGTTCGACCAAAACTGAATTCATATTTAAAGGGCTAGATATCATGACATGTAAACAGATTGTTTCTGCCCTTCAAGAGTTTTTACATCTAGTCCATAAGTTTGTGACTGTTATGCTGTAAGTTAAGGCTTTTGGAACAGCAAAAATGGGATCTGTTCAAGCTCAGCTTGGATTTCAAATGATCCTGGTATGATTGAATTCTCTGTCTGATTCATGTCCCTCCCCTTCCTTCTGTTGCCAAAATCTGATGATGGGACTTTTGCACCTGGATAACTCCTTCTATTCTCCAGAGTCATGTAGTGAATGGCAGGGTCATGTGGACTCCACAAAAAAAGCATCATGGAAATTCAATTTGTTGTTAACCTACAAAAAGAAAAACGAATGTCAGTGGCCATAGATTACAGGTAGATGTCCAAAGCACCCTTTCCCTCTCATTACTGATGGGAGGCAAATTAACAGCATGTAGAGTTCAGTCTCTTCAAGAACATTATGCCTTTCTATTTGCATATTTAGAATTACTTACAGTTTCATTGTTGGATGCATACTCCAGAATGAATCTGGGTCAATGTCCTGTAATCAGTGCACTATTAGAATTAATCTTGCCTTGAATTATGCATATTAAAACTAATTTACATTATCAGATTGCATTAATTAGAAAATAGACTTTAATGCGGAAAGTGCAAGCAAATTTTCATGAAACTCAAAGGGAATTAAGGATAATACATGAATAAAGCCTCCTAATTAGATACCTTTCATGTCCCTGAATTTGAGTTTACTTTAACTCAACTTTTGCAAGCAGTGCTGAGTTTTACAGCAGAATAATTCTGAAGTTAAAACTTTGCCGAGAGGTACTTAGGGTTCTGAACTACCAACTTGATTAAAATATTCAATTTAAGATTAAATCTTAGGATCAAATTTTCTAAATTATCCTGTATTTTTCTTTTCTTAAATATTAAACAGTCGTGAATATTCTGAATACCCTGCAATTAATGTAACTTTTATGTATCAGTATTGTGATGACATGATATCATCATGCAAACTCTATATGTCACTTTAAGTCTTAATGAACTCAAAGCAGATTTGCAAGTGTCCTTCTGGCTGGATTTTGGATTAATTTGTTCTGACTTCAGTAATGACCCTTTAAACACCTCACACCCAAATGTTGCCATCATTTCCACATTTAGCACTAATTGTGTGACTGTTAGCAATTTTGGGAAGGTCATTGAAGAGTCTATTGTAAGCACAAATTTAATGAGGACAGTGTTTTTGTTAGACTGCCTTCAGAAATCATTATTTTTGTGAGGAACTAGCACTGTTTTATGCTGTGGAAGCATTTTTTTGGATTATTGTACCCCTTTGGCTAATATTTCTATATTGATTAGGAGGTTACTCTTTTTGTCTTTTGGTAGTTGCAGAAACATACCAGCACAGTAACTTTACATTTATTACCTGACAGCAGTCTTTAGCAGTCTTTAAAACCTGTGAATTCTCATCTCTGTGGCTCTGTTCGAAAGAGATGTTGAATCATAATCACCTAGACCTACTGAGAACCATCTCACAGAAACTGAAATCTGTATTAAGAGTCACAGTTTAGACCCCCATCACACTCTGTGCCAAAATTCAAAATGAATAAATGAATTTGACAATCTGGTACCATCACACTCAGTGGTTAGCACTGCAGTCTCACAGCAGCATGATCCCAGGTTCGATTCCAGCCTCAGGTGACTGTCTGTGTGGAGGTTGCACATTCTCCCTGTGTCTGCATGGGTTTCCTCCGGGTGCTCCGGTTTCCTCCCACAGTCCAAAGATGTGCAGGTCAGATGAATTGGCCATGCAAAATTGTCCGTGGTGTTAGGTGCATTAGTCAGAGGGAAATGGGTCTGGGTGGGTTACTCTTCGGAGAGTCGTTGTGGACTGGTTGGGCTGAAGGGCCTGTTTCCGCACTGTAGGGAATCTAATAAAAAGTCTTAAACAAAAAGCATTTGACCTTTCTGATCCCCTACTGTTAGACTTGCAGACCTGTCAGTACATCTGAAGAAGATTTTGGGGACTATTTGGAGAGAACAACTAAAGTGGCTGCCTAGAATTTCAGGGCAACATGTTTTGGATTCTGCAAGATCTACCTGGGGCAACACTAACCCACTTCCTACTTTCAGGATGCAGGCAAAGAGTTGCAACTCCAACTGGCAGAAGATGAAATGTGGGGTGGCACAGTGACTCAGTGGTTAGCACTGCTGCCTCACAGCGCCAAGGACCTGGGTTCAGTTCCAGCCTCAGGTGACTCTCTGTGTGGAGTTTGCATGTTCTCCCCATGTCTGCGTGGGTTTCCTCCAACAATTGCACCCAGTCTGTTGGGCTGAAGGGCCTGTTTCCACACGGCAGGGATTCTATAAAAATTCTATCCCGATGCCATCAGGTCTTCCACCCTTCCAATTAATGGAAAGTTACTCAGGTGCAGTACTGTCAAAGTGATAGCGTCCATTTTTATTATGCCCTTCCTGCCTTTGGCTGACTGCTCCTGTTACTTTTCCAGCCACCTGGTGTGGGTCCTGGTCGTGTAGGCACTAGGTGCAGACCAGGTTGGACCTTCAGTGATAATGCAAAGATTAATGAAAATGAAAGTTGTGTAGAATTTTGAAGGGCCGCTGGCGATCTATTGGTCATTTTGCTCTACCGTCATAGACTATTTTCACTGCATACATTTAACCGTCGTAGCTTTATACCACCAATAAGCTGCTGCACACCGTGGAATTGACCTAACAGACTGAATGGCCTCCTGTACTGTAGCTACTTTTTGATTACAATTCTTAATTCTTAAAGTTATAGAATAATTTCTTGGATAACAATAATCTTTGTGTAACTTGATGGTGTAATATGTTACAGCACTTACTGATCAACTTGAAAGTATTCTATTTCCAATCACTTTTATGTATCTACAGATCAAATTGGTAACGAAAAGGAATGGTTATCAACCATGCTCATAGGCAGACACAGTTTATTTTAATTACTATTATAACGTGTGAAGAAATAGCTAGGAAATTTTTATCGTGTAAGTATGAGGTGACTAATGTATTTTAAGCAATTATTAAAGGACAATTATGTGGGCACATTTACAAAATAATTATCCATGTTCATTTTTGTTTTGGATTACACATTTAGTGCTGATGGTCTCATTGAGGGCTGACTTAGCTTAGTAATTGAATCCAACAATACAAAAGCTGAATTAGAGTTATTGGAGATGTGGTTGAAAATATAAGGTTTTTCAGTGTTAAGATAAGGGTAAATTTACTGGGTCTGTCTCAAAGCCAAGAAGAATGCTGTTTGGATTTAAGACTGCAACATGTTTGCCATTTCTCTATCCAGAATTCCCCAAGTGTGGTATCATGCTGGGAGTTAGGATCAGTGAATTTTATCCTTTAATTCCAACTTTGTTATTTAATGCATCCATGCTGTCAGGCTCAGAATCTCCTCTGATATATTTCTCCTCAAGTGATCAGTAATTGTTATTAAAGAAAGAATATAAAAGCTAATCCTAATTTCTAAAGTTTCTCATCTTGATAGAAATACTGATGGTGGAACCTATATGTAGGTTTAAAATATCCCCGTATTCTCAGAACAAACCATTGATGTTCTATATATTTTTAGTTATACGGTACCATGAATTTTATATTCAGCTTAGACAGGTAAACAAACCATACAGGAGGAAGCAATGATTTTGGAAATAATTTTTTTTTGTTTAAGAGAAACATATTCTAATCGACAAGCACCTAAATTGAGGCCATTTTTGAAAAATTCACGTGGTGATAGACCAAAATAATAAAAACTGAGAAAACTGCGTCATTGAAAAATGCAACTAAATTCCCAGGCTTCCGGCTCAAAGATATACCTAACTGTGGCAAACATTCCTGAGGCATTTCCAGTTTAATTATCCATGTATATAGTTGTTTCCTTTTTAAAAGTTCTGACAGATGTAGGGCTTCAAATTGCTTTACACTCAGCTCATTAAGAAGAAGAATGGAAAGCAAAACTATTTTAAGAAATTATATGAAGCATTTTATCATTTTGACTACTTTTACTAATTTCAACTTTAGGGAAACAATAATCAATTTAAGAGTTGAATATTATCCTGCTTACTTATTTCTAATTTTGAATTATCAGCTCATTGAGCCATGCTAAGAATGCACTTTCCATGGCTAGCAAGTCCTGGCTTTGGACTAGAACACTAAGCTTCTGGCTCAGAACAAAGCACTCTACCATTATGCCCTATCACTTTTTTTTATTGATATTCTGAATTGGTTGCTTTTCATGTCTGTGTTTGATTAATTAAATATTAGATTGAACATTAATAGCTAAATTCTCATTTCAGCCTGTCACTAATTTTTGCTCCATGAAGATGCAACCTCCTAAAGAGTGACATTGATGATAAAATATGATGCGATATAAACATTTAAGACCATTGCTTGTTGAACAATTAATCTATCCTTTGAGAGGATCTGAGGAAGAGTAACACAACCTGAAACATTAACTCTGATTTCTCTCCACAGATGCTGACAGACTTGCTGAGCTTTTCCAACAATTTCTGTTTTTATTGGTGTAGACTATCCTTTAACCTTATATTCTTAAAGAAATACAAGCCTACTCTATGCAACATGTTTCTATAACCTAACCCTTTAAAACTTTTATTCAGTTTGTTACTATACATTTTGTGTAACACAAGTATCCATAATCATATTATGATTCAAATGCACCCATATCTGAATAATACATGAGCAGTCAATTATGACTATCAGAATAATGAAAGCAATAAAGACTAATCACTTGAACTAAGCTTATAAGATTCAATTTATTTACAACCTTTCACGTGGGGCAGAACAGAAAATCCATAGAGTACAGTTAAAAATATAATTGACCCCCTCAATTTTATATTACCTTATTAGAAGCTAGCATTTAAGAGAAGTTTATATAAAACTCAAAATATTAGAGTGAAAGTTAAATTGCAAGCAGCAAGGTAAATAGAAACCTATCAATCTCAGTCATCGAGAACAGATGTTTTCTGGTGCAACTGCAGAAGGTTTTCCCATTTGATTGCTGTAGAAAGCACATTTAACAGAATGCCCTGCACAACTTTGGAAGCCTGAAGTTTTCATGCAGATTGCTGTAAGGACTGGTATCCAAAGAATATTTGTTCATCATATCTGTCAAATTGAATACTTAAAAGGTCATGAGCATTTGGTTTGAATTAGGTTTTGCAAAACATTAAATGTTAAATCTCCTGAAGTGAACTTCGGACTTATTCTCAAGATGGGTAATTGGCAATTGTAATTAAGGAGTTTGTACTTTTAGAAAAAATAGTCAGTGGCTAATCTGTTTTGATTTTGTTCATTTTATCTTTTTCTCTGCAGGATTGCCACATTTTCATTGCTCAGGGAATGGCAAGTAATGTGTTCAAAGGCTTCTGTCCATGTTGCCTGTGAGCACCCCTACTTGTGGCGAAATGCCTAGCCTCTGTTTTTGGATTTCCCTGCTGGCTTGGATTGAATCGAAGTCTCACAGCTGGACAAATACAGGTATGAATCAATGTCCAATAATTTTAATGAGCAGTGGATTATACTGCTCTTATATAGTACTACTGTAGAAATTGGGGGATATATTGTGCTTAAACAAAGCATCTCTCCATTGGTATTTGTTAAAATAAGTGTTCACATTCTTTCTTGTTACATTTTGCAGTGAATAAGTATTTTTAATTTTTAAAAACTGAGTCAAGGAATTAATTGACCAGGAGTAGTTTGGAAAAATAAAATAGTAAAGTTTGGAATAAAAATCATTAACTGAAAACATGGTGTACTGTAATTATTTTTTACTTCATAATAGACAAGCATTAAATTATGCAATTACAATCTGTACAGTTAGCACCAATAATAGTGTGAGATCAATGGCAACATTTTTCTTGATCTGCACACTGCTACCATTCCAAATATGAAAGACCAGTCATTAGATGAGCAACAAAAAATATCAGAAGTCATTTGCCTAATAACCCACATAGTTACAATTCAGTGAAACATGCCCATAGGTCCAAAGTTTGAAACGGTAAGTTAAAATGGTATAAGGATTTAATTTGTTCAACAGAGCTAATGTCTGTCTGAACATTTTTTGAACCAGGCCATACACTGTAAATAAACACAAACAGAAATCAGTGGAGAAACTCAGCAGGTGTGGCAGCATCTATGCAGAGAAAACAGCATTAATGTTTCACATCCAGTAACCCTTCTTCAGGTTCCACAGTTCTTTGTTTTATTATACACTTTAAGCTCCTTTATTCCCAAGTACAGAACAATGTAAGTTTATAATATAGAAAAAGGCTGTTCAGCCTTTCTTTGATAGAACAGTCTAATATCAAAAGCTAAATATTATGGATACTGGAAATCTGAAAGTAAACAGAAAATTCTAGAGAAGCTCAGTTGGTCTGGTGACATCTGTGGAAAGAGAAAAATTGAATTAACATTTTGAGTTCATTAGTTGTCTTTCGATCTAAACACCTGCTAAGTAATATCAGCACCTTCTGTAGAGTCTATTATTAGTCCCATTGTTCTGCTCTTCCCCGCAGCCTTGAATCTTGCTTTGCTTCAAATATATATCCATATATCATTTAAAATATACAATGATCTCTGCCTCATCTATTCCCAATGGAAAAGCAATTGCTGATCCAGTAGCTCTGCATTTAAAAAAAACAGTCCTAAGCTTGTTCCTCAGATTTAGTGACAATTTCAAATTGATGATCTCTTGTTATCCACTGTCCAACCATAAAATATCATCTTTCTCTATTCCCATTATCAAAGCCCTTCCTAATTAAAATGCCTTCAGTTAAATTTTCTTTTATCCAATGTAAGTAGTCCCTGTATCCCTGATATGAATGAGCACTGAAATAGTGCAATAAAAATCTCTTATTTATTAATGGAATAAAATGCTTTCAGAAAACAGTTGCTATAATTCAAATACTATAAGTTCAGAAGCTAATACATTTTATGATATCATTTATCAAATAGTTACAAGCTCACACAGGAAGTAACATCTTGGCTCAAGAAACCAACACATACACAAGACGCAAAAGAGAAATCCACATTACTGAACGATGTTAGGGATATATTTTGACTGACTTCTTAGAAATTGAATGACTATTTGACATAATCAGTTATGGGGCATGAGTGGAGATGTGAGTATGATTAATAATATGAGAATGTAGTCCCACTGCAAAATGTAACACTTATAAACCACCAAGTAGGTCAACACAGTAGTGATTGCTAACTGTTGTAGCCATGCCAATCGAAGCAAGGTCCTTTTCATCCATTTTGTTTTTATTGATCAAGTTAATTTATTTTATTCATTCATGAGATGTGAGCATTTCTGCAAGATAATCATTTAATGCCCATACTGACAAAGGGTCTTGGTGAGTTTCTCCAGTGCATCCTAAAATGGTAAATGCCACTACCACAATCCAATCTGTCGAGTGTGGACCATCATTATAAATCTTAGAAGCATTGGTGAAGGTGCATAAATGACATGGAGACCAAAACTGTGCACCTTGCTGTCGAGCAGCCTGATCAGAGTTTTGTCATAACTCCGTTATTTTTGAAATCTTTACCCTTAGGGATAAATCTCAGTGCCTCTTTTAGTATTTTTAATTGCCTTACAGACTTTTGATGCTGCTTTGAAGAATTTGTTCACCTATATCCCTTTGCTCTTCAATTTATTTAGAATAAATTTCTTGACCAGATAGCGTGGAAGTCGCAACCAGAGGGAGTGGTTCAAGTGAATAGTGCAGAAGTATTTAACGGGAGGTGAACAAGTATTTGAGGGAGAAGTAAATAGAAAGCTATTACATTGATTTAGATGGGAGGGGGCTCAAGTGCGGCACTAACACTGACATGGACTGGTTGGACTGAATAATGTGTTTCCGTTAGTATGTTTTAAGGTATCTGTGGTGCTTTTTATTTTTCCTAATGAGGTACATCACCTCACATTTATCTATGTAAAGACCCATTTATCACTCGTCTGCCCAATGTGCATGTTTACTAATTTATACTTGTATCATGTCATACTTTTTCTCACTGTTAACTACCCTCGCACTTTGTCATCCACAAATTGTGATACTGAGTACTTCTTTCTCAGTCTAAGTAATTAATGTGCATTATGCGTAGCAGTAGTTTTGTACAATCCAAGTAAATTTCTCCCTACACTTTGCAGTTTTATTTTCATTTAGCCAGTTTGTTCTCAATCTATTTTTTCCCCTAGACTCCACAGACTAAAATCTTTATCATGAGTCAACCATGCAGTACCTTAGTGAAGGTTCTTTGAACATCCGACTATATGACCTCTCCTACATTACCTTGTTTACTATGAGACTGTAGGACATAGTTTGTTTAGTCTGTATGTTTGGATGGTTGTTGGAGAACAGATCTTGATAGATATTGTAGGTTGTTTGTCCTGTCCACCAACTTTACTATTTGTTGTAAATAGCCCTTGCTCTCTTGATTAAGAGTTATAACATTAAATCCAGGCCTTTCAGCAGTGAAAAACAGCTACAGCAGGTACACAGCTGACTTTGCACATGAGTATGAGGAGGCATTATCAATTGTGGTGTTTTGCTGATTTTTAATCTTTGTTTTAGTAGGCCAGGTGTTTGCTTTCTGAACTTTCTTTTGGTTGAATACTTTAGATATTTATGTGAGTGGTTACATGCTTCCCTATACTGTGGTGTCTTTAATGCAGTGCCTTGTTTAATTATCTCACCTAGTCAATCATTACCAATTTCTCCGAATTTGAAGCTGGGCTATTGTGGAAGTAATTCTGTAAAGTGCTCCCAGGTGATTGGAAAAACCTGGGGCCCCAAAGGAAGATAATGTGACATAGATTATTGGACTTTGACAGTTTTAAGACACTTTCTATTCTCTCGTGAAAAAGACTACAGAATATTTCATTAGGTTTGCGCAATATATTTCCTTTGCACAATATATGTGTTGGTTTTAGATTTTCTTGGTATTTCTTCTACTTGTTTGCATGGAAATTCTCTTTGGTTCTGAGTTCAAGATATCAGAACTTTTCAGTTCCACAAGCAACTGTAAGTATTTTGAATGACTGTCTTAGCAGGTTTTTTTAAGAACCTCTTTTAGGGCTTTCTGTTTTTGTTGTTCCTATTAATTCTCATATCACTTTCCTGAATTATTTCATACGGAAATTAATTTTTATATCAATTTACATTCCATGCTGCACTTCAATTTCTTTGGTGGATTTTTTATTGGCAGAACAATTAATGTCGAGGTGTTAGATGCATCTATTTATAGCATGCTGCCATGAAAACTTGATCTAATATTGAAGCCTATTCGTGTAACTGACATGCTGGAGGCAACCTTGTGCTAATGTGCCCATCATTGTCAGATCTTGTGGAAGAATGACATTCAAAAATGTGGCTGGAAATAGTGTCTTCCTATAAATGTGGTTTACTTGACTTTACTGGTTCAAATAACGTGCCTAATTCATGCAACTCAGTTGTGAACATGCAGTTTAAGGAATTTTGTCTTGAGTGCAAATTAGTTATATAATGAGTCGATAACTTAGGGAAACAGTTTACATGCATGACCCTTCGAGAGCATTGTAACTCATTTAGATTCTGAGTGACCAGATATACATTCTTCAAACAAAAGTAGTAGTTGAGAATTTAGCTTTCCACATTCAATAATCTAGTTTTGAGAAGTCTGACTTTAACAAATATTTATATTCTGAAAGTACTTGATTTTTTTCTTAATAGCTTTGCTGTGATCAGTGAAGTATCCAAGCTTGTTTTCCTACATTAATGGTGTTACATAAAAGAATTGATTCGGTTCAGGCACCAGCTTTGCTTTGAAACATTTTTGTGGCTTCTTATTTTCATCATTGTGACTTATGCATGCACAATTCAAGGTTTTAGCATAGAATAGAAATTCATTTTCAAGTGTACTTTTACATGCAAAACCACAGTGAAAAGTTTTATAAGTCTCCCCACCATGGCACCTCCATTCAAATTTATTCATAGTCCTTTTTTCCAGTTGTCATCTCTTTTTTGAAAAGGGATTTTATTTACATAGAGCTTCTGAAAGTTTAGTAACTGTCGTACTGGACAGAATGTTAGCCTATTTGCACATTGCAAGCTCTCAAATGACAATGTGATAATGACCAGTTAATGCCTATATTAAGATGTTTTCAGCGACTAGGAGAAAGTGAGAACTGCAGATGCTGGAGAGTCAGAGTCAAAAAGTGTGGTGCTGGAAAAATACAGCAGGTCAGGCAGCCACCTGACAGCTGAAGGAAGAACACCTCATCTTCTGCTTGGGACCCTCCAACATTGACTTCACTCATTTCCAAATCTCCCCTCCCCCCACCTCATCTTTGATCCAACACTCCAACTCAGCACCACTCTCTTGAACTGTCCATCATCCTTCTCTCCTATCTGCTCCACCCTCCCCACTGACCTATCACCATCACCCATCAACTGCATTTATCTATCGCCTTCCCAGCTACCTTCCCCACAGCCCATACCACTATTTATATCTCAGTCCACCCACCCACCCTCCTCATTCCTATGCCTAGAACATTGATTCTCCTGCTCCTCGGATGCTGCCTGACCTGCTGTGCTTTTCCAGCACTGCACTTTCCGATTTTGTGATGTTTGTTGACAGATCAGTATGAACCAGAATTCTAGGGAGAACTCCCTTGCTCCTCCTCTTAATAGTGTAATAGGATTTGTTTGGCCAATCTGAGAGGATGGAGAGACCCTTGAATTAAGGTTTCATCCAAAGACAGCACTTGCAATAGTACAGTACTCCCTTAGGACTGCACTGGAGTGTTTGCCTTGATTGGGACTGAAACCGATAAACTTCTACTTGAGAGGCAACCATACTACCAGATGAGCCAGAACAGGCACTACAAGCTACTGAATTTAACACTATGTTTTGATTGTTATTTCCATTCTAAAGGTTTATACAGTTCCCACCAACAGTTCATGGAAAATCTAGTAGCAAATACAATCAGTGAAGAAACAATACACCATTGTCATGATGTCTTTGTTTTTATTTGCTCATTGGAAATGGGGTGGCTGGCTAGTGTTAATTGCTAATCCCTAGTTGCCCTTGAGAAGGTGGTGGTGAGCTACCTTCTTAAACTGCTGCAATCCACATGCTGTTGGTTGACCCACAATGTCCTGAGGGAGGGATTTCCAGGATTTTGACTCACCATCAGTAAAGGAGCAGCAATATATTTCCAAGTCAGGATGGTAAGTGGCTTGGAGGGGAACTTGCAGGGGGTGGTGTTCACATGTATCTGCTGCCCTTGTCCTTCTAGATGGAAGTGGTTGTGAGTTTGGAAGGAGTTTTCTAAGCATCTTTGGTGAATTTCTGCATGTGTCTTGTTGATAGTATACACTGCTGCTACTGCGTGTTGATAGTGGAGGCTGTGGATCAAGCGGGCTGCTGGATGGTGTCAAGCTTCTTGAGTGACATTGGAGCTGCACATATCCAGGCAAGTGAGAAGTATTCTATCACACTCCTGACTTGTTCCTTGTGGATGGTGGACAGGATCTGGGGAAAGAGGTGAGTTACTTACCACAGTATTCCTAGTCTCTGACTTGCTCTTGTAGCCATTATATTTATATGGTGAGATCAATTACGTTTCTGGTCAGTGGTGAACCTCAAGATGTTGTTAGTGGGGAAGTCTGTGTTGTTAACATCATGGAATGTCAAGGAGTTGTTGCTGGATTGTTACTTATTGCAAATAGCCATTACCTGTCATTTGTGTGGCATGAATGTTACTTGCCACTTTTCAGACCAAATCTGGATATTGTCCAGATATTGTAGTAGTTTAACATAGACTGCTTCAATATCTGAGGAGTCGCGAACGGTGCTAAAAATTGTGCACTCATTGGTGATCATTCCCAATTCTGACCTAATGATGGAGGGAAGGTCATTGATAGAACAGCTGAAGGTGGTTTGGCCAAGGACACTTGAGGAACGCCTACAGAGATGACCTGGAGGTGAGATGATTCATGTACAATAATCATGACCATCTTTTTGTGTGCCAGGTCTGACTCCAACCAGCGGAGAGTTTGATGTAATGATGTCAGGACCTGAGTAGCCCTGGTGGAACCCAAACATCGTTGAGCAGGTGCTGCTTGATAGCACTATTGGTGACACCTTCCATCACTTTACTGATGATCGAGAATAGACTGATGGAACAGTAATTGACTGCATTGGATTTGTCCTGCTTTTTGTGTACAGGATATAGCTGGGCAATTTTACATATTGTTGGGTAGTTACCAGTGTTGTAACTGTACTGGAACAGTTCTGGTACACAAGTCTTCTGTATTATTGCTAGCGACAGAGATAATTAAGGGAATAGGACAGCAGCTGGGTGGGTGAGAGATAGAATGGCAGGTCAAGAATGATGGGGTGAGGGTGATAGGCCGGAGAGGGGGTGGGGACGGAGAGGTCAGGAAGATGTTTGCAGGTCAAGGTGGCGGTGCTGAATCCGGGGGTTGGGACTGAGATCAGGTGGGGGGAGGGGAAATGAGGAAGCTGGAGAAATCTACATTCATACCGTGTGGTTGGAAGGTTCCTAGGCGGAAGATGAGGCGCTCTTCCTCCAGACATTGTGTGGTCAGGGTCTGGCGATGGAGGAGGCCAAGGACCTGCATGTCCTTGGCGGAGTGGGCGGGGGAGTTAAAGTGTTCAGCCACGGGGCGGTTGGGTTGGTTTGTGCGGGTGTTCCAGAGGTGTTCCCTGAAACGTTCCGCAAGTAGGCGGCCTGTCTCCACAATGTAGAGGAGACCACATCGGGTGCAACGGATACAGTAAATTATGTGTGTGGAGGTGCAGATGAATTTGCGACGGATATGGAAGGATCCATTGGGGCCTTGGAGGGAGGTGAGGGAGGAGGTGTGGGCGCAAGGTTTTAACTTCTTGCGGTTGCAGGGGAAGGTGCCTGGGGTGGAGGTTGGGTTGGTGGGGGCTGTGGACCTGACAAGGAAGTCACGGAGGGAGTGGTCTCTCCGGAACGCTGATAGGTGTGGGGAGGGAAATATATCCCTGATGGTGGGGTCTGTTTGGAGGTGGCGGAAATGATGGAGGATGATACAATGTATCCGGAGGTTGGTGGGGTGGAAAGTGAGGACCGGTGGGGTGGAAGGTGAGGACCAGTGGGGTTCTGTCCTGGTGGCGATTGGAGGGGCGGGGTTCAAGGGCGGGGGTGCGGGAATTGGAGGAGATGCGATGGAGAGCATCATCGACCACGTCTGAGGGGAGATTGCGGTCTTTGAAGAAGGAGGCCATTTGGGTTGTTCGGTCGTGAATTCATGTTTCAAGCTCACTGTGATCCTTTGTTTAGAATTATTTCAGAACTTGAAACATTAACTCTGTTTTTCTCTCTCTACAGATGCTGCTAGACCTACTGAGTCTTTCCAGCATTTCTTTTTTTTTGTTAATATATAGCAATCAGTCATAATAATACCAACATGCTTCCTACATATGATGGGGGATGGTTAACAATCTAAAGTTATGCAATTTGTTCAATCTGGCAAGTTTCCTGTTGAGTATTTCCAGGATTTTCCATTTTTACTTCAGATCTCTTGCATTTGCGGTATTCTGCATTTCTGGTAGGTTTTCAATGGTTCTCTAACGTGGTTCGCTCTATCCAATAATGCACCATCCTGAGGGACTAACTATAAACAGGAAAAAATCCCATTCCAATTGAAAAGTCTACCCTCCTGGATACCAATAATGATTTAGGTGAGTAGGCCAATTATCCAGGATTCTGGAATGCCAATGGCTCATCTGGTTCAGGAATTGAATTATTCACTCTAGTACCTGGAGCTGACTCATCTCTGAACTTCCAAAAACTATGAATATCACTGGAACCCTCGGAAGAGCAATTAGTGATGCGCAAAAAATGCTGCCCAGCAATGCTCATATCCCATGGTGGAATATTTTTTTAAACACTCCAAAGAAGAACAATCGCAAAGGAGTCAGTATACAAATGCCAGTCACAGACTCCACTAGGTGGCCAACAAGTAGCAATGCTCCTCATGTGGCAACAGACTTTGATGTTTAGAACATGACAATGGTTGGCACAATGATAGCTGTACTCTACAGGTTCTTCCTTATTGCTAAAGGTTGACACCCATTGTACAGTTGACGATGCTACTCCTAAAACTTGGCACAATTGCCTTATTGTGGTATAGGTGTAAGAATATACAGTTACAAATGCAGAGTGTGTTACCGGTCATGATTGAGCACGTGCTGCTGAAGCTCTGTGTCACCAGTGTGATCATGCTGGGGTCAATATGATGGCAACTCCAAGTAAATATCGTGTTGAGTTGTAAATTTGCAGTGTAATATACATCAGAGGTTATTTCATGACATTCATCTCAAGACCTTTTCAGTGCAAAATCTACTGTCATTGAATTAAGAGCTGGTAAAACAAAGTACAATACTTTTAAAAAGGGATTTTTCAAAGACTTTTTGACTAAAATAATAGGAAAAAGATTGTCAGCCTTTGCCTCTTCATGCTGCTTTAGTGTAACACAGGAAAAATAAATACATTATTTTTGTTTCCCAGCAGAAGAACTGCAAATATTTTTTAATCCATTGCCAAAATAAACTTGTCTGCAACTTCCTAACCGGAGGCAGTGGTATGATTTGCTTACTCATTTCCTTGGGGATTTGGAAGTGACTGCTGATTATTCTGTGAAAGCACCCAGTCAGTTGGAGATATTTATTGAGGATAATCAGGTGCTGAGTGTCATTTGGAACATATTGGACTACAAGTCAAAGCCAATTATATTGCTGCTGCACTGATCTCTGCAAGATCAATTCTAGAATATTGTGTGCATTGACACTCACCATACTTTGGAATACAATAGTAATTTGTTGTCACTTGTATTTATGAAAATACAGTAAAAAGGTGTATACGTCGCCATAATCTGGCACCATACTCACTCCATTTTAAAGAAAGGTTCAGAGGAAAGCAATCAGAATGATTTCACACCTCGTTGATGAATGTGTGAAGAAAATCTTAAATATCAAGCAACAAATGCTGGAATAATGTTTGAGGGGCAACACAAAACAGATCTTACAAAGAATATGTTTGTAATAAATATAGGATAAGAAGACACAGATATGATGTTCAGAAACCCTCAGCATGATGCATGCATACAAGATTTTCATCAGGACAGTGGACATGAGTCAAACTCCCAGAGAAGATAATTAAATCAGGGCCATTCTGATAATTTTGTAAAGGAAATCTTTGAATAGATATTTTAATAAGAATTATGATTGAGAGTTGTCGAAGTACTTTTGTGTGGGAGGACTGGGAGCAGGCTTTTAGTTGGTTAAGAGGATGAATAGGTGAATTTTTATATGGTTCTTCTTTTCCCGAGGGGTCACCTTTCTTGGATATTATTGGCACTAAGTTAGGTTCTTTGTGGTTGCAATGCTGTATAGCTCAGGTTTAACATAAAATAATATTTTGCTCAAGGATTTGAAAGCTGTTCAGAGGAATATTAAGGGACTGTTTGACTATTAGATGATTTGCTAGCATGCCTTAAAAAAGCTGTTCACCATGTTTAGTAGTTTTGCCTAAAAAGAATCAACTGAACAGAATCTTGACTAAGGATTTTGAGCAATGCGTATTTGGATAGAGGTGAGCACTGCAGGGGTACAAACCTTGCAACTGTTTCCAACACCAATTTAATTTAGCCCACTCCCCCTCTCCCTCATCATTGATGGCCTGCATTGCCGTTAACAGGTTTTGCATGTAAATTAATCAGCTGAAAAACGGGTGATTCACTGGTGGTGGTTACTAGATGAAAAAATACCTTGGGTGATTTGGTGATGGGGCAAAAAAAGATTCAGTTGTGCCTAAGAGCACTCTGGACATTGAAAACAAAAATGGACAATACAAAAGACCATATTCACCCCTCAATGTTCACATGCTGATGATGATTGAATCCATTGTATGTGAAGAGGAGTTTTGAAACACATTTGTGATGATTTATTGCATTCTTTACAGTCTGTGATTTTGTTTGAAGGACTGTAATGCTGGACTTTTTATTTCTTTATTTTTGTTGTTTTCTTAAGAATTTGTACACAAGAATCTGTACCTAGGTACCTTGGTACCTGAGATGGCACCATAAGTGGCACCCTGTAAACTTTTCACTGTACTCCTGTGAGTACATGTGACAATAAAGCTGGTTGATTAATTCAATCTGGCAATCATAGAGGTCAGTTGGGAATACATAATAATGTTTTAGGACTATGAGAAACTAGACTATGTAACCTTTTAAACACCTCAATTAGAAAGGTTCTGAAGGCACATGTGATCTCTGAGGACAGTGTTCAGTAGTAAATACTGAAGTCAAAAATTTACTGTGAACCATTAGCCATCTGCTGTTTGGGTAGAAGTGAAATGACTTTGTGGAAAATAGATAGGCAAAGATTTTAAGGGACTCCGAATGGACTTTATGGCTTCAACTGCTTGAGAAACTTGGCTTGGAAAAGATGAGTCCTATATGTTGAAGTTTGCCTCTGAACTGAAGTTGCTGTTGACAGGAAATTGACTGAACTATTAGAAGTTTTCCCATTTTTACCCCTTGGCCCATTTGCCATTTTTAAAAGTTATTTTAATCTCTGCAAAGTTGTATCATCTTGCCTGTTGTGTGACTATATGTGTTTGGTTTAAGGGGGTATAGTTTAATTCTGTCTTTCCACTTATTGATTTTTGAGTTTATTGAAGAAACCTGGTAAAGCTCTCATAGAAACATAGAAATAGGTGCAGAAGTAGGCCATTCGGCCCTTCGAGCCTGCACCATCGTGCAACATAATCATGGCTAATCATGCAATTTCAGTATCCTACTTCCACTTTCTCTCCATTCCCCTTGATTCCCTCAGCCATAAGGGTCACATCCAGCTCTCTCTTGAAAATATCTAATGAACTGGCCCCCACAGCTTTCTGTGGGGTAGAGAATCCACAGGTTCACAACTCTCTAAGCGAAGTAATTCTTCCTCATCTCAATCCTGCATGGCTTACCCTTTATTCTTAGACTGTGACCCCCTAGTTCTGGACTTCCCCAACATCAGGAACTTCTTCCCCCACCTAGCCTGTCCAACCTCTCTGGTCCTTACAGTTATAAAGAAAAAACAAATGACCATTTTGTCACTTAAATAAAAATTACATGTACACTGTTGGTATGCTTCATAGAGTAGTTGGGTTCAATTACCTGAATGCTTCTCCCTTTAGAGTTATGTTACATTACCAGAAGCATTTGGGGAAGAAGGTCAAACTCAGCAATCACAAAGGAGGAGATGGAACCAGTGTGTTTGGGAGGAGGAAGTACCGGAATGTTCCAGGTATCTGCCTCACTGCTGGGAGGCATACTCATCTAAGGAAACAACACTTTTGAGAGTTTAGCTCCACCATCAGACTCTGTATCACTGTTGTCACTTGATATATCTTTCACGCCATAGTGTATAAAAGACAGTTCAGCTTGTGCAGATAATTCTTTCTACTGAAAGACCACCAGATCCAGCCCTGCACAGTTACCATTTTCACTTTTCATTCATAAGACCAGAAGATATAGAAGCAGTAGTAGGACATTCAGCCCATCAAGCCTGGTCGATCATTATATAGAATGTCAAGCCCACCAAGATTTTTGTATGTTTCAATAAGGTTGCCTCTCATTCTCCTTAACTCCAATGAGTACAGACCCAACCTATTCAACTTCTCATATGAAAGTCCATCTATATTCAGGATCAGACAAAGACCATAAGCCATTAGAGAGGAAGTAGACCATTCAGCCCATCAATTTTGCTGTGCAATTCAATGATGTCATGACTGATCTAATAATCCTCAATTTCACTTTCCAATCTTTCTCCACAAATTTGATTCCCATACTGATTAAAAATCTGTCTATCCCTTCTTTGGATTGCTTTCAGTGCCAGTATATCTTTCTTTAGATAAGAGGATCAGTACTGTTCGCAGCATTCCAGCTTTGATCTGAGCAGTGCTGTATGTAGTTTTAGCATGAACTCCTGACCTTTATACTCCACTCCCTTTGAAATAAAAGCCAAAATTCCAGTCGCTTGTCCTTGTAACTGCTGACCTTGTAATCTAGGATCCCAAAATCCCTCTATGCTGCAGCTTCCTGCAGTTTTTTCCCCCATTTCAAGACCATTTCATGGAAACACAATACATTCAACACATCTACAAATATTAAACTATTCATCCTTGTGCTATCCACACATAATCTTGTCTATGCTATAAAATGTATTCTCAATGGCAAAAATGGTGAACATAGAAATATAGGAGCAGGAGTATGCCATTCAGCCCTTTGAGCCTGCTCTACTTTTGTAGATCATGACTGATTATCTACCTCAACTCTATTTTTTCATAAGCTATCTCCATATCTCTGATCTGAATCAGAGTTTCTCAATCTTGCCCTTTTTGGCTGGGGACTCTGCAATAGGAGGTCAACATCCTGGAGAACAGGTTGGCCATTTAAGTTGTGATCAGGGAAAATTTCTTCAATCAGAGATTTGTAAATTTCTGGTATTCCCTACTCGCTGGCACTGTGGATTCTCAGTTACTGAGTATATTCAAGACTGAGAAGGGTAGAAAAGCTAAGGAGCCACTGAAGTCAGACAGCCTGCTTTAGGAAAACCTCATCTCAAGGTCAAGGTTTTCATCAATGACCTGAATCTGTCAGAAGCAGATAAACTGACATACCACTGCAGCAGACTCTTGAGCTATGTATATCAATGACAAAGCTCATGGAAGAATTGTCAAAGCAAATGTAGTTTTCAGCGGATGTCAAACATCGGTCTGGGATTGAAGAGGAGTAAGTCTGCAACCAGTCAAAGTTAACAGAACAGTGGTTCTGCCCACTCTGCTCCACACATATCGAACATTGACTCTGCACCAGAGTCATGCAAAGAAGCTCAATCACTTTTACATGACTTGACTTTAGATGCTTCTGAAGAGCAGAAGACAGGACAAAACAAAACACCAGTCACTTACGTTCTCCGATGAGCTGGCCTGCCAAGCATGCACACTTCATTGAAAAAGTCACATTGAGTTGGGTAAGTGTCTTGGACAGAATGCCTGGCACTCAGACAAAAGTGAATCTTCCACAGAGTGTTGGGAGTCTTGTGACATTGAAAGGAAACAGTGCAATCTGAATGTATTGCTTAGTTTTGATATTGACCCTGAGGCCTGGTCAAAGCTTGTCCAGGATTGCTGCTCCTAGATAAAACCAAATAAAAACCAGCCCGCCCCCTTTGTATCAGAGGCAGAGAAACCCCAAGGGGGAGATTCCAAGCCAGCATCTGGTCCAGAACTCAGTTTTCTGCATTGCAATGGAACATTCCAGATCAGCCTCAGTAGTCAGTGATACACCCACTGGAGTCAAACTGGATGAACAACAAATATAAAATAAATGGGGTTTTCGGAAAATTCTCTTTATGTCCTGAATCAACATTTATCTTCAACCAATATCAGTCAGACATACCATATGTAGGTTTTCTTGTTGCTGTTTGTTGGACCCTGTGTTGCTGTGACTGACTGCTGCACGACAGTGCCAATACTGTACAGTACATTGTTGTCTGTGAAACACTTTAAGACATCCTTGTGATATAAATGCATGTTGTGATTTTTCTTACCTCATTGATTCCTTGAACAGTGAGCATGCAGTCTCTCAAATCAAGGCACTGAACCAATGCAAGGTGCTGCCCTACTAAACGTGGGAACATCAGCTGGCACCAAACTCAGGATATTGGCAGCTAATTACAAGGTGGCACTAACACTAGCAGAAGCCTGGAAGCTAATTTGAAGTTTTGCTGAAGAAACTGTGTTCGATGGTAGAAGATAGACAGCTATGATTTGTGATATTTGAACTAGTTCACTGACTTACTGTTTATTATCAGCACATTCCCCCCACACAGGAGTTAGTCAACAGATACAGAGGTTATTTTAGAAAATAATGGGGAAGTGTTCAGAAATTAATTCAGAGAGATATTTGAGAAGTTTATGCAGACACTGGCTGTAAATAAGCAAACCCCTGAAGAAGGGGCGAACAGGAATTCCTGTTGACAAAGCACTGATTTGCCAAGTGAACACTGCATAATGTTGGATTGGTTGAGATTTTGTTTTGTCACCAATTAATTCAAGGTTAGGAACAGTGGATTGATCCTGTGTGTGACTGAGTCAGACAGGAGAGAGTTCTTATATCTATTCTGAAATAATCCTGTTCACAACCTAATAACCAATTAATTGTCAATATTTCTGAACTAAGGGGGAAGGGGAACTTTCAAAATATCAAATTAATGTATCTGAAGCATAGAGGTGATGGTAGTATTGTGATATTGTCACTGGATTAATAACTCAGCAGCCTTGGCTAATATCCAGGGATGCAGGTTCAAATCCCACCATGGTAGCTGTTGAAATTAAATTCAATTATTAAAAATCTGGAAATGAAAGCTGGTTTCCATCATGTTGACCACATTGTAATTGTTGTAAAAACCCATTACAAATGTCCTCTAGGGAAGAAAATTTGTTGGCCTTACCTGGCCTGTCCTACATGTGACTCCAGACCCAAAGCAATGTGAATTGACTGAGGGATCTGTTACTGTGCTGTTCATCTCTCTGACTCAACTATCTTCTGAAATGGCTGAGCATGCCACTCAGTTCAAGAGCAACTAAGGATGAGTAATAAATTGCTAACCTGACCAATGATACCTGAATCACATCAAAGAGCATTTTCTTTTGAAAAGCCAGGTTGTAAACTGAGAACTATTGGTTTCAATTCTCTTGCAATTCAATTTTCATCCAGATTAACCACCAGTTGCAACTATATAAATAACACTTAGCTACAGCAGTGATATTAGAGGCTTCATTTCAGTACTGATTTACTTAATCAAATCTCTGATTTATGAACATTTACATCCAAAATCACTTTAGCTGCACAAAGTACTTAAATCCTTGCTTTAAAACAACAGTGTATATAATTCGTACAAACTCCTCTCACCTAGTTGGAGATGGAGTGGGGGATTGGTTAGCTCAGTTAGTTGAATGTGAGGTTCTTTTCCCTGGATTGCCAGAGGCTGAGGGGTGACCTTATCGAGGTTTATAAAATCATGAGGGGCATGAATAGGATAGATAGACAAAGTCTCTTCCTTGGAGTGGGGGAGTCCAGAACTAGAGGGCAAAGCTTTAGGATGAGAGCAGAAAGATAAAAAAAGACCTGAAGGGCAACTTTTCACACAGATTGTGGTACATATATGGAGTGAGTGTCAGAAGAAGTGGTGGAGGCTGGTACAATTGTAACACTTAAAAGGCATCTGGATGGGTATCTGAATAGGAAGGGTTTAGAGGGATATGGCCCGCGTGCTGGCAGGTGGGACTAGATTGGGTTAGGATATCTGTTCGGCATGGACCAGTTGGACCGAAGGGTTTGTTTCCATGTTGTACATCTCTATGACTCTATGAAACATTGAGTCATAGGGTAACTAGGGAGAGAATAAGCCCCTCAAAGATCAGCAAGGTGGCTTTTGTGTGGAACCGCAGGAGAAGGGGGAGTTACTAAACGAGTATTTTGAATCAGTGTTTACTGTGGAAAAGGACATTGAAGGTATAAAATGTAGGGAAATAGATGGTGACATTTTGAAAAATGTCCAGATTACAGAGGAGGAAGTGCTGGATGTCTTGAAACACATAAAAGTGGATGAATCCCCATGACCTGATCAGGTGTACCTTGGAACTCTGTGGGAAGCTAGAGAAGTGATTGCTGGGCCTTTTGCTGAAATATTTGTATCATCAGGAGTCACAGGTGAGGTGCCAAAAGACTGGAGGTTGGCTAACGTGGTGCCACTGTTTAAGAAGGGCAGTAAGGACAAGTCAGGGAACTATAGATCAATGAGCCTGACGTCGATTGTGGGCAGGTTGTTGGAGGGAATCCTGAGGGACAGAATGTACATGTATTTGGAAAGACAAGGACTGATTAGAGATAGTCAACATGGCTTTGTGCGTAGGACATCATGTCTCACAAACTTGATTGAGTTTTTTGAACAAGTAACAAACAGGATTGATGAGGGCAGAGTGATGGACGTGACCTATATGGTCTTCAGTAAGGCGTTTGACAAGGTTCCCCATGGGAGACTGGTTAGCAAGGCTAGATTTCACGGAATACAGGGAGAAGTAGCCATTTGGATACAGTACTGGCTCAAAGGTAGAAGACAGAGGGTGGTGGTGGAGGATTGTTTTTCAGACTGGAGGCCTGTGACCAGTGGAATGTGACAAAGATTGATGCTGGGTCCACTACTTTTCATCATTTATATAAATAATTTGGATGTGAGCATTCGGGGTAGAGTTAGTAAGTTTGCAGATGACACCGAAATTGGAGGTGTATTGGACAGTGAAGAGGGTTATTTCAGATTACAACGGGATCTTGATCAGGTGGGCCAATGGGCTGAGAAGTGGCAGATGGAGTTTAATTTAGTTAAATGTGAGGTGCTGCATTTTGGGAAAGCACATCTTAGCAGGACTTATACACTTAATGGTAAGGTCCTTGGGAGTGTTGCTGAACAAAGAGATCTTGCAGTGCAGGTTCATAGCTCCTTGAAAGTGGAGTCACAGGTAGATAGGATAGTGAAAAGGCGTTTGGTATGCTTTCTTTTATTGGTCAGAGTATTGAGTACAGGAGTTGGGAGGTCATGTTGCGGCTGTACAGGACATTGTGGAATATTGTGTGCAATTCTGGTCTCCTTCCTCTTGGAAAGATGTTGTGAAACTTGAAAGGGTTCTGAAAAGTTTTACAAGGATGTTGCCAGAGTTAGAGGATTTGAGCTATAGAGAGAGGCTGAACAGGCTGGGGCTGTTTTCCCTGGGGTTGACCTTACAAAATCATGAGAGGCATGATTAGGATAAGTAGACAAAGTCTTTTCCCTTGGAGAAAGTGAGGACTGCAGATGCTGGAGATCAGAGCTGAAAAGTCTGAAGAAGAGCTTATGCCTGAAACGTCGATTCTCCTGCTCCTTGGATGCTGCCTGACCTGCTGTGCTTTTCCAGCAACACTCTTTTCCCTGGGAGTCCAGTTCTAGAAAGCATAGGTTTAGGTTAAGAGGGCAAAGATATAAAAGAGACCTAAGGGATAACTTTTTCACACAGAGGATAAGTGTGTGGAATGAGTTGCCAGATGAAGTGATGGAGGTTGGTACAATTACAATATTTAAAAGGCATCTTGATGGGTATATGAATAGGAAGGGTTTGGAGGGATATGGGCCAAGTGCTGGCAGGTGGGACTAGATTGGGTTGGGATATCTGGTCGACATGGACGAGTTGGACCGAAGGGTTTGTTTCCATGCTGTACATCTCTGTGACTCTATGACTAGAGAGTGGTACAGAATATAAGTCAACAGCTTGGATTCTATCCCAATACCAGCCGAGGTAGTTCATAGAGATGGTGCCTTCACACCTTCCCCTTCACTTGTTTAATCGTAATCTGCCAGCCGTATCAGTTATCTGTCTGGAAAGTAGATAACTGCCTATGATTCCTGACCTCTTGTCCAGCATAGCCCAAAGGTGAGAGCACTCCTGTGATTAGATTAGATTAGATTACTTACAGTGTGGAAACAAGCCCTTCGGCCCAACAAGTCCACACTGACCTGCTGAAGCGCAACCCACCCATACCCCTACATTTACCCCTTACCTAACACTACGGGCAATTTAGCATGGCCAATTCACCTGACCCGCACATCTTTGGACTGTGGGAGGAAACCGGAGCACCTGGAGGAAACCCACGCAGACACGGGGAGAACGTGCAAACTCCACCCAGTCAGTCGCCTGTGTGGTGGTAGTGTCCCTACCCCTGAACCAGCCCCAGTGATAGAGCCACCAGGCCTGGGTTCACTTCCCACCTGTACCAGATGTGTGTCAGAGTTTCTCTGATCAGGCTGCTCAACCATTTCCATCACAAAAGCGAGAAACTATGTAAGATCCTTCTTCTTTAATGTGTGGTTGAGAGTTCAGAGTCCTCTCGATTCTGAGACACTGTCAGAACACCGAGCAAGTGAGAACCTTCAACCCTTTCGACAGGTTTCTGGAAGAGATGTCGCTGCTTCATTTTCAGAATGTAATTTATAGACAAGACTTGATTAAAAGATGTTTCGGGTCCCAGCTAGATTATTGCCTGTAGAACAATCAACCCGCCTGCCTGATTATATTCCAATCATTTTAAAATGCTGAAATGTGGTTTCTATCACAACAGAGTCTGCGGTTGAAGCTAATCCTCTGTGTGGAATCGGCAGCCAAGGGGCATGTTACCATCTGAAGATAATGTTACTGTTTCCACACTTCCATTTTACTTGTTTACGCTCATTTCGCTATAAAATCTGGTGAATGTTAGGCTTCTTCAGAGGGAAACAGTCAGGAATGAATGTTCTCACTGCATTGGTGCTGAACCCGGTCTTTGTGAATCAGAAGCCCAGCTTTCGGGTTTGACGCCAACTAAAATGTTGTTGATTATTTGGGGTGTATCAAGGATCAGTGACTCCCCTTGAAGGAGGAGAAACCTCCCAATGGTGGGCCCACTTCCCCAGTTTGGAGAGGGTTTCCCGGGAAACTGAGCGTGTGTGTGAAACGACTTGGGACTCCCCAACCAGTGAAACTCTGAACTCAGTGCAGCTTCAGGTCAGAGTCCTGGTGGAATCTGGAGCGGCTTTGTTCTGGAGTTGAGTTGAAATCGCGGGACTGTGGCTGCAGGTGACGGGAGGAGCTCTGTTTACTGTAAGGAAGTGGCCGCTCCATTGTGGGTCCCACGGTCTCCGGGCAGCTCGGTGTTTCTCTGAACACGCCACTTAAAGACCTTTTTAAAATACAGGTCAAAAAGACTGAATCTGTTGGCAGTGTGAACACCTGGCAATATGGCAAGTGCTCCATGTAAATATGTTCCATGTTGCAGCCCATAGCCTCTTTAAACTGTGAGTGCTCAGCCTGGGCTCTCTCTCTCTCACATCGACACACACATAGACACACACTCACTCACTCACTCGCTACTCGTTCTCTTCCAGCGCCTTCCAGTTCTCCTATCCCATATCACTCACCCAAAATGCTAAAAGTCCTGGCATCAAATCAGACTTCACCAAATAAGCAAGAGACGCTTCAGCTGAATAGCATTGACCCAGAAGACAGGCTCTGAGCCACGTTAGAGGATTTGTATGGTTGCCTGTAGAAAAGGCGCAGGGACAGGAGGAGACTTCTAACTTTAAAGCCAGCAGCTCCGTCGACTCGCATTGCGTTGGTTCACTCCGCTGGACCCCCTTTAGAAATGGGCTGCGGGCTCTGAGCTCTTAGAATACATCCGGACTACAACCTCTCAGTGTACCCGGAGTCTGCAATCTCTCAGTACACCCGGAGTCAGTAATCTCTCAGTACACCCGGAGTCTGCA
Source organism: Hemiscyllium ocellatum (assembly GCF_020745735.1). Taxonomy (NCBI): domain Eukaryota; kingdom Metazoa; phylum Chordata; class Chondrichthyes; order Orectolobiformes; family Hemiscylliidae; genus Hemiscyllium; species Hemiscyllium ocellatum. The sequence goes on from NC_083420.1 coordinate 5,881,371, forward strand.
ATCTCTCAGTGCACCCGGAGTCAGTAATCTCTCAGTACACCCGGAGTCTGCAATCTCTCAGTGCACCCGGAGTCAGTAATCTCTCAGTACACCCGGAGTCTGCAACCTCTCAGTACACCCGGAGTCTGCAATCTCTCAGTGCACCCGGAGTCTGCAATCTCTCAGTACATCCGGAGTCTGCACTGTCTGGATTCGGATTAAGTTGGCATTTGGCAGCAGCGGATGTCTCCCGGAGCCTAGCCCTGTGCTACCAGGGTGTTAGATGCCTGGATAAGGCAGGCACTGACCCAGCTCCCCAGCTCCAGGGCTGTGCACACGTGGAAGGTGGAAAACAGAGCTCTGAGCCCGAGCCGCAACTTGGCGACGGGAGAGAGAGGGAGAGGAGGGGGTCCACTGGGGAATGAGGAGCTCGCTGCCGCCCAGCAGGGAATCCGCCTGAAGGTGCTGAGCGATCCGGCTCCGGCTCCGGATTGAGTCCCGGAGCGGCAGCGATGAGCGTGCGGCTGCTGCGCTACCTGTTGCTGGACTTGCTGGGTTTCTGGTGCCCGGTGTTGGACCGCATGGCCCAGGCGAAAGGGGGCCGGCAGCTCGGCCCGCTCCTGCTGGGCTCCAGCTCCAACAGCTCGGCCAGACTGGAGCTGCCAGCCACCCCGGACCGCTGCAGGGGCTACTTCGATGTGATGGGTCAGTTTGACGCAGCGTTCAATTGTAACACCAGTATCTACCAGTACTGCTGCGGGACATGTGGTTACCGGTACTGCTGCCAGTTTAAAGAGTCCCGCCTGGACCAGAGCATCTGCTCCAACTATGATACCCCGAACTGGGCGAACGTGGGCAAGCCTCCGCAGAGACCGGACGACAATGTGTTTGACCAGACCCGAGATAAAACCAACTTGATCGTCTACTTCATCTGCGGCGTGGTGGCCGTCATGGTGCTGGTGGGAATTTTCACCAAGCTGGGCCTGGAGAAATCACAGAGACCCCAGAGGGAGCTGAACTCCAGGTAAGAGGGAGCTCCGGGACAGAGCCACTGCCGCCCACCCCTCCTCAAAACCCGCAGCTCTCTGTCCATTTGCCCCACCATCCATACACTGGGCACTGCCAACTGGCTCAGTGTCCAGGGAAACAGTCACCAAGCTCTGGGGGCGGTGTGTGTTTGTGTGTCGGGGTGTGTGTGTGTGTGAGAGAGAGGATATGTGTGTTGTGTCTGTATGTGTGTGTGTGAAGGGTCTGTGTGTGTGTGAGGTGTATGTGAGAGGTGTCTGTGTGTGAGAGAGGTGTGTGTGGTGTGTCTGTATGTGTTTGTGTGATGGGTCTCTCTGTGTCAGAGGTATGTGTGTGTCTGTGTGTGTGAGGTGTGTGTGAGAAGGGTCTGTGTGTGTGTCAGAGGTATGTGTGTGTCTGTGTGTATTAGGAGTGTGTGTGAAGGGTCTCTGTGTGTGCAGGGTGTGTGTGTGTGTGAAGGGTCTGTGTGTGTGAAGGGTCTATGTGTGTTTGTGTGTGTGTGAAGGGTCTGTGTGTGTTTGTGTATGTGTGTGAAGGGTCTGTGTGTGTGTGTGAAGGGTCTGTGTGTGTGTGTGTGTGAAGGGTCTGTGTGTATGTGTGTGTGTGAAGGGTCTGTGTGTATGTGTGTGAAGGGTCTGTGTGTGAAGGGTCTGTGTGTATGTGTGTGTGTGTGTGTGTAGGGTCTGTGTGTGTATGTGTGAAGGGTCTGTGTGTATGTGTGTGTGTGTGTGAAGGGTCTGTGTGTGTGTGTGTAGGGTCTGTGTGTGTATGTGTGAAGGGTCTGTGTGTATGTGTGTGTGTGTGAAGGGTCTGTGTGTGTGTGTGTGTGTGAAGGGTGTGTGTGTGTGAAGATGATTAAAGGAATGATTGTTCTCTAATCCTGAGTGACGGCACAATTCCAGAGAAAAACTGGACTCGAAACAAGAAGTGATCCTAAGATATTTATTCCACCCCCAACCCCAACAAAATAAACACAAGGACAGGGGCAACACCGAAGGGGAATGAGGCCGTGCGGCCCATCGAGTCTGCGCGGGCATGCAGCACTCTGAATCGACTCTAGTCCCACATCTGGCAGCATCTCCCCTGGGGGTGTGTAAACAGGACAGCAGTACCCTCTCCATCTCCGGGTTTCTGTGTCTCCCAGCGGGAAAACCAACACCGGGGCCTGTTCACATTGGGAAAGGGCTGGGGGCGTGTAGACATAACAGGAAGAGAAACCAAACGGGCGCTCTCTGTCAGCCAGAGGATTCAAATCACTTCGCAGTTTGTTTAACCTTGTTTGTAAATTTTGAGAATATCTGCCTGTCTGTCTATCTATCCCTGACTGTTTATCTATCTATCTCTGACTATCTTTCCGCGTCTGTCTGTCTAACTGTTTCTCCATCTGTCTCTCTGTGTCTTTCTCTCTATGTACCTGTCTCTCTGTGTCTGTCTGTCTATATGTCTCTGTCTGAGTGTCTATCTATCTGTCTATCTATCTCTCTGTTTCTCCCTCTCTGGAGACTGGAACAGGCAGAGATTCCCATCCCTGTAACACGGAGACAGTTTCCACAGGAACAAGACGGACCTGTTGCATTTACAAAGAGGTTTTCTGTGCTCTCACAATCCCCGCAGACACACACAGACACAGTTTCAGATGGGGGATAGGGTAGCTGGAGGAACCAGGGATCTGACTCACTCACACAGCACTGCCCCCCCCCCCCCTCCCCCGCGACCCTGTTCTCTTGTAGCCCCGCATTTCCAAGTTGCTGCAGCATTGCGCAGTGATTCCCGAGTGAGTCTCACGCTGAAAACACACTTAGAAAATATGGCGAGCCGGAGAGATTAATCCTAACAGTGTTTGCGACAGCTATTTCTTTCCAAAGGGTCCAGCAGACCTTTTAAAAATCCCTCCCCTCTCCTTTAAAGACATTCGCCCCCTCCCCATAGTTCAGGAGGTGAGTCAAGAAGCGTGGTGTGAAACTCCAGGGAACTCACCGGGCCCCCACCTCCCGCTAATCCACCCGAGTAACCCAAACTTTCTGCGGTATTCTCCGGGGAGTGAAGCCACTTACGCCAAACATTCACTCCCTTACACACTCCCTCACACACTCACTCACTCTTTCACACTCACTCCCTTACACACTCCCATTCACACCCTTACACACTCACTTCCTTACTCACTCATTCATACACTCCCTCACACACTCACTCCCTACATACTCCCTCACACACACTCCCTCACACTAATTTACACACTCTTTACTCCCTCACACACTCACTCACTTTCACACTCACTCCCATTCACACTCTTACACACACACCCTTACACACTCACCCCCTTACTCACTCATTCACACACTCCCTCTCACACACACTCCTTTACACACTCACTCCCTACATACTCCCTCACACACACTCCCTCACACTAATTTGCACACTCTTACTCCCTCACACACACCCTTACACACTCACCCCCTTACTCACTCATTCACACACTCCCTCTCACACACACTCCTTACACACTCACTCCCTACATACTCCCTCACACTAATTTACACATTCTTACTCACACACACACACACACACACTCACACTCACCGTGTGAGAGGGGACATTCCACAACAAACGGGCGTTTGCCGTTTTTGGATTTTCCTTTTACCAGGTGGTCCGGGAGATGAACCTGGCTGTAAGAAACTGAGGAAGGGTCACTGGACCCGAAACATTAACTCTGTGTCTCTCTCCACAGCTACTGCCTGAGCTGCTGAGTTTCTGCAGCACTGTTGGGGATGTAAGAAAGAAGCAGGGGACTAGTGTGTGTGTGGTCTGATCCATATGGGGTACATGGTTCAGATACACCATCCACACGTGGGGGGGAGCCTCCCCCAAAGGCACCATCTTCAAACACAGCTACAAACAGCAGGAGAATGTTTAGACAGTGTCTCTCTGAGCGGGGAAGGATTTGAGTATTTGCCCTGAGAAAGTATCCCTCTTCCCTCTCCCCCCCTTAACTTGCATCCCCTGTCTTCAGAGTTAGAACCCAACTTTACGGGCTCCTGATTCGCCAGTCTGCCTGAAGTGAAGCGAGTGTGGTGTGCCAGTAATCTGCCAGGAATTGTCCGTATTCAGCCCCCAGCAGAGCTCCGTTCACAATATTTACGGCTATACTGCTCTACAGCACAGAGAAAGAGGTCCTGCAGCCCATCGAGTCCGCACTGGTGCAAAAACAAAAGCCAGCTAACTATTTCCAATCCATCTCACCTCTAACTCTTCCTGAACGTTCTCTGGAACGCATTGACTTGGCCAAACCGAGGAGATTGCAGTTGACAGAGGCAATTCCTTTCAGTTTTACCCGGGACACCGATTTTATTTTGTAATTTAACCCATGTTTCCCAACCAACCTGTTCAGAGATGCTATTACACGCCTTGGGAGTAGATTGGTCTCAAACCCCAGGCCTGGGGTAGGGACGGTATCTCTGCATCACAAGAGGGCCTTTCCCCACTCCTGTACTCTAACCCAGTTTATCTGTTGCCTCCATTTCCACGCTCCAGTCACGGTTTTAAGGTCATCATTCACCAGCAAGGGCCAGTGTAACCTGGGTCCTACACCTCAGGGTTTAGGCTGGTGAACTTTCCAATATCTCAGCACCTGGTGCAAGTATCTACCCTCCCTCAGCACAGAAAACCAAATGCCCCTGTTGACACCTATTACAATGGCACAGCATTTTCAGGAGTCCTCTGAGTGTGCCCTCCACTATTCAGGACAATGAAATCACTGCACATACATTATCCACTAGATGGAGTCTATGTGCTAATTCACTAGACTGTGACAGTATGAACAAACATCAACTGCACATGACTTAGCATGTCTGGTGTGTAACTGAATAATACTGTTCGCCAAACTCTAGATCCAAGCGCCATCTCTGCCTCCGCACCACCAACTCAGTGCAACTGGCTTCACTCAGTGCAACTGGAACTACTGAAGGAAAATGTAAAATAGACTCTAGGCCATGACTTTGCATCCAGTCATTGGTGTGAATTTTGTTCCAAAGGCTTCTCCTCTGGTTTCTCACCTTTTTTTTAAACATGGTGGGTTCTCCCAGTGACCATTCTCCCAACACTCACTCACTCAATTCCTTTCCTGAACCTGACACGAGTAACTTAATCTTAACCGAATAACACCTACCATATTGTCCATTCAAAAACGTGTCCCAAAATGCTAATTTATTTAAATAGCATGCAGTTTCCTGACGAAATTACTCAGATTGCTCTCTGTTTCTTTCCCAGTGGTAGTCACCCATGCTTATATCATTTGCTAATCTCATTGTATGATAATTTAGCAGAGCAATGCATGGACATTTTCCACTTCCTAAATTTTATATAGTTTTCTCCCTATTTCTGTTTCCCTAATTTTTTTGTGGATATTTGGGACTCCCTATAAGGTGAGTAAAACTAAACTCTTCCTGGAAATGAACAGTTGTCCATTCTCCAAAATTGCTCGTTCCAGTATCACATTGCAAGCAAATACAGACTTCAGCCTTACTAGTTGTGCTTGAGCTGTGATGTTGGTTATCACTGTGATTCTGATACATGGAGACCAATCTGCAGACTGTAGGGAAATACCACTTTGTAGTTTGCATTGGTTAGTTTAGACCTTTTGTGCAGGATAATCAAGTGGACAGAATATGTCATGGGCAGAACTACGTTTTGTTGCTACTTTGTGAATTCTTTAAGACTCCTGATGACTTATCCAAGAAGCTTATAACAAAAGCAGTCACAATCAGTATTAAACACCATAAAATCCCTACAGTGTAGGGGCCACACAGACACAGGGAGAACATGCAACCTCCACACAGACAGTTGCCCAAGGTTGGAATTGAACCTGGATCCCTGGCACTATGAGGTAGCAGTACTAGCCACCACCCCATTGCTGGAGTGTGTGTTTTTTTTAAATCCTTGATGTTCAATGCAATCAAATATTTCAGGAATATTTTGCAGGAATCACCAAATTAAAAAAAACCTGTTAAAGCAAATAATTTTGAACTGATAATTTTTCTGTTATGGTCCAAATTGTTAATCATCTGAATCAGCTTGCATCATCTACAAGCTTAGTCTTTCATTCCTGCAGCCAATTTGGCTGTTGCTGCTTTCGAAAATAAAATCTGCATATAAATTTCCTTGCTGGGAATTGTATAGTGGGGTGGTTCCTTGTCCACACATGAAAATACATCCCCACTGATAGACTTATACCTCATTATATGAGAATATGTGAGCTACTTCTTTCAAATAGATTAAAGCAAAACTATTTAAACCAATTACTAGCCTATATATATGTTTTGAGTTTGCCCACAAACTGCCTTTAGGGTGCAACAAATCACCTTTAATTGCTTTATTGTCCCACTAAAGGACAATCTTCTCTCACAATCATGAGCAAATTTGAGGTCATTGTCAACATCTGTAAAATCAATTGCATATTCCAGATTCTGTTCGTTAAAACCTTATGCTGATCGTTCAGATGAATTTATCTCCTTGAAGTTCCCTCAGCACATTGTGCTCTGATCAAATCTTTCTCTTTACTGGAATATTGTCTGTCCATTGTGCAATATTTTGGTTATCTTCCAACAGCACTGACAGATGTGTCTGGAAACGTTCCGAATTTGACAGGATAGATGCTGGAACCAGAGTCAGTCCTCTCAAAAGATGGAATCAACAGAATACAGAATTATTAACTAATTTTGGGGGAAGAATGTTTTCTTTTCCTCCGAAGGTGCTGGACTCTGACTAATGCAAATCACCTCCTTTTCCAGCAGGTAAACACTCCAAAACCTTGAACCAAATCATACTGCACAAACATGGCAGTTTGGACAGCAATCTGTGGAATCTCCCCCACTGTTGATGTATTCAATTTCTCTAGCCTAGCTCTTTCTTTTCTCACTTCCCTTCAAAACAGAATAGAATATTTTCTAACAGCTGCTACAGAAAAGGATTTTCCACTGTCTTAGGTTCAGTGTTGACCTGGGAGCTTATCATGGTCTTAGAAATCTCAAACTATACTTGTAATGTATCTACCTGAGATGGAGCTCCATAGATTTATATAGCAAGGCACTTCAGCAGAGCAGCTCTTGCATATGTTCTTTTCTGTATTTTTTTTTCTTCTTGAGAGTAAGAGCTCTCAAACAACCATATAGCACAGGAACAGGCCCTTCAGTCCACCAAGTTTGTACCAAGACATGGTGTCTTTACACAGTCTGTATCCCTTTGTAACCTGCCTATTCATGTATCTGTCAAGAAACCTCTTTAATGTTGTTCTTCTATCTATTCCTACCACATCCTCTGGTAGCAGATTCCACTCACCTACCATCCTTTATGTAAAAAACTTGTCTCTTATGTCTCCTTTATACTTTACCCCTTTTACCTTAAACCTATGTTCCTTATTAATTGAAATTCCTGTCCTGGGAGAAAAGAATTCAACCGTCCATTCTATTCACGCCTCTCATAATTTTTAAAACTTCTAATAGGTTGCCACCTCAGCCTCTGATGTTCAAGTGAAACAAACCAATTTTGTCCAAGCTGTCCTCATAGCTAATACCCTCCAAACCAGACAACATCCTGGTAAACCTTTTCTGTACCCTTTCCAAAGCCTCCACATATTTTTGGTAGTGTGATGACCTGAGTAATATTCCATATGTGGCCTAACTAAAATGATATACAGTGCAACATGACTTGCCAATACTCTGTGCCCTGACTGATGAAGGCCAGCATGCCTTATGCCTTCTTGACCTCCTCTTGTGTTCATCGACTTGTGTTGCCACTCTCAGGGAATTGTGAACCTTTACACTTAGATCCCTCTGTTAATGCTTCAAGGGTTCTACCATTTGCTGTGTACTCCTGCATTAGATCTTCCACAATGCATCACCTTGTATTTGTCCACATTAAACTCCATCTGCCATTTCTCTGCCCATGTCTCCAGCCTATCTTTATCCTCCAGTATCCTCTGACACTCCTCCTCATTATTCGTAGCTCCCACCAATCTTTGTGTCATTCACAAGTTTACTAATCAGATCACCTACATTCTCCTCCATATCATTTAAATATATTACAAGGTGTCCCAGCATTGATCAAGCCAATTCTGAATCCATTTTAGCAACTCACTGCAAATCCCGTGTTACTTCATTTACTCTATAAGCTTCCACGAGGGACCTGTGAAAGACCTTGCTAAAGTCCATTTAGACAATATCCTCCACCCTGCCCTCATTAGTCATCTTTGTCACTTGCTCAAAATGTTCAGTCAAATTTGTGAGACACGATCTTCACCACACAAAGCCATGCTGTCTATCACTAATAAGTCCATGTTTTTCCAAATGTGAGTAAGAATCTTCTCCAATAATTTCCCTACCATTGACATAAGGGTCACCAGCCTATAATTTCCCAAATTATCCTGGTTACCCTTCTTAAACAAAGGAGCAATATTTGACTCTTCCTGTCAAAATGGACAATTCAACATTTTCCTTCATTATACTCCATTGGCCACATATTGTCCACTTATTTAACTGATCCAAGTCTTTTTGTAACCTTCTTGTGTCCTCTTCTCAAATTACTGCCCACCTAATGTTGAATCTTCAGCAAATTGCTGGAGATCACAGCTGCAAATGTGTTGCTGGTCAAAGCACAGCAGGCCAGGCAGCATCTCAGGAATAGAGAATTCGACGTTTCGAGCATAAGCCCTTCATCAGGAATAAGAGAGAGAGAGCCAAGCAGGCTAAGATAAAAGGTAGGGAGGAGGGACTAGGGGGAGGGGCGATGGAGGTGGGATAGGTGGAAGGAGGTCAAGGTGAGGGTGATAGGCCAGAGTGGGGTGGGGCGGAGAGGTCAGGAAGAGGATTGCAGGTTAGGAGGGCAGTGCTGAGTTGGGGGAACCGACTGAGACAAGGTGGGGGGAGGGGAAATGAGGAAGCTGGAGAAATCTGAATTAATGTAGTTCGGAGTCCGTGTGGGATCAGTCGGTTCCGTAGGCAGGTGCTGAGGAAGGAGATGTGGCTGTGGCAACGAGTCTGTTTGAGAATGTGGCTGAAGAGCTTCTGTGCAGAGGACAGAAGCTCTTCAGCCACATTCTCAAACAGACTCGTTACCACAGCCACATCTCCTTCCTCAGCACCTGCCTACGGAACCGACTGATCCCACACGGACTCCGAACTACATTAATTCAGATTTCTCCAGCTTCCTCATTTCCCCTCCCCCCACCTTGTCTCAGTCGGTTCCCTCAACTCAGCACCGCCCTCCTAACCTGCAATCCTCTTCCTGACCTCTCTGCCCCCACCCCACTCCGGCCTATCACCCTCACCTTGACCTCCTTCCACCTATCCCACCTCCATCGCCCCTCCCCCTACTCCCTCCTCCCTACCTTTTATCTTAGCCTGCTTGGCTCTCTCTCTCTTATTCCTGATGAAGGGCTTATGCTCGAAACATCGAATTCTCTATTCCTGAGATGCTGCCTGGCCTGCTGTGCTTTGACCAGCAACACATTTGCAGCTTCAGCAAATTGGGCAACCATACCTTCTGTCCCTTAATCTAATAAATCAACAGTTGAGGTCTCAGCAACAGTCCCTGGAGAACACTAATAATTACATTTTGTGAACCTGCAAAAGACCCTTTTAACCTCTACTTTCTACTTTCTGTTAGTGAGCCAATCTTCTACCCATGTTAATATGCAACCCACACATTTATTTTCCACAGTAACCTTTGATGTGGCACTTTATAAATGCCTTCTGAAAGTCTCAGTACTTAACGAGATTTGAGAAGATTTGTAGCTCAGATTGAGGTTGTGGATGTAGGTTTGCTTAAACCTACACCCAGTCTAAGTACTGTACATCCACTGATTCTTCTTTATCCATGGCACATATTACCTTCTCAAAGTACTCCAATACGTTGCTCAAACGTGATTTCCTTTTCACAAAATCATGTTGACTCTGCCTGATTACCTTGAAGTTATCTAAGTGCTGGAATGTCTTTAATAGTAACATCTAACATTTTCCCTTTGTCAGATGTTGAGGTAGCCAGCCTGTAGTTTCCAGCTTTCACTCTTTCTCTCCCTTATTGAATAAAGTTAAAACTCACACAACACCAGGTTATATTTCAACAGGTTTATTTGGAAGTACAAACTTTCGGAGCGCTGCTCCTTCATCAGGTAGCTAGTTATTCCTTTTTGAATAAAGGAATTACAGTCACTATCTTCTGATCTAATGAAACTGGTCCATGAATCAAGGGAACTTTCACTAGTTATACTTTTCATTATGAAGTTTTCATGTCTCAGATGATGCTTTTCAATCTATTTGGTGCTGTTCCATAGCTCTCTTTCGAGCAATTGAAAGATAACAATATCATTAGGCTCCTCCTTTTTAAAACACATAAGTTTGTTAATCTGAGTCAGATTATCATTCATATCTAAATAAATAGTAGTTATAAACCCTTCAAACGCCCTTGCCTAATTTGGCAATTTTGCTTCATAGCATAATGACAGTTATTGTACGCATAAAATTTAATATTTTTTTCCAGAACTTTAAAACTGCTTGGCCTCTTGCTGACACTGATTGCATTTATTCCCCTGCAATTCTTTCTTGGTTTCTTTAGTTTTCCACAATTTTCAGTTGATTGTTTCAACAAACTTCACCACCTTATTTTGTCAGGAGCATATTTGAATAAATTCCAATATCAGATGTTATAAAACACGAATGGCTGTCGTTACAATGTTACCATTTTGCACCAGTTTAATATGTTTTCTCTGAAACTAAATCCTACAGGACAACACCTGATCCCCTCAGTTTATGTTTGACTCTTTTTCACTCCTGGTCATTTTTTACACAACGCATATAACTTTGTCAAACTGTGATAACCCTAACCCACAACAGACACTGCAGGGAAGCATCTCCTGATTGAGGTCAGGCTTGAGTGTGACATCTCCCACTCCATCATCGATTGTCACAGGTGAGGTGTCGGAAGACTGGAGGTTGGCTAACCTGGTGCCACTGTTTAAGAAGGTTTGTAAGGACCAGCCAGGGAACTATAGATCAGTGAGCCTCTCATTGATGGAGGGCAAAGTTGTTGGAGGGAATCCTGAGGGATAGGATTTATATGCATTTGGAAAGGCAAGGACTGATTAGGGATAGTCAGCATCGCTTTGTGCGTGGGAAATCATGTCTCACGAACTTGATGGAGTTTTTTGAACAAGTAACAAAGAGGATTGATGAGGACAATCTATGTGGACTTCAGCAAGGTGTTCAACAAGGTTCCCCATGGTGACTAGTTAGCAAGGTTAGATCTCATGGAATACAGGGGGAACTAGCCATTTGGATACAGAACTGGCTGGAAGGTAGAACACAGAGCATACTGGTGGAGGGTTGCATTTCAGACTGGAGGTCTGTGACCAGTGGTGTACCACAAGAATTGGTGCTAGCTTCACTGCTTTTTGTCATTAAAATAACTTGGATGTGAACACAGGAGGTGTAGTGGACAGTAAAGAAAGTTATCTCATAGTACAATAGAATCTTGATCAGATGGACCAATGGGCTGAGAAGTGGCAGATTGAGTTTAATTTAGATAAATGTGAAGTGCTGCATTTTGGAAAAGCAAATCAGGGGAGGATTTATACACTTAATGGTAAGGTCCTGGGGAGTTTTGCTGAACAAAGAGACTTTGGAGTCTAGGTTCATAGCTCCTTGAAAGTGGACTCGTAGGCAGATAGGATAGTGACGAAGACATTTGGTATACTTTCTTTACTGGTCAGAGCATTGAGTACAGGAGTTGGGAAGTCATATTGCGGCTGTACAGGACATTGGTTGGGCCATGTTTGGAATATTGTGTGCAATTCTGGTGTCCCTCGTATCAAAAAGATGTTTTGAAACTTGAAAGGGTTCAGAAAAATTTGCAATGATGTCAGAGTTAGAGGATTTGAGCTATAGGGAGAGATTGAGTAGGCTGTGGCTGTTTTCCCTGCAGTGTTGGAGGCTGAGGGGTGACCTTATAGAGGTTTATAAAATCTCTATAGGGTGAATCGACAAGGTCTTTTCCCTGGGGTGGGGGAGTCCAGAACTAGACGGCATAGGTTTAAGGTGAGAGGGAAAAGATATAAAAGGGACCGATGGGGTAACATTTTTACAGAGAGGGTGGTGTTTGTATAGAATGAGGAAGTGGTGGTGGCTGGTACAAGTTACAACATTTAAAAGGCATCTGGTTGGATATATGATTAGGAAGGGTTTAGAGAAATATGGGCTAAGTGCTGGCAAATGGGACCAGATTACGTTAAGATATCTGGTTGGCATGGAGGAAGGGTCTATTTCTGTGCTGTACATTGCTATGACTCCATGACACATCAGTGTGCTGACATGCATGGTTTAAGGTTTATAATTGAAGATGGATCACTGAGACAAGAAACTGCCTGCAGATTTAGGTAATGGAAACCATTTTGTCCACTGTCTCCATGTTACAAATTTTAATCAGGTTTTGGATTGTCTCCAGCTGAGTCTGACCATCTCAGCCCATCCATAATGTCCGACGCCTCACCCTTTAGTACAATCCATGGTACAAACAATTGTAGCTCAACGCAAGCTGGAAGAACAACACTGCGTGGGATGGCATGGTGTCTCAGTGGTTTGCGCTCCTCACAGCACCAGGAACCCACATTCAATTCCACCCTTGGGCGACTGTCTGTGTGGAGTTTGCACATTCTCCCCGTGTCTGTGTGGGTTTCCTCTGGGTGCTCTGGTTCCCTCTCACAGTCCAAAGATATGTAGGTTAGGCAGACTGGCCATGCTAAATCACCCAATTTGTCCAGGAATGTACAGCTAGGTGGGTTAGCCATGGGAAATGCAGGGTTACAAGGATAGGGTAGGGCAGTGAATCTGGGTGGGATGCTCTTCGGAGGGTCAGTATGGACTCAATGGGCTGAATGGCCTGCTTCCACACTGAAGAGTATTCTGTGATCTAGATATCTTACAGTCATTAGGACTCAATATTGATATTAATGATCTCAGATCTTCCTTGCTGCATCTTCAGGTCCAGTTATGTATGGGTTGCTCCCAGCACAGCCAAGCCACTTTCCAGTCTTCTCATTTCCAACTAGCACCCATTCAGCATTTATCCCTCTCCTGGCTTGTCATCAACAGTCCCTTTTCTGCTTCTCCCTTTTCTGTCTCTCTCTCTCTCTCTCTCTGGGCATTGGCTCCATCTCTTCAGTCCACTCCAACTATCTATGGCCCTCAGCCTAAAAACCATTTCCCAGCTGCTTTCAGTTCTGACACACCAATAACACTGTTTACGCTCTGCCAATACCGCCAGACCGGCTGTGTTTTTCCAGCAATTTCTATTTTGACATGAACAACTGTTACAGCTTTGCGATTTGTCTTTAACCTATGTTCCCAATGGCCTTGAATTTTTAAGCTCTTTTGTTTCACAGTAATTAAATCTATTATAGAGGAATAGTTAGGAATGGAGTCACTTCATTTTGTCAGTACAATTTGACTTTATCAATAACACAAAGTGATGAACAGGCCATCTTTCCCAATGTAGAACAAAATATATTTGCTGAAAGCTTGCTTTCCATTTAAAACTCAACTTTGTCTCTGCTTTTACAAGTTTTTGCATTTAAAAGTAGAAAACCAGTGCATACCAACAAATGACTGCTTCAAAACCTGATTGATGAATCTGCCAACTCAGTGCTTCTTAGTTATTTAACAATTGTGGAGATAAATTAACACATTTTACATTGTTTACAGTCCATGATAAAACAAATTCAAAGCCTAAAATACTTAACATTTTAATCACCTTTTTGGGTTTGTGTGAATACAACTGCTTTAAAATTAAAAGGAAATTAAAATTGCAAGAACTACTGTGTAATGAAAATAGGGACTTATTCCTATGTAATCGCAACATTGTACCAGGAGAGATTTGGAATAAAAGAATAATATTGTGCTGCTGGGACTTAAAAGTAAAGCAGAAAGTGCTGGAGAAACCTGGTTGGTCGAGCAGCATCTGTAGAGAGAGAGAGAGAGACAGAGTTTCAGGTTTGGTATGACTCTTGCTGAGAGTTAGGCTGAGAGCCTAGAGTTAGGTTACACTCAAGGTCCATTCCAACCAGGAGGAGATGTAGAATAAATGTAGAGCAGAAAAGATAAGGAATAAGTTGAAGTCATGAAAAAGGCTGTATGACTGATGTTAGGTTGATAATACAGGTGTACACCAGACTAGCTATAGAAATCGAGAGGCAAAGAGAGACTATGAGCAGAGACTGGAATTTAGCATAAAGAAGAAAACAAAATTTTCACCTGAGGAGGAGGTTTGACCAAAAAACGAATCTACACACGGAGGCAGAGTGTGAGGCTGGGGTATCTGTACTTACCATGCCAGAAGATGCTGCCAAAGTCATCAGGAAGTTCATTGAGATACAGAATAGGCTAAAAAATTACAAAGAGGAAGTTTAGAAAGACTGGCCCATAGTTGATAAGTCATCAGGACCAGATCAATAATGCACACGAATGGTGCTGGGAAATAAGGGTGAGAATTGCGAATTGCAGACATGTTGACCTCCATCTTCCAAATCTTCTTTGATACAGAGGTGGTATCAGAAAACTGGAGAATCGCAAATGCTATGCTAATGTTCAAAGTAAAGGTGTAAAGTTAAACCTAGCAACACAAGCCTGGTCAGTTTAACCTTGGTGGTCAGGCAGCTCTTAGAAATGATAATCTGGAACAAAAGTAGCAGATGTTGTGGTTTAGGGATGTTTGCATACAAACTGCTAAAGGGGTTAATAAAGCAGACAGAGCCCTGGGCTTTATAAACAGAACATAAGAACTAGGAGCAGGAGGAGGCCATTCAGCCCCTCGAGCCTGCTCCAATGTTGAATACGATCATGGATGACCTCATTCCGGCCTCAACACCACTTTCCTGCCCATTTTCCCTAAACCTTCAACCATTACTAATTTAAAATCAGTCTCTCTTCCTTAAATGTCCTAACATCCACCTCACTCTAAGACAGTGAATTCCACAGATTCTTGACCTTTTGAGAGAAGTAATTCCTCCTCATCTCTGTTTTATCCTAAAACAATGATTGTTCATTCTAGACTTCACCACCTGAGGAAACATGGTTTATACATCTACTTTGTCAATCTCCTTTAGGGGCAGCACGGTGGCACAGCAGTTAGCACTGCTGCCTCACAGTGCCAGAGACCCGGGTTCAATTCCCGCCTCAGGCAACTGTCTGTGTGGAGATTTTCACATTCTCCCTATGGTCTGTGTGGGTTTCCTCCCACAGTCCAAAAATGTTCAGGTTAGGTGAATTGGCCATGTAGTGTTCGGTGAAGGGGTAAAAGTTGGGGAATAGGTCTGGGTGGGTTGCTCTTCGGAGGGTTAGTGTGGACTTGTTGGGCCAAAGGGCCTGTTTCCACACTGTAAATAATCTAATCTCATATAAGCCAATTAGATCTCCTCCCATTCTTCTAGACATAAGGCCTAAACTGCTCAATCTCTCATCTCAGGAATCAATCTGGTGAACCTCCTCTGAACTGCCTCCACTTCAATTGCATCCCTCCTCAAGTAAGGGGACTAACTGTACACAATACTCCAGATGAAGAGGGATGGAGTACAGGAGCAAAGAGGTTATGGTGAACCTTTCTGAAATGCTCCTTCAGCCTCAGCTAGAGTACCGTGTCTAAATCTGGGCACCACACACTCAGTCAGATGCAATGGCTTTAGAAAAAAGTACAGAAAAGATTTACAGGAATCATTCCAGAGGTGAGAGACTTCATTCACAAGGACAGGTTGGAGAAGCCGGTGTTGTTCTCCTGAGAGAAGAAGAAATTGAGAGGAGATGTAATAGAAGTTAGCAAGTTTTGAGAAGATTTGTAGTTCAGGTTGAGGTTTTTAGATTAGATTAGATTACTTACAGTTTGGAAACAGGCCCTTCGGCCCAACAAGTCCACACCAACCCGCCAAAGCGCAACCCACCCATACCCCTACATATACCCCTTACCTAACACTACGGGCAATTTAGCATGGCCAATTCACCTGACCTGCACATCTTTGGACTGTGGGAGGAAACCAGAGCACCCGGAGGAAACCCACGCAGACACGGGGAGAACGTGCAAACTCCACACAGTCAGTCGCCTGAGGCGGGAATTGAACCCAGGTCCCTGGCGCTGTGAGGCAGCAGTGCTAACCACAGTGCCACCGTGCCACCCTTTGGATGTAGGTTATCTCGCTGAGCTGAAAGGTTCATTTTCAGCGGTTCATCCGGAGGCTCACTGAAGATGTTACCTAGTATGGTGACGAAATGTCTGAAAATGAACCTTCCAGCTCAGTGAGCAAACCTACATCCAGATGTAATAAAAGTGTTCAAAATCACAGAGTTAATAGGGAGAAACTGTTCCCTGTGCTGAAGGAGTTGACAACCAAAGGAAATCGATTTTGGGTTCATTTCTTTTGCCAGAGGTGACAAGGAGTTTTTTGTTTTAACACAGGTGATTAGGATCTAGAATGAGCTTTGAGAGGGTATTGGGATAGATTCAATTTAAAAGGAATTATCAAAGGGCCTGTAGATTAAAAATAATGAGCACAATGGGAAACAGCAGAGAAATGGGAATATCTAATCTGCTCTGATCAAATTGCTCTCTTATGTGTTGTAATAATTTATGAAAACATCCCTGAAATTCAATATTTAAAGTATCCTTTCACTGGGCAGATAGAGAATCCTGAAGTGTGATTCTCCAGCACGGGAAAGGAATTGGTCACAGGTTCTCAATGTACAATCAATGTGCATGGATCTTTGGCCTCTTAAATTGTGCTTCTTCACAAGACTATCAAGCAGCCCCTGACCAATCACATCCAAATTCCAATTCCCTTCTAGTTACCCTCTCTCACTAACCCTCATAATTTTGCATACCTCATTCGTGTCACCCCTCAGCCTTGTCTGTTCCAAGGAAACCAACCCCAGCTTCTCCAGTCTCTCCTCATAGCTACAGTTCTCCAGGCCCCACAACATTCTGGTAAATTAGGGACAGCGTGGTAGCTCAGTGGTTAGCACTACTACCTCACAGCGCCAGGAATCCGACTTCGATTCCCGCCTCAGACAACTGTCTGTGTGGAGTTTGCACGTTCTCCCCGTGTCTGCATGAGTTTTCCCCATGTGCTACAGTTTCCTCCCACAATCCAAAGATGTACGGGTTAGGTGAATTGGCCAGACTAAATTGCCCATAGTCAGGGGTAAATATAGGGTCGGGGAATGGATCTGAGTAGGTCACTCCTCAGAGGATCGGTATGGACCTGTTGGGCTGAAGGGCCTATTTCCATGCTCTAGGGAATCTAATCTAAATTTTCTCTGCACTCTCTCCAGAGCAATTACGTCCTTCCTGTAATGTGGTGACCAGAACACCACAAAATGCTGCAGCTGTGGCCTCACCAGTATCTTATTCAATTTCATCATTACACCCCTACTGTATTCCACACCTCTGCCAATGAACTAGAGCATTCTATATGTTTTCTTTCCAACCTTATCTACCTGCACTGCTAGGGACTTGTGCACTTGCACACCAAGATCTCTCACTTCATCTACCTCTCTCAGTATGTTCCCATTTATTGTGTGTTCCCTTTTACTATGTGACCTTTCTAAATGCATTACATCACACTTGTCAGAGGTGAACTCCATCTGTTGCTTGCTTGCCTGCCTACTCCACCAACCCATCTCTATCGGCCAAACTATCCCTCATCTCATTCTGGCTTCTGCTGTCTGTCCTTCTCAAATCCATGAGCTTTTTGCCACTTCACCAACTGCAGCCCTTGTAAAAGCTGTGACTGTAGCCCAGTTCCCTTCCTCCAAACCAGGTGAGAAACGTGCTGCAAAGGCCAGTGACCTCCTCTCTGTGAACATATTGTGGGTTTACTGCACAATCATGTAGATGGTATGAATGTTCTACCCTGCTTTAAACAGCCAGTGAAAGACACGTTCAACGACACAGCTGGGGACATGGGAGAATGCAATAGGGATGGTTATACTTTGAGCATATTTCAAAATTAAGAGGTCTGATGTCTGAGAACAGAGCTTTTGGGTGCTATCAAATTCTGTTCCATTGTTTGGTTTAATCCATAACTGAAATGTGAGCATTACTGACAAGACCAACATTTACTGTCCATTCCTAATTACTCTTGTAAAGATGGTTGTGAATCATGTTCTTGAAAAGAGCTGAATGGTGTATTAGGATAGTGAAGATCTAACATCACATTTATACCAGGCTGGTTAAGGATGGCCAGTTTCTTTCCTGAAGGGCATTAGTAAATGTAAATTACTTTTGACAACAATCTGGTATTCCAGATGAACTGAATTTACTTTCACCAGCTGTGGAGAGATTTGGAGCCATGTCTCTCTATCATCAATCCTCGTCTCCAGATTAGACTCAATAACATAACCATAATATATAGCCTCTTCTGGTGCCTCTTGAACTCTCCTCTTTATTGAACCTATCTTTTTCAGGGCAAAGTTTTGAATCGGGTAATATCCACCCATTACCACAACCCTTCATAATCTTGAACTGACCACATTTCAGATCTGTCATTACACTTGCACATATACAGCTTTGCTGGTGTTTGAGTGGTATCCTGAACTGCCTCAGCCTTAATCACAGTGAAGTCACCGTTGAGATCAATATTTTGTTGAGCCATGGATAGCGTTAAATGAAGGCTCTGACATAAGCTGCCTGTGAACCTCCCATTGATTCGTGTAATACAGCATTGATAATTGCAACTGAGTTGAACATGAAGTGAATGAAGTCCTTACTGATTCATCTAGCCAGTGGCTTTATGCAGCAAAGTGTGTACGGCTATGTGGTGCAGTCTACAATCCCCTGCTTCTGCAGAATTCTTGCCACTCAGTAAAGTTTCATAGCCCCTTCATGTTGCTGCCAGATGTCCATAGAGGGCAAGATGAAGTTGCTCACTTGAGCAATCAAAGCATTGGCAATTTGCTTTATTCATCGACACAGATTGACTGCAACTGTGACTGTGCAAAACCTTGCAGCATACGGTATCACTCTCTTTTCTGATGGTTTTAAGCACGGTCCTCAATGTTTAAACCACCTGTGTTTAAATTGAGCAATTGTTTGCTTAAATTAAGAAAAAATAGTCATTAACCATTTCCATCTAATTAATTAGAAAGAAAACTGCACTGCATTTTACTCGCTGGGCATTTCAGGCAGAAACAGGTGTTCAGTCTGGAGCGTGCACTCATTAACAGCGAATTACTCAACAGCAGCTTCAATAATAAAGTAAATTGCACTGCACTAGGGTCAGAAGTAAAGAAGTCACTGGTGGGTAATTTATTTACAGACCAACATGGGATATGAAAGGTTTTGGTCATTTCTGAAAGACTTCCTCTTTTTTCCAGGGCTCTGACTGATGTTCTGAAACAGCAGGGTCAGTCTCCCAGCAATCATGTTGAAAGAGATGGGAAGGTAGCGATTCACGTGCAGCATGAAACCATGCAGCCAACAAGCTCCAGAAACACCTTTGGTAAGTTATCCAATTTGTCAGGCTTTGACAGTATTGTTTTCGGATTTTCTTTGGTGATGATTTTCTGAAGTATATTGTACAAAAAAACACCTTTATTCTTGAGCTATTCTCACATTTCTAGAGATTTCTCAGATTGAAATGTAGCGCCATTAGGAAATGACATTCATTACTGCTTCACTTGATTGTATGCTAAAGCTATCCGATCTGATTTCTAAAATGTTGGTGATTCATGTGGGGCAGATATAAGCTCTATGAACTGAGTCCTCCAGTTTCTGATTATCTCGGCAGTCTCACTACTCCTTACAGTCTGACTGAGTTACAATTCTGCTCTGATCAGATTCTGTCTCATGTTCCAGTTCGTGTTGGGGGGGAGGGGGTAAGAGAAAGAGGTAGATGCTGAAGACAGAACAGCGAGGAAAGAAAAGTCAGATTGATGATAATGTGAATCAGATATGTTTAATCTAGTAGTTTATAAAGGACATTTGGTTAAAATTATATGGCTGACTCCTCGTGAATTAACACTTTCCTGTTAATGCAATGGTGACTCTTCTGTGTGAATATATAGTGAATCACAAAGTTCAGACAGGTAGTTGGTTCCCTATGTTTCCTTAGTGTGTTCTTCTTTATATCATTCCATGCTTGATGTACATCAGAAAGGAGCATGTAATACACGAGAAACTCAAAGGAAAAGTATAGTTTATAGAAAAACTGATCAAATCACTTTAGATACTTTCCTATTAACAAGTTAAGTGCCTTGTGTCTGAATTAAGCCATTAGACTATGTCTATTATCTCTGATTTTGCATACATACATTTTAATAGAGGCCAGTCCCCATAAGAGCAATCTAGAACTACCATTAAAATTTTCTTTTAACATAAATTGCTGTTCTGCGTTTTTTTGCCTTCCCTTTTGTGCAATTTGCAAGGATTAATGTAGTACTTTGGCGAGAGGGAAAACCAACTGGTCGTGAGGGAAAGCTACTAAAGATCCTGCGTGCGAAGGCGCGGATATTTTGCTTTTAACTGTGGCACAGAAAATCTTGGTATGCTTAGCTTTGTAAGTAAGGGTAAAAGCCACCTTCAATTGTTCAATTCCAAAATGATGCACCCAAGTACCCAGTGCTTGGCTGGCCTTCATTGAGTCTTCATGACAGCTCAGTCAACGTCATAGATGGGCTGAAATCCAGGAGATCACATTCTGAATGTGTCAGGTTAACTTAGACTGGGTTAAATGAAGGCTATCATTTGAGAAGAGCAGAGGTGAGAAGCTATGGAGCTTGAAGACTGAACAAACTTGGCCTGTAAATTACTGAACATGGGAAATCAATTTTAGTTCATTTATCTTTGACTTTTCATCCTGACAGTATAGCTTTGTCTCTGACTGCCTGTGGGTGAGACTGTTGGGAGCACTTTTGCTGCCATCCACTGTACAAGGTTCTGATGAAGAGAATTGTTATCCTAATGGAAGAACTGGACTGGTTGGAGGAAAGATGATGATGCTAATATGTCCATGATTACATCTTATTCATTCATGGTATATGGGCATCGCTGGCTGGGACAGCTTTTATTGCCCATCCCTAGTTGCCCTTGAGAAGATGGTGGTGATCTGCTTTCTTGAACTGTTGTGGTCTACGTGCTGTAGATAGACCAGCAATGCTATTAGGGATGGAGTTCCGATAACACTGAAGTTTGACCTGGTAACACAGAAAGTACGGCAACATAGTTCCAAGTTAGGATGGTGAGTGGGTTGGAGGGGCCCTTGCAGGTGGTGGTGTTCCCATGTATCTGTTGCTCTCATTCTGCTCGATAGTAGTGGTTGTGGAAGATGCTGTCTGAAGAGCCTAGGTGAGTTTCTGCAGTGTATCTTGAAGATGTTACACACTGCTGCTATTGTGCACTGGTGGTTGAGAGAGTAAATATTTGTGAATATGATCCTGGATGGTGTCAAGCATCTTGAGTGTTGTTGGAATGGCGTCCATCCAGCCAAGTGGGGAATGTTTCATCACACCCCTGGGTCCTATGCTCTGTGGATTATGGATAGGCTTTTGCTGCAGGATTCCTAGCCTCTGACCTGCTGTTGTAGCCACTGGATTTGTAAGGCTACTCCTATTCAGTTTCTAGTTAATAGAAAACCCCCAGAATGTTGGACAATACTGTGCAAAATATTTACAGGCTGAACAAATCCTATCAAAAGCTTTACCGAAGAGGTAACTGGGAATCTGTGCTAGTTAACCACAGTTACTTGTGATTGAGACAATTAAGAACTACACAAATTTTAAATCTCTGAAAGAATCAGAGGGTATTTGTACAGTATCAGCCACAATTCCAACTGGGTACTGATTTATCAAGCACCTGTCACAATGTTTAGGGAGACTGGACAATTCAGTTGAGTTAGCATCTTAGCAAGGTAGCAGAGAGTGAGGCATAGCCTGCTGAAGTCTAACAGGGGGCACTTACGGCCACCGTAACTAACTTGCTCAATTTCTCAAACTGCAAAGGCCACCTTTCTTACTATCTTGTTTATCGGAGACAATGTGCAAAGAATCTACCATATTGACACAAGGATCATGCTGGACATTGTCTTGGTACACTCTTCTTTAGTAATTTCACCCTCCCAGAACTCTTCACATAGCATATAGATAGAGATGCTTGTGATTGCCTTGTTGTGATGAATATTGAGCTCTGTTGGAGTAACATGTAAAGGGTAATGTCACCACAACCCCAGAAGATCATAGAGTTGTTCTGTCATAAGAGGGAGAGAGAGAGAGAGAGAGACAACTGGTGGGGAGTTTATTCTGAGGGTCACTATGGCTCAGGCAAGGGTTGAGGTAGGGAAGGTGGGACCTTCATGGTGACCCCAGCCAGTGTAGGAATTGTATCCGTGCTGTTGACATCACTCTGCATCATGAGCCAGCTGTCCAGCCAACTGAGCCAACCAACCTGCTGAAAATGGAATCATTGTAGTCTGTTTTTTTTTCTTTATTTACTCACAGCATATGAGCACCTCTGGCCCAGCCAGCTTTTATTGACCATCTCAAAGGGCAGTTAAGAGTCAACCATGTTGCTTGTGGGTCTGGAATCACGTATAGTCCAGACTATATAAGGATGGCAGTGTCCTTCCCTCAAAGGTGTCAGTGAATCAGGCAGGTTTTTAATCTACAATTAATAACAGATTCATGGTCATCATTCAACTCTTAATTCCAGATTTGTTATTGAATTCAAATTCCACCATTTGCTGTTGTGGCTTTTGAACCCTGGTCACAGAACATTCGCTGAGTTTCTGATTTAAGAGTCTAGCAATAACTCAACTAGGCCATTCCTTCCCTCAGAGGTTATACACAGAAGAGCTCTGCCTTCTATCGGCCTCTATACAGACATTCCTGTTTTGGTTAATTTGGAGGCAAAGCATTGGAATGAAGAGCGTTGGATTAGCTATGATTTGAGGAGTTGGAAGTGATTGCGCCTTAAGGCACTCGAACACAGGTGGTAAATTATGTGTTCTCATCTGTTTAATATAATCTATCCTTGTCACAATTGTCGTCATTTCTCCTGTTCAAGCTTAAATAGTGACAAATTATTGAATTCAGTGTCCATCCTGCATCACATCTGATCAAACTTCTTTGATATGACATGACTTTGCAGTTAATCACCTGAAAGAATAATTCTGGGCCGAATAAGAGTATTCTTTCACATGTCACTATGATCTCCAAAGGT
The DNA here is from genome assembly GCF_020745735.1 of Hemiscyllium ocellatum. NCBI lineage: Eukaryota > Metazoa > Chordata > Chondrichthyes > Orectolobiformes > Hemiscylliidae > Hemiscyllium > Hemiscyllium ocellatum. The sequence goes on from NC_083420.1 coordinate 5,904,615, forward strand.
AATAAACAATTGCTCGCTTTTTACAACGTAATGCTGTTTGTTGCCAGATTCGTAAATGGATAAGTTCCAATCCAGTTTGGCAGAAAAGTCAAGTATAATTTTAGAAAGTTCTAATCACATTTGCTGGAGTTTGAGGTGAAAGTCAGCAGGGTAGTTTTCAGCTTTCCCAAGTGGATCTGAAATCAGGGAAGTCTGCTCTCAAAATCATCTAATTTCCATTTCCATTTATCTTGGATGAGTAACCATTCTGCTAATTCCCTCCCTAAGCTCAGGAGAGAAAGGTTACCCCTTCCCAGGCACCTGTGACAAGACCCAAAGCACCGAAAACATTCACAATGCACAAACAATAAGAGTAATGTTAATTGTAAATGTGTGTATCAGTAAACCAGGAGCCCATTTGAAACTTGATATTGTTTGTTAATTTCATCAAGTTGTTCATGCCAAATTATAACAAAGATCTTGAAAGTTATGAAGAGAGTTTGGTTGAGGGACACTTTAGTCTTCAGTTGAGGGAGACTTCTAAAGTGAGGGTTATAAACATAACAGGAGCACTGATACTTCCAATAAATCATTCAGGAGAATCTTCCTTATCCAGAGAGTGATTGAAATGTGAAATTCACCACGATTTGGTTTAGACTGTATTGGACAGTCCAAAGATGTGCAGTTATGTGGATTGGCCATGCAAAATTATCCACAGTGTTCACAAATGTGTAGGTTAGGTGCATTAGCCATGGGAAATGCAGAGTTACAGGGACAGGATAAGAGGATGGGTCTGGGTCTGATGCTCTTTGGAGGGTCGGTATGGACTCTTTGGGCTAAATGGCCTGTTTCCACACTGTAGGGATTCTATGCTTCAGGAACACAGATGCATTTAAGAAGCAGCTGGATAAATAAATGAGGAAGAAGGGATCAGAAGGATAAGCTAATAAATGTTAAGAACATAAGAACGTGGAGCAGGAGTCGGCCTCCTGACCCTATGAGCCTGCACCACCATTTTCAGTAAGATCATGGCTGATTGTTTCATGGACTCAGCTCCACTTACCCACCCTCTGACTGTCACCCTTAATACCTTTCATTCAAAAAATTATCGATCTTAGCTTTAAAAACATTCAGGGAGGAAGCCTCAACCACTCCATTAGGCAGAGTTTCCATTGATTCACAACCCTCTGGGTGAAGAAGTTCCTCTCAATTCAGTTCTAAATCTGCTCCCCTAAGTTTGAGGCTATGCCCTCTTGTCCTAGTCTCACCTGACAGTGGAAACACCCTCTCTGATTCTATCTTTTCTATTCCCCTCATAATTTTATATGTTTCTATAAGATTTCCCCCTCATTCTTCCAAATTTCATTGAATATATTCCCAATCTACTCAGTCTCTCCTCATAAAATGAAGTTACGTAGGGGGGAGGTGTGGAATCAAATGGCCTGTTGCAACACTCTAAGTGCTGTCAATTGTCTAGTATTAAAGTAAGGTGAACCGATCCTATCTGACTGTGGCGTGAGGTAGTGTGAGCTCCTCAGCTCGCTAACACTACATGGAGTAAAGCTCAAGTTTTAAACTCTGGATTCAAACATGCTTGACCCTTGCAAATACCTCTTTAAAGTATGCATAGTGCTGACTTAAATATTTGGAGAGCAAACATTCATATATGACCTTTCAAAATATAAAAGTTAACCACCGGTTTGGGAATTCTGTGCATATGAATAAGTAAGCGTGTGTGGATGGAGCCGTCCTCCTGACAAAAGAATTGCAGTTATAGTCAGGCAGTCAAAGTAGGTAAAGCTCAGCTTCAGATCATTGAGGGGTCCCGCCAGATAGTGACAGCATTAGTTATTTCTTTTTAATGTCAGGAACAATTATCATCAACATCCGAAGCAGATTTATATCATTTGCAAGGGGATTTAGAAACTTGTGATATGTATGTAATGGAGAAGTAGACATTCCCTATTCCACAGTACCAGCCCCGCAGGATTGATCTGACGGAGGTGGACTGGATTAAAAAGAACCTTTGTGTGTTTTGGACTTGGATGTTTTTCACGGCAACAAATTGCTAATTTATTAACTGACGTACATCACAGTCTTATAAACATTTGACAACTTGTCTCTCGTTCAGGATAATTATATGTGCTTCGTCTAAGTGGAATTACAACATTTGCATCAGTCTGCAAACCAAAAGGCATCCATACTTACCACCTGAAACAATTCTGCGAGTAATTGATTTCTGAAATAGGGTGTACTTAAAGGCTTGCTATAAATAGGGAAGAACACATTTGAAAGTCCTTAGTTATGTCGCTCAGCCTTTTAGCTGTTACACGAAATAATGTTTAGCTAGCCTGGTGCTTAGACTAATGGCAGGTAGAAACATCTATTGCTACTAACAATTAGTAAGAAAATCTGCATAATTGCAGTGACAATTACACTCTTTTATTGCATGATTGAATCGGGCGGGTAATTTTCTACTTAGTGTTGGAAATAGCTTCCATCCGCACTTTCAAACTATTGGCAATGATATTTGTTTATGAACAATTCTGAGCCTTTACTTTTCTTTATTGGACAATGTCGCAGATAAAATCTATTCAGGGAGCTCGGCTGTCTTCATTTTAAAGATGCATATGTTTTCATCTGGGTACTGTTAGCCCAGCATTGTTTGATTAATGAATAACACATTTATAAAGGATTGTTTGTTCATCTGCTGTTTGCTTTTAGGAACATAAGTGACTCCCAACATTTCGCCTTTTCCCTCTTTGCAGATTAAACAGGAGTGAACCATTGTAAAATCCATTAATGTGGAATTTTTACTGTATGAGATTGCTTGCAAGCGTTGGCAATCATTTTTCTACATTGTCAATTGGCACTAGTGAAATGCAGAGGATGATTCAGCTGGGCCATGTCTTCCGTCAGCTCTGGTCATTTTAATGGCACTGTCCTTGGTCCTGCAGCCTGACAGATCAATCAGGACCTCTCAGTTTCAAAGACAACAATATGTCAGGTCGACTGTAAGCATAGCTGGAGCATTTTCCGTTTTCAAATCATTGGCAGAGCTGTTATCAAGGGCACCAGGCGACCAGCCTTTGTGTCCCAAGATCGTGAGAGGCCATCAAAGGCATTAGAAAATACTTGATGGAATTATTTTCACTTTTGCTGCCTCTGTTGTTGTATTCCGATTCATCAGGCGTCCACCGACTGTAGAGCCTGCCCAATTTTCCATTTGACTGGAATGAAGATTAAGCTTGCTCTACAATGACAGTGATCCACTCTACTAGATTACTGTTGATGTGGTGTAGACAAAGATTTATCATGCTTGTGAGAAGGCAAGAAAGTTGACCAATTTGGGAACTATATACAACAACAAATGTGTAATAGATTATGAAGATGTTCACTTGAGGGGACATTTTCACATTGCCCAATCAAATGATGTGATCCCCACTCTTGATTCATTCATCTTTCTTTCAAAAAATATAGATATTCATACACATTCTATTGCTTTCAAATTATGCAAATAAATAATTTTTAAATAGCTCTGCAAAGATATAATCTCATTCTACAGACAAACCAAAGTTTTTGAAATGTGAAGGTCTGGTCTCAAATAAAGGGGAAGCTTGACATTTCTAAAGACAGAAGAGGGAAGAACTTCAATTGATTTAAACAGGAGAATAATTGTTGTTTTCTGCAAATTCAAAAGCAGTTTCTCCTTTTCCGATTCAATGTTGCACAACTCTATACCTCTATTTGCTAGTGTCTGCGCACAATATTTCTGAAATTAGTTGTAACTGAGACATTCAAATGTTGAAGTAGCTAGCACTAGGTATTTCACCCAGGAACAGAACAGTGCTGGTTGTGAGAGATGAATAATTTCAGACTCACAAACTTATTACTTGACTCTCATTTGTCTCCGCCCTCCACCTACAGCAGCAGAAAATCGCACCATTTCCAAGCTCCTGTCAGTTCTGAACAAGAGTCATATTGAACACGAAACATTAACTCTGAACCTCTCTCCACAGATGCTGCCAGAGCTGCTGAGTTTCTCCAGCACTTCCTGTTTTTGTTACTATTAACACTAGCTGGCCCTCCGATGGGAATGCAGATTTTGAAGCAACTACATTTCTCTTGTATTTCATAGAAACCCTGCAGTGTGAAAAGAGCCATTTAGCCCAGTGGTTCCTCACCAACCCTCGGAAGAGGATTCCCACCCAGTTCCAACCCCCTCCCCCACCTTAATCTGCACATCCCTGAACACTACAGGGCGATCTTGCATGGCCAGTCCACTTAACTGTAAATCTTTGGACTGCGAGAGGAAACCAGAGCAACTGGAGGCAACCCACACAGACAGGGGGAGAACAAATTCCACACAGATAGTCACCCGAGGCTGGAATTGAACTTTGGGTTCCTGATGCTGTGAGGCAGCAGTGCTAACCATTGAGACATGTTGGTGCCTGTTTGTGCTTTAATATTCTAGACAGTGTGAAATAAAAGCTGTTAGTTATTATCCTACCAATTTGAGTGTTTATATGGATACAACAAGGTGGAAAGGAAAAAGAACAATCTCTTGTTAAGATTTAACACAGGGCATCATTAGTTATTTAGTATTCTACATTGTCACACATATTAAAGCATATCTGTATTATCTTTAGACAAGAGGAAGAGGTGAGTTGAATTATATGTCCTGTTCTGCCCAGAACAAAAGTGCTGTATGTTATTTTTTCTTTCCTATTTTTCCTTCCCTTTTAAACTAGCTAGTGGTACATTTCTCTAAACCCTGTTTGTAAAGTCCAGTTTGAGACTGAATCACAGCAAATTCCTTTATTTTTACCCTAAGTAGAGTTTATTAATTAATTAATAACCTAGGGAAATTATTTATAACCAACAGTCTCTCACACATGCATCTAAGGGTGAAAGGGAAGGGACTGGTGAACAGTTACAAATTACAAAAGAATGAAAAGCAAATATATTGGAATTAGTTGACGTGAATTAGCGACAAAAGGTGTGTTGCTGGAAAAGCACAGCTGGTCAGGCAGCATCCGAGGAGCAAGAGAGTCAACATTTCAAGCATAAGCCCTTCATCAGGAATGAATTAGAGAGTTCAATGTATTAGTGGAGGTTGTCATAAGGGCTGAGTGTAGAAATATCTTTTGCAGCTCTGATGCAGTTGAATTGCTGTTGAATGTGCAGCAGCTGTAGACGAGGGATGGGTTTGTTTTGCGGGTCAAGTTGCTAGATTCTTTGCAGAAGCAGACTTTTGTGAGAGATTGAGATCTGAGGCACGTGGTACCTAAACAAGGAAATGTTGCTTATGATGTGTGACCTTCTGGTGTTACAAGTGGACCAGGAAAGAAATTCTAAAAAAAACTGCAACATCAAAGACAATTTAAAGAAACTAACATTTCACACATGAGCTCAGCTAACACAAACAAAAATTGTCAGAGAAACTCAGCAGGTCTGGCAACATCTGTGAGGAGAAAGCAGAGTTAATATTGTGGGACTCTTGACTTCATCAGAACCAATAGCAGCTAGGGAAAACTGATATTTATGCGAGGACGAGGTTTGGGGGTGGTGGGACTCGAAATGTTAGCTTTGCTTTCTCCCCACAGATGCTGCCAGACCTGCTGAGTTTCTCTAGCAATTTCTGTTTTTGTTTTTCCAGCATCTGCATTTGTTTGTTTTAGCTCAGCTAACAAGGTGTCATTTTGATGTCCCGGTCGAAACCTCTGTCTTTTGGACTAGATAATAATCATGATGTGGAGGTGCCAAAGTTGGACTGGGATGGACAAAGTTAAAAACTCGCACAGCACCAGGCTATAGTCCAACAGGTTTATTTGGAAGTACTAGCTATCGGAGTGTTGCTCCTTTATCCAGTAGCTACTGATGAAGGAGCAGCGCTCCAAAAGCCAGTACTTTCAAATAAACCTGTTGGACTATAATCAGGCATTGTGTGGTTTTTAGCTTAGATAGTAGTGGCATTAATTAGTACCATCTCCTGCATAATCTGTTTCAATGGTTTCCCTTGATTGGAACTGGCCAAGGTACCATTTTGTCTCTATTCCTTTGTGTTGGCTTGACTGGAATGTTCACACAAGTAATTGGAAGGGCTTTTGCCCGAAGTATCGACTCTCCTGCTCCTTGGATGCTGCCTGATCTGCCGTGCTTTTCCAGCACCACAGTCTCAATTCCAGAGAGATGAGTCAGCTTTTGTCATGGTAATTGCTGGAAGTTTGCTGAAGCAGTTGCCATGACAATGTATTACAGTAGATGTCAATGATACTCAAAGATTTGTTGCAAAGAAGGAGGCCACTTGGCCCAGCTCTCAAAATGAACATTTCACTCAATGCCATACTCCCACTTTCTCCCTGGAACCCTGCCCCACCTTCCTTTTCAGTTCACTGTTTAACTTCTCTTTGAATACTTCGATCCTACCTCAGCAAGGACAGACCCTAATCATTCGCTGCTTGAAACATTTCGTCTTTATGTGACTTTTGCTTCTTTTGCTGTTTGTTGAATCTGTGTCCTCTCACTCTCAATCGCAGTGTGAGTAGGAAGAGTTTCCCCCTTTTTTTACTGTGTCCAGACCCTCATGATTTTAATCAGATCTCCGCTCCATTTTCAGCGTCAGTGAAAGTAGTCCCAACTTTTCCAATCTATCCACATAACTGAATCCCTCATCCCTGTAACCTTTCTTGTGAACATTTTCCGTGTCCTCTACAAAACCTTTAAATCCTTCATAAAGTGCAGTACCCAGCATTGGGTCCGATGCTCCAACTAGTAAAATACTAGTTCAACATTACCTCCTTGCAAGTTTACTCTATACCTCCATGAGTATTGTCTACAATTCTGTATATTTTATTAACTGCTCTCTCAGCTGGTCTTGCTACCTTCAATGACTAATGCACATGTACACCAGGTCTCTCTGTTCCCCTACCCTTTTTTAGAATCACACCCTTTGTTTTATAGTGTCTCTCCCTGTACTTCCTACCAAATGAATCACTTCACATTCCTCTGCATTGAACTTAATCTCTCACCAGTCTGCACATTTCACCAACGTATCAATGTCCTTTCCGAGTTCTACTCCATCTATATCAATGTTCAAGATGCTTCCAGGTTCTGTATCATCCTCATACTTTGAAAATGGGCTGTGTTCATCAAGGTCTTGTTATTCATATATATATCAGAAAAAGCAAATATTCCAACACTGACCCTTAAGCAACTCCATTACAAACCTTCTTCCAATTCATAGATAACCCGTTAACCAATACCATTAGATAATAAGACATAGGAGCAGAATTAGGCCATTTGACCCATTGAGTCTGCCCCACCATTCAATAATGCCTGATATATTTATCATCCCTATTCTCCTGCTTTCTTCCTATAACCCTTGATGCCAAATCTAATCAAGACCCTATCGATCTCCGTCTTAAAGACACTCAGTGACTTGGCCTCCACAGCCCTCTGTGCCAATGAGTTCCATAGATTCCCCACCCTCTGGCTGAAGAAATTCCTCTTCATCTCAATTCTAAAGGGTCATCCCTTCACTCTGAGGCTGTGCCCTCAGGTACTAGTCTCTCCTACTAGTGAAAACTACTCCTCACACCCATTCTATCCAGGCCTCCCAGTATTTTGTAAGTTTCAATCAAATTCTCTCTCATCCTCCTAAATTCCATCGTGAACTGTGGCTCAGCGGTCATCAGTGCAATCTCACAGCACCAGGGACCTGGGTTCAATTCCACCCTTGAGTGACTGTCTGCGTGGAGTTTGTGCATTCTCCCCATGTCTGTGTGGGTTTCATCTGGGTGCTCTGGTTTCCTCCCACAATCCAAAAGATGTGCAGGTCAGGTGAATTGGCCATGCTAAATTGCCCATAGTGTTAGGCAGAGGTAAATATAGGGGAATGGATCTGGGTGGGTTGCTCTTTGGAGGGTCAATATGGACTTGTTGGGCCAAATGGCCTGTTTCCATACTGAAGGGAATCTAATCTACTGACCCAAACCACTCCCTCCGTGACTCCCCCGTCAGGTCCACACTCCCCACCAACTCAACCTCCACTCACGGCACCTTCCCCTGCAACCGCAAGAAATGTAAAACTTGTGCCCACACCTCCTCCCTCACTTCTCTCCAAGGCCCCAAGGGATCCTTCCATATCCGCCACAAATTCACCTGCACCTCCACGCACATCATCTATTGCATCCGCTGCACCCGATGTGGCCTCCTCTATATTGGGGAGACAGGCCGCCTGCTTGCGGAACGTTTCAGAGAACACCTCTGGGACACCCGCACCAACCAACCCAACCACCCCGTGGCCCAACACTTTAACTCCCCCTCCCACTCCACCGAGGACATGCAGGTCCTTGAACTCATCCATCGCCAGAACATAACAACACGACGGTTGGAGGAAGAGCGCCTCATCTTCCGCCTGGCAACCCTCCAACCACAAGGAATGAACTCAGATTTCTCCAGTTTCCTCATTTCCCCTCCCCCCACCTTGTCTCAGTCGAATCCCTCGAACTCAGCACCGCCCTCCTAACCTGCAATCTTCTTCCTGACCTCTCCGCCCCCACCCCACTCCGGCCTATCACCCTCACCTTGACCTCCTTCCACCTATCACATCTCCATCGTCCCTCCCCCAAGTCCCTCCTCCCTACCTTTTATCTTAGCCTGCTGGGCACACTTTCCTCATTCCTGAAGAAGGACTTATGCCCGAAACATCGAATCTCCTGTTCCTTGAATGCTGCCTGACCTGCTGCGCTTTTCCAGCAACACATTTTCAGCTCTTGTTATCACACAATCTACTATCACACACTATCCATTGTTAGCCACTAATAGTCCCCATTAGAGTCATAGAGTCATAGAGATGTACAGCACGGAAACAGACCCTTTGGTCCAACTTGCCCATGCCGACTAGATATCCCAACCCAATCTAGTCACACCTGCCAGCACCTGGCCCATATTCCTCAAAACCCTTCCTATTCATGTACCCATCTAGATGCCTTTTAAATGTTGCAATCATACTAGCCTCCACCACTTCCTCTGGCAGCTCATTCTACACATGCACCATCCTTTGCGTGAAAATATTACCCCTTTTACATCTCTTTTACATCTTTCCCCTCTCACCCTAAACCTATGCCCTCTAGTTCTGGACTCTCCCACCCCAGGGAAAATACTTTGTCTATTTATCCTATACAAGCCCCTCATGATTTTATAAATCTGTATAAGGTCACCCCTCAGCCTCCGATGCTCAAGGGAAAACAGACCCAGCCTATTCAACCTCTCCCTATAGCTCAAATTCTCCAGCCCTGGCAACATCCTTGTAAAAGGTAAATCCTCTTCCCACCCTACCTCTTGCAAAAATGCCATCCCGTATTCCCAATTCCTCCGCCTCCGTCGTATCTGCTCCCAGGAGGACCAGTTCCACCATAGAACACACCTGATGGCCTCCTTCTTTAGAGACTGCAATTTCCCTTCCCACGTGGTTAAAGATGCCCTCCAACGTATCTCGTCCACATCCCGCGCCTCCGCCCTCAGACCCCACCTCTCCAACCGTAACAAGGACGGAACGCCCCTGGTCCTCACCTTTCACCCTACAAACCTTCGCATAAACCAAATCATCCGCCGACATTTCCGCCACCTCCAGAAAGACCCCACCACCAGGGATATATTTCCCTCCCCACCCCTTTCCGCCTTCCGCAAAGACCGTTCCCTCCGTGACTACCTGGTCAGGTCCACGCCCCCCTATGACCCACCCTCCCATCCTGGCACTTTCCCCTGCCACCGCAGGAACTGTAAAACCTGTGCCCACACCTCCTCCCTCACCTCTATCCAAGGCCCTAAAGGAGCCTTCCACATCCATCAAAGTTTTACCTGCACATCCACTAATATCATTTATTGTATCCGTTGCTCCCAATGCGGTCTCCTCTACATTGGGGAGACTGGACGCCTCCTAGCAGAGCACTTTAGGGAACATCTCCGAGACACCCGCATCAATCAACCACACCGCCCCATGGCCCAACATTTCAACTCCCCCTCCCACTCTGCCAAGGACATGGAGGTCCTGGGCCTCCTTCACCGCTGCTCCCTCACCACACACCTAGAGGAAGAAGTCTCATCTTCCGCCTCGGAACACTTCGATCCCAGGGCATCAATGTGGACTTCAACAGTTTCCTCATTTCCTCTTCCCCCACCTCACCCTAGTTCCAAACTTCCAGCTCAGCACTGTCCCCATGACTTGTCCGGACTTGCCCGACCTGCCTGTCTCCTTTTCCACCTATCCACTACACCCTCTCCTCCCTGACCTATCACCTTCATCCCCTCCCGCCCTCACCTATTGTACTCTATGCTACTTTCTCCCCACCCCCACCCTCCTCTAGCTTATCTCTCCACCCTTCAGGCTCTCTGCCTTTATTCCCGATGAAGGGCTTTTGTCCAAAACGTAGATTTCGCTGCATTTTGGATGCTGCCTGAACTGCTGTGCTCTTCCAGCACCACTAATCCAGAAACATCCTTGTAAATCTTTTCTGAACCCTTTCAAGTTTCACAACATCTTTCCAATAAGAAAGAGACGAGAATTGCACACAATATTCTCACAGTGGCCTAACCAATGTCCTGTACAGCCACAACATGACCTCCCAACTCCTGTACTCAATACTCTGACCAATAAAGAAAAGCATACCAAACGCCTTCTTCACTATCCTATCTACCTGCGACTCCACTTTCAAGGAGCTATGAACCTAAGCCATTCATTCTCCTGGGCTTACCATTATCCATGTCTTTGCTGGTCCAACTAATCTTCTCTCTCTTTGGCTCCATCTTCACCTATTGTTTACTCCTCACCCAGTCCCACCACCCCATACAAGAAATCCTTCTCCTAGCTCCAGTCAGCTCTGAGGAAGGGTTACTGGACCCGAAATGCTAACTCTGATTTCTCTCCACAGATTCAGCCAGATCTGCTGAGATTTTCCAGCAATTTGTTTTCATTGGCAGAAGTTTCCCCTCTGTTAAAGTGAAACTGACTGAGCTGGAGTTGTTGGTTTGGAGATTGCTTTAGCTTCCTATTTGTAACCTGTAAGATACACCTTGATCAAGGAGTCGAGAGTGTGTTGCTGGAAAAGCACAGCAGGTCAGGCAGTGTAATCCTGAACGTCAATTCTTCTGCTCCTCAGATGCTGCCTGATCTGCTGTGCTTTTCCAGAAACACACTCTAGACTCTGGTCTTCAGCATCTGCAGTCTTCACTTCTCCACCTTAGTCAAGGAGCTGACTGTACCCACACAGCCTAAAGACAAAACCTACCTTGGCAGCCACTTGCCATTGCTGCACAGTTCATTTTAACCAAAGGAGGTAAAGACACGCTGAAAATGTTAGTCAATTTATGTCAGAATTGAAGACAACATTTAAAGCATGACTTTAATGAGCTTCTCAATGATGTAATACCAAACAATTTCTTTACATTCTGAAGGACATGTCAATACAGAACCAACTGTTGGTAGAAGGCTGTCTCATGTCCACTAGAGCTCTTGAAAAAGCCCCTGGGATGGGAATTTGGAAGACTTGCATTATTTTTGTAATTCATTCACAGGATGTGAGCATCTCTGGCTAGGCCAGCATTTATTGCCCATCCCTAATTACCCAGAGGGCAGTTGAGTCAACCCCTTTGCTGTGGGTCTGGAGTCACATGGAGGCTAGACCAGGTAAAAATGGCAGTTTCCTTCTCTAAAAGGCATTAATGTGTCAGATGGGTTTTTCTGACAATCGACAATGGATTCATGGTCACCATTAGATTCTTAATTCCAGATTCATATTGAGTTCAAATTCCCACATCTGCTGTGGCAGATTCTTAGAACATTACCTGGATCTCTAGAATAATAGGCCAGTGCTCATATTACTAGGCCATCACCCCCTTCTCCCCAGCCCCATTCCTGTATATTGTATAACAGCAAGAGCAGCATTGCAAAATGGTGGTTCTCATCTGGATATTAAATGTGAAACTTGATTAGACAAAGTGTATGAGGAAAAGTTTCAGAAATTGCTCTACATTAAAAAAATAGACTTTACTAAAACAGTAAACCTCCATATACACCATATCATCCGTCGTCATTCTCCGCCCTTGAGCCCTGCCCCTCCAATTGCCACCAGGACAGAACGCCACTGGTCCTCACCTACCACCCCACCAACCTCCATATACACCGTATCATCCGTCGTCATTTCCGCCACCTCCAAAAGGACCCCACCACCAGGGATATATTTCCCTCCCCTCCCCTATCAGCGTTCCGAAAAGACCACTCCCTCCGTGACTCCTTCGTCAGGTCCACACCCCCCACCAACTCAACCTCCACTCCCGGCACCTTCCCCTGCAACCGCAAGAAATGCAAAACTTGCGCCCACACCTCCTCCCTCACTTCCCTCCAAGGCCCCAAGGGATCCTTCCATATCCGCCACAAATTCACCTGCACCTCCACACACATCACTTACTGCATCCGCTGCACCCGATGTGGCCTCCTCTATATTGGGGAGACAGGCCGCCTACTTGCAGAACGCTTCAGGGAACACCTCTGGGACGCCCGAACCAACCAACCCAATCACCCCGTGACTCAACACTTCAACTCCCTCTCCACCAAGGACATGCAGGTCTTTGGACTCCTCCATCGCCAGACCATAGCAACACGATGGCTGGAGGAAGAGCGCCTCATCTTCCGCCTGGGAACCCTCCAACCACAAGGGATGAACTCAGATTTCTCCACTTTCCTCATTTCCCCTCCCCCCACCTTGTCTCAGTCAAATCCCTCGAACTCAGCACCGCCCTCCTAACCTGCAATCTTCTTCCTGACCTCTCCGCGCCCACCCCCACTCCGACCTATCACCCTCACCTTGACCTCCTTCCACCTATCGCATCTCGGGCCCTCCCCCAAGTCCCTCCTCCCTACCTTTTATCTTAGCTTGCTGGACACACTTTCCTCATTCCTGAAGAGGGGCTCATGCCCGAAACATCGATTCGCCTGCTCCTTGGATGCTGCCTGACCTGCTGCGCTTTTCCAGCAACACATTTTCAGCTTTACTAAAACAGTTGCCAGTCACTAGAAAAATAAGTTATTCAAATAGAACACAAACATCAGATACAGCAATTGTGTGTAATTGTAATTAAGGATAATGTCCCTCATTCACGTCTGAGGTTAATTTTGTAGCCTGAAATGTAACTGGCCAATGGTGAGATGATCATCACTCAATGTCCGCAGTTATATTTGGCGAAGAGCAACGTTCATATGTAGTCTGAAGTTTCCTGAAGTGAAGTTACCCAAGGATAGCTGTATATGAAGAATGGGGAATGTAGTCCATATGTTTTTACTGCACAATGCCATAAAGGTTCCTGAAAATCAAGGTCCTGAGACAAATCATGGTCATTTTAACTGTTATGTTGGTGTAAGACACAGCAGCTATATTTATTGGTATAATGATATTTATAGTTTTTGGCAAGGTTCACTTTCAGAAAATTATTGTAATTTTGTATCTCTGATGTGGGCAAGATGCTGCATTTATATAACAACACTAATATCCCATATATGTTTGAAATCTGAAATAAAAACCAAAAATGCTGGAAATCTGCATGCGGTCAGACATGAAGGTAGTGCTTCAGGTTGAGATGACCCATTCAAGTGTTACATTGTGGCACGGTAGCTCAGTGGTTAGCACTGTGCCTCACAGTGCAGGGACCTGGGTTCAATTCTAGCCTCAGGCGAGTTTCTGTGTCTGTGTAGGTTTCCTCCTACAGTCCAAAGATGTGCAGGTTAGGTGAATCGGCCATGCCAAATTGCCCGTAGAGTTCAGGGATGTTTAGCTGAGGTATGTTAGTTAGGGGAATGGGTCTGTGTGGATTGTCCTTTGGAGGGTTGGTGTGGGCTGAAGGGCCTGTTTCTTACCTCAGATGGTAATGGCTAGCATGAGGGGACATAGCTTTAAATTGAGGGGTGATTGATATAGAATAGATGTCAGAAGTAGGTTCTTTCCTCAGAGAGTAGTCAGGGCATGGAATGCCCTGCCTACAACAATAGTAGACCCGCCAACTTTAAGGGCATTTAAATGGTCATTGGACAAACAGATGGATGAAAATAGAACAGTGTAGGATAGATGGACTTCAGATTGGTTCCACTGGTCAGCGCAACATCGAGGGCAGAAGAGCCTCTACTACGCTGTAATGTTCTATGTTCTACATTTGATACTTAGGTGATGGTGAATGAACACTACACAGCCCTCTGATACAGTGAAGCATTTTTTTGCAATTCAACACCTGTTTTGCACCTTTGTTCTTCTTTTGAAGATCTCTTCTAGATATCCTAGAAATTAAGGAAGTCAGTTATTATCACATAAATTAAATGGTTTAATCAAACATAAGAGTACGAGTCATCATTTCTAGCTGAACATTTTAAAATAATGTTGTTTATGAACATCTCAAAGGACATTTGAATGCATGTAGATTTGGGATGTTTTGAAATTAGCAGCAAAAGTGTTAAGTTAATATGTGTTAATATGTTGAACATGCTTAGGACAGGAGCCCAACCATCTTCAACTGTTTCATCAGTCATAACATCAGAAGTGGGGATGTTCGCTGATGCTTGCACAGTGTTCAGCACCATTTGTGACTCTTCAGACACTGAAGCAGTCTGTCGAAATGCAACAAGACTTGGTCAGTACCCTGGTTTGGGATACCAAGTGCCACGTAACATTCACACCATAACTTGCGAGGTAATAACTATATCCAGCAAGAGAGAACCCAATCATTTCCTCCTGACATTCATTATCATCATCATCATCACTGAATCCTCCACTACCAACATCTGAGGGGCTTACCATTGACCAGCAATTCAAATGAACTAGCCATATAAACACAGTGGCTACAAGAACAGGTCAGATGCTAGGAATATTGCAGCAAGTAATACACCTCCTGACTCCCCAAAATCTGTCTACCATCTACAAGGCACAAGCCAGGAGTGTGATGGAATACTCCCCACTTGCCTGGTTGGATGCAGCCCTAACAACACTGAAGAAGCTTGACACCATCCAGGACAAAGCAGCCCACTTGACTGGCACCACATTCACAAAGTTTACATCAGAGCGGTGCTGGAAAAACGCAGCAGGTCAGGCAGCATCCTGGAATGCCAAACATCCACTCCATGCACCATCAATGCTCGGTAGCAACAGTGTGCGTTATCTACAAGATACACTGGGACATTCACCAAATATCCTCAGACAGCACCCTCCAAACCCACAACCACTTTCATTTAGAAGGACAAGGGCAGCAGATACATAGGAACACCGCTCTCTGAAAGTTTCCCTTCAAGCCCCTCATCCTGACTTGAAACTATATTGCTGCTCCTTCAGGTTAACAGCCTGGAACTGCTTCTCTAACATCATTGTGAGATTATCTCCACCACAGGACTGCAGTGGTTCAGCTCAGCAGCACTTTCTCAAGGGCACCTATAGATGGAGAACAAATGCTGACCCAGTCAGTGACAGCCACAACATACAGGGCTCAAGAAAATGGCTAAGAATTCTGTCCTCTCCTGAAGTGTTAGTTTTTAAAGATTTGTTTTCTGCTAAAAATGGGTCACTACTTTGAAGGCAAGAGAAAAGGAACAAATTAGAATAACCCTGTGTATCTCTGATGAACTGTCATATATAATTTATATATTATACTGTGCTGATGCCATGTGTATTGAGCTGTTTTCTGATATTCCGGGTCTCAGAATTAGTCAAAAAATTCAAGTTTCTAGATTGAAATTACTACATTTTAATGGGACTAAAATGACACTATTTCTTACTAATGGAAATCATATACAGCTCACTACTTTAAGCTCATTGTTGATTAATTTGAAAGCACCAAATTCCCATTTTCCATGCTAATTTGAATTAAGCAATATAAATGTTGACAATATTTTCAAACAAAAAATAAAATCAAATCATCAGGAAAAGACCTTCATGGATAAATGAAGGTGACTATTGAGAGTATTCTTGAGTTGTATTGATGAACTGATTAAGTCTGCAAGCTGAAAACAACAGCGCACTCTCTCCATTAACTATGTTCAATAATATTTTACAGATTAGGTTATTTTTAATTTATATTGAGTGTATACCAAAATATAAGGTCAATTGTATTTCATATATTAATAATATTGTTAGTATAGTTAGTTACTTTCTGTGAGAAGACATTTAAGATTATAAATGAGTGTGGTATGAAAACAGTTATAAAACTCTGCTGAGCAGTAAGGACATGAAACAGAATCCAAAGGTGATTTTATCACAAGGGCATCCATGGAGTCATGCTGTTTAAATTCAGAGGGTAACTGTTGTGTTGGTGACGTGAAGACATGATGTAATGACGATGATGGTGACCCTGGTTAGCGAAACTAAATCCCTCTTTGGGTTGTAATAAACAATTTTGCAAAATTGTAATCTTTACAAATTTCTTTTACACAAATATGTCAAGTGAGTCTGCAAGTATGATTCCAACCTTTTGGTTGCTTGCTATTTCAATATACCACCCTGCTCACATACTACCGTTTCAGTCCTCACTCGACTAGTGTTCCAGTGAAGCCCAACACAGGCTCCAGCATTCCATCTCATTTTCCATCTCAGCACTTCTTCAAATTTGATTTGTTATTGTCACTGCGATAGTGAGAAGTATTGTTTTGCGTGCTATCCAGCTAAACCAAACCTTACATCAGTACATCAGGGTAATTCAACAGCATGCAGAATCCAGTGTTATAACTACAGAGGAGGTGCAGAGAAAGATCAACTCTAGTATCTGAGAGGTCTGTTCAAAAGTGTGACAACAGTGGGGAAGAAGCTGTTCTTGAATCTGTTGGCAAAGATTGAATCTTCTGCCCAAAGGAAGAGGGTAGTGGAGAGTATAGCTAGCGTGGGAAGGGTCTTTGATGATGTTTGTTACTTTCCCAAGGCAGCAGGAAGTAAAAATGGAGTCAATGGAAGGTAGGAGGAAGTGAGGACCGCAGATGCTGGAGGTCAGAGTTGAAAAGTGTGGTGCTGGAGAAACACAGCAGGTCAAATGCTACCTAACCTGCTGTGCTTTTCCAGCACCATACTTTTCAACTCGATGGAAAGAAGGCTGGATCTGTGATGGACTGGGCTGTATTCACAACTGTAATTGGTTCTGGTCTTGGGCAGAGCAGTTGCCTTACCAAGCTTTGATGTGTCCAGGCTGGATATTTTTCCATGGGCCAGCTATAACAATTGGTCAGAGTCATTGTGGACGGGCTGAATGTCCCTCACCTTCTGATGGTCATTTTGGACATGCTGAATGTCCCTCACCTTCTGACGGTCATTGTGGACATGCTGAATGTCCCTCACCTTGTGAGGGTCATTGTGGACAGGCTAAATGTCCCTCACCTTCTGATGGTCATTGTGGACATGCTAAATGTCCCTCGCCTTCTGAGGGTCATTGTGGATACATTGAATGTTCCTCACCTTCTGAGGGTCATTGTGGACAGGCTAAATGTCCCTCACCTTCTGAGGGTCATTGTGGACAGGCTAAATGTCCCTCATCTTCTGACGGTCATCGTGGA
Source organism: Hemiscyllium ocellatum (assembly GCF_020745735.1). Classification (NCBI taxonomy): domain Eukaryota; kingdom Metazoa; phylum Chordata; class Chondrichthyes; order Orectolobiformes; family Hemiscylliidae; genus Hemiscyllium; species Hemiscyllium ocellatum. Next base: position 5,922,166 of record NC_083420.1, read on the forward strand.
CATGTTGAATGTCCCTCACCTTGTGATGGTCATTGTGGACATGCTGAATGTCCCTTGCGTTCTGATGGTCATTGTGGACATGCTGAATGTCCCTCACCTTGTGAAGGTCATTGTGGACAGGCTAAATGTCCCTCACCTTGTGAGGGTCATTGTGGACAGGCTAAATGTCCCTCGCGTTCTGATGGTCATTGTGGACAGGCTGAATGTCCCTCACCTTCTGACGGTCATTGTGGACATGCTGAATGTCCCTCGCGTTCTGATGGTCATTGTGGACAGGCTGAATGTCCCTCACGTTCTGATGGTCATTGTGGACAGGCTGAATGTCCGTCGCCTTCTGAGGAAGTAGAGGCATTGTTGTGCGTTCTTGACCATAATGTTGACGATGATGGACCAGGACAGATTGGTGGCTGACAACCTTCAGGACTCACCGTTACCAGTCCATTTGCTTTTCGTTCTATGATCTAATCTTCTCTAACCTTCCCCTGACACTTTCACTTATGTCCCATTTGCTCATCCCACCTTATTCAGCTGCATGCGATTCATTAGATCATGGAATCCTTATAGGTTTGGCAGCAGGCAATGCAGCCCATTGAGTCTACACTGACCTTCTGAAGAGTCAACAAATCCAACCCACTACTTATCCCTGAAATCCTGCATTTCCCATAGCCAATCCAACCTAATCTGCACATCTTTGGACTGTGGGAGGAAACCCACACAGACAGTGATCCAAGAGTGAAATCAAATCCAGGTCTCTGGTGCTGGGAGGCAGCAGTGCTAACCACTGAGTCACTGTGCCATCCAACAATTGTTTCAATGAAAGTCAAATTGGACTCAAAATATCATCTCAGTTTCTTTCTCTGTAAAAGTTACACAGCTGCTGAGTTTCTCCAGTGCTTTGTATTTTTATTTCAGATTTACAGAATTTGGAGTAGTTTGCTTTTGTTCGGTCAGTCTCTCGGGAGTTTACAATGAGCTGTTGTAATGCTCGGCATATTAAGAAAGAATTGTTATTGATCTCATCTTAAAAATAATTTGTAACCCGCTCATGGATTGCCTTTTTGGAGACTGTTTTGTGTAAATTCTGACATTTCATAAATAGACTTCGGCACATTTATCAACTATGCTTGTTTGGGGGAGAAAAACTACATTGTTTATCTTAATAATATTACAGTAAAACAAAGAACTGCGGATACTGAAGTTCTGAATCAAAAACAGAAATTGCTGGAGAAACTCAGCAGGTGTAGCAGCATCTGTGGAGAGAGAAACAGTGTTAATGTTCATGTCCAGTCATCTATTTACCTTATCTTGTTCATGTTGTGTCTTCTCACATTCATTGTTTGATGTTGAATCACTGCTTGATAATATGATCAGAAGAAAACAAATGATAGAACCTTTACCTTTTTCTACCTATTTGGCTCAGACTAAGAACATGCAGAAAGCAGGAATCCTCCCACAAAAGTACACCAATACCCATAACACAATTGTTCAGAGAAGCAGCGTTGCTGTATTATACAGTTAAAAGCCTTCGAGACAAGGAAGCTACATCTGCATTGCAGTCCGTCAGAACTGAATGCCTTTCTGAGAATCCAGTGAAAACATCATCACTATACTGCAGAGTTCCAAGTCTTTCAGGCAAAAAGAATAGAGCAAGTGAGACAATGCAAAATTGAAAAGCCTTAAAGTAAAATCACATTTGGAAAAATAGCAGTAGGGATAACATAGCCTGGAAGATTTAATTTGGAATAGAACATAGAATTGGACAGAAAGCAAAAAATACTGGAAGTCACAGTGGGTCAGGCAGCATCCACAGAGAGAGACAGACCAAGCTAGCGTTTTGAGTCTAGATGACCCTTCATCAGATCTCCGATAGAATTGGACATCTTGAAGAAAACCATTCTTAAGATACAGAACTTCTTTCAAATTATATGTTAGCTCTGTAGTTGAGTAAACAGCCTGTTATATCCAACTGGGACTGTGGATTATGACATTACTGTTCAACATGGCATACATGCTTTAGATGAAGTTCTTCAAGCTTTGACAATCTTAGTTTAATAAAATTCTTGAAAAAACAAGATTAAATAAGAGTTCAGTATTGATATGTAGATAATTTCATGAATGATTTCTACACAGTAGTAACAAAAAAACTTACATGGTGCTTTAAAATCAGAATTCAAATGAGACAGGATTGTTGTTGGATTTACTATTGAATCTCTGTCAGATTTATTATAGTCCAAAGAAGATTTGACTTTGGAGAAAATCAATCATTTGTTGATGCAAGCAGAAAGTCCAGAAGCAACAACAATTAATCCTAAGGGAAGAAAATTGACCTTATCACAGGAGGTCTGCAGAATCCATTCAGTTTGTAAGTTAGTGAAACCCTAAAGACAGAATGAAAGCAGAGGTAGACACACTGACTAAGAGTCAGTTCCAACGCTGTCAAACAAAGAAACCTCAAGGCACAAGCAGCACTCAGCTTGAGTAAAGAATGTCATATCTATAAAACAATAGGTCACTTCCAGAAGACATGCAGAAGCAGGACACATTATAGGGTAGCAGGAATAAAATAACGGCTGACACAAGGATATTAGTGACCTGGAGCAACCCACAATTGAAGAGAAATTAAGTGTTCTTCCAGAGAATATTGGTAATCCAAACTGATCTGTTTTGACAAGAAGGGTTTTCTGTCAATGGACATCATTTTAATTTGAAGGTTGATGAAGGGACAAGTATCACTGGATTATCTGATTGGATACCTTGGGTAAAAAAACACTGTTTATAGCCTACAACCAGTGCAACTACATAATGCAGAAAGTATGCTATTTAAGATTAAAAGCAGGCTCCAAGCAACTCTGTAAAACAAATGGTGTAAGAGTAGAAAATGGATACATGCTTCACAATCAAGAATTTTCACTCATTGATAATGAATATGTGTTTTGACCTCAACCTTATTCAAATGGCAGAAGGGATTCAATTAATTTATATTCAACAGCAAACAGCTCAAAAGACAGCCAGTTATGTCAAGATATTTGAAGAGATACCGGTCAGGCAACAATTGGCCAAGGAGCAGACAATTATGGAGGCACAGGTCAAAGCAGAGTTAGTTATTGAACAAACAGCTGCTAATTGACTAGACTGGTCGCAGTCTGTACAAATTTGACTGGGCTTTCTAGTCTTAAGTAGAACCCATATCAAAGGAAGAATTCATTGAGATTATCTAGTAGATAGAAGAGAATTTCTTCATATTGTCAACAGGATGGAAGTCTCCAACTACAGTAGGCTTTCAGAATTGTTTCCATTTCTATTATACTGAAGAGAGTTCAGATGACAAGTCTCACTAAGGTTTGCAAAAGGATGCCAGTGATGAGGAAGCAATGAGCAGTATGAACCGTTTGAGCTTATTGATGGATCTTTAATTGAAATTAATCAGACAGGAACACAGCCTGCTGAACAAATTGTAACAGTAGATTTGAGTTTGCTGTCAGATGATGAGGTGACACAAGTTCAAGAGAAACATTTCAGTTCTTTGTCTTTCAAGGAAGAATTGTTGATCTGGTAGAGATTATACTGAGTAAGCGGCATCCCTGAGGAAGGGACAGTGTTGGCTTCACCAGTAAAGTAACCAAGGAGCAAATGCAAGAATCCAATATATTCAACAAATTGAACTATAGAATCTACATTCTTCATTGCACAATGGCATGGACATTGATTACAAGGATTTTCTCACACAGATCAAAGATAGGTCACATATGGATCCATAAAAGTCACTAGTGCCAAATTTGGGAGAGCTGTCAATAGGCCACTCAAGCATAGCTTTATGTAGTCACAGAATCATACCTTACAGACAGTGGTCCTGACAGCACCATCACCATCCCTGTCCAGCAGAGATAGTGACATAGTGGAACACAGTTAGGAGAGAGTTGCCCTGTGAGTCCTCAACATTGACATTTCCTGCTCATCACCACCAACTGTCCTCCATCAGCTGATGAATCGGTACTCCTCCAGGTAGAACAACACTTGAAGGGAGTGCTGAGGTGGCAAGAATGTGCTCTGGGTGGGGGCCATCAACGTCCATCACTAAGAGTGTCTCAATAGCAGCACTATTGATCAGCTTGGTAAAGTCCTAAAGGGCATCACTGCTAGGTTGGATCCACATCAAGTGATGTGGGAACCAACAAGAGGAAATCATACTTAACCTCACCCTCACCGATCTGTCTGTCCCAGATGCATCTATCCATGACAGCAATGATAGGAGTGACCACTACACAGTTCTTTAATGGAGTCATCTACACATGGACAATACTCTAGTCATGTTGTGTGCTATTGTCAACATGCTGAGTAGGATAGACTTTGAACAGATTTAGCAACTCATCCATGAAGTGCTATGGGTCATCAACAGTAGCAGAATTGTACTCCAACACAATCTGCAACCTCATAACCCAGCATATCCCCCAATCTATGAAACCATCAAACCAGGGGATCAACCCTGGTTCAATAGAAAATGCAGGAGGGCATGCCAGGAACAGCACCAGGCATACCCAAAAATTAGGTGTTAGCCTGGTGAAGGTATAACACAACACTGCTTCCATGTTAAACAGCATGATCAGCAAGTGTCACAACTCACTGGGTTCATGCTCTAGGAACTAAGCACCACTATTCCTGGAGTTATCACAATTGTGAAAACATTTTCAAACGAGCCAAAGACCCCACTTTACCAGATGAATGCAAGTTAAAGGGAAATACCTACCATTTTCCTGTACTAAATGAGAAATTAATTGCTTATAACTATCCCTTACCCATGGCTTTTAGGAAACATTAATGGCTAACTTATGCCTCTGTAACTTAACTCTATCTCTTAAATTCTCCCTTTCACAAAAGGCAGACTCACAAACCAGGCAAGGCATGGATATTAAGGGTGGATTAGGGAAGCTCAGTTCTACAGTATCATTCTGGATCACAGGATTCCATCAGGTTCTTTTTTTCTTTTTCTTCCATTTCCTTTCTGGTTCTTTGTTGTTGGCATCAAGTTGTTTGCACACAAATGGTCTCTTCATTCACTGGTTGACAATTTGTCCATTCATAGTCTTTTAAGATGTTTTATTCCTTCTACAACAGGGGGTTTGCAGCAAAAGGTGAGTGGGAGGTGACTAGTTGCTACTGGAGATTTTCTGGGACCTCCAGCCTGGAGACACAAAGAGAGATTATTTGATGTTTGCCCTTTGCAGTCTGCATGGTTTTCTGCTGCACTGCCCCTACACAAGCCATGGCTCACCTGGTTAGGAAAGAATCAGAATATTAGTCTCAATCAGTTTTCCCTTAGTTCAGAAACTATCAGCTCCATAATGTCTGTTTCTGTTCTCACTGTTCAAGAAAAAGGCAACAGCTCGCTATGAGTCCAGTCAATATAACTACTAAAGCTGCAACATATCTTTGCCCAGTCTCCTTGGTTTAAAGCAATATCTTCCTTTTTTTAGACCACAGTCCAATGCCAAGGAAAGTAAAAGAAGTGGACATTACAAAAGTGATAGACAGAGCTAAGTGATCCACAAACATTGGATCAGATCTAAGCTCTGCAGTGCTGCCACATTCAGTGGTGAATGGTGGTGGACAATCAAACAACTCACTCACACAAACTTCCCCATCCTCAATGATGAAAGAGCCCAACATGTCAGTGCACATGATATGGGGAAAACATTTTGCAACAATCTTTAACCAGAAGTGCCGAGTGGGATGATTTATCTTGACCTCCTCCAGTGGTCCTCAGCATCACAGCTGCCAGTCTGCAGCCGATTCCACTGGCCTCATGTTCTATCAAGAAACGTTTGGAGGCACTGGATACTGCAAAGTTTAAGAGCTCTGACAACATTCCAGCAGTAGTACTGAAGGTTTGTGCACCAAAACTTGCTGTGCCTTCGCCAGGTTGATCCACTACAGTTACGACACTGTTATACACCTGACAATATGGGAAGTTGCCCAGGTATGTACTGCACAGATCTAACTCGGCCAATTACTGCCCCATTAGTCTAGTTTTGTTGATCACTAAAGTGATGGAGGACATAATCAACAGTAACGTCAAGTAGAACTTCCATTCCAGTAGCTAATTCAGTGCCCTCAGTCAGTATTCTGCCAGGGCCGATCAGCTCTTTACATTAGCCTTAGTTCAAAAGGGAAGAAAATGCTGAAATCCAGAAGTGTGGCGAGAGGGACGGCACTCAATATGAAGGTTGCATTTGACCAAACAGCACTGAAATGAATGGGAATCAAGTAGAAAGCTTTCCATTGTTTGGAGTCATACTGACACATGGGAAGATGGTAGTGGTTGTTGAAGGTCAGTCATTTCAGGCCCACGGCATCTCTGCAGGAGTTCCTCAGGGTAGTGTCCTACCCAGTTCAGCTGCATCATTAATGACCTTCCCTCCATCATAAGGTCAGAAGTGGGAAGTTCGCCGATGATTGTACAATGTTCAGCACCATTTGTGACTCCTCAGATACTGAAGCAGTCCACGTTTAAAAGAACTGGACAAAATCCAGGATTGAGCTGACAAATGGCAAGTAACATGTGCACTACAGAAATGCCAGGCAATGATCATCTCCAGCAAAGGAATCTAGCTATTACTCCTTAACATTCAAAGGCATTACTGTCATAGAATCCCCCATTGTTAGCATTCTCGGGTTACTATTGACCAGAAATTGAACTGGACTCACCGTATAAATACAGTGACAACTAGAGCAGGTTCGAGGCTAGGAATACTGTGGAGAGTAACTCATCTCCTGACTCCCCAAAGCTTGTCCACCATTTACAAGGCACACATCAGGGCTGTGATGGAATGCTCCCCACTTACCTGGATGGGCGCAGCCCCAACAACACTCAAGAAGCTTGACACCATCCAGGACAAAGGAGCCCACTTGATTGGCACCACATCCACAAGATCTAATCCCTCCATCACCAGCACTCAGTGGCAGTATTCCCTCCACCATCTGCAAGGCACAAGTCACCAAGTTCAAAAGCACTTCCCAAACCCACAACCTCTACTATCAGGAAGGACAAGGGCAGCAGGTACACAGGAATACCACCACCTGCAGGATCCCATCCAAACCATTCATCCTCCTGACTTAGAGTCATAGAGATGTGCAGCATGGATACAAACCCTTTAGTCCAACTCATCCATGCTGACCAGATGTCCTGAATTAATCTAGTCCTATTTGCCAGCACTTGACCCATATCTCTCTAAACCCTTCCTATTCATATACCCATCCAGATGCTTTTTAAATGTTGTAATTGTACCAGCCTCCACCACTCCCTCTGTCAGCTCATTCCATACACGTACCACCCTCTGCATGAAAATGTTGCCCCTTAGGTCCCTTTTAATTCTTTATCCTCTCACCCTAAACCAATGCCCTCAAGTTCTGGACTCCCTCACCCCAGGGAAAAGACCTTTTCTAGTTATCCGAACCATACCTCTCATGATTTTATAAACCTCTATAAGGTCATCCCTCAATCTCTGATGCTCCAGGGAAAACAGCCTCAGCCTGTTCAGCCTCTCCCTACAACTCAAACCTTCCAACCCTGGCAACATCCTTGTAACTCTTTTCTGAACCATTTCACGTTTCACAACATCCTTCTGATCAGAAGGCTTGGAAATATATCACGGTTCCTTCACTGTCGCTGGGTCAAAATCCTGGAATTCCCTCCTTAAGAACATTGTGGGTCAACCCACAGCAATAAGTTACAATAAGTTCAAGAAGGCAGCTCACCCCCACCTTCTCAAGGGGCAATTAGGGATGGGTAATAAATGCTGGGCCCAGCCAGCGATGCCCATGTCCCATGAAAGAAACAAAACATCAAGCTTTTCTTGGGAAATAAGGAACAGCTAAAAGTTTCCTCTTTAGAGATTTCGACAATGTCTTCTAATGTTTCTAGAATCATCTTTTATCTGTCTATAAAATGAACTTGTTCTGAATGCATTGAGGTATTGTGGAGCTGCAGTGCTTCAGCTTATGGGAGTTGTAAATATTTTTCTGTTCCGTATCAGAAGTGGAAAAGAACGTTTGTGACTGTTCACAAGTGGAAAGCTATTTAATGTTGCCATAAAAGCTTATAGAACATCAAAATTGCTGATTTCAATATGCATAAGTCTTCCAGTTCCATTCCGTTGTGAAATCTATGTTATCAATCACACTTTACAGTTATTGAGATCATTTCAACAAGAAGCACTTCAAAGTGTAGAGTGGAAAAAGATCGCAAACTCCAGTGAGGTGTTCCAACATCGACTGACCGGAATTAGCCAGGTCCCTTCTGTATGTTGGCTTAACTTGACACATGCTGCTTTCACATTGCGTGTGCTTGTAATTCAGCCTCAGAGATACACGATATGAGAGAGAATTTTACTGATTTAGGTGGAATATATCATTCTCTATATAGTAACTAAAGTAGTTATGGTTGTGCCTTGCCTGGAGTGATTTGATTTTGTTTTGGTCAGATCTCCATGAACTGTTAATGAAAAACAAGATGGAATGTAGTCATGATTTGGAGATGCCGGTATTGGACAGGGGTTTTCAAACTCACATATCACCAGGTCACAACTTCCTGATGAAGGAGTGACACTCCAAAAGCTAGTGCTTCCAATCAAACCTGTCAGACTATAACCTGGTATTGTGTGAATGTTAAAGGTGGAATGTAGGAACCTTCGCCTTTCCCAGCCTCCGAGCTTTAAGATTCCTCTTAAGTGCAACATGAACAATTAATGAAAGGAGTAAAAATTCTTGGGCCGGACTGCTGTGTCTGAATATGTTCTGTTTGTGTCTTAGCCTTGTGCCATTTGTTCTGAGGAAGTATGGATTTGTAATGTAGACTTCCACGATCAATCACAAAATAAATTGATAGTGACAGGAGCTGTTAACATTTCAGGCCATTATGCAAACCAATTTGACCTCCCCTTTTATCCTCCATTATCTTGAGCAATCATAATGAAATTACAACTGATTTACACAACTCTTTCTCTGATAGTTTATTTAATTATTCACGATTCATATCTCAGCTGAACACATTCTATCACACTCTTTACAACCTGGTTTTACTGGATAATTAAACTCATCAGAAAGGCACAGTTAGAGTCCATTTTAAGGCTGGAATTAAATAAAAGTACCAATGCTTAAACACTATGAAATATAAAGGAGCACCTTCACCTTCACTCCTCTGGCACCTCCACTTATGAACACACCGAGGTAAGCAGACTTTGGTGAGTCTGGATTTCATAGAAACCGACAGTACAGGGGGAGGCCAGACAGCAGGCTGCGCTGTCTGAATTACCTTTTCGGTCGATTATCAATTTTCCAACTGACTTGCTTTCTCGTGGTGATTTGGGAATGTGCTTCCTAATGGGAATCTTGCCATGAGAACAGCTTAATGGGAAATCAAAGACATGCACCTCATAGTTTTCCATCTGTTTTTCATTCATGAAATTGACCCCAACGTGTAACATTGATTAGTGTGAAAATTATGCGGCTGTTCTCTGTGACTCAGTAGTGTGTGTTTCTAATGGATCACACTCCCTTTTGGAAATGCGCATGCATAATCTTTCTCTCTGTGCATGAAGAGTGTTTACACCAGTGAGCAGGAATTAATCAAAACCTTCCACAAATTTGAAATCTTCCTTTGGTACTAATGGTATACTTCACAGCATTGTTGGTTTTTCATTTTGAAATCTGCAGAAGTGGTTTAGTTGTGAAAAATGAATGCACTGTTTTTTCAGTTAGTTTCTTGCCTTTTTTTATTGGTGATAAATAGTTGGATGTTCCTATTTCTCATTGTACATTGGTCAGTAGTACTTCTTTAAGATTCCTCTTAAGTGCAACATGAACAATTAATGAAAGGAGTAAAAATTCTTGGACCGGGCTGCTGTGTTCAAATGCTAATTCCAGGTAATTTTTCAATGGATTCCAGGCTACTCATAAGCTAAAAGGAAAATGTAATGATTTGATTCTTGATCCCGGTATCAAATGTAATAATCACAGACAAACAATATTTGTAAACATGAGCTGAGAACAAAAAATGCTGGAGATCACAGTGGGTCAGGCAGCATCCATGGAGAGAGAGCAAGCTGATATGATCTCCAGCATTTTTTGTTTTCAGTTCAGATTCCAGTATCTGCGGTAATCTGCTCCTAATATTTGTAAGCATGTTGAAGATATTATAGTTAGCCATTGCTGCTCCAATGTTTTGTCAGTTTTACCAATGGATAGGAGAATGTTGTGGTAAAGTTCTGACTGGCTGGACAATGTTCAAAGTTGCAGCCATAACTGCAAGGTGAAGTGATAAATGATTTGGAATTTTCCGCTCCAGAAAATACTTATTTGACTGTTTTATTCATTATACTGGTATGAATGCTTAATATGTTGGCCCCATTTCACAGCTCGATGCTTGCAATGTAAGTTGGAGGCCAATTTTGTGCTGATCTATGAATGGACTATGAGACACTAAGGGATCAGGAAATTGAACAAGTTGGCAGGTGTTGGGACTAATAATTTCATTCCACAGTCTCATTAGGATTGTAGATTGCACATAAAAATGTTCATACCTCGGGTGCGCAGTGAAAATGACAAAGAGAATATTGTCATTTGGTAAGCAGTGGAACAAGATCCACACGCTCTGCCAATGTTATGGAGCTGAGGCATTTCACCTGCAGAATCCCACCTGTGCAAATGTGCTGACCATGCAGCGCAAAGACCTGTACCAAGTCACCCTTTATTTACACATGCACAGTACATGGGCACTGACCAGCCAGTTCAGAGCCAGTCCCTGAACTGAGGAGACTCTGAATCTCCTGATTTTTTTTTCTTTTTTTTTCTGTACTGCTTATTTTTCCCCAGCATCCATGGTGTGTGTGTGCAGGTGTGAGACACAGTGAGAGACACAAGGTGCATGAATCTTTATTCAGTTTCCACCACCAGGAAGAAAGGAAAACACCAAAGTGGCCAGTGACAAGCAGTGCCCTTCATATCAAAGGGCAATGCCGTGTGATCAAACAGTGAAGGGGAGGGCAGGGATTAAATCAAAATAAAGTTGGAGGGGGAAATAAAACACTCCACTCCCTGCGGCGCCCACCTCTCCCTGAACAACTCCAGGGTGTTGGTGGACACTGAGTGCTCCTTCTCCAAGGATACCCGGGCTCTAACGTAACATCTCCTGGTTATTTTTTTTAACAAACCAGAATTTATTTACAAGATTACCAAATGAAACACAAACAAATGACGACAGAATACTGAATAACTTAACCTAACCGAAAAAGCAACAGATTATACCAACTTAATGATGCTGTTCCCAATACTTGCAACAACCCCCAAAAGGTAAAATCAAACAGAGGATCTTACTGGAGAGAAACCAGAAAGAGGAATGAGCAGGGACCTGCTTCTTTCATGCAGTTGTTTTTTGGGTCAGCAGCCTCAAAACTGCCTGACTGCTTTCAGTGAGTAGTCAGACTGCCCGAAACCAAATCAAACCAGAGAAAAGCTGAACTGGCAGCAATGGCCACTCCCCTTTCATTGTACAAGTATTTTTGTAAAACTTGAAAACCTTTGCCTGAGGTGGTATCTGTTAGCTATAATCAAACTGACCCAGCTATAATCAAAACCCCATCCAAGCCCAAACGTTTTGGAACCTGTGTCTTTTATAACCTGTCTGCAAAAAACCAAAGACAACATAACCTTGTTAAACAAACAGCTTCATCACAGGAAGTTTGGGGGCAGGTCCCCTTGATTACTAGGCAAAGCCTGAGATTCTCTGTGCCAGTTGTGACCAGCATTACTTTCTATATTCACTTGACTCCTCAGGGCAAGTTGATATTGACAAATTGCTGCATCTATGCCTGACATGAGTGGGGACATGTCCCAACATGTAGGTTCCCCCTTTAAATGACAAGAGGCCACCATCTCCTGGTTATTTTTTTTCCCTGTTCTTTTTTTATTTTATTAAACAAATTACAAAACAGCTTACAACAAACATTTACAGCTGTACAAGAGACAGCAATTTTACAAGGGAGAGGAGCAGCAAAGCTAGGCCCCAAACCCTATTGTTTGACCATTTTACAGAGAGATGAGGACAACCCTCAAATCCCAGTTCCACATTTAACAAGACAGTGACAATGACATTTGTACATTCAACAATACAGTTACATACAGAGGTGCAGACAATACAGACCCAGCAAGCCCATCTCCTGGTTATATCAGTCAGCCAAGGCTCCCTGATTGGTCCAGGTTAACAACCATAATCAGGGGTCTCACAGTCCATGTGATCTGTCTGGTCCTGGTTCCAATCACTACACATGCCAAGAGGAAGGGGAAATAAAACTGGAGTGTGAAGACCAAAAGGAGAGACACAGTTGGTACAGGTTATCACAGCAACTGAAGGTCGTGTTTTGTAGATTCAGGAAACAATTCGACAAGGGGACCACTCTGAAGCCTCGATGTGACACAATGGCTTCCCCTAGTCCTGCAGAAACAAGCAGTGTACCCACACAACCAATCCAGCTCGAATTTGGAAACTTTAAAAGAGAATTCAAAACCTGTCCCAATTTCCCTGGTTGTTTTGCCAACCTTATGTTTTTTTTTTGCCTTCAAAGCCGATTTAATGAATGCAGTGAGGGCTCAATGTATGACAGAGCTAAATGCAGGAAATAGCATTTGGCTGCTTTTGTTGAGCATCTTTTTTACAGGATATTGTTGTTACATGCACTTCACACAATTTTGAGCAATATTTATCGGGCTTCGAATTAGTTTCCATTTTATGGTTAATTTTAGTTGCTGATAAAACAGTCTACCTTCTTGGTATCTAATGAGCAGCTGTCCATATCTGCCTGTTGAGTCTCTGAAATGCAGATTGCAAGTGAACCATTTACAATGGTTACCTGTCGGGAAGTGAAAGGTGAATCTATCTGTCCCGGTGTGGAAGGTGGTTCTGTCTGTGTCGGTGTGGAAGGTGGTTCTGTCTGTCCCGGTATGGAAGGTGGTTCTGTCTGTCCCGGTGTGGAAGGTGGTTCTGTCTGTGTCGGTGTGGAAGGTGGTTCTGTCTGTGTCGGTGTAGATGGTGGTTCTGTCTGTGTCGGTGTGGAAGGTGGTTCTGTCTGTGTCGGTGTAGAAGATGGTTCTGTCTATGTCAGTGTGGAAGGTGGTTCTGTCTGTGTCGGTGTGGAAGGTGGTTCTGTCTGTGTCGGTGTAGAAGGTGGTTCTGTCTGTGTCGGTGTGGAAGATGGTTCTGTCTGTGTCGGTGTGGAAGGTGGTTCTGTCTGTCCCGGTGTGGAAGATGGTTCTGTCTGTCCCGGTGTGGAAGATGGTTCTGTCTGTGTCGGTGTGGAAGATGGTTCTGTCTGTGTCGGTGTGGAAGGTGGCTCTGTCTGTCCCGGTGTGGAAGGTGGCTCTGTCTGTCCCGGTGTGGAAGGTGGTTCTGTCTGTGTCGGTGTGGAAGGTGGTTCTGTCTGTGTCGGTGTAGAAGGTGGTTCTGTCTGTGCCGGGGTGGATCGTGGTTCTGTCTGTGTCGGTGTGGAAGGTGGTTCTGTCTGTGTCGGTGTGGAAGATGGTTCTGTCTGTGTCGGTGTAGAAGGTGGTTCTGTCTGTGTCGGTGTGGAAGGTGGTTCTGTCTGTGTCGGTGTGGAAGGTGGTTCTGTCTGTGTCGGTGTGGAAGGTGGTTCTGTCTGTGTCGGTGTGGAAGGTGGTTCTGTCTGTGTCGGTGTGGAACGTAGTCCTAAGTGCAGACTGTGACTTAGTGGGTTGAGTATGAGATGAAAATAAAGTTTGTGATGGTGGTCAGTTTTATATCAATTGTAGCATTTCACGGTTGATGTGGAAGTAGATCGAAGTAGAATTAAAATTAGAATGAATGTTTTTGTTACGTACATCCAAGTACAGGAGTACAGTGAAAAGTGAACATTGCCACCATTCTCAGTGCCATCATCGGTACAAACGTACCGAGGTACAAAATCTTCGCTGCAAAGAAGAAGATAAGGAAATTTAAAAATTCATCATTACAGTCCATCTTAGCATAAAGTACAAAAATAAAGTTGAAGGTTTAACAGTATTATTTAGCTTAACCACACTGACTCGCACACCCCACAAGGGCTCTCTATCTCTCCCCACCTGATCCTGGATTCAATCCTCCCCCACACCGTGCTGTGTTTGGCTTTCCCTGTGCCTGTTGCTGCTACAGTTCCTGGGATACCTGTATCGAATCACATTAAACAGATGTGCCCTCCCCCAGATGTATGGACCCAGCTCGATGTACCTGTCTGTCACTGAGGACAGCCTTCGGCTTACTGGGGCTCAGCGTCATAACGTTACCATTGACTGCAAGAACATCGTTCGATCCTTGTAACATAGGCATGTCTGGTGGAGTTCCAACACCCCCATCCTTTACTACATCTTCATTTTAGGGGTGATCGCTCACATCTGTTGGATATGCATCTGTAACAATTTTAATAAGTGTGTGTTTTCATGGGATGTGGTTGCTGCTGGTAAGGTCAGCATTTCTTATCCATTTCCAGTTGCAGCTTGCATTGATCACTAGATCATTTCCGAGGCAATCTGATTACTATGGGTGTGAGGTCACACACAGGCCGGGGAAGGTCAGATTTTCTTTCTTAAAAGATATTAGTCTAGTGAACTTCAGAGTGTTTTACCCACAACCCATTGCTCACAGCTGCTGTCATTGATGATGACTTTCAATTGATTTTTTTTACTGGTGGAGTTTATTAGGGTGGGATTTGAGTGTGTGTTCCTGGAGGTTTCACCTGTATTATTCTATTACACTGTAGAGTGACAGTGCCTTTAGGCCACAATCAATCCTTCACCACCAGAGAGCATCAGGTGCAGTGTGTTTGCAAGGTTAGCAATGGTAAAATCTGTGGCCATCGAACCAGAGGATTTCTGCATCTTCTCTCAAACCAGCATTTGATGTTCCTCACCTTTCACTTGTTTGCATTGAGTGAGGAGGAAACAAACAGCGACTTGCATTTCTGTAGCATCCTTCAGAACCTCAGGCATTAGAGGTATGTAGGTACTGTTGATGTACAATCATCTCAATTTAAGGAACAAAGGTCGGTTTATACAGCTCTTATGTGCAACATGACACCATTAGTGTTTTCTCAGTGACATGGGATGGATACGTTTGGTTAAGACACTGGGGGGATCGGGATCTGCTCTGATCTTCTCAAAATAGTATCAGCTGAGATACAAAAGCAGAAATTGCTGAAGAAACTCAGCAGGTCCAGCAGCATCCGTGGGGAGAGAAAGCAGAGTTAATGTTTCAAGTCCAGGATGACCTTTCTTCAGAGCTGAATGTTGGGTAGCAGAGATGCCTCTGAACCGAGAACACCGAAAATGCTGTATGTGGTAGAGTTGTTGCAGTCCCAAAGATGGACCCTCAGTCTGACACATATGACCCATACGATACTTGCTCTCAATTTCAGAATTATTCATTGAATTCAAGTACTGTGGTGGGATGTGAACCCATTGCCCCAGAACATTAGCCTGGATATCTGGTTTACTATTCCAGTGACCTCACCAGCTGTCTCTGATGATATTGTGTGGCCATGTCTATCCTGTGTAACAGTGGGTGTGGAAGGGACATGACACAACAGCAAAACTCTGCTCGCACCACGTTTTGACAGGCAGGAGGCTGGAAGAACCCAGCAAGTCAGGCAGCATCAGGAGGTGGAGAAATCAACGTTGTGGGTGTAACCCTTCAGGCTGCCCACTGCTTCAATATCTCCTGCTGCCTTGTACTCACGGAGACAAGAATATCCAAGGTCTTAAGTATTAGGGCATCATAGACTCAGGATCCTTGAGCCCGTCTGTAATTTTCTTAATTTTGTTTTATTACTCATGGGATATGCTGGCTGAACCTGTGCCTAGTTGGTCCCTCGAGAAGGTGGGGGTGAGCTGCCTTTTTGAACCGCTGCTGTCGGTTCAACCCTCAATGCCATGAGGGAGGGAGTGTTAGGATTTTGACCCAGTGACACTTGAAGGGATTGCATGCTGTCTTGTACCTGCTGAGCAGTACTGTCGGGCTGCAAGTTCACAGGGAAGTGTTAATCACAATACCGCCTGTCCTTGAGTCAGTTATTGATCAGAGATTGTGTTGCAGTGAACAAATGTGTGAGTCTCTCGGAAGGTGCCAATAAATTTTCATTTGTAAATGGTCTTTTGAATGTGAGCCACTTTGAGGAAAGAGCATGCTTTAGATTCCCCTAATGAGCTGTAAGGTTGTGTGGCAGCTTGGTATAGGTGATCAAATGTGGAGCAAGTTGCCAGGCAACAGTTTATGGCAACACTTTGGTACATAATGCTTGTTGGATGGTCTCACTCTGCTCGAAGTCCATTAAAATATGTTGTCTGCTCCTGCATCTGTTCACTGCTGCTGAAGGCATGTGCACTTTGGTTGGCTTATGTCAGGCATGGTACACCGTGGAATTCTATAGAGAGTTGCCTGAAGTCAAGCCCAAAGACGGTAACCTCAGCATACTCGGCATGATGTCTACCCAAGGGGAAACTTGATGCAGTTTTGCCTGAACATTTGGATACAGATTTAAAGTGATTGGAAAAAGAATTAGTGGTGAAATGAAGATTATTCTTGTGTGCAGCAGTGAGCTCTGTCAATCTGCAAAACATTGCCTGTAGAGACAGAGAAGGTGAGGACTGCAGATGCTGGAGGTCAGAGTCGAGAGCGTGGCAGTGGAAAAGCACAGCAGGTCAGGCAGCATCCGAGGAGCAGGAGAGTCGACGTTTCGGGCAAAAGCCCTTCATCAGGAATGAGGCTTGTGGGCAGAGGGGCTGAGAGATAAATGGGAGGGGGGTGGGGCTGGGCGACAGGTAGTTGAGAACAGGTAGATGCAGAGACAGTCATAGTGTTTGTTCAGGAATTGGATAAGCATCTAAACAGAGAAACAAACTGCAGGGCTATAGGGAAAGGGAAGGTGACTCGGTGGAGTGTGGGGAGGTGTGGAAGGAGAGAGAGAGAGAGAGAGATAACATTTGCTCAATAGATTGAATAATCTGCTCCAAGGCTATGGCCATTCTCTGACTAAGTTATAGGGAGGATGTTATCGAGCTGGAGAGATTCAGGAGAGATTTACCAGAATGTTGCCAGATATGGAAAGTTTGAACTATAAAGAAAGCCTGGGACCTTTTTCACTAGAGTGTAAAAGGTTAAGAGGTGATCTGATGAAAGTTTATAAAATATTGTCAGGTGTACATAAGAGTTAATGGTAGTGGTTTCTTCCCTAAGGTGGGGGATTTAAAGACTGGGGGCACATTTTTAAGGTGAGAGAGATTTAAAAAAGACAAGAGACGCAAATGTTTTACACAGAGGGTGGTTCGTGTGTGGAATGAACTTCCTGAGGAAGTGGTGGATGTGATCACAGTTTCAATGTTTAAAAGACACTTGGATAAGTACATGAATAAGAAGGGTTTGGAGGGATATGGGCCCGGAGCAGGCAGGTGGGACAAGTTTACTTTGGGATTATGTTCAGCATGGACTGGTTGGGCCGAAGGGTCTGTTTCTGTGCTGTCTGACTGTATACATGCCCTCAGATGCCATTCTGTTTGGGTTTGTCTTCCTTTTGCTTTTATCTTGCTCCATCCATCGCCTTTGCAGATTGGAAAATGTGTATGAGCTGAAGGTCTGTGTAATAACTTTCTTTTTGGTGGGGTCACCCTTGCAGTGTAATTCCTGTTGGGTCATGTGAACCACCTGTCCCCTCGTCCAGCTACAGAGCAATGTCTCCAGGGACTGGGTTTAGATGTGCTGGCCTCACATTACTCCCTGTCGTGCCTGGACTCCATGGCAGTGTTAATGGAATGATTTTGTACTGTACGGCGAGTCGTCTGGGGTGGTGGGATCCCGATAAAAGATCCGAATCACATCAGCAGTCATCTCAAGGAAAGTATCATCAGCCACAACGTTCACATAAAATGTGATAGTTACTAAAGATCGTAAGAGTTATGTCAAAGTTTTGCGTAATATGAGATATTATAGAGTTTATAACAATTTCCAGTGCTTGACATCCTCAAGGCTTGGCCATTTTGGACATGAAATCCATTGAAATTTTGTTTTCTCCGTGGTGAATTTGATCAAAGCTAATGATTCAGATAAGCATGCTACTTGCTGAGAGATCTTGAGAGTGGTGCAGAACCGTAGCTGCTCTGACAGCATCTGTGGAGAGAGAAACATGGTTCATATTCAGAGTCAGAACTGAATGGTATTGGAAAATGGGTTCTTATATTTCTGAGAGAGAGAGACAAACGGATTGTTTGATTTGATTTATTGTCACATGTACCTAAGTACAGTGAAAAGCTTTGTTTACAAACAGTACAGATTGTAGTAAGTAAAATAAAAAACTTCGACTGAGGCAGACAGGTTACACAGCACAGAGTGAGCGCTAGGCAAGATCAGCATTATTTGAACTTAAAGAGTCCTTTCATTGTCCAATAGCGGCCAGGAAGGAGCTGTTACTGAACCTCTGGTGCGTGTCTGTATTTTCTGCCTGACGGAAGAGGTTGTAGGAGATCATTACCGGGGTGCAATGGGTCTTTGATGATGTTGACAGCCTTAAGGGTTGACAAAGAAATTCTCACAGCTTGTCTCCTTTATATGGGCAAGACCAACCCAGACTGGGTGAGTGTCTTGTAGCCTCCATTCTGCCTATAGCAATGCCCCTGAGCTCCCAGTTACCATCTTGCTCCAGTGTGACCATCTCAGACCTGGGCCTGCTGCAGCATTCCAATGGAGCTGAAAGACAGCTCGAGGACTTACACCTCATTTCCTGTTCAGGATCTGACAGCCTCATGGGTTCAATAAGGAATTCTATAAAATCAGAAACTGAGTGCGTTATGTCTGTTGTCATTTTTCTTACATTCTCTCCCCTCTAGGCCCCCCCTATGGCCTTGTCTTATTTGTACATTAAAACAGAAATCACTGGAAAAGCTCAGCAGGTCTGGCGGCAACTGTGGAGAGAAATCAGAGTTCACGTTTCAGATCGAGTGACCCTTCCTGGGAAGACCCTTCCTCACTTGACCCAAAATGCTAACTCAGATTTCTCTCCTCTGATGCTGCCAGGCCTGCTGAGCTTTTCCAGCAATTTGTTTTTGTTTCTGCTTTACAGCGTCCGCAGTTCTTTTGGTTTTTACCTTGTCTTGCCTGTGCCTTGTTGACTTCACTCTTGGTAGCAAGAACCCATTCTCTCCCTTTCATACCTCATTGTGTCTCTCTGTTTCACTCTCCCCACTACACTGGGCTTCTTCCTTTGTTAAAAGTATTTTCCAACATCATTCAGTTCTGAAGAAGGATCGCTAGACTCCAAGTGTTAACTCTGCATATCTCTGCACAGACGGTGCCATACCTGCTGATTTTATTTCCAGGATATTCTGTTTGTTTCCCATTTCCAGCATCCTATCTATTGTACATTCATTAGAAAATAGATATCCTCTTGTACACAGGCTTTCAACTTAAAACCAACACATAATTTTAACACTGTTTTTCCCTTTCTGATCAGCTGTGGGTTTAATTGATGTACCAATTAATTCAGAGGAATGCTTCATTCAGAGGGTGGTGAAAACTAGAATTCTCTACCCCAGCAGCCTGTGGAAGCTCAGTTATGGAGCATGTTCAAGACGGTCATTGATAGATTTCTGGATATGACTGACATCAAAGGATATGGGAATAGCACAGGAGAAATGGTGCAGAAATAGATGATCAGCCATGATCTGATGGACACATGGAACAGGCTTGAATGGAATCAAATTTTTTGTCATGTGTATCGAGGCACAGTGAAAAGCTTTGTCTTGTGAGCAATACAGGCAGATTACAGAGTTAAGCAGCATAGACTCAGGCGACTGACTGTGTGGAGTTTGCACGTTCTCCCCGTGTCTGCGTGGGTTTCCTCCGGGTGCTCCGGTTTCCTCCCACAGTCCAAAGATGTGCGGGTCAGGTGAATTGGCCAAGCTAAATTGCCCGTAGTGTTAGGTAAGGGGTAAATGTAGGGGTATGGGTGGGTTTCGCTTCGGCGGGTCGGTGTGGACTTGTTGGGCCGAAGGGCCTGTTTCCACACTGTAAGTAATCTAATCTAATCTAATCAAGATAAGTAAATAATAGGTAAACAGCAGCAAAACCAAAAACACAGAGACAGACAAATGTTAAGAGTTTGTGAGTCCATTCAGTATTCTAACAACAGTAGGGTAGAAACTGTTGTGAAATTGGCTGGTGTGTGTGTTCAGGCTGCTGTACCTTCTCCCCGATGGTAGAGGTTGTAGAAAAACATTGCCAGGGTGGGATGGGTCTTTGAGAATGCTGGCGGCCTTTCCTTGACAATGGGCCTGGTAGATGTATTCGATAGATGGGAGGCTGGCCTTTGTGATTGTACGGGCCGAGTTCATCACTCTCTTGAATGATACAGTTGCCATACCAGGTAGTGATACATCCAGTCAGATGGGCTGATGGGCTGAATGGCCTTTTCCTGTTCCTATTTCCCCTTTCCCATCCATCACAGATGGATGGATAAATGCAATTCCGTATCAGTTGAGAGCAGCTGGCAGAGGTTGGTTCTGGTCATTCTGCGGATGATCCAAACAATCTGAGGGAGAAAATGGGATGCAAGTTGAAAGATCAAAAATGATCTTGCGTTAATTTTGCTGCACAAAGCTAAAGATACCATTTTTTAATTCCAGAAAGGCTCCCCATGTGGAGTAAGCAGCAGCTTTTTGAAGGAGTGGGGTCACTGAGCATCAATATTTTCAGACAATGTGCTTCATCCTCAGTTCAATTATCAGCAATCCACCTTTTACTTTGTCTTCAACTAACTCCATTGTTCGGAATCTCTAAAAGCCAGGTATCTGTACTGAAAGCAACAACTACTCGAGATCATAGTGGGCTGGACAGCATCGAGAGAGAGATAGAGAGAGAGAGAGAGAGAGCAAGCTATGTGACGTGACCATGCAATTTGTTCCCTTGATTGACTACCTCTTGGTTTAATCAGGGATCTGACGTGACATTAAGAGTCAAAACATTCGCCTGCTCTTTCTCCACGGCTGCTGCCTGACCCGCTGTGATCTCCAGCATTTGTTGCTTTCAGGACGGATTCCATATCTGACTGTTCTAATCCTAGCACCTCCTCTTCGTTTAACTCTGCTTCAATACAGCTGTGGATTTTGTTAAACTGGGCCTAGTTATGGGAAGCTGTCTGTTAAAGACTGAAAATGCTTAGCTATGTTGTACTAGTATTTGTATCAGTGCAGACTGAGAGTCTAAGACTAATGGCCTCAGCCTTCAGGGCATTTTCCAAGATAATTGGACTCTTCCCAGGACCAGACTTTCTGATTACCGTGTTGATCAGCACGTTGACCACTTCTGCAGTATTAGTGCTGAGGAGCCACTAAAGAAGAGAAACAGTAATCAGTTTCAGAATCTAGTGACCCCATAGACACCTAATTAAACCTCGAGGTGATCAACCATGGGAACAAATTGCATGGTTGCATTTATTAATTTACTGAGTTGTACTCTGCCGCTCTCCTTCTGAAATTGGGCTGACTTGGTTGACCTCAGAAATCATTAAACTAAATTGGCAAATAAAACTTTTTACCATACAGCACATTTGTTAATTTGTACACATGTTTTAATCTACCAGGGTGTACATTGCAATGTCAAATTTCCCATTACATGCATTATACATGTACCTCTAACCATTTAAATTGTTTTTTTTCGAGGGGTCAGGGGAAGGAGCTTTCTGTGGGGTATAAACGACAGGACACCACCTTCTCAAGGGCAGCTAAGGACAGACAGCTAGCTGGCCCAACTCACCAATGTCCCAAGACTTAATTTTTAAAAAGCCCTCAATACTCCGTCATACTCCTAGACTATCTGTTTCAAAAAGGCTGAAACGCTCTGATCAATAAAAGCTACAAACCATGAGGCTATGCTCCAGATCTTCTCAATTTTTTTGAACCTTCATTTGTCTCACACCTGGAAGTGAGACCATAAAAGGATAAGCACAATCAAAGTAATGACATCTCATATTGTTTATTTTCCATTCCTCATGCTGACTGTGTGATAAATGTGAACTTGTGATCAAAACATTGAATTCTTCCAGGGTGGCACAGTGGTTAGCACTGCTTCCTCACAGGGTCAGGGATGTGAGTTTGATTCCACCCTCAGGTGACTGTCCTTGTAGAGTTTGCACATTCTCACGTGTCCTCCGAGTGCTGTGGTTCCTCCCACAGTCCAAAGCTGTGCAGGTTGGGTGGACTGGCCATTGGGAAATCGTCCATAGTGTCCAGGAATGCGCAGGTTAGGTGGATTAGCCATGGAAAATGCAGAGGTACAGGGCCAAGGTGAGTTGCTCTTCAGAGGGTTGGCGTGGATTCAATGGACCGAATGGTCTGCTTCCATGCTGTAGGGATTCTTTGATTCTGCCTGGGAACTGTATATCTCCAAAAAGCTGGGGCACTTGTTTTCAAACGTAGATAACTTTCTGTGGACAAGCATCCCTTTCTAATTCATGTGGTGCACCTGATGATTATGATCACAATGCATGAGGATGGACTACCGTCCAAACATTTCATGGACGATGATAATTGGTTCCTCTGTCAGAATAAAACTGTTGGGATAACATCCTCAACTGTGGAACCAGACATGACAAAGACACGGTCCCACTGGCCCTGAAAGTTCTCCTGACTAATGTTTGAGAGACTTGTAACAAAGATGGGAGTGGCAGTTCTATACTTCAAACAAGTTGAGCAACAGCTTCACATTGTCATACTCGTGCAATGGTCCCTTACAATGTCTCAGACACCACCGTGTCAATCCTGGGTATGTCCTATTCTCTTTGTGTCAAAGCAGACTGAGAAGTCTACAACTAATGGCCTCAGCCTTCAGGGCATTTTCCAAGATAATTGGAATTTTCTAAGGACCAGGCTTTCTGATTTCAGCGTTGCTCAGTATGTTGACCACTTCTGTAGTATTAGCGCTGAGGAACCATGAAAGAAGACGAACTGTTATCATTTCCTGAAGCCAGCTACCCTGGAGATACCTCATTAAACTGAGGGGTGGTCAACCATGAGAACATGTTATATGGTTGTATTTATTAACTTAGTGAGCTGTACTATGTCACCCTCCAAGTATTCATTTGTCTTACAAATTCTTAAAGGTTAATTCACTTTACCTAGGTCTAATATTCATAAGAACCAGGAGCAGGAAGAGATAATTCAGCCCCTTGAGACTGCTTCATCATTTAATACTATCATGGCTGATTCATCGTAGCATAAAAAGTGAGGTCTGCAGATGCTGGAGATCAGAGCTGAAAATGTGTTGCTGGTTAAAGCACAGCAGGTTAGGCAGCATCCAAGGAACAGGAAATTCGACGTTTCAGGCCAGAGCCCTTCATCAGGAATCATGAAGATGAAGGGCTCTGGCCCGAAACGTCGAATTTCCTGTTCCTTGGATGCTGCCTAACCTGCTGTGCTTTAACCAGCAACACATTTTCAGCTCTGATTCATCGTAGCCTCCACTCTGCTCTGCTGCCTGTGCTCTCCCTGACCTTTCAACCCATTAGCAATTAAATATCAGTCTGTCTCCTCCGTAAATTTACTCAATGTCCCAGCATCCACTGCACTCTGGTTTTGCGGGATGGGACTTCCCCCTAATTTGGAATTTAATGCTCCTTACCCTGGGGATCATCCACTTAACTTTTGGCTCAGCTGTTCTCCAGCTTTCTTTAAAGATTTCATGATTGTGGTTTCTTCAGCCCCTTGCTGTGACACTGAATATTCACAGACTGTTGGTTTTTCCTCAGTTTTCTCCTCCATCTTGTGTACAGCTCTTCCTGAGCTAGCTGGTCAGCTTGGCTCTGCTTCTGCCACAAAGTTCTTTGAGAACAACGTTCAAGTTTTCCACTAGCTACAAGTTGGAGGCAATTTGCAGCTACTTTTCCACCATTAAAACCAAACTGAAATGTCTGTTTACCACAAGGTAAATTAAACAAAAGCACCTTCCATCTCAGGCTTCACCCCAATTCACTATCTCTGTCGAGACTCAAAATGTTTTGTGCTGATTCAAACAAAAATGCAAATGAATTATTTACCTTCAGTGCAACTCTTTTATTCTGCAACCTATTTGAATAATTGATGCAGCAGTGCAATTGTACAGACCCTCTCCACCAGGAAGTGCTGACCATGTGTCTCAGAAATGAAAAATAATTGGGCTTGATCTGGGAGGTCCGTACATAATTGGACCCTGCAGTCCAACTTGTCCAGGCCGATCAGCTATCCCAACCCAATCTAGTCCCACCTGCCAGCATTTGGCCCATATCCCTCTAAACCCTTCCTATACATATATCCATCCAGATGCCTATTAAATGTTGTAATTGTACCAGCCTTTACCACATCCTCTGGCAGTACATTCCATACACACACCATCCTCTGTGTGAAAAGGTTGCCCCTTAGATCCAGGCGGCACGGTGGCTCAGTGGTTAGCACTGCTGCCTCACAGCGCCGGGGACCGGGGTTCAATTCCTATCTCAAGCAACTATCTGTGTGGAGTTTGCACATTCTCCCCATGTCTGCGTGGGTGTGCTCCGGTTTCCTCCCACAGTCCAAAGATGTGCAGGTCAGGTGAATTGGCCATGCTAAAATTGCCCGTAGTGTTAGGTGTAGGGGAATGGGTCTAGGTGGGTTGCGCTTCGGCGAGTCGGTGTGGACTTGTTGGGCCGAAGGGCCTGTTTCCACACTGTAAGTAATCTAATCCCTTTTATATTTTCCCCTCTCACCCTAAACCTCTGCCCTTTAGTTCTGGACTCCCGGACCTTGTATATTTACCCTATCCATGCCCCTCATGATTTTCTGAACGTCTATAAGGTCACCCCTCAGACTCCAATGCTCCAGGGAGAACAGCCCCAGCCTGTTCAGCCTCTCCCTTTCATTTATTGAAATATAGACAAGCCTTCCGGATCTGTTTTACCAGGGCTCCCTATTAATTAAAGCATTCTCATTGTTAACTCTGACATTGAAGATAAACTGAGGGTTTTTTTTACGTGTAATTAACTCCAAGCTTCCATGAGTTATTTTCACTGGGATTCCTTACCAGTTTCTGAATCAATAGTCACAATTCTCTACAGTTAAAAGAAATCCTTAAACTGAAAACCAGGTTCCAAAACTTTGCCATATAAACTAAATATTTGCAGCCCCAGGAAGGAGGCTGGCAAAGATGTAGACAATTGTTTGGGTAGACAGTACCAATGTCCATCACCAAGAGAGCCACACAACGGCCTGAGCTGGCTGTGTTCTGAGGGACATCTTTGGCAAGTTCTTTGCAGGAAATGCATGAACAAACATGAGGGAACTTGAAGCCATCCACAATAGTACTGGGGGAATAGCCACTGCATAGTCCTTAGGGAGTCCTAGTTCTGTCTTAGCATAGTGGTTGTGGCACTGTCACTGTGCTAAATGGAACAAACTTCGAACAGATCTGGAACTCTATCAACAAACACATCGAGTTAGACCCCATCTACCACCCCCTGAGAAAAAGAACAGGAAATGACATCACCACAGGAAATTATGTCACCAACCCAAAGAAACCCAAACATATAAATAGAAAGCAGGAATTATCAACAGCGCTTTGCCTGGAGGCCTACTGAAGGTGTTACCTAGTCGAATGACAAAACGTCTGGGAATGAACCTTCCAGCTCAGTGAGCAAACCTACATCCAATAGAACAGGCTACTGTCATTTTCTTGAGAATAGAGGAGATTGATAGGAGACTTAATTGGAAGTGTACAAAGTAACAAGATCAGATGTCGCATGACACCAGGTTATAGTCCAACAGGTTTATTTGGAACCATAGGCTTTCGGAGCTTGACATTCACCTGACGAAGGGACAGCGCTCCGAAAGCTTGTGATTTCAAATAAACCTGTTGGACTATAACCTGGTGTTGTGTGATCTCTGGCCTTGTCCACTCCAGTCCAACACCAGCACCTCCATAACAAAGTAACAAGGTTGGGCTGAGCATGTTTCCCATGGGACAGAGGTCAAGTACCAGGGGGCACAGATTTAAGGTGATGGGCAAAAGGATTAGAGGGGCCATGAGGGCCCAGAGGGTTAGCCTGGCTCTGTGTGCCGCTAGACCGATGGCATTACCATGACACCAACCATCTCCCCACTTCATATCTCCCATGCCCCCACCACCTGTCAGAGGCCTGTGTAGAAAGCTGTCATATTAGCAGCTCAGGACAAATTTCAGAGTCTGAACATTTTGATTCTGTTAACCCATGGGTAAGCTCTCTGTATTAGCATGTAAGACTTACCCATGATAGGCTTTCTCACATTTCAGGCGAACCAAGACAATATTGAAGGGCATGCTGACTTCTTATATGTTTATATAAATGGACAGATACTGAAGCAGTCCAGGTTCAAACACTGCAGGATCTGGACAATATCCATGCTCAGGCTGACAAGCCCTGATGAAGGCCTTCTGTCCGAAACGTCGATTCTCCCGCCCCTCAGATGCTGCCTGACCTGCTGCGCTTTTCCAGCACCACACGTTTTGTTCTGACTCTCCAGTATCTGCAGTCCTGAATTTCTCCTTAGGCTAAGTGGCAAATGATAAGTAACGTTTATGCCACACAAATACCAGGCAATGACTATCTCCAATAAAACACATTCCAATCACAGCCCCTTGACATTCAATATTATTACCATCAAATTGGTGTTCAAGGTGAAGTTGACCCTGATACAAAGCTGCTGTTTCTGTTTAATCTATAAAGAGTGCTTTAGTTAGTTCTACTGGGCGTTTAAAAATCTGAATCTTGGATTGAAGGGTCTGTTTCCGTGCTGTATATCTCTATGACTCTATGTAATAAGGAGATAAAGTATTGTTCTTGTTTATCTTCATTTTTGATGTTAATGAATTATCATTTTATTTTCTTGTTAAAACAAAGACTGCGATATTGTGTGTTTGTGATTCAGTAAAAGATCACTTTGATAACAAACACATTGTTAAAATGATGATCTCTCCAGCTAGGAACCTTTCAGGGGAGCTGACTGTTGCGAACACGAACTGGGCATTATTCCATAAAGCCTGGGGCCTGCAGGCCCTGTGTCTTCAGGTAATGTCACCAAGAAACAGGATTTATTTCTGGAAATGGAAGAATCAAAGCATAAGCCAGATTCTCCAGCTAAAATTGGAAGCATAGGAGAAAGTGTGATAGACTCACTCAGCTGATCAACAGGAGCTAGGTTTTGTGGATGTGGTTATGGTGACCATTGTGACTATGATGTAATGTTCCTCCTAATGCTTTATGCAGCTTTTGAAAGGTAAATCACACAATGTCCTTGGAAGATCCTTCCCACTTTTGCTTAGTTCAGTCACAGAGATAGAATCCCTACAACATGAGAGCAGGCCATTTGAGTCCAAACCAACCCTCTGAAGGGTATCTCACCCCTCCAACTGTATTTCCCTTAGCCAGTGCCATGTAAGCTACATGCTATGGACAATTTAGCACAGCCAAACGACATAACCTGCACATAGAGTCATAGAGATGTACAGCATGGAAATACATCCTTCAGTCCAACTTGTCCATGCCAACAAGATATCCCAACCCAACCTAGTCCCACCTGCCAGCACCTGACCCATCCCTCTAAATCCTTTCCATTCATATACCAATCCAGACACCTTTTTAAATGTTGCAATTGTACCAACCTCCACCACATCCTCTGGCAGCCTATTCCATACACGTACCACCCTCTGTGTGCAAAAGTTGCCCATTAGGTCCCTTTTATATCTTTCCCCTCTCACCCTAAACCTATGCCCTCCCGTTCTGGACTCCCCCAAACCAGGGAAAATACTTTGCCTATTCATCCCCCTCATGATTTTATAAACCTCTTTTGTCTGTGGGAAGGTCAGACACCGGGTGAATGTGCAAACGCCACACAGAGAGTCACCCAAGGCTGGGATCGAACCTGAGACCCTGGCGCTGTGAGGCAGCAGTGCTAACCCACTGAGCCACCCCCCCCAATGTAAATTGTGGTTTTGCTCAGTATTATGACAGGATTGGATTCAGACTGGAGAGATTCAAACGTGGAGCTGAATGAACGTTGGGGAGAAATTGGACGTATTTTATAAACATCGGAGAGGAAACAAAAGTTGAAGAAGCATCAGCAGTTTGAACGGTGTTGGGCTTTGAGCAGAGGCCTGGGGTCAATATGGAATGCAACGAGTATCTGCTACAGCCTATTGGAGGAAAGGTGTAGTTGGTAAATTTGCTGATGATATGAAGATAGGTAGGAAAGTGAGTTGTGAAGATGAGATGAGTAAGTGGGTAAAGATCTGGCAAATAGAGTACAATGTGGGAAAGGTGACTATTTCTCTCCTGAGATACTGTAAGTGCAGGCTTGTACTCATTAAGCAGAAGTCAACCGCTCTATCCAATTTTATCCACGATAGAAGCCATCCTGAATTTAAATCAGGGTTTGAGTGATTCTGTGATTAGTGCACTGCTGATGAAAACTTTTCCAATCTTAGGTTGTCTTTGTAGTTCTGAACCCTCTACTGTGAGGGTAAACTATATTGTACTGTCTAAGTGTGAAGATTAACAATGCTCTAATATATTGACTTGGATACTTAGTGACCAGTGAGAATTTTCCTTTTTTAAGCACCACTGAGATTTGAACAAGTGTTACTGAGTTGGATCTGAACAAACTGTACTATCACTCTTTCAGTACATAGAAATTGTTAGACATAAAATGCCCATGATATGTGACACTTAGCAAATGTCACATCTCTCAATCTTCATACTCTATCTCGAAACATTAATGTCTGAAAGAAATGTATCCTATTTTGTGCTGAATAGATCAGGATGAACTGATTCCTCATTTCTCTGGGGACCCTGTTCCATAGATTTACCACTTGCTAACTGAGATGGTGTTTCTGAAAATTGCTTTTACATTGCACCCTCTTCCAGCCCAGGCTGCATCCTTTACTTGTGCCGTTTTGGATGAGGTGGAACAGATTTATTCTGAAGGGACAATCAAAAGCATTTCAACTCTCAAGCTTCTTGTTATTACAATGGGATACAATCAATTGACATTAATTTGTAATCAGGTCATGCTGTAATCAAATCCCACCACTCCTCCAGTCGTTTTGGTTGTGCTGTTCTATATCCTTGCAATAGATAAAGTCTCTTTTTCTATATTGTAGCAAACAGAGCTTTATGCAGGAATGTAGTTACACACACACGTGCAAACTAGCTCATTTCAGCTCAATAGTGACCTCGTAAAGATAGAACATAGAACATAGAAAAGTACAGCACAGAACAGGCCCTTTGGCCCACGATGTTGTGCCGAGACTTAATCCTAATGTAAAAAATCGTAACTTAACCTACGCACCCCTCAACTCACTGCTATCCGTGTGCATGTCCAGCAGTCGCTTAAATGTCCCCAATGACTTCGCTTCCACCACCACAGCTGGCAATACATTCTACGCATTCACAACTCTCTGTGTAAAATACCTACTTCTGACGTCTCCTTTATACCTTCCTCCTAATATCTTCAAATTATGACTTCTCGTACCAGTCAATCCTGCCCTGGGGAAAAGTCTCTGGCTATTGACTCTATCTATTCCTCTCATTATTTTGTACACGGTGCCCTGTTATTTAAATTGCTTTTCAAATGGTGTGGTAGTCCAATGGTTAGCACTGCTGCCTCCCACAGTGTCAGGGACCCAGGTTCAATCCCACCATCGGGCGACTGTCTGTGTGAAGTTTGCACAATCTCCTCATGTCTGCGTGGGTTTCCTCCCACAGTCCGAAGATGTGCAGGTTTGGGTGGATTGGCTGTGCTAAATCACCCACAGTGTCCAGGGGCCTTTTGGCTAGGTGGGTTAGCCATGGGAAATACAGCAATAGTGGGATGCTCTTCAGAGGGTCAGTGTGAACACAATGGGCTGAATGGCCTGCTTCAACACTGCAGGGATTCTATAATTCTTATGCCCAGTGAGCATCACTGTCATTGCCTATCAGGACACACAGATCTCTTACTTTCCATACACATAACTGTCTTTTCCTTTTTTTTAAGTAATGTTTGACTCGCTGGATTGTTGCCTTGTCTCCAAGTAAAGTGTTTTCTTCGATAAAAGTGGAACCAGTGGATGTATTTTATTTATATTTAGAGAAGGTGTTTGATAAGATGCTGCATCAAAGGCTCTTGCAGAAGTGAAAGCTCAAAGTGCAAGTCTACCATATTGTTCATTCTGGAATGGACAGAAGATCGGGAGATAGTGAGGGCTGCAGATGCTGGAGATCACAGTCAAAACGTGTGGTGCTGGAAAAGCACAGCTGGTCAGGCAGCATCTGAGGAGCAGGAGAGCCGATGCTTCGAGCATAAGCATTCCTGATGAAGAACTTATTGCTCGAAACATCAACTCTCCTGCTCTTCGGATGCTGCCTGACTGGCTCTGCTTTTCCAGCACCACACCTTATGGACAGAAGATTGGCTGGCCAACAGGAAGTAGGAAGAAACGGGTCATTTTCAGGTGGACAGGATCTCCCGAATGGTGTGTCACAAGGGTCAGTGCTGGGGCCACAACTCATTGCAATTTATGTAAATGATGTGGTTGTAGGGAGCAAAGGTAAATGTGCTGATGACACAAAATTAGGAAAACGAGGTGTGAGAAGGATGTACGTAAATGGACAAGGATCTGGCAAATACGTGGGGAAGTGCGAAACTGTCCATTTTGGCAGAAAGAATGAAGAAGAGGCATGTTATTTAAACAGTGAGAGGTTGCAGAATTCTGTGATGCAGAGAGATCTATGTGATCTAGTGTACCCAAGGAGGTTTGTGTGCAGATGCAGCAAGTGACCAGGAAAGCTAATAGAATCTTATGTTTTATCATGAGAATGCAAGAGTAAGTAGTTATGCTTCAGTTATACAGAGTGTCGGCAATATTGCATCTGATTCGATTTATTTATTGTCACGCGTTTTCTGTTACAAAGCACAGTGGAAAGTGCTGTGTAGAGTCATGACTCTCTGGTGCCATCATAAAGCACAGAAAAATAAACCAAAACATAGAATATAAAGGCAGAAATGTGAAGTGTTCACCTCTGCAGTCCTTCTAGTTAAGTGCTCCATCATGGGCCACAGGCCTGGTGATCAGGCACACGTCTGCTTCACCGCATTGCTGCTCCCGCTGGAACAGAAGTTGCTGACCTCTGACACCATCTCACCTCCACCAATACCCTCATCACTATGTCCTCAATGGGCCTCGCCAATGCAGACCCTATCGACGTTGCTGGGTACCACACTGGCTCAGACTTGACTCGCCCACCATGAGTCCCCTCCGGGCTCACTCCAGCATCTGGATTACTGTGTACATTGCTGTTCACTACACTCAAGGAAGGATGTTAATGACTTCTGGAAGCAGTTCAGAGAAACTGTACTCAACTAGAACCTGGAATGAACAGATTGCCTTAAGAATAAGGGCTGGATCGGCCGGGCCTGTATCCCCTGGGGTTTGGAAGAGTCAGAGGTGGCTGAACTGAAAGAGACCAGATCCTGAGAGAGACTTGACCGGGCGGATGTGGGAAGGATAGTTTCTTTTGCGGGAGAATCTAGAACTAGGAGCCACTGTTTAAAAATAAGAGGTCACCCTTTTAAAACCAAGAGGAAGAAATATTTTCTCTCTCAGATGGTTCTGAATCTTCGAAATTCCCTTCCTCAAAGGCCGTGGGTGCAGAATTGTTCAATATTTTTGAGACAGAAGGAGAGTGATTCTTGGTGACCATGGGGATGGAAGATTATCTGGCATATGCAGGAATGTAGGGTTGTGGTTAAGATCAGACCAGCCCAGGATCTTATAGAATGGCGGGGCAGGCTCAAAGGGCCGAGTGGCCTCCTCTTGTTCCTTATTGGTCTTCACATTGACTGATTTCCTCAGCTGCTTGTTCACCATTTCCCATGTTATTTTCATGTCTAGTTGGAGGCCATTCCAATTTGTCTAACCCTGGATATCAGATAAGCAGACCGAGTGTTTAGAGAGAGTGAAGGGCCCCGATTGGTGGGTGCATGGCCTCCCGTAAACATTCAGGGCGAAGGGAGGAGAGCAGAGGGTTGGATGGGGGCAGGCAGCGGGAAGAGGCATGGGCAAAATTCAGCAATGGTTTAAAGTGAGACGTGGAAGGGAGATGATGGAGGAAGTGCCGGAGAGTGAGTGCCGTGGAGTAGATCGGGGCTGCGGTGAATCGCGGGCTATCACCTGCACCGTTAGGACGTCGTAATTGGCTTGCTGGAGAGTTTTGTACCAGCATGTTTTCTTTATCAATCATTTATCGAACTGTTGTACAATTTTCTTCCTGACTCTGATGCTTTTATTTTGTACAGAAAATGTATCAAAGGCTTTACTGAAATCCAAGTGCACCATATTTATTACCTTAAACATAACAAACACTTTGGTCACACCTTCAATGAAATCACAGTAACTACAGGGGTCTCCGACTTGCAAACACTCATACTTAATAAACACAATCTCACACAGGGTCACTTTAAAGACCTGATGTCTGAACATTTTCTGTATTTAATGCACAGTTCCTTTCCATTATCCTGCAGTGAGTTCCCACAAACTAATTCGCAGCTGGACTCCAGGATGGAACCCATTCCCAACCCAGGGACTGCCTGGAGATTTCTACCATCACTACTTTCAGAAACTCATCTCTTGATTGCATTTGCATCCAGAGCTCAGTGAACTTTATCTCGAGGAAGGGGTTTTGGTACCTGCATCCATCCTGGATGCTAAATTGTTTACTGGGCCACATTCACAACCTGTTTATCGAACAGCATCTGCCTTCTCTTTCAGCACCTCTCCAATGCTCAACAATTTCTGCAAGATTTGTGCCAGAGTTTCTCTCATTTGCTCCCTTGCTTTTCTTTAGGATCCTTGGCTGCATCTTATCTGGCCCCAGAGATTTGTTTGCCTTATGTTTTCACAGCTGTTCAGCAAAGCTACTGGTAATCATGTGAATACTGCCACACCTTACCTCTCCAACACCCATTAGCTCACTTTCCAAATCAGAGACATTGCAAGTCTCCTTGATTAAAAACTGATAATACAAACTTTGTTTGGAGTGAGTGTGTGTGAGAGAGTGAGTGTGTGTGTGTGTGTGTGAGAGAGAGTGAGTGTGTGTGTGTGTGTGTATGAGTATGTGTGTGTATGAGTGAGTGTGTGAGTGTGAATGTGTGTGCAAGTGTGTACATGTTTGAGTGTGTATGAATGTGTGTGAGAGTGTGTGTGCGTGTGTGTGTGTGCGTGTGTGTGTGTATGAGTGAGTGTGTGTATGTGTGTGTGTGTGTGTGTGTGTGTATGAGTGAGTGTGTGTATGTGTGTGTGTATGAGTGAGTGTGTGTATGTGTGTGTGTGTGTGTGTGTGTATGAGTGAGTGTGTGTATGTGTGTGTGTGTGTATGAGTGAGTGTGTGTATGTGTGAGAGTATGTGTGTGTGGTATCAGCTGACAGATCCTCACCCAGTCCCACTTTCAGAGGCCAAACTTCATTCCTGTTTTTCTTTTATTCTGAATCTATCCTTCAGATATTTTATTATCACCTTTCCTTTCTTGTTTTTTTAACTTGACCACAAATGGTTAGATTTAGATAAACAGAAAAGCAGAATGGGATGCTCCAGCAGAGATCCTCTGTTTCATCTATTTATTTCTCCTTTCCTTTTCTTTATCCCTTGGTGTTGGTCTCTCTGCAGCTCGCAGTATCATCTCAGCCTGGCCTCTCCATGGCTCGCAGTATCATCTCAGCCTGGTCTCTCCATGGCTCACAGTATCATCTCGGCCTAGCCTCTCCATGGCTCGCAGTATCGTATCGGCCTGGTCTCTCATGGCTTGCAGTATTGTCTCGGCCTGGCCTCTCCGTGATTCACGATATTGTCTTGGCCTGGTCTCTCTGTGACTCGCAGTATTGCCTCGGCCAGGTCTCCCTGTGGCTCGCAGTATTGTCTCAGCCTGGCCTTTCCATGATTCACAGTATTGTCTCAGCCTGGTCTCTCTGTGGTTCGCAGTATTGTCTCAGCCTGGTCTCTCTGTGGTTCGCAGTATTGTCTCAGCCTGGTCTCTCTGTGGCTTGCAGTATTGTCTCGGCTTGGTCTCTCCGTGACTCGCAGTATTGTCTCGGCCTGGTCTCCCTGTGGTTCGTGGTGGTGTCTTGGCCTGGTCTCTCTGTAGCTCATGGTGGTGTCTCAGTCTGGTCCCTCCGTGACTCGCAGTATTGTCTCGGCCTGGTCTCCCTGTGGTTCGTGGTGGTGTCTTGGCCTGGTCTCTCTGTAGCTCATGGTGGTGTCTCAGTCTGGTCTCTCTGTGGCTCACAGTATTGTCTCGGCCTGGCCTCTCCGTGACTCGCAGTATTGTCTCGGCCTGGTCTCCCTGTGGCTTGCAGTATTATCTTGGCCTGCTCTCTCTGTGGCTCACAGTATTGTCTCAGCCTGGCCTCTCTGCGACTCGCAATATTGTCTCGGCCTGGTCTCCCTATGGTTCGTGGTGGTGTCTCGGCCTGGTCTCTCTGTAGCTCAAAGTATTGTCTCAGCCTGGTCTCTCTGTGGCTCACAGTATTGTCTCGGCCTTGTCTCTCTGTGGCTCACAGTATTGTCTTGGCCTAGTCTCCCTGTGGCTCATGGTGGTGTCTCGGCCTGGTCTCCCTGCGGCTCATGGCGGTATCTCAGCCTGGTCTCTCTGTGGCTCATGGTAGTGTCTCGATGTGGTCTCTCTGTGGCTCATGGTATTGTCTTGCCTGGTCTCTCTGTGGCTCACAGTATTGTCTCGGCCTGGTCTCTCTCTGTGGCTCATGGTATTGTCTTGGCCTGGTCTCTCTGTGGCTCACAGTATTGTCTCGGCCTGGTCTCTCTGTGGCTCATGGTATTGTCTCGGCCTGGTCTCTCTCTGTGGCTCACAGTATTGTCTTGGCCTGGTCTCTCTGTGGCTTGTGGTGGTGTCTCCGCCTGGTCTCTCTGTGGCTCACAGAATTGTCTCCGCCTGGTCTCCCTGTGGCTCATGGTAGTGTCTCGGCCTGGTCTCCCTGCAGCTAATGGTGGTGTCTTGGCCTGGTCTCTCCATGGCTCATGGTGGTGTCTTGACATGGTCTCTCTGTGGCTCACGGTATTGTCTTGGCCTGGTCTCTCTTCAGCTCATGGTGAATCTCAGCCTGGTCTCTCTTCAGCACATGGTGGGCCTCGGCCGGTCGCAGTGGTGTCTCAGCTCAGCATGTGAGTGGATCCTGCCTACAGCATGTTTCCAATGCACTGGGGGATTCTGGGAGGTGGCAGCTTCAGCTTCAGTGACAGCACCACGGCCCAATGTGGGGAGAACAAGTGGAAAGAGCATGCAGTGAGGGAGCTGGTATCTGTGGGGGCAGTGAGGGAGCTGGTATCTTTGGGGGCAGTGAGGGAGCGCTCCCCCTGGTATCTGTGGGGGCAGTGTCGAGAACAGGCAGCTGAGGTCACCTGGAGAGCGAGATAAGCAGAGGACTCGTCAAAAACTGTTGAAAATGTTACCTGTTCTTGGAGTTTCTTAGTTTAAATTAATAAAGACTTTAATTTTAACTATTATCTTATTAATTTATTTTTCTACTTATTCTGTGAAGGTAATGCTTAACCTCTCAATTCTGTTTCTCTTACTATTTTGTACCTAAGCCGTTTTGTACCGAGGTACCTTTGTATCTAAGTTGGTGCCTTGTGTGGTTACATTATACACTTTTCACTGTACTCCTGTACTCCTGTTCTTGAATACATGTGGCAATAAAACCTAAAATATAAACATCTTGAAAATCTTCCTTGGTATTTTGAGGCCTTTTCTTTTGTGTTGAATCCGTTTTAATTTGGAGCTATTTTTTCTTTATTAAACAGCAGTTTGATAGTAAAGAGGAGAGGGAGATTGAGGATGGTGATGCTACGGTAGGAGTGCTTTGGTGACACGGACTCAAAGCCAACCACAGCAGCTCCTAGAGTTTCAATTAGAATTAATAAAAATTTGGAATCAAAGCTAGTCTCAGTAATATGGACATAAGACAACCTGGTTGTCAAGAATGTGTGGTAAATGGGATTTATTCATAAAGGAGTCAAAGCTTATGGGGAGAAGGACAGGAAGGTGGGATTGATGGTTATCAGATCAGCCATTGAAGGGCAGAGTGGCCCCAGTGTCTTCCATATTATGGTCTTAAAGAATAATTAACTTGATTTTAAAATTCCATTCTCCTTTTCAATTGGTCCCATGGTTCTCCCTCGTACCTCCTTCAGCTCCACTACTCTCAGAGACGTCTGCACAGGTTCAGTTCTGCTGTCTTGTGTCCTGGCTGCTTACACCTCTCTCTCTATCTGCCTTCAAAAGCTCCTTAAATGTCTCTTTTTGAGTAAGCATTATTAGCCTTCGGCTGTAATATCTTTATGCGGGTGGGTGTGTACATTTGACTTTTAATGTTTCTGCACAATACTTTAGAATGTTCTGTTATGTGAAAGGTGCTATATAAATGCAAGTCAGTTTATACTGTTGAATGCTTTAAACCCTTGGAAACTCTTTTCAAACAGATAGGAGTGTCGCCTGTGCTTGGTATGATCACATATTAGTCTGTAGCATTCACATCAAGTTTACTGGTGAGTCTTCTCACCTCTGGTTACGTCAAATGTAATTGTGTTCTGATTACTGGTAACTAAAACCTCAGCCAATGTTTCATCATAATCAAATCCGAGATATTTGTTGACCCTTTTGCAAAGTTTTGTCTCAGAAAACACACCTTTATTCAGTGAAGAAATTCCTTTTCCTGATTTCAGGTGAACACCATGAAGTTGTAGTCAGTGTTCCATTTCTAGCCCCTTCTTATGCAGCTCAAAGGTTTCACCTTCGCCCGGCGGCTCCCTTATTTATCCCGAGTAATAATTTTCCACACCAGAAAGTGAGAGAATGAGCTGTAAAATTCTTAAACTTTAATACAGTGTAAAGTATTGAACTGTCAACTTGTGTTACAATAACATGAGGAAGTGTGATGAAATGGAGGAATTACTGTCATCAGGTACCATAGCAACCAGTAAACCTTATGCATCTGTTTAACATTTGTGGTCAAATGCAGTGATAAATACAACCTCACTCTTTCATTTGAAGGTAATATCTAGGGCATCAGCCTTCAGAATTGCAATAAGAGTCCAGAGAGGATTCTATTGAAATCTGATCATTTAACTCAGTGAGCAGAATTAATTATTTTGGAAACAAAGTCAGAAATTAGAATCCTAGAATGTCACAGAGCAGAAGGAGGCTATTTGACCCATCATGTCTGTAACTGGTTCCCGGCTAGTCCCACTCTCCAGCCCCAATTTCCAGAACCCTCTAAATCCATCAATTCCAAATCCATATCCAATTCCCTTTTGAAACCTCCTGTGGAATCCACCTGCCCTTCACTCCCAGGCAAACCCTAACAACTCTCTCAGTAAAAATGTTTCTCCTCATCGCACTCCTAGCTCTGTTGCTGACAAATTGCTGGGAAAACTCAGCAGGTATGGCCCCATCAGATGCTGAAAATCTGAAACAAAAACAGAAATTGCTGGAGAAACTCAGCAGGTCTGGTGCGGAAAGAAACAGAGTTAACATTTCGGGTCCAGTGGCCTTTGTTCAGCCACTGATTGCAGCCAGGAAATGGTTGGTACCAATGCTGAAGGTGGGCTGGAGGGAGAGGGGGAAGAGTGAGTGATAGGTCAGGATGGAGCCCAGAGAGAGGGAGAGAGAGAGAACAACAGTCAGGCAGAGTGTGTAAAGGTCAGTCTGGGAGAAAGGAATAGCTGTAATTGGGAGCCATTAGTGGCTGACAGTGGGTTGTATGTGCTAGCAGCCCATGTGATGACAAGGCCTGTTGTGTGGATGGTGGAGTGAGGAGATGGGAGAGTTTGCTTAGGTCCAAAATTGTTGAACTGTATAGATTCTCCCAGAGTGACCTTTACTCCTTCCCTTGTCTGCCGAGTGTTCTCTCTCTCTGAGCTTCACCTTTACCTATCGTTTATTCCTTCCCCTCTCCCCATCCCATTGTCAGCATATATGTCTGCCTTTTCCCAACTGCGATCGGTACTGAGGAAAGGTTGCTGAACCCTAACCTTTACACTCTGTTTGTCTCCCCACAGAGGCTGAGTTTCTCCAGCAATTTCTGCTTTTGTTTCTGATTCTCTATTTCTGCAGTTCTTTGTGTTTTGTTGTTTTAATTGGTTTGGAGTATTTTCTAATGTCTATATGCAGGAATGATTTGTTCATTGTACCGAGAAGTGGCAGTGTGGTGGATTACGGTAGAGATCAGGCACCCAACAGCGGTTTGAAAGCATTGGTGAGGCACTTGCTGGCGTTTGAGTTGAAGTGAAATGAGGGATGCAGTTAACAGCTACATGTAAGGGTTAATAATGGGACAATAATGTCTTTTGAAGATCGAAGAATAACCATTTCTGGTGGTTCTGAAATTGAAACTGGTTTCATTACCATGGTATTCGCTTGTCTGTGTAATAATGGTCTTATTGCCATCATAGTCTTCCTTTTCATTGATATTTATTACTCTTTTTAAGAATGTTTTGTGATGATTTAATTTGGTAGTTCACCTTTGCCTCTGAACTTATAATCTTTGTATTCTGCCGTTGTGCTCATCTTCATTGCCTGTGTACTTGATGTCTCCTTATTTCACCAGAGTCTCACTTGTGTTGGGTTTATTTTCTCGCTTTGAGTGAATTATTTTACTGTGCTCTGTGAATTATTGTTTGAAACGTTTTGGAAAGTTATTCTGCAGCATTGTTTACAATCTGCATTGTTTACAATTCTTAGGCCCTCAAAGTTCACTTTTCTCCAAATAGTTACATTGATTTTCTTCAAACTTACTGCATCTTGACAATTCTTCTGGAAGTGCACATTACACTAAGGTCACTTTTGTTGAGCTGCTCTGCTACTTTTTCTCTTACCTGCTCTTGCCATTCCATGACAAAGTTCGTTAGTGAATTTTTCGATGCTCTGTTTTTGTACACCCAGGATGAGAAAGGAGTGCGGTACAAAGTCTAGGAGCTCTGTTCCTTTATTGCCTTTCCCTACAATTTGGCTCACCCAATAACTGGGTTTGTGAAACTCCCCATGATTATTATTGTATTTTTTCTAACACAATTCGTTAATTTGTCTGCATGTTTCTTCTTTCTCCTTCCTTCCACAAGCAAGTGGTCAGTAGACTATGTCATTCCTGATGAAGGGCTTTTGCCGGAAATGTCGATTTTCCTGCTTCTTGGAAACTACCTGACCTTTCCAGCACCACTCTGATCTTGACTCTGATCTCCAGCATCTGCAATCCTCACTTTCGCCCTGTAGACTACATCTCCTGTGTTAGGCAACCAGAGGATTTTTGTTTTGAATATAGTCCAAGACCACACTTTTGACTTTAACCACACTCCATTAAACTCACACTAATTACCAGCTTCCCATATTTATACAACCAATTCACACCCAATTAACCCTTAATTTGTATATCCATTACCTCTTCCCTTGTTTCATTAGGCTTCAGGCATCCCGTCTGATCATATTCAATGTTAATATCCTAGTCTGATGGATCCTTTATTGTCTTTTATCTCTAGTCATATGAATTCTAGTTTTGTTTCCCTGATCCCCGTTATGTATGCCCCTTTCTCTACTGCCATTATGGTCAGCTGTCGTTCCTTCTTTTACCAATAAACCCTGTGATGTAGGGACTCTTGTGCAGAGTGAGAGTGTGACAATCCCTAGGCCGCAAGTCCTCAGGTTCCAGTACTCCTGGCTCCACAAGTGTGGAATAATATCTCTGAACAGGTCACACTGAAAGTACATAACCCCTGCGCTGTTTCTTTCTGCATTCTGATTTTCCTGTCACTTGAATAATTCTGATCAAGTCTGATTTCTCACAATGCACGATTGTCTCTAGTTCTTTTGTTTTATAAATAACGTGATGTGGAAGTGCCGGTGTTGGACTGAAAGTTAAAAATCATCCAACCGCAGGTTATAGTCCAACAGGTTGGGCTATAATCTGGTATTGTGTGATTTTTAACTTGATTACTAACACTATATGCATCACCATACAGGCATTTTAACTAATATTTTTAAAATAAGGATTTCTGTTTAAACATCTTTTTATATTCTTGTTCTATAGTACTGTTGGTGTCCTCGAGGGGAAAGTGAGGACTGCAGATGTTGGAGATCAGAGCTGAACATGTGTTGCTGGAAACACACAGCAGGTCAGGCAGCATCCAAGGAGCAGGAGAATCAACATTTCAGGCATGAGCCCTTCTTCAGGAATGAGGAGAGTGTGCCAAGCAGGGTAAGATAAAAGGTAGGGAGGAGGGACTTGAGGGAGGGGCGTTGGAAATGCGATAGGTGGAAGGAGGTTAAGGTGAGGGTGATAGGCCAGAGTGGGGGTGGGGGTGGGGGCGGAGAGGTCAGGAAAAAGATTGCAGGTTAGGAGGGCGGTGCTGAGTTCGAGGGATTTGACTGAGACAAGGTGGGGGGAGGGGAAATGAGGAAACTGGAGAAATCTGAGTTCATCCTTTGCGGTTGGAGGGCTCCTAGGCGGAAGATGAGGCGCTCTTTCTCCAGCTGTCATGTTGCATAGCCTAGGAACCCTCCAACCACAAGGGATGAACTCAGATTTCTCTGGTTTCCTCATTTCCCCTCCCCCCACCTTGTCTCAGTCAAATCCCTCAAACTCAGCACCGCCTTCTTAACCTGCAATCTTCTTCCTGACCTCTCCGCCTCCACCCCCACTCTGGCCTATCACCCTCACCTTGACCTCCTTCCACCTATCGCATTCTCAACGCCCCTCCCCCAAGTCCCTCCTCCCTACCTTTTATCTTAGCCTGCTGGATACACTTTCCTCATTCCTGAAGAAGGGCTCGTGCCCAAAACGTCGATTCTCCTGCTCCTTGGATGCTGCCTGACCTGCTGCGCTTTTCCAGCAACACATTTTCAGTTCTGTTGGTGTCCTCCTTACTTCATTATTTCCTATCTTCTGCTGCCTGTGTGGTTGACAGGGGGTCAGTTAGCTGGATGGCTGGTTTATCAAACTGAGTTAACATCAACAGTAGGGGTTTAATTTCTGCACCAGCTAAGATTACCATGAATCCCTCTCCTTGCCTGAGGCATAATCACCCTCACGTTAAACCACCACCAGTCATCTCTCTCTCTCTCTCTCACTAATGAGAGAGCAGCCAATGGTCTGTTGACGTTATCTTTATTGTTGAGACTGCTTATGTTTCTCATTGACCCCTCCCCTCCATTTTACAGTTTAAGGCTTTTGCCATCCCCTTTTCTACTCGGGGGTGGATTCCTTCCTTGATGGAGCTTCTTCCTGTGCCAGGGCTGGTGCCAATGTTCCTATGAAAAGCCCTTTGGCCGTGTGTGGGTTGCCCTGATGTTTGCCTGTTTGCCTATGGTTTGCTTGGTAATGCTGAAGTTATTCCTCTACAAGGTGGCGGTTTGAGGTGGCACATTGGCTCAGTGGTTAGTGCTGCTGTCTGACAGTGCAAGCGACCCAGGGTTTGATTCCAGCCTCAGGCAACTGTCTGTGTGGAGTTTGCACATTCTCCCTGTGTCTCTGTGGGTTTGCTCTGGTTTCCTCCCACAGTCCAAAGATGTGTAGGTCAGGTGAGTTGGCCATGCTAAATTGCCCCTAGTGTTCAGGAATGTATGGTTAGGTGCATTAGTCAGGGGTAAAGGTAGAGTTATGGGGAATGGGTTTGGTTGAGATACTATTCAGAGGGTCAGTGTGCTGTTGTTGGGCCAAAGGGCCTGTTTCCATGCTGTAGGGATTCTAAGTCCTGCTTTTTCATTTTATACCTCGTCCTTGGGATGATTTCAGCCTCGTTTCTTCAAACAGGGACCTTAGGAAAAGGATTTGGCCTCTTTCAGTTCCAGTTCCCCAGCATCCTTTAGGGAGTGCACTGTTTGGCCATTTCATCAGTGGCTGTAAAATATCTTATCCATTTCCAGTTCCATTTAATGAGAGCATGCTTTAAAACCACCCCGTTTATATTCTGCACCCCACCATCATTCACCCCCCAACCCCATTTTGCCAGATGTTAAGGCACCTTATATTTGAAATTCTTTTCTGAAATTCTCTGCCTCACTTTTGTACAACAACTCTCTCCTTAAAACACTGCAGAAAAACTGAACGTTTTCCCAGCGTCCTGTTAGGTGTGATAGAGTCAAAGAGATGTACAGCACAGAAACAGGCTCTTCGGTCTAACCCGTCCACGCCGATCAGATATCCCAACCCAATCCAGTCCCACCTGCCAGCACCCGGCCCAGATCCCTCCAAACCCTTCCTATTCATATACCCATCCAAATGCCTTTTAAATGTTGTTATTGTACCAGCCTCCACCACATCCTCTGCCAGATCATTCCATACACACACCACCCTCTGTGTGAAAAGGTTGCCCCTTAAGTTCTCCTTTATATCTCACCCTAAACCTATGCCGTCCAGTTCTGGTCCCCACCCCAGGGAAAAGACCTTTTCTGTTTACCCTATCCATGCCCCTCATGATTTTATAAACCTCTATAAGGTCACCCTTCAGTCTCCGATGCTCCAGGGAAAATAGCCCCAGGCTTTTCAGCACCTCTAACCCTGACAACATCCATGTTAATGTGGTTCTGTGTCCAAATTCCTTTTGTGAGGTTGCATCAGGCTGTTTCCATTCTGCTATGTTAAAGGCACTGTGTAAATGCAAGTGGTTGTTGTTGGTCTCTGCAACAATAGAAGGAGCTGAAAATGTGTTGCTGGTTAAAGCACAGCAGGTTAGGCAGCATCCAAGGACCAGGAAATTCGACGTTTCGGGCATAAGCCCTTCATCAGGATGAAGGGCTTATGCCCGAAACGTCGAATTTCCTGTTCCTTGGATGCTGCCTAACCTGCTGTGCTTTAACCAGCAACACATTTTCAGCTGTGATCTCCAGCATCTGCAGACCTCATTTTTTACCCGAACAATAGAAGGAACACCATATGAATTGTTCGATGCATAGTGGGAGAAAGCTGAGCACGTGGGATTAGAATTTCAGACCGTGTGTTCAACAGTGTTGCTGTCAACTGAAGACACTTCAGTTTGTTTTCAATTGTTAATGCTGGAAGGACATTGAATTGCTTTTGGACTGCAAGAAATTAGAAGCAGGAGTGGGCGTAAGGTTGCTCTAAAGGATGGGATAACCCATTTAAAAATGAATCAGAACTTTTACACGAGGTGCTTGCTTGTAACACCTGTTTGTAATTGTTGTTAATGGACTGCTGTGTTGCTGAGGCAGACCCACAATAATATCGGGTTTGGTCATCAACTGTGTAAAGTGATAATGAAAGTGTCACTCAGCTCATTGTGTCCCTTCAGCTGAAAAACAGAATGTTGTGGACGCTGGAGATCTGAAACCAAAACAGATAACGCTCAGTGGGTCAGACTCCATCCGAGGAGTGATGCTTGAGTTGGGTAATACATTAGATTCCCTACAGTGTGGAAACAGGCCATTTGGCCCAACAAGTCCACACCAACTCTTTGAAGAGTAGCCCACCCAGACCCATTTCCCTCTGACTAATGCACCTAACGCTATGGGCAGTTTAGCATGGCCAATCCACCCTAACCTGTACATCTTTGGACTGTGGGAGGAAACCAGAGCACCCCACAAGACACAGGGGGAATATGCAAACTCCACACAGACAGTCACCCGAGGCTGGAATCAAACCCAGGACCCTGGTACTGTGAGACATCAGTGCAAACCACTGAGCCACCATGCCACCCTAATATTTGAGAGATAGTAACTTTAGAGCCAGGACTGACTGGGATGGCCTGGGATAAAGTGGGAGCTGGAGAAATTCAATGATAGAAATATTTCCAAAGGTGTGCAGTTTAGGGTGGATTGGCCGTGCTACATTGCCAGTGTCCA
Source organism: Hemiscyllium ocellatum (assembly GCF_020745735.1). Taxonomy (NCBI): domain Eukaryota; kingdom Metazoa; phylum Chordata; class Chondrichthyes; order Orectolobiformes; family Hemiscylliidae; genus Hemiscyllium; species Hemiscyllium ocellatum. Next base: position 5,966,125 of record NC_083420.1, read on the forward strand.
GGGATGTGCAGGTTAGATAGATTGGTCATGGTGAATGTGGGGTTGCAGGGATGGGATGGGGTGCTGGGTCTGGGTGGGATGCTCCTCGGAGGATCAGTGTGAGCTCAATGGGCCAAATGGCCTCTTTCTGCACTGAAGGGCTGCCATGATTCTATAAAAGTTAGAGTCTGGAGCCCAAAGGGAATGGTGAAGGATGTTCTGACCTCTGCTGATGTTATTAATGGACAAGTTAGATCCCAATCAGAGGGCAGCACAGTGACTCAGTGGTTAACACTGCTGCCTTACAGCGCCAGGGACCTGGGTTTGATTCCAGCCTCAGGCAACTGTTTGTGTGGAGTTTGTACATTCTCCCTGTGTCTGTGTTGGTTTCTTCCCACAATCCAACAATGTGCATTCTAGGTGGATCAGCCATGCTAAATTGCTGATAGTGTCCAGGGATGTGCAGGCCAGGTGAGTTAGCCATGGGAAATGCAGGATTACATGGATAGGGTAAGATGCTTTTTTGGAGAGTTGGTATGGACTCAATGGGCTGAATGGCCTGCTTCCATGTTGTAGGGATTCTATGAATCAATTGGGAGCCTGGCTTGATAGATCATGATTTTATTTGTTTCAGTTTTAATAAAGTATTCTCTCTCTCAACCACTACATGCAAAGCTGCAAATTTTGTTTTAATATTAAGACAGAAGTATATTAAAAAAGAATTGAGAATAAAATTGAGTAATCCAAGCTTGTAATACAAATTGAAAGATTTTAGACAGTAAAAAGTATAATCCCTTTTACCCCAAAACACGCCTTTGGTATTGAAAGAAATGAAACAACTTTTGTATCATACCCAAAACTCATAGAATACTCACAGCAGAGTACCTGCCTTTTTGGGGTAAGGTAGGTACAGGATATTGATTATGGATGATCAGACATGATCGTAATGAATAGTGGTGCTGGCCCAAAGGGCAGAATGGCCTGCTCCTGCACCATTGTCTATTGTACTGTACTTATTAAACAAAAGAACTGTGAATGCTGGAAGCCAGAAACAGAAATTGCTGGAAAAGCTTAATAAGTTTGGCAGCATCTGTGAGAAAAGTCAGAATTAACATTTAGGGTCCAGTGACCCTTCCTCAGAACAGTTGATAGAACAGAACAGAGGAAGGGTCACTGGACCCTAAATATTGACTCTGATTTCTTGCCACAGCTGATTGATTTGATTGTCACGTGTACCTAAGTACAGTGAAAAGCTTTGTTTACGAGCAGTACAGGCAGATCATCGTAAGCAAGGATGCACAGAGATCACAGGGTGAAAGAAAAGGCAGAGGTATACAGATTACACTGTACAGGATGTGCGCTGGGCGAGATCAGTGTTCGCAAGATCAGCATTACTTGAGGCTAGAGAGTCCCTTCACCTGTCTGATAACGGCCGGGAAGAAGCTGTTGTGTGTGTTCAGGTTCCTGTATCTTCCTGATGAAAGAGGTTGTAGGAGAACATTATCGGGGTGGGGTGGGGGGGTTGGGGGAGGGGGTGGTTTGATGATGTTGGTAGCCTTTCCATGGCAACGAGCCAACGAGCCGTGTAAGTGGAGTCCATGGATGGAAGATTGGCTTCCATAATGGTCTGGACTATGCACCCAACTTTCTGTAGTTTCTGAGATTTTTCAGCAATTTCTGTTTCTGTCCCTGTACCTAATACAGGTTTGAGTCACTTGTAATTTCAACTGGATGTACAACTAGCTTCACCCCGGAGCTATTGCACACCTGAGGTGCACTTTCCTCTGTGTTAAGACATCTTTTTACCGAACGCTCCGAATCACTCCAAGCAGTCTAGTCCATAATCTCTATCGTCCGCTTCACCGAAGCACTGCTCTGTACAGCCATCCTCCTTGTAGACCCTCAGAAAACTAACACAATCCAACGTTAAAAATGAAACTAAAAGATTCCCAGTTATTCCCATCAATTTAAAAATCCCAGAATCCGGAATTCTCAAACAAACCTTGGAGGTCTCACTATTTACCCTGCTGGGTTGCAATGATGCAAAAATAAACAGAAGCCCATTAATGCATAAATGTACAACCATGCTTCAGAATCTGTTTTTAAAAGAAATCACCATGGTTACAGTAATACTTCCCAATGAATTATTAAATGCACACAGCGAAAAAACCCTCTGGTTATTCTCTCAATAACATTAAACCTTATACCTGTACATTCCACAGCTTACAATCCAAGGGCTGGAGAAGAAACAAAAAATATGTTTCGCCGTGGTGTGCTATTGAGAACAAACCTGAAACAAGCGAAGAAAGGCAAACAAAACTGAGCACAGTGCCTACAGCCTGAAATGGTTGAATATTGTTGCTCAGTGTTGAGCCCTGAAAGCTGTCAACGACCCGATCAAAAGGTGAGCTGCTGTTCCCGGAGGTTGAGTGGAGCTTCACTGGGGCCAGTACAGCCGACCAAGGATCGAGATGTCACTGTGAGAGCTCACCGGGATGCTTGGGGTCATACTTAGAGGTGCTTTTTGACTAGCAGCCCTGTCCAAGTACATGACTCTGATGTAGACAAGATATTTGCCCTTGTAAGGCAAACCAAATCAGTGGCTTGAATGTAAAATAGAGCCATAGAGATGGACAGCTCAGAAAAAGGCCTTTGGCCCATTGCATCTATGCTAGCCAACAACAACCACCTCGCTATTCTAATCCCAGTTTGCAGCACTTGGCACATAGCCTTATATAAGTCTTGTCATCACAAGTGCACAGCTAAGTACGCCATCATTGTGATGAGTGTTTCTGGTTCTCCCACTCTCACACACACAGAGTTCCAGATTCCCCACCACCCTCTGGGTGAAAACGTTACTAATAAATCTAGTGATGGGTTCCTATCACCGTTATGGAGATAAGACTTCAAGATCTGGATATTTTTCTTACTTTTCGGCTTTTTTTTACTTCTACTGTTGTTTAGGTTTTAAATTCTGGTTTTGTAACCAGGACAGAAACACAGAAGCTAGGAGCAGGAGGAGGCCCTTCGGCCCTTCTAAGTTGCTTCGCCATTCATCGTGATCATGGCTGATAGTGCCAGAGAGTGGAAGCTTTGTAGACTTTTCACTGCTTTCCTATACTTGAGTACATGTGACAGTAAAACCTAGATCTAGTTCTAATTCTAAGACAGTGCGTCACATGTGGAGCTTGTTACCACAAGATGTAATTGAAGTGAGTAGAATAGAATACTTTAAGGGAAGTGAGGTAAGTACCTAAAATGTGTTGCTGGAAAAGCGCAGCAGGTCAGGCAGCATCCAAGGAACAGGAGATTTGACGTTTCGGGCATGAGCCCAGCAACACATTTTCAGCTCTGATCTCCAGCATCTGCAGACCTCACTTTCTCCTCACTTTCCCCAAGGGAAAAGGAATAGTAGGTGTTAGGATTAGAGGAAATGGGGTGTGAAGGAGACAATATGGCCTTCAAGGGAGGGAGCATTTTTCCAGGTTTTGTGAACCAGGTCTGCACTGTGATAGTTTCTCCAGTGACCTGTGTCCATGTGAGGCCGATGCTACTTCTAGACAAATCATCTGTGACACAGGCACTAGTTGGCTGGTTTGTGATAGAGTGACGCCAACAACATGGGTTCAATTCCCACACTGGCTGAGGTTACCATGCTCTCTCTCCTTCTCGCTCTCTCTTATTCCTTCGTTCCAGAAAGGGAATAGGGATAATCCTGGGAATTACAGACCAGTCAGTCTTATGTCTGTGGTGGACAAAGTATTGGAGAGGATTCTGGCAGACAGGATTTATGATTACTTGGCTTTGTGAGGGTCAGGTCACAAATCTTATTAAATTCTTTGAGAATGTGACAAAGCACGTTGATGAAGGTAGAGCAGTGGATGTGGTGCATATGGATGTTAGTGAGGTGATAAGATTTCCCATCAGGGTCATCTGGAAAGTAAGGAGATGTGGGATACAGGGAAATCGCCTCATAAAATGGCAGCAGTGGAGTAGCAGCTTATAGCGTGGGCTCCTCAGCCCAGCGGCCTGTTGCTTATCTACTCAGTTGGCTTTACTATTTTCTTTTCCTCTTTCATGTTTTAAGGCTTTTCGGTTAGTATATATACTATAGATAAGTTCAAATTTGCTTACCTTCATTTTGAGGGCTTCTGCCATGAGCTTCTCCTAGGTAGCTGTTACTTCTGGCGGTCTTTCTCAACACGTTGGTCTTGGCCTGTGGTTGGAGCGGTTGTCCCAGTTTGTGATCTTGGCGGCCGTCCAGCTTAAATCTAGACCTTCGCTGAGTGCTCCTGGCTTGGTGTTCTGATGCCTTGCCGTTTCGTTTTGCCCATGGATAGCGGCTCAGCGATCCAATGGCCCGGCATTTTTTTGGGTGGGGTTCTTGGCGGTGGTGTTTCTTCGGAGGCTTTCGGCCCAGTGACGTGGCATCCCAGTCTCCTGTCATCGTGTTCTCGTCGTGCATCTGCTTTCCTCGAGACCAGGAGCCTTTAAATAGACTTTGTTGAACTTTGTTTTGTATTTGCTTGATTTTGTAGCTTGTGATTTTATCATGACTTCTGTCATTATAGGTGCTATGGTAGGGCGATTTAGAACACTCCTCATTGTATTTTTATCGCAAAAATGCATATGACAATAAATAAGTTCTAAATTCTAATTCTAATCTGGCTGTCTAAATACAGAATTGGCTGGCCCATAGAAGACAGAGAGTGGTGGCAGATAGAAACTATTCAACCGAGAGCTTGGTGACCAGTAGTGTTCCACAGGGACTGATTCTGGGACTTCTGCTCTTTGTGATTTTTATAAATGACTTAAATGAGGAAGTGGAAGGGATGCCAATGACATCAAGGTTGGTGGATAGTGTGGAGGGCTGTCTTTTGTTGCAACAGGACATTGACAGGATGCAGAGCTGGGCTGATAAGTGGCAGATGGAGTTTTTAACCTAGAAAAGTGTGAGCGATTCATTTTGGAAGGTCAAATTTGAATGCAGATTACAGGGTTAAAGACAGGATTCTTGGAAGTGTGGAGGAACAGGGAGATTTTGGAGTCCATATCCATAGATCCCTCAAAATTGCTACCCAAGTTGATAAGGTTAATAAGAAGGCGTAAGGTGTGTTGGCTTTCATTAGCAGGTCAATTGAGTTTGAGTCGTGAGCTCTATAGAATCCTGGTTAGACCACGCTTGGAATATTGTGTTCAGTTTTGGTCGCCTCATTATAGGAAGGATGTGGAAGCTTTAGAGAGGGTGCAGAGGAGATTTACCAGGATGCTGCTTGGACTAAAGGGCATGTCTTATGAAAAAAGGGTGAGGGAGGTAGGGCTTCTCTCATTGGAGTGAGGAAAGATGAGAGGTAACTTGATAGAGGTATACAAGATATTGAGAGGCATAGATAGAATGGATAGCCAGAGACATTTTCCCATGGCAGAAATGTCTATCATGAGGAGGCATCGTTTTATGGTGATTGGAGGAAGGTTTATGAGAGATGTCAGAGGGAGATTCTTTACACAGAGAGTGGTGGGTGTATGCAATGCACTGCTAGCAGTGGTAGTAGAGTCAGAGACATTAGGGACATTCAAGCGACACTTGGATAGCCACATGGAAGATACTACAATGAAGAGTATGTTGGTTAGTTTGATCTTAGAGTAGGATAAAAGGTTGGCACAACATTGCGGGCTGAAGGGCCTGTACTGTGCTGTACTGTTCTATGTTCTATGTTGTCTCCCCTTGCCTCAGGCATGGTGACCCACAGGTTAACCCATCACCGGTTACCTCTTGCTAATGAGAGAGCAGCCTCATAGTCCTCTGGTAGTTTGGTGACCTGTAATTTCTAATTATATAACTTCCCAAGTCTGAAATGTGACCACTTCATGTAGATTTCTGAAAAAAGTCAAGCCAGAAATAATAGTAATAAAGGTAACCATCTTCAAATCACTAAAATGTGATAACAAATTGACTTGAAAGCAGTCAGTGCTTTCAATTGCTGTGTTGGTCAGAAAAAGTTGGTGAAAATGGCAGCAAATGGAGAACAGAGAGCTGTAAGGTGACGAGGCTGATTGGCAGAGAAAAATAAAGCAATTTGAGAAGTTGACCAGCAACAAATGCAGGGAAAATGTTAGACTGACGTCAATTATTATATATTGCCATGGAAGCAGTGGATGAAATGACAGACTGGTATAATAGATGCAGGGCTCCTGTGTAAGTAGCAGCTCTCTGAGATTCCAACGAATGCAGTAAATCTAATTGAGACTCCCTGCTTGTAAATACCTATGATGTAGAAAGGGGTTAAAGATTAGTTGTTTGGTGGAACTTGCATATCGCTGAAAACAAATGCATTTTGTCAAAACCTATTGTCTTGCAGTCATCAGCACAAGTCACAGGGAACACCAATGTTATAAGGAAACCAACATTTATACTGTTTCCAGCAGTATCTGAGTAGTTCTTTTTAGAATGTTGTGTTGGTGGAATCTGACTGAGAAATGGGAGGATGTAGTGATTGTCAAAATGTGCGTTGATGCCATTAGCCATATTTCTTTGTGAGTCACACCAGTTTTCCCAGAGATAGAGCTCAGAGTCACTGAGTTAGAATGAACGAGATCAGCCCCTTCAAAATGGTGTTAGTTTCTAATCCTCTTTTGGTTCTTTCTCACAAACTGAACTATAATTGGCAAATTGAAGTGTTTTAACCCTGGTTCCAATATCACGGTCATGAAATATGACTATACCCTCTGAGTAGAAATTATCACACATAACAATATTGTCTGTAACTTAAACAGATTATTTTTATAGATCAAATTTACAGTTTGCTTTTTATTTCTGCAAATTTTAACATTAGCTACATATGTTTTGACGTATTCTTGCTGTTAAAATATCCATGGTTTTTGGTGGGGCATTCAAATAATTCCAGTAGTTTTTAAGATCAGAATGATCTTTGTTCCTTCATCTGTTGTTAATTCTTACCCAGCTATGCTGGTAGTTACTACTTTTTTAAAAAATTGCCCACGGGGTATGGGCATTTACTGCCCAAAGGGCAGTTATGAGTCAATCACATTATCGTGGGGTCTGGAGTCACATGTAGGCCAGACCAGGTAAGATTGGCAGATCTCCTTCCCAAAAGGTCATTAGTGAAACAGATGGGTTTTTCTCTGACACTGGTTTCATGATTGTTATTCCATATTTTTATTGGATTCAAACTGCGCCATCTGCCATGAGTGGGTTTGAACCTAAGTCCCCAGAACATGGGTGTTTGAATTAATAGTTCATTGACAGGCCAACAGTTCCCCCTGTTGGAGTCATAAAGTCATAAAGCACAGAAACAGACCTGTCAGTCCATCACACCCAGGTATCCCAAACTGAGCTAGTCCCTCTTTGTCTGCATTAGACATTACGTAGCCAACTGTGCAGTGTGTAATAGTCATACTATTAGAGTGTAGATAATAGGCAGAACAGTAATTAATAGTGCAGTTACCCAATCCAACTGCTCTGTTGGGAAATGTTAGCATTGTGACCTCCCCATGTTAATAACATGCGGGAAGATAGCCTGTTGTCACTTAAACCATACTCACCCTCTGAGGGGCTTCTCTTGCCCCTATAGTGACCATCTCCACATCAACATCATCATCAGAATGTTACAAATTGTCTGCAATCAGATGTGAGTCTGCCTCTCTTCCTGAGTACATAATCACAATATCCTGGTGGGTATTTATCTTTAAAGGGGTTCTCAAACTCAAACACAATCCATTCAGATGGGTGCACATATAGAGTCATGGCACATAAACAGTCCCTTCAGTTCTAACTCGTCCATGTTGACCAGATATCCCAACCTAATCTAGTCCCTTTTGACAGCACCCGGTCCATACCCCTCCAAATCCTTCTTATTCATATATTTATCCAGACGCCTTTTAAATGTTACAATTGTACCAGCCTCCACCACTTCCTCTGGCAGCTCATTCCACTCACACACCACCCTCTGCATGAAAAAGTTGCCTGTCTTTTACATCTTTCCCCTCTCACCCTAAACTTATACCCTCTGGTTCTGGACTCCCCCACCCCAGGGAAAAGACCTTGTCTATTTATCCTATCCATGTCCTAAAATACCTCAAAAAAGGAGCAGCCTGTTACAGCCAGAAATTTTTCCCATCCTCCATCTTGGATTTTTGAAGAAGTAATAAAGAGGTTTGATGAGGGCAGAGCAGTAGATGTGATCGATATGGATTTCAGTAAGGCATTCAACAAGGTTCCCCATAGGAGACTGATTAGCAAGGTTAGATCTCATGGATTACAGGGAGAACTAGCTATTTGGATACAGAACTGGCTCAAAGGTAGAAGACAGAGGTTGGTGGTGGAGGGTTGTTTTTCAGACTGGAGGCCTGTGACCAGTGGAGTGCAACAAGGATCGGTGCTGGGTCCACTACTTTTTGTCATTTATAACAATGATTTGGATGTGAGCTTAAGAGGTATAGTTAGTAAGTTTGCAGATGAGACCAAAATTGGAGGTGTAGTGGACAGTGAAAAAGGTTACCTCAGATTACAACAGGATCTTGATCAGATGAGCCAATGGGCTGAGAAGTGGCAGATGGAGTTTAATTTCGATAAATGCGAGATGCTGCATTATGGAAAAGCAAATTTTAGTAGGACTTATACATTTAATGGTAAGATCTTGGGAGTGTTGCTGAACAAAGAGACCTTGGAGTGCAGGTTCATAGCTCCTTGAAAGTAGAGTTGCAGGTAGATAGGATAGTGAAGAAGGCGTTTTGTATGCTTCCCTTTATTGGTCAGAGTATTGAGTACAGGAGTTGGGAGGTCATGTTGCAACTGTACAGAACTTTGGTTAGGGCACTTTTGGAATATTGCGTGCAATTCTGGCCTCCTTCCTATCGGAAGGATGTTATGAAACTTGAAAGTGTTTAGAAAAGATTTACAAGGATGTTGCCAGGATTGGAGGATTTGAGCTATAGGGAGAGGCTAAACAGGCTGGGGCAGTTTTCCCTGGAGCATTGGAGGCTGAGGGGTGACCTTGTAGAGGTTTACAAAATCATGAGGGGCATGGAAAGGGTAAATAGAAAAGATCTTTTGCCTGGGGCACGGGAATCCAGAACTCGAGGGCATAGGTTTAAGGTGAGGAGGGAAAGATATAAAAGAGACCTAAGGGGCAACTTTTTCACGCAGAGGGTGGTGCATGTTTGGAATGAGCTGCCAGAGGATGTGGTGGAGGCTGGTACAATTGTAACATTTAAGAGGCATCTGGATGGTATATGAATAGGAAGGGTTTGGAGGGATATGGGCCGGGTGCTGGCAGGTGGGACTAGAATGGGTTGGGATATCTGGTCGGCATGGACAAGTTGGACCGATGGGTCTGTTTCCATGCTGTACATCTCTATGACTCTATGTCCCTCATGATTTTATAAACCTCAGCCTCCGATGCTCCAGGAAAAACAGCTCCAGCCTGTTCAGCCTCTCCGTATAGCTCAAACCCTCCAACCCTAGCAACATCCTTGTAAATCGTTTCTGAACCCTGTCAAGTTGAGATTGTTCATTTTCCAAGGCATACATCACACACGATAGATAGGCCCAGACAGAGTCATAGGTATAGTACCACAGACCTGTGTTCTAGAAGTGCCACCAACCCATGCCCAACCCCACTCACCATCGCCACCCTCCTACCCCTCCATCACCCCCAGCCAAGATGTTTGAATACAGCTGCAGTTTTGATGTCCTGTCCCCAGTAGCCAAGATAAATCTAACTTGGTAGTTTCCATCCCATCAGTCTACTCTAAATGTAGGCCAGGGTGGGTAAGGATGACAGGGCATGAGTGAACAATCAATGATGGTGACATGGTCGCCATTATTGAGATGAACTCTGGCCTCCCAGATTTAAATTCCACCAGCTCCAAGGCAGAAATTACTCCCAGGCAGAGCAACTAACCCACATCACTGAGGCAATGAATTTACCACCATATCACCACCTCACTGAATACCAAATCAAAGATAGAATGATTACTGCCACCTGTAGTATCTAAATCTTTGTCACCATTAGATGTACAATGTAAAGTGCTGTCCTTACTTGTTTCAGCTACTTTTCTGCATTTTCCTACTTGTCAGCTCTTTGGTCTTTTTTAAATTTTCTACTCCAGATTATTTTCGCTCTCATTTTTCAGACTACAGTCCATAGCTATGTCTCAACTTTTTGAAACTTTGACATTCTTCGTCCTAGCTTGAAGTTAATGGTAAGTATTAGCCATGCATTGGGTGTGCAGTCAACAGCAAACACATTATTTGTCTCAGTGGTTAGCACTGCTGCCTCACAGCATCAGAGACACAGGTTTCATTCCAGCCTCAGGTGACTGTCTGTGGGGAGTTTGCAGGTTCTCTCCAAGTCTGCGTGGGGTTCCTCCGGGTGCCCCGGTTTCCTCCCATAGTCCAAAAGATGTGCAGGTCAGGGTGAATTGGCCATGCTAGATTGCCCAGAGTGTTCAGGGATGCGTAGGTTAGATGGATTAGTCAGGTGTAAGTGTGGGGTCACAGGGAATAGGCTTGGATGGGGTACTCTTTGGAAGGTCAATGTGGACTTGTTGGGTCAGAGGGCCTGCTTCCATAGTGTAGGGATTCTAAACTGTTTAGTTATTGCTGTTTGTTATTGGTCAGTCTAATGCTATGACAGTTCCACTCAGTCTTTTCATCAGAAAACTGAAATGTGCCATAACAAAGTGAATTTTATGAAATGATAAACAGGTAACTAATCTCATGTTTGTTGTTCTATCCTTCAGAATTCTAGGGCTTACCCTTTGCACTTGACTTAGTGAGAGTCCCTCTTACCTCACCGATCATCATTCCATTTCTTAAGCACTCGAAGCCAAATGTGGCTCATTGCACCTTTTGCCTGCCTTGTTCCAGGCTCTCTCAGCCTGGATCTGTATGTGTATTACCATGCAGCATGCTTCCTGGCAGTATTAATAACGTTACACCATCAGATCACTCCATCCCATTTTTCAGTTGAACGATTCATTGAGATTCCCCAAGTCTTACACTCGCTGTCATGCAGCCTTTTCTGGAGTCAGGTCCGTTCACCACCTCCTGGGATTAGTTACACTTCAGTAGTTTACTCTGATTAAGCAGCTGGTTAGCTGCTTTGTATTGATGTTGTCACGGCTAACCTGTGATTGGCAGAAGAATAGCCATTGCTATCAGTTGATTTGTGTTGCATGAAATAGGTTTTGGGAATGTTGGGTGCAGCCACTATTTGTACTATTAAAGAGGAAATCACTCTCCAAGCCGTGGTAATATTACCAAGCAGGATAAAAGATAAGAATGCTTAACATGCATTCTGAATTAAGTTCATGCTATGTTGTATAAATTGGGATATTCAAGAGATGAACTTTAATGGCTAAACTGCCTTTACTTCCCTGATATTTTTTTCATTATCCTTTTTGTTTACATAATTCTTAACCTTCCTCCTTTTTAATCATTTAAAGCAATTTTCCTCTTTGCCCTTATAATCTCTCCATTTCACATCACGGGTTTTAACATTAACTGGATGCTTCAAGATGTATATGTTTAATTTGCACCAATTTTCTCACTTCCTCCAAAATATTCCATTTTTTGCTTTGTGCTTTTTTTTTCCTGTGGTAGTTCTTGTGAACTTAAATTCTGGGTGTTAAAACCAGCCCTAGAAACCGGGACATTTAATCATACTTTGCTTCAGTGCACCATACAATGTTTACGATTTAAACAGAAAGTGTTTCTGTAATTGCGTTTACTTTGCAGAACAAAATGATCGCAGGAGGATGATTATCCAGTTACTTCTGGAAGAGATGGCCTCTGGTACATGAAGTGGGAGCTGTCGTCTGGCTGGACTTGGGGCTGAGGCATTGAGACATAGAAAATAGGAACAGGAATAGCCCATTCGGCCCTTTGAGCCTGTTCTGCCATTCAATCTGATCATCCAACTCAGTCCCCTGTTCCTGCTTTCTCCCCCATCCTTTTGATCCCTTTCGCTCTCAGAATCATATCTAACTCATTCTTGACAACTCTCAATGTTTGACCTCAACTGTTTTCAGTGCCAGAGAATGCTCTGGGCTCCCCACTCTATGGGTGAAGAATTTCTTCTGGATTTTGCAACAAAATGTTCCCCAAGGTGTGGTGTAACCTGCCCATATTTCTAAACTCATTCCTGATGAAAGGCTTATGCCTGAAACGTCGATTCTCCTGCTCCTCGGATGCTGCCTGACCTGCTGTGCTTTTCCAGCACCACACTCTCGACTCTAATCTCCAGCATCTGCAGTCCTCACTGTCGCCTCCATATTTCTCAACTGTCAACACTGCGTATGATTAACTTGACATGTAAGATTACCCAGTCACACCCTGACACAGCATTAACATCAAGCAATGAAGGTCCTGTTTGAGAATTCCCCAAGTCAGACATCCTGTCTTCTATTCCCCACCCCACACTTGGACTATAAGACCACATGATATAGGAGCAAAATCAGACCATTTGGCCCATCATGTCTGCTGATAGGTTTCCCAACCCCATGAGGACAAAGAGGAAAATTGCTTTAAATGATTAAACAGGAGGAAGATTAAGAATACGCAAAATACAAGGATAATGAAAAAAATCAGACAAGAAAAGACAGTTAAGCTCATTAAAGTTCATCTCCTGCCTTCTCCCTGTAACCCTTGAACCCCTTACTAATCCAGAACCTACCTATCTCTGACTTAGGGCCACTCAATAAATGTCCTTCAAAGCCCTCTGAAGGAATAGAGACTGTACCCATTCCATTCAGAAAATAAGGAACAGGAGCAAGACTAGGCCATTTACATGCTGCAGGGATTGGAACCAGGTCAGTCAAGCAGACCTCATAGAATTGGGGCTATTAGCCTGGTCCAATCAGGGAGCCCTGGAGCGGGGAAGGTCATTGACCGCCAGCGCTTGGCATTCCTCCAGTAGCAGGAACTCAAAGACATATTCTCTGTATGAGGAGAACTATAGGAATGTAGAGAGTTCCCTTTGATTATAATTACAATGATTAGGTACAGGTGATCTTTCCACTGAATTCCAGGTTGGAGTGTTTTTTTTCAGAAGGAGATATTTAATAAACAGCATTTTAATTTATAATTCCCCATGGTAAGTTGGAAGTAGTACTGTATAGTGGGTCCTATCGAAAATAGGCAGAAATATCATGTGCCTTCACTTGTTGTATTGTCTGCTCTCCTGTTATCTCATTCACAGAAAAATTGGGAGCATGCCTGTTTTCCCAAAGGCATACCCTGCTCAATAACTTTACATCTATAACAGTCCTTTATTCTCTGCACATTGAGATTAAAATTTTAATTAGAATAAATCCCAATGTAAAAGCATCAAGCAATACAATGAACTAAGCTGCTGGAGTTCCTTAGAGAAATGTATTTTAGAAATGGTCTTGTTCAGTAAATATATCTTTATGGTAGACACTTAAATCAACTAATTTTTAATCTTGAAAGTTAATATTAAGTTAGACTGCAATATATGTGTGCTGCTATGATTGTGGCAAAGTTGCTGTCTAATTGCATCAACTTTATTATTTTAATAATTCAACCCTTCCTCACAATTCGAACACAACATTTGGATGTTCATGCATGTTCTGATCAATTGATGTTCAGATAGCAGCACAATTCCTTTGTCACATTACGCTAGAGGAGTACGCTAGTATGTGTGATGGGAAATCGGGCCATGTACTTTTTAAAAGTTTAGCCTGGGCTTTATACGTGAGATACAGCCTGTGTGCTAGCAGAGAGAGAGAGAGACAGACAGACAGAGAGAGGCAGAGAGAGAGAAATATAAGCTGGTGCAAGGTCATGAATGTACCTTCCTAGTTGTTCAGTGAAATCAGGAATGAAAGACCTGCGGGTGCTGTAAATCAGAAACAACACCAGAAATTTCTGGAAAAACTCATCAGGTCTGGCAGCATCTGTGGAACTCTTCTAGCAATTTCTGTGCCAGTGAAATGAGGCTTTGAAATACCCACTTCTGGTTCCACTTCTAATACTGACTGAAATGAGACAGAGTTTGCGATGCTGCAAAGTTCCACATTCTTTTCCAGATTTATCAGTGGCTCAACAAAAGAAACCCGCCGATGTGTTCCTACTAATCCAACGTGGCGTGGATCTGGGCAGGTATCAGATGCACCTGCTCAGGAGGGCTGACCTCTCTCATGGTACCTTCGTTAATGTAGCCACTTGCTGCTATAAAATGCTTGTTGTAGGGCTGAGGTGTTTGGAGGTTGGATGGTCACTCAGGAAAAGCTTGACAATGTTGGCTGTGTGCCTGCAGTCTGCAGAGGGCAAGGCAGGTTACAGTATGTGTGCACTGTACAAGCTGGAGGAGGTGAGGGCCCAGTGGTATTATCATTGGACTGTTAATCTAGAGACCCAAGTAATGCTCTGGGGACCCAGATTCAAATCCAGCAATGGTGAATGGTCCAGTGATTTTTATCGTTGGACTGTTAATCCAGAGACCTAGGTTTGAATCATGGAATTTGAATTGAGTAAGAAGTCTGGAATTAAGAATCTAATGATAGCCATTATCTCTGCTCTCATTATGGGGTTAAAGTGGAGCCTCCCTCCCACCCCAAGGATGCCTTCTGCACCCCTTGCTGTACTCCCTGTCCACCCATGACAAATTCCACACAAACACCATCTGGAAGTTTGGTTCCATCAAAGGAGCAGATGCAACTCAGTAAAAACTCATGATGCATTCAAACCTCTATTGCGGCCCAGCTGTGATGCGATATAAAAGTTTGTGCTAAATATATTAGAGCAGGAACACTGTAGGATCTCAACTAGAATGTTGTGTCTAATCCTGGGCACAGTGTCTTTGGAGGATGTGAAAGCAATGCAGAAGGTGCCGAAAAGATTTATAAGAATGACTCCAGTGATGATCAGCTGCATAGGTAGATTGGAGAAGCTGAGACTGTCACTTTTTAGAGAAGAGAGGGTCCTGAAGAGTAGAGCTCTGCAGAAGCGTGAGAGATCGAGACAAGAATAAAGAGAATACAGAGGAAGTGTTTTCAATGCTGACTGAATTGAGAACCAGAGGATACCAATTTTATAGCATTTGGCTAAAGTACCCAAGATGACATAAGGGAAAATAATTTACGCAGTAAGTGGTTCTTATTGGGAACTGCTCAGCCTGAGGTTGGTACAGAGGTGGTGCTTTCACAAAGCAATTATATTGTGTTTGAATGGAAGGAACTTGCAGAGCTATGTGGTAAAGCCTGTGGTATGTGACCAGGCTCTTGCTGAGAGCTGGCACTACATGTCAGACCGAATGGTCTCCTTCTCAGGTTCATTCTGTCATGTGCTGTTTTGATTGGTGAGGAGGGATGTGTAGTGGGAGATGCCTCT
Source organism: Hemiscyllium ocellatum (assembly GCF_020745735.1). Taxonomy (NCBI): domain Eukaryota; kingdom Metazoa; phylum Chordata; class Chondrichthyes; order Orectolobiformes; family Hemiscylliidae; genus Hemiscyllium; species Hemiscyllium ocellatum. The sequence continues at coordinate 5,981,480 of NC_083420.1, forward strand.
GAATGCCAGAGGCAGGAATTGAATTGAATTTATTGTGACTTGTACCGAGACACAGTGAAAAGCTTTGTCTTGCGAGCAACACAGGCAGATCATAGAGTTAAGTAGCACAGATAGTAAATAATAGGGAAACAGCAACAAGAGCCCGGCCAGGTGTTAGACTTGAAAGTAGGTGAGCTCTTTGGTGATAGCGATTACAATTCTGTTATGTTTACTTTAGTGATAGAAAGGGATAGGTGTATACCACTGGGCAAGAGTTACAGCTGGGGAAAAGGCAATTACGATACGATTAGGCATGATTTAGGAAGCATAGGATGGGAAAGGAAACTGCAGGGGATGGGCACATTAGAAATGTGGAGCTTATGCAAGGAAAAGCTCCTTCGTGTCCTAGATAGATATGTACCTGTCAGGCAGGGAGGAAGCTGTAGAGCGCGGGAGCCATAGTTTACGAAGGAAGTGGAATCTCTGGTCAAGAGGAAGAAGAAGACTTATATTAGGATGAGATGTGAAGGCCGAATTATGGCGCTTGAGGGTTACAGGGTAGCCAGGAAAGACCTAAAGAGAGAGCTCAGAAGATCCAGGAGGAGACATGAGAAGTTGTTGGCAGATAGGATCATGGTAAACCCTAAGGCTTTCTAGAGGTATTTAAGGAATAAAAGAATGATGAGAGTAAGATTAGGGCCAATCAAGGATAGTAGTGGGAAGTTGTGTGTGGAGTCAGAGGAGATAGGGGAAGCACTAAATGTTGTTGAGGAGAATACTGAGATACAGGCTGCTAGACTAGGTGGGGTTGAGGTTCACAAGGAAGAGGTATTGGAAATCCTGCAGAATGTGAAAATAGGTAAGATCCCTAGGCCGGATGGGATTTATCCTAGGATCCTCTGGGAAGCCAGGGAGGAGATTGCCAAGCCTTTGGCATTGATCTTTAAATCATCATTGTCTACAGGAATAGTGCCAGAAGACTGGAGGATAGCAAATGTGGTTCCCTTGTTCAAGAAGGGGAGTAGAGACAACCCCGGTAATTATAGACTAGTGAGCCTTACTTCAGTTGTTGGAAAAGTGTTGGAAAAGGTTATAAGAGATAGGATTTATAATCATCTAGAAAAGAATAATTTGATTAGAGATAGCACGGTTTTGTGAAGGGTAGGTCATGCCTCACAAACGTTATTGAGTTCTTTGAGAAGGTGACCAAACAGGTAGGTGAGAGTAAACGGGTTGATGTGGTGTATATGATTTCAGCAAGGCGTTCGATAAGGTTCCCCACAGTAGGCTATTGTACAAAATATGGAGGAATGGGATTGTGGGAGATATAGCAGTTTGGATCAGTAATTTGCTTGCTGAAAGAAAACAGAGGGTTGTAGTTGATGGAACATGTTCATCTTGGTGTCCAGTTACTAGTGGTGTACAGCAAGGGTCAGTGTTGGGTCCACTGCTGTTCGTCATTTTTATAAACGATCTGGATGAGGGCATAGAAGGGTGGATTAGTAAATTTGCAGACGACACTAAGTTCGGTGGATAGTGACGAAGGATGTTGTAAGTTACAGAGAGACATAGATAAGCTGCAGAGCTGGGCCGAGAGGTGGCAAATAGAGTTTAATGCGGACAAGTGTGAGGTGATTCACTTTGGTCGGAGTAACCGGAATGCAAAGTACTGGGCTAATGGTAAGATTCTTGGTAATGTAGATGAGCAGAGAGATCTCGGTGTCCATGTACACAGATCCCTGAAAGTTGCCACCAACATTGACAGGGTTGGTAAGAAGGCATACAGTGTTTTAGCTTTTATTAATAGAGGGATTGAGTTCCGGAACCATGAGGTTATGCTGCAGCTGTACAAAACTCTGGTGTGGCTACACTTGGAGTATTGTGTACAGTTCTGGTCACTGCATTATAAGAAGGATGTGGAAGCTTTGGAAAGGGTGCAGAGGAGATTTACTAGGATGTTGCCTGTTATGGAGGGAAGGTCTTACGAGTAAAGGCTGAGGGACTTGAGGCTGTTTTCATTGGAGAGAAGAAGGTTGAGAGGTGACTTAATAGAGACATATAAGATAATCAGAGGGTTAGATAGGATGGACAGGGAGAGCCTTTTTCCAAGTATAGGGATGGCGAGCACAAGGGGCCATAGCTTTAAATTGAGGGGTGATAGATATAGGACAGATGTCAGAGGTAGTTTCTTTACTCAGAGAGTAGTAGTGGTGTGGAATGCTTTGCCTGCAAAGGTAGTACATTCGCCAACTTTAAGCACATTTAAGTCGTCATTGGACAAGCATAAGGACATACATTGAATAATGTAGTTTAGATGGGCTTCAGATTGGTCTGACAGGTCAGAGCAACATCGAGGGCCAAAGGGCCTGTACTGCGCTGTAATGTTCTATGTACTATATAAAAGCAAAAACGCAGGTACAGGCGAATGTTAAGAGTTTGTGAGTCCATTCAGTATTCTAACAACAGTAGGGTAGAAACTGTTGTGAAACCGGCTGGTGTGTGTGTTCAGGCTTCTGTACCTTCTCCCTGATGGATGGATTCTATCGATGGGAGGTTGGCCTTTGTGATTGTATGGGCCGGGTCCACCACTCTCTGTAACCGTCTCCGATCTTGAATGGTACAGTTGCCAAACCAGGTAGTGATACATCCAGACAGAATGCTCTCGATGGCACACCTATAAAAGTTGGCAAGGGTATTCGCTGTCATGCCACATTTCCTCAGCTGCCTGAGTGAGAAGAGACGTTGTTGGGCCTTTGTAACCAGTGTGTCCACATGAAGGTTACATTGTATGGGATGTGCACTAGGCGAGATCAGTGTTAACAAGACCAGCATTATTTGAGGCTCCAGGGTCCCTTCATCACTCTAGTAATGGGCCGGGAAGAAGCTGTTTCTGAACCTGCTGGTGCGTGTGTTCAGGTTCCTGTATCTTCTGCCCGATGGAGATCATTACTGGGGAGTGATGGGACCTTGATGATGTTGGCAGCCTTTCTGAGGCAGTGAGCTGTGTAAATGGAGTCCATGGATGGAAGGTTGGCTTCCGTGATGGTCTGGGCTGTTCGCACCACCTTCTGTAGTTGTTTATGGTCCTGGGCAGAGCAGTTGCTATACCAGGCCGATAGGCATCCGGACTGCCTGCTCTCAATTTACTTTGGGAGATGAGTAAATCTGCCCCAAGTGGGTCTTCAGCACGGGAAATTGCTCCCTGTCAGGCAAATCCTTGCCCAATTCACCCTGGGCTGGATTTAATACTGGCCCTGAGTGTCTTTCCCACTGATTCTCCAGCCAGACGTTGCGTCTACGATAATGACCAAGTGACGTACCCATCAGGAACATTACTGCCAGCTCTCAATGTTGACATTGCCAATTGGGAATGGTAACTCCTGTTGGTAATGCTCCAATGATGAGGGATCATTGCTGAATCCCTGAACAGAGGCAGGGTATGGGGGGTGGTGGAAACAACAGGGTAGTCCAGCAGCCACATCCTCCCCAGCGATGGATCCCTTGATGGTGCATCAAAGCCCTGATGACAAGGGACACCCCCTCCCTCAGGCAGACTCTGCAAAGTTGGATGGCTCCCCCTAAAGCCCTGAGTTCCCACAAAATCCTAGTGGGATTAGGGAACATTGGTGTTGCTGGCTCCATTAATGAGCCAATCGGACATCTTGTCACAAGTAGACAAGCTTCCTGTACTGTCCCCTTCCTGTTTTCCATGTAATTGCAGAAACGTCTCACCCTGCTGTCGGACAGAAATATACTCCCTCCCGGGACTAAAATGGGCTCAGATGTTTCTCCTGCTTCAGACTGGGCTAAAGACCACCCGTGAGGGGTCCTGTAGTGTAGTAGTAGTGTCCCTATCCCTGGACAGGGATACCTAGGTTCAAGTCCCACCTGCCCCAGTGGTGTTTCATTACATCTCTGAATAGATTGATGAGGAAAACATAAATTCAGCCCTAAGGACTCTCATGACACAATGGTAGTGTCCCTATCTCTGAGCCAGGAATGCCTGGTTTCCAGTCCCACCTGCTCCAGAGATGTACGATAGCATCCCTGGGCAGGTTAATTAAAACAAACAGTCCCTAAATTCCACTCCTGGTGAGGAACCCGATGGTGAATAGAAGATTGTACAGGGAAACGGACCCTTCGGTCCAACTTGGGGAAAGTAGGTACTGCAGATGCTGGAGATCAGAGTCAAAATTAGAGTGGTGCTGGAAAAGCACAGCAGGTTGGGCAGCATCCAGGGAGCAGGAAAATCGACATTTCAGGCAAAAGAAATGTCAGTTTTCCTGCTCCTTCGGTCCAACTTGTCCATGCCAACCCGATATCCTAAATTAGTCTAGTCTCATTTGCACTAGGCCCATACCTCTCTAAACCCTTCCGTTTCATGTGCCCATCCAGATGCCTTTTAGTCTCGTTAACCTTGATGTACATTGAATTCTTACCTGCAGTTGTGAGTTTGGAGGAAAACAATGTGCAAGGGAAATCGCCATTCCTGAAGAAGGGCTTATGCCCGAAACGTCGAATTTCCTGCTCCTTGGATGCTGCCTGACCTGCTGCACTTTTCCAGCAACACATTTTCAAATCGCCATTCTAACCTGAGAGGGAAGAGATAATAAAGAGGAAAATGTGTGGAAGAACAGCCGATAACAGCTATGAGACAGGTGGAGGTAGATGGGTGAAAACGGGAATGTAATAGCTCCAATATACGGGTGGAATATGTTTTAAACCAGTGCATGAAGCAGCAGGTAAAGATGTCCCTCTTATAATTTTGTGATTTTCTTGCAATTATAGATGACTGTCAACTAGACTTTGACTCTAATTTGGCAAGCTATATCCTCCTCTGCCTATCTAAGTTGATTTTCATTGACATTATTTGAAAAAGTCTCTTCTGAGCATTTAATCATCAAAAAAAGACACTCTTGTGTGGATTTGCCAGTAACTCTATTTTATTTTCCATCAGTTTTAATTTAATGGGTCCCTGTTTCCAACTCAGACTCTGTTAACAGAAGTGAATTGTTATTAAGGAAACAGAATCTGACCAGAAGTTGAACAAAATCTTAGATTTGATGTATTATGCTTGAGTGTGGCCAAAGATTACTTCAATAAAAGCTTTATTCCCAGCAGATTGGATCATGAATTAAAATGGACATTAGTTCGTTCGCTTTTGTGTCTTGAACCTAGCTCTCATTTTGAATAGTAGGATAAATGATTCACATCCCCTTACAGGAGCTGACGGATGTGAAATTAGTATGGGCCATCTTAATGCAGGTAGTTAAGAATGTAAAAGTGCCTCACATTTATCACTGTCACTGAATTCCCATTACAGCCAGAAGGAATAGATCCTGGTGAGTGTAAGAGATGGAAGGTTGTAATAACGGTGTGATATAGGAGTGCTTAGCTGCAGTTCCTTGATGGGCCAGGTCAGAGGTCACATGACACCAAGTTATGGTCCAACACGTTTATTTGAAATCACAACTGATTTCAAATAAACCTGTTGGGCTCTAACCTGGTGTTGTAAGACTTCTGATTTTGTCCATTTCAGGAGACAGTGAGATCTGCAGATGCTGGAGATCAGAGTTGAGAATGTGTTGCTGGAAAAGCACAGCAGGTCAGGCAGCATCCGAGGAGCAGGAACATCAACGTTTTAGGCCGGAGCCTTTCTGGTGAAGGGCTAATGCCTGAAACGTCGATTTTCCTGCTCCTCGGATGCTGCCTGACCTGCTGTGCTTTTCCAGCACCACATTCTCAACTTTTGTCCATCCCAGCCCAGTTTAAGGAGAGGTGATGGCCCAGTGGTGTTATTGCTGGACTGTTAATCCACAGCCCTGGGTAATGATCTGGGGACCCGGGTTCAAATCCCACCACAGCAAACAATGCAATTTGAATTCAATAAATATTTGGAATTAAGAATCTAATGACAGCTATAAATATAGAACATAGAACATAGAAGGATACAGCGCAGTACAGGCCCTTCGGCCCTCGATGTTGCGCCGACCGAATCCTACCTAACCTATACTAGCCCAATAACTTCCAAATGCCTATCCAATGCCCGCTTAAATGACCATAAAGAAGGAGAGTTCACCACTGATACGGGCAGGGCATTCCATGAACTCACAACCCGCTGTGTGAAGAATCTACCCCTAACATCTGTCCTATACCTACCACCCCTTAATTTAAAGCTATGTCCCCTAGTAACACCTGACTCCATTAGCGGTAAAAGGTTCTTAGTATCTACCCTATCTAAACCCCTAATCATCTTATACACTTCTATCAGATCTCCCCTAAACCTTCTCTTCTCCAATGAGAACAGCCCCAAGTGCCTCAGCCTTTCCTCATAAGATTTTCCTACCATTCCAGGCAACATCCTGGTAAACCTCCTCTGCACTCGTTCTAAAGCTTCCACATCCTTCCTATAGTATGGCGACCAAAACTGCACACAATACTCCAGATGAGGCCTCACCAGAGTCTTATACAACTGCAACATGACCTCAGGACTCCGGAACTCAATTCCTCTGCCAATAAAGCCCAGTACACCATATGCCTTCCTCACAGCACTATTTACCTGGGTGGCAACTTTCAGAGATCTGTGTACATAGACACCAAGATCCCTCTGCTCATCCACACTACCAAGTAGCCTACCATTAGCCCAGTAATCCATCATCTTGTTATTCCTACCAAAGTGAACGACTTTGCACTTAGCTACATTGAATTCCATTTGCCACATTTCCGCCCAGCTCTGCAACTTATCTATATCCCGCTGTAACCTACCACTTCCTTCCTCACTATCCACAACTCCACCGACTTTTGTGTCATCCGCAAACTTGCTTACCCAGCTTTCAAGTCCTTCCTCTAGATCATTTATAAAGATAACAAAAAGCAATGGTCCCAAAACAGATCCTTGTGGTACACCGCTAGTAACTGCGCTCCAAGATGAACATAATCCATCAACTACTACCCTCTGTCTCCTTCCAGCCAGCCAATTCCTAATCCAAACCTCTAATGTATCCTCAATGCCATACCTCCGAAGTTTTAGCATTAGCCTACCATGGGGAACCTTATCGAACGCCTTACTAAAATCCATATACACAACATCTACTGCTTTACCCTCATCCACTTCCTTAGTCACCTTCTCAAAGAACTCAATAAGGTTTGTGAGGCACGACCTGCCCTTCACAAAACCATGCTGGCTATCCCTGATCACGTTATTCCTACCCAGATGTTCATAAATCTTATCCCTTACCATTCTCTCTAAGACTTTGCCCACCACTGAAGTCAGACTCACTGGCCTATAGTTACTAGGGCTATCCCTACTCCCTTTCTTGAACAATGGGACCACATTCGCTATCCTCCAGTCCTCTGGTGCTATTCCCGTTGACAATGACGACATAAAAATCCAGGCCAATGGCTCTGCTATCTCCTCCCTAGCTTCCCATAGGATCCTGGGGTAAATGCCATCAGGCCCAGGAGACTTATCTATATTCATCCTTTCCAATATTCCCAAAACCTCTTCCCTGCATATTTCCAGGGCATCCATTCTAATTATTTGTGATTCCATATTCACATCAGCAACAGTGTCCTGTTCCTGAGTGAATACTGATGAAAAGTACTGATTTAATGTCTCTCCAATCTCCTCCGCCTCCACACACAACTTCCCACTACTATCCTTGACTGGACCGATACCTACCCTAGTCATCCTTTTATTCTTGACATACCTATAGAAAGCCTTTGGGTTTTCCCTAATCCTACCAGCTAAAGACTTTTCATGTCCCCTTCTCGCATCTCTTAGCTCCCTCTTTAGCTCCTTCCTGGCTACCTTATAACTCTCAATCGCCCCAACTGAACCTTCACGCCTCATCTTTACATATGCCGCCTTCTTCCCTTTCACAAGGGACTCCAATTCCTTACTAAACCACGGCTGCCTCACAAGGCCCTTTACACCATGCCTGACTGGTACATAACTATCGAGGACACGCAGTAGCTGCTCCTTGAACAATCCCCACATCTCATTAGTGTTCTTCTCTTGAAGCCTGTTTTTCCAATCCACACATCCTAAGTCATGCCTCACTGCATCATAATTTCCCTGCCCCCAGCTATAGCTCTTGCCCTGCGGCGCACGATTATCCCTCTCCATCACTAAAGTAAAAGTCACCGAGTTGTGGTCACTGTCCCCGAAGTGCTCACCTACCTCCAAGTCTAACACCTGGCCTGGTTCATTACCTAGAACCAAATCCAATATAGCCTCCCCTCTTGTTGGCCTGTCGACATATTGTGTCAGGAAACCCTCCTGCACACATTGTACAAACACCGACCCATCTAATGAACTCGAGCTATAGCTCTCCCAGTCAATATCTGGGAAGTTAAAGTCCCCCATAACAACCACCCTGCTACCTTCACTCTTTTCCTGAATCATCCTCGCAATATTATCCTCTATTTCTCTAGGACTATTAGGAGGCCTGTAGAAAACACCTAACAGGGTGACCTCACCTTTCCTATTTCTAACCTCAGCCCAAACTACCTCAGATGGCAAGTCCTCTTCCATCGTCCATTCCACTGCTGTGATACTGTCTTTGACAAGTAATGCCACGCCTCACCCTTTTTTACCCCCATGTCTGATCCTACTAAAACATTTGAACCCTGGAACGTGCAACAGCCATTCTTGTCCCTGTTCTACCCACGTCTCTGTAATGGCCACAACATCGAAGTCCCAGGTACCAACCCACGCTGCAAGTTCACCTACCTTATTCCTTATACTTCTGGCATTGAAGTATACACACTTCAATCCACCTTTCTGGTTACAGGCACCCTCCTTAGAGATCGCTGCATTATTCCTAACCTCCCTACACTCAAGGTCCTGTACCCTAAAGCTACAGTCCTGGTTCCCATGCCCCCGCGGAGTTAGTTTAAACCCTCCCAAAGAGCACAAGGATACTGGTGCCCCTCAGGTTCAGGTGTAGCCCATCCTTTTTATAGAGGTCCCACCTTCCCCAGAAAGGACCCCAGTTGTCCAGAAACCGGAATCCCTCCCTCCTGCACCATCCCTGTAGCCACGCATTTAACTGCTCTCTCTCCCTATTCCTCGACTCTCTATCACGTGGTACGGGTAACAAACCAGAGACTACAACTCTGTTTGTTCTAACTCGGAGCTTCCAACCTAGCTCCCTGAAAGCCTGTCTGACATCCTCACCCTTCTTCCTACCTATATCGTTGGTGCCAACGTGGACCACGATCTGGGGCTGCTCCCCCTCCCCCTTAAGGACCCGGAAAACACGATCAGCGACATCACGTACCCTTGCACCTGGGAGGCAACATACCAAACGTGAGTCCCTGTCGCCCCCACAAAACCGTCTGTCTGTACCCCTCACTATCGAGTCCCCAAGAACAATTGCTCTACCTTTCTCCACCCTACCCTTCTGAGCAACGGGGCCAGGCTCCGTGCCAGAGGCCTGAACCTCGTTGCTTGCCCCTGGTAAGTCATCCCCCCCACAAGTATCCAAAACGGTATACTTGTTCTTGAGGGGAATGACCGCAGGGGGTCCCTGCACTGGCTTCCTCCTCCCACTCCCCCTCACTGTCACCCATCTATCTTGAACTTTCGGAGTAACTACTTGCCTAAAGCTCCGATCTATGACCTCCTCTGCCTCCCGAATGATCCGCAGTTCATCCAACTCCAGCTCCAGTTCCCTAACACGGGTTTGGAGGAGCTGGAGATGGGTGCACTTCTTGCAAGTGTACTCAGCAGGGACGCTAATGGCTTCCCTCACCTCATACATGTTGCAAGAGGAACATTGCCCTCTCTGCACTGCCATCCCTCTAAAAGTAAGCTTTCCTTAAAAAAAAACAACAAAAACCAACTAAATCTAAAGAAACAAACAAGGAAAATGCAGCACTTACCCGCTAGTCACAATTGGTCTTATTATTAGGTTAGAGGAGGTGGAAGGGTGGGAGGCACTACTCGTGTAGTGCCTCGGGTGACTCGCCTGTGCGTTTAAATAAGGGGAGAGAGAGAAAAAAACCTTACCCAGGTAACCTAGCGCGCCTTCCGGGTCTGCTACCGCTTTTTTAAAGGAAAACTTTAAACTTTTAACTATTAAATAAACGACCAAACTTACCCACCAGCCGTCGCGAAGTCTTCCGAGAGACTATTGCCAATTGTTGGAAAAACCCATCTGGTTCACGAACATCCTTCAGGGAAGAAACATCCTTACCTGCTGTGGCCTACATGTGATTCCAGACCCACAGCGATCAGGTTGATTCTTAACTACCCTCTGGGCAATTAGGGATGGGCAATAAATGCCGCCCTAGCCAGCGACACCCTCGTCCTGTCACAGAATAAAGGGATAAAAACACACAGGCACCTTCTTATCATTGTTGGTGCAGAGCAGAGGGAACTTAACAATGCATCTATCGATGGGACACTTGACCCTGTAGCAGTTTCCAAAATTTTGAAAGCTTTTCATTCGCTGGGACAAAGGCCTCCTGGACATTTGAGCACAAATTCACACAACAAAAACAAAAATGTTTTACTGCCTGTGGGGATACGACTGCATTTTTAGGGAATGCAGTGAATTTTAAACATTCTGAGATTCTCAGTCGTTGTGAAGACTCCAAATAAACAAGCGTCTGGAATATTGGAGTGGCGGGGTTTGTTTTTCTGTGAATTCAGACACAGCTACTTCAGCACGGCATGAAAGCTCTGTTACTGATGCTGAGGTCCCAGATATCAGATAAAGTTAAAATGATCAGGAAGAAGGTAAAGACGGAAATAAGATGTGGCATCAGTAAATAAGTGAAGAAAAACCAATACCATAAACACTAAAAGAAAACAACAACTTGAGCTTGTAATTGTAATGCCTTTTAACTTAAACATCTGAAGGCAGATGGAATTCAATGCAGAGAAGTGCAAAGTGATACATTTTGGCAGAAGGAATTCAGAGAAGCGATGTAAATGTAAAGTTGCCGTGGTCCTACTCTCATTAGAGAGAGAGAGAGACGGCTGGCCAGGGTTTCACCTGAGGGTCACTGTGCCTCAGGCGAGGGGAGAGGGTGAGAAGGAGAGAGGCCTTCGTGGTAACCTCAACCGGTGTGAGAATTGGACCCATGTCACTCCACGTCACAAACCAGCCATCCAAGCAAACATGAACAGAAGTTGCTGGAGAAACTCAGCAGGTCTGGCAGCATTTGTGGGGAGAGAAACAGAGTCAATATCTTTACTTGCATGGCTGGCTACTGAACATGTGCAAAAGGAACTAGGTCATGGAGATGCCAGATCACATAGAATTAGATCTTCAGTTTGTAAAGGCTGCAGCATCATGTCCTCTCTTCCTGTGCCTTGTAGATCGTTACATCAGTAAAAACTCTTAATGTTCACTCCAAACAGGATAGTCCACATTGTGCAAAGACCCACTGGGCCAGAGGGCAGCTGGCAGTGACAGGGTTGTGTTGCAACTAACTTGTGAGGCCAGTGAAATCCTACTCCAGACACTGAGGGAGCACCAGAAGGGAACCTCAGCAGCGTTAATCACCGGTAAGCACTGGATATCAAGACCTGTCCAGGCACTGAGCTACAGGGAGACATAGCCCATGGAAAAGCTGAAACAGGTGTCGCAAAAGGCCCACAGCAGGGAAAGCAGCAGCTCGGCGTAATGAGGAAGGTCAGTCAGTAAAACACGACAGAATGCTCACAGAAAATCCAACCACAGCGAGTGAGCATAGAAGCTCATCAGGTCTGGCAGGATCTGTGCAGAGAAATCCGAGTTAACTCGTTCTGAGGAAGGACCACCAGACCCGCAGCATTAACTGATTCCTCTCTACAGATGCTGCCAGACCTGCTGAGCTTTTCCAGCAGCTTCTTTTTGTTTCTGGTTTACAGCATCCGCAGTGCTTTCAGATTTGTTTGAAAGTGAGCAGAGAAGCAAGGTGTGGTCCATGCTGTGAAGAGGCCTGGACTGTAGATGCTGGGAGTCAGACTCAACACATGTGAGGCTGGAAAAGTACAGCCAATTGGACAGCATCCGAGGAAGTTTCCGGCTCCTCAGACGCGGTGTGACCTGCGGTGTTTTTCCAGCATCACATTGATTGACCATGAAGAACACTGACCAGTGGGAACCCAGACCAGCCAGTGTTATAGAGAGTTACCAGCTGCTTAGAGAGATTCCAGAATGAAGCTACTGCTGCAGTACAGACCACAGCAGGGAATATGGATGGGCAGTCTGTAGGGAATATGGAGAGGTCTGTAGGGAATATGGAGAGAAGTCTGTAGGGAATATGGAGGGGAGTGTGCAGGGAATATGGAGGGAAGTCTGCAGGGAATATTGAGGGGCAGTCTGCAGGGAATATGGAGGGCAGTCTGTTGGGAATATGGAGGCAGTGTGCAGGGAATATGGAGGGCAGTCTGTAGGGAATATGGAGGCAGTGTGCAGGGAATATGGAGGGGAGTGTGCAGGGAATATGGAGGGAAGTCTGCAGGGAATATTGAGGGGCAGTCTGCAGGGAATATGGAGGGCAGTCTGTTGGGAATATGGAGGGGCAGTGTGCAGGGAATATGGAGGGCAGTCTATAGGGAATATGGAGGGATAGTGTGCAGGGAATATGGAGGGACAGTCTGTACGGAATATGGAGGGGAAGTGTGCAGGGAATATGGAGGAGGAGTGTGCAGGGAATATGGAGTGCCAGTGTGCTGGAAATATGAAGGGGCAGTGTTGAGGGAATATGAATGGGCAGTGTTGAGGGAATATAGAGAGGCAGTCTGCAGGGAATATGGAGGGGCAATGTTGAGGGAATATGGAGGGACAGTGTGCAGGGAATTTGGAGGGGCAGAGTGCAGGGAATATGGAGAGCAGTGTTGAGGGAATGTGGAGGGTGTTGAGGGAATATGGAGGGGCGGTGTTGAGGGAATATGGAGGGTGTTGAGGGAATGTGGAGGGTGTTGAGGGAATATGGAGGGTGTTGAGGGAATATGGAGGGGCAGGCCGGACACTTGCTGGGCCACATGCCAAGCCAACTGCACTGTGTTATGGACTAGGCCAGACCATTCAAAACATCCTGAAGCAGGCAACCCAGACCGTAGGTTGGCAATTTGTTTCTGTAAGTGTTCAGTGAGGAACTACCCAGAGTAAGTTGGCTGGGTGGACTACCAGGTTTTAAAACAAAAATGTATTCATAAAATCACATTATGAAACACGTAGAATAGAATAAAGCACCCCAACAGAACCCAGTCTATCCAATCTAGACTTAATTATGCTGTTCCCAATATATACAACTGTCCCAATAAACAAACCCCTTAAACACAGTAAAAGTCGAACAAAGGCTTACAGGTCAAAGTTAAGATTAGATTATTAAGTGTGGAGAGTCCATACTGATCCTCCTAAGAGTAACCCACCCAGTCCCAGACCCCTACATTTACCCCTGAATAATATACCTAACGCTATGGGTAATTTAGCATGGCCCATTCACCTAACCTGCACATCTTTAGATTGTGGGAGGAAACCCAGACAGTCAGTAGCCCGAGGCTGGAATCGAACGTGGATCTCTGGTTCTGTGAGGCAGCTGTTCTAAATACTGAGCCACTGTGCCAGCCACAAAGTGGAAGGGCTGAAGGAGAGAGAGTTTAGCACCTGTTTCCACACAGCCCACAGCTGAACTCCCTGACTATTTCCGGACTGAACTCCTCAGGTGTTGAGCTGGCCACGCCCCCTTGTCTCAGTTTACTTCGAAAAACAGAGAAGCCTTGGCCTAAAGGCTCATCTATTTACCGTATAAACAGAAATGTCTCTCAATGCTCTTTAATCTCTGTACCAAACTAGATTAATCAGAGCCGGGAGTTGTTTACGACCCCTGTGTTTAAAAAAAACCAAGGACACACTGATTGAGAAAAGGAACAAAGACCAGTTTTGTGACACAGTGGATCTGCTCCCTCAGTTGTGCTGGCCCACGTGATGCGTTCTGATGTGCAGATATTATGATAAGTGACAAGGAAACAAATTTCGAATTGGATGTGTGAGTAGATGTGCCAATTTCCTCAGAGGCTGTACCGTGGTTAGGAAAGAGAATTCTTGTCTAAAATGAGAATAAAAGGCTGAATACGTGTTTCTCTTTGTTTCGATGAAAGGTAGATCACAGATGCTGTGCAGATTAACCTTATCATCAAGTCATAGAGTCATACAGACCCTTCAGTCCAACCAGTCCAGGCCAAACATAATCCCAAACTAAACTCGTTCTATTTGCCTGTGTCTGCCCCCGATTTCGAGTAAAAAGTGAGGTCTGCAGATGCTGGAGTCAGAGCTGAAAATGTGTTGCTGGTTAAAGCACAGCAGGTTAGGCATTCCTCTTCATCAGGAATGAGACTGATGAAGGGCTCTGGCCCGAAACGTCGAATTTCCTGTTCCTTGGATGCTGCCTAACCTGCTGTGCTTTAACCAGCAACACATTTTCAGCTCCGCCCCCTATTTCTCCAAACCTTTCCTGTTCTTGAACATCTCCAAATGTCTTTTAAGTATTGTAACTGTATCTGCAACCACCACTTCCTCTGGAAGTTTATTCCACACACCAAAAACTCTTTAAGTACACTTGCAGGTGGCTCAGTGGGTTAGCACTGCTGCCTCACAGTACTAGGGACACGGGTTCAATTCCAGCCTCGGGTGACTGTCTGCGTGGAGTTTGCATGTTCTCCCCGTGTCTGCATGGGTTTCCTCCGGATGCTCTGGTTTCTTCCCACAGTCCAAAGATGTGCAGCTTAGGTAAATTGCCCATAGAGTTAGGTGCATTAGTCAGAGGGAATGGGCTGTTCTTCAGGTGGACTGGTTGGGCCGAAGGGCCTGTTTCTCCACTGTAGGGAATCTAATCTAAATTGCCCATAGTGCTCAGGGATGTGTAGGTTAGGGGTCAGTATGGACTTGTTGGGCCAAACGGCCTGTTTACACATTGTAGGGATTCTATGAAAAGTTGCCCCTCATGTTCTTTTTAAATCTTTCTCCCCTCACCTTAAAAAAATTGCCTCCTAGTCTTGAAATCCACCAAGTTTGGGAAAAGACACCTGCCATTCACTCTATCCATGGCCCTCATGATGTTGTGAACCTCCGCAAGGTTTTCCCTCAACCTCCTGCACTCCAGTGAACGAAGTCCCAGCCTCTCAGTGAAACCCTCCAGTCCCAGTAACATCCTGGCCAATCCTTTCAGTAAAAAATGAGGTCTGCAGATGCTGGAGATCACAGCTGCAAATGTGTTGCTGGTCAAAGCACAGCAGGCCAGGCAGCATCTCAGGAATAGAGAATTCGACGTTTCGAGCATAAGCCCTTCATCAGGAATAAGAGAGAGAGAGCCAAGCCGGCTGAGATAAAAGGTAGGGAGGAGGGACTAGGGGGAGGGGCGATGGAGGTGGGATAGGTGGAAGGAGGTCAAGGTGAGGGTGATAGGCCGGAGTGGGGTGGGGGCGGAGAGGTCAGGAAGAGGATTGCAGGTTAGGAGGGCGGTGCTGAGTTGAGGGAACCGACTGAGACAAGGTGGGGGGAGGGGAGATGAGGAAGCTGGAGAAATCTGAATTCATACCTTGTGGTTGGAGGGTTCCCAGGCGGAAGATGAGGCGCTCCTCCTCCAGCCGTCGTGTAGTTGTGTTCTGCCGGTGGAGGAGTCCAAGGACCTGCATGTCCTCGGTGGAGTGGGAGGGGGAGTTAAAGTGTTGAGCCACGGGGTGATTGGGTTGGTTGGTTCGGGCGGCCCAGAGGTGTTCCCTGAAGCGTTCCGCAAGTAAGCGGCCTGTCTCACCAATATAGAGGAGGCCACATCGGGTGCAGCGGATGCAATAGATGATGTGTGTGGAGGTACAGGTGAACTTGTGGCGGATATGGAAGGATCCCTTGGGGCCTTGGAGGGAAGTGAGTGTGGAGGTGTGGGCGCAAGTTTTACATTTCCTGCGGTTGCAGGGGAAGGTGCCGGGGGTGGAGGTTGGGTTGGTGGGGGGTGTGGATCTGACAAGGGAGTCACGAAGGGAGTGGTCCTTGCGGAACGCTGATAGGGGAGGGGAGGGAAATATATCCTTGGTGGTGGGGTCCGTTTGGAGGTGGCGGAAATGGCGGCGGATAATACGTTGTATGCGCAGGTTGGTGGGGTGGTAGGTGAGAACCAGTGGGGTTCTGTCTTGGTGGCGGTTGGAGGAGCGGGGCTCAAGGGCGGAGGAGCGGGAAGTGGAGGAGATGCGGTGGAGGGCATCGTCGATCACGTCTGGGGGGAATCTGCGGTCCTTGAAGAAGGAGGCCATCTGGGTTGTGCGGTGTTGGAATTGGTCCTCCTGGGAGCAGATGCGGCGGAGACGAAGGAATTGGGAATATGGGATGGCGTTTTTACAGGGGGCAGGGTGGGAGGAGGTGTAGTCCAGGTAGCTGTGGGAGTCAGTCGGTTTATAATAGATGTCTGTGTTGAGTCGGTCGCCCGAGATAGAAATGGAAAGGTCTAGGAAGGGGAGGGAGGAGTCTGAGACAGTCCAGGTGAATTTCAGGTCGGGATGGAAGGTGTTAGTAAAGTTGATGAACTGTTCAACCTCCTCGTGGGAGCACGAGGCAGCGCCGATACAGTCATCGATGTAGCGGAGGAAAAGGTGGGGGGTGGTGCCAGTGTAGTTGCGGAAGATGGACTGTTCCACATATCCTACGAAGAGGCAGGCATAGCTGGGGCCCATGCGGGTGCCCATGGCAACTCCTTTCAGACTCCCCCCCCCCACCTTTGTTATTGCAGCTGGAAGTATTCTTTGGTTAGAAGATGCAGGAGGTACTGAATCGATTCAGTGCACCAGGAATCATCATATCCAGCCCTAGGCTTGCAAATAGTTAATGTCGACCTTCCATTTCGTTGAAGAGTGGAATTCTAAATGGCAGGAGAATAAGGTGTCTGTGAAGGGGGCTGTGGGCGACATTGAAGACCTTGATTTGCTTTTTCAGGAGACAACCGCAGGTTGGACATTAGTGGAGACTGAGACTTTGAACCCCAAAGCACTCTCTGATTGGGTGCCAGACTGTGGAGAATTGTCTCTTTCCAGGAGGAAGAAAGCAACTGTAACCACAGTTTGATGACCAAAGTGTACAAGTCTGTCTGGGGAACAGGAGCAAATCCTGACACTACTCTAATCACCAAGGGAAACTTCAAATTCCACAAGGGTAGTACGTGTATGAAATGAGCTGCCAGAGGAAGTGGTGGAGGCTGATATAGTTGCAATATTTAAGAGGCATCTGGATGGGTATATGAATAGGAAGGGTTTAGAGGGATATGAGCCGGGTGCTGGCAGGTGGGTATCTGGTCGGAATGGACGGGTTGGACCGAAGGGACTGTTTCCATGCTGTACATCTCTATGACTCTATAACAAGTGTGTCAACAGCACCTGAGGTACGCTGAAATATGGAGTTAGAAAGAGTGGTCTAAGAAAATGGTTTTGCACTCACAACACGGAGTTAAGGGGATTAAAGCTTCTAGCAGGATGCCTCCCTCATGTGTGGTAGCAAAAACTAACCCATAGCAATGAATTGTTCCACACAATCATAGAATGGTTACACCACAGGAGGGGCCATTCAGCCCATTGTGCCTGCACCAGCTCACTAAACGAGCAACATTACCTCGTATCAACCTCCTGCTTTGTCCCCATGTCCTTCCGCATTCTTTTAAATAATCATTGAATGCCTCAAAACAGGATCACCCAATCTTGGACTGAACCAC
This sequence comes from Hemiscyllium ocellatum, assembly GCF_020745735.1. Lineage (NCBI taxonomy): Eukaryota > Metazoa > Chordata > Chondrichthyes > Orectolobiformes > Hemiscylliidae > Hemiscyllium > Hemiscyllium ocellatum. Next base: position 5,999,153 of record NC_083420.1, read on the forward strand.
AAGGAGAAACGTTCTTTTCAGGATCTTATAATCAACCTCTTCAGGAGAGAGACTGGATGCCATCTCACAGAATGTTTCAGGGAGCATCTCTGCGATGCACATACCAAACAACTCCACCACCCTGTGCTCGACCACTTCAACTCCGCAAGAACATGCAAGTCCTGGGCCTCCTCCACCACCAAACCCAAGTCACCTGCCAACTGGAGGAAGAATGCCTCATCTTCCACCTTGGGACCCTTCAACCACACAGTTTCAACATCACTAGTTTCCAAACCTCCCCTCCCTCCAACTCATCCCAGATCCAACCCTCCAACTCGGCACTGCCCTCTTGAATTGTCCTACCTGTCCATCTTCCTTCCCACGTATCTGCTCCACCCTCGTCTCCGACCCATTACCATCATCCCCTACCTACATCCACTTATCGCCTTTCCCCCCAGCCCCACCCCACTCCTATTTATCTCTCGGGTCCCTTACCCCCCTCCCATATTTCTGATGAAGGGCTTATGCCTGAACCGTCGATTCTCCTGCTCCTTGGATGCTGCCTGACCGGCTGTGCTTTTCTAGCGCCACACTCTCAACTCTGCCTCTCCAGCATCTGCAGTCCTCACTTTCCCCTCTTCAGGCGTCTGTGTGGGGTAGCTGGGACTTGAACTCAGACTTTCTAGCCAAAGGTAGGGACACTACCACTGTGCCACAAGACCAGCCTATCAACAGCGACCCAACAAGTTGAGAGAGAAATTCCATAACTCTGGAACTATCACCTGGAGAGGGAGGTCCTCAGCGTCAAGCTAGATCAAGCTCATCTTCACCATTCTGAGGTTCTCCAGTTGCAAAGAGCCTTGGAACAGTGTGTACCAAAACGAGATTGACATGGTGTAAAGCAGCCATGAGTTGGGGGAGCTCAGCTTTGTGAAAGAGACAGCCCAGTTACTGGCAGAAAACAAACCCCTTGGAGACTGAGAACAAAGGGCTCCAGTAGATTTCCAAACCTCCCCTACAGAGGCAGCCCACGTTCTCCAGCTGGTTGGCAAAAATCGCCCAGAGCCCAAAGCATCCTGGATAGTGCCATCCGAGGGAAACATTCTTCTACTGCCAATAAGTCAGAAGCTCACAGAGGGAAAGGAAAGGCTCGAGAGGGCTAACAAGAGTTTTGTTCAATTTTGCAGAAAACCAAAGAAGCAAATCCTTGTTAAGTGCTTGATAGAACCCACCCATGAAATTAGACCCCTTATTGTAACCCTGATATGACCCTGAGGGATTCTTGGTGTTTAAACCAGTGACAAAGAGTAGTTGTGGTTTAATGATTGGAAGAGGATGGAATTTTTTGGAGGAGGCAGAGGGTCCTAGCTTTCGGCTACAGAACCAGTGAGACCCCTGAGTCACCATTTCTCAAGAAGACTTACTGTAGAATTTGGTGTTTGGGGACTTCACAAGCCGTGAGTGTGAAGTAAGGCCCTGGAGGCGAACTGTAACAATTCCATGGAAGTTGTATTTATATGTAAGCAATATTTTATGATTCATACTTTGTAGTGCATGTGGTGTGATTAGTTGTATTAAAAATACATCTGCATAGACCTGATTGCAAACAAACTGCTGACTCATTGCCTTCAACTGCAGAACAATGAAAATAACTCACAATATTTATATCGTAACATTCAACATGCAAATCAGATGCAAGGCAAATCCGCAAAAATACCAGGATCTGAACATAAGTCGGTCCATCAGACCACTAACCACAACATTTAGATGATGCTGTTTAATTTTCAGTCGCTTTTGACCAAACTTACTAATGGATATCATGTGTTAGCGCAAAGTTAATTTCATTGTTTCACAGAGGCAGAGTTGCTAAATGGTGTATGGTGTAGTTCATCATCAAGCTGCTAATTGCTTCTTTGTCTAACTTAGCCTGTCCATTTTAAAGGCAGTCTAATTGCTGTAAACAACATTACGTTAGTGAAAGGCAATTTGCTTCTACTTCTTACATTTGTGTTTTTAAAAGATTTTACTTGTTGGAAAGACCCAATCTCACAACACGGATGATCAAGACCAGGCGACTGAATTTAGCTCATTCACCCAGAGAAACCCATATCGTCTTTCCATCATTGCATGGAGCATTTTTAAATAGTTTCAGTGTTTTGACCTTTACTGTGCTATTTCATGCATTGAATGAGGCAAAATTTCCTGACAGCCATTCCAAATATGACTGTCATGGGGTTGAACCTGTGTATCACAGTTATAATTTAGTGTGAAGAAGTGTTCAGCATCCAGTTTCTTTTTTAATCCAATTTACTACTTTATACACCGTGATAAGGCTGTTCCTTAGTCATGTCTTTTCAAGATTAAAAGGCAAAATGTTTCTCATAACTCAGTCAACTTTCTGCATCATCACTGAGCATCTTCAGGCGTAACAGTCTTCCTTACATTTGAGTGAATCGAAAAGTATACCATAATTAAAGCTGATCTGATCAGAACATACCTTTGATTTCAAATGTTTCCATGAGATAATGCAGTGCATCATTTACTTGCTTGTTTTCCCCATTGATTTCACTCATATCCTTATCGATGTCACTGCCTCTGTCTCCTGCAGTGTTCTTCACCAGATTCATTTTTCATATTCTCACCAATGTTGTGATTTACATGTCACTTGTGTTTTAAAATATACCTTTACCCCAAAATAATCTAGAACATAACAAATAAAACGTCTCAACTTGGAGACATGCCCATGTGATCTGCTTGCCATGAGGAGAGCAACTCGAACAGAAATCTATCGAAGTGAGGGTGGTCGTTTTTAACATTTGTTTTTCACAGGAAAAAGAAAAATAATTTGTTGTTTGACAAAGAAGCCACAGAGAAATAGAAGGAGCTGTTTAGCGTTGTCAGATTGAGCAGTCAGATGTCTGGGAGGTTGGTTTCTCTGTAAAAGAAAGGGAACACACCGGAGGAATTTTTCAAAATCTAAAGAGTGGAGAGTCACTAAGTGTTGGTGGTCATTGTATCCTGGAGAAGCTGTGGAGAGTGAAGCTATTGTCGAGGGCTCTGAATGTTTCAACATGGCCTGTAGGGAAGAGGTGGAGCCCTGAGAATGGACTGGGAGGAATAGTTGGGCTGTTTATATCAGAAGTAAGGTGTGTGTAAAAGTGTGTTGTAAAGTATATTTCGATCGTGTCACAGAATCCCTACACCGTGTAAGCAAGCCATTCAGCCCATCAAATCCACACCGACTCCTCAAAAGATCATCCCACCCAATCTCTGCACTTCCCACAACTGACCCACCTAGCCTGGCCAATCCACCTAACCTACACATCTTTGGACTGTGGCAGGAAACCCACACAGATGCAGGGAGATTGTCAAACTCCACACAGATAGTTGTCTGAGGCTGGAATTGAACCTGTGTCTCCAGTGCTGTGAGGTAGTGGTGCTAACTACTGTGCCAGCCAAAGTGAACATGGCAGTACTTTTATTCTCGTCTATTAATTGACCTGTTGTATTTTTCAGCACCACACCTTTCTACTCTGATCTCCAGCATCTGCAATCCTTACTTTCTTCTAGTGTACTAGTTGCCTATTAATGCTAGATCTATGTTGAATTATTACAGTAAATGTCTTAAAAAGTAAAATCTTGTACTTCACTTCTTTCTACTGGCTATATTGGAATTGCGTCTGTTTTAAGAAGTTATTGGCCTCGATGGGGGTTATTAACAATGCCTGTCCATATTCAATTTGCTCAGCTCTACCTTGTGTATGTTCACAGTTCCGGAGTTGCCTCCTCAGGTTCAGCTGCTCCTGGCAGTGAGTTGTTTGAGGGAGGATTGGACCGATTTACAGGAATCCAAGTCATTCATGAAAATTGAAACTGCTGACCCCCAGCACATTCCATTGCATTCAGCATCTCCCCTGACACAACGTCTCAAACTGGTGACAAAGGATTTCAGCCCGAAACTTTGACTCTCCTGCCCCTCCCATGCTGCCTGACCTGCTGTGCTCTTCCAGCCTCACATGTTTTGACCCTGACTTTCAGCATCTATAGTCCTTACTGTCTCCTTCTCAAACTGGGCCTTGCCGAGGTATACCTTTGGCCAATTTCTTATCAGCAGGCAGATATTATCCTGGGTGCCATATTTTACACTTGATTAATAACCTCCAACAGGTAATCTTGCCATATGGGCATTTCAGAAGTTGAAGTGGAATGGGTTGACTTCTTTACAATGAAGAGTCCAAAGTGTGGTGCTGGAAAAGCTCAGCAGGTCAGGCAACATCTGAGGAGCAGGAGATCTTCATCAGGAATGAGGCAGGGGTGCCCAAGGGGGCTGAGCGATAAATGGGAGGGAGGTGGGGCTGGGGGTAAGTAGTTGGGAATGTGATAGGTAGGTGAAGGTGGGGGTGATGGTGATAGGTCAGAGAGGAGGTTGGAGCAGATGGGTGAGAAGGAAGATGGACAGGTAGCACAATTCAAAAGGTGCTGAGTTGGAGGGTTGGATCTGGGATAAGGTGGGGAGGAGAGGAAATGAGGAAACTGGTGAATTTGACATTGATCCTCTGTGGTTGGAGTGTCACAATGTGGAAGATGAGGTGTACTTCCTCCTCCAAGTCGGATGGCTTGGATTTGGAGGTAGAGGAGGCCCAGGACTTGCATGGCCTTGGCAGAGTAGGAGGAGGAGTTGAAGTGATCGGCCACAGGGTGGTGGGGTTGTTTAGTGCGTGTGTCCCAGAGATGTTCCCTGAAACGTGTTGCGAGTTGGCGTTCTGTCTCCCCGATGTAGAGGAGACTGCATTGAGAGCAATGTACACAGTAGGTGACGTGTGCAGAGGTGCAGGAAAATCTCTGCCGGATGTGAAAGGATCCTTTGGTGCCTTGGAGGGATGTGAGGGGGCACGTGTGGGCACGGATCTTACACCTTTTGCGGTGAAAGGGGAAGGTGACAGGAAGAGAGGGTGGGTTGGTGGGGAGCTTGAACCTAACAAGGAAGTCATGGAGGGAATGGTCTCTGCGGAATGCTGATTGGGGTGGGGAGGGAAATATATCTCTGGTGGTGGGAGCTGACTGTAAGTGGCAGAAATGGCAGAGGATAATGCAATGTATCCAGTGATTGGTGAGGACCAGGGCAGTTCCGTCTTTGTTGCGCTTGGAGGGGTGGGGTTTGAGGGCGGAGGTCTGGGAAATGGAGGAGGTGTGCTGGAGAGCATTGCTGAGCATGTGGGAGGGGAAATTGCGGTCCTTGAAGTAGGAGACCATCTGGGATGTTCAGGAGTGAAATTGCTCTTCCTGGGAGCAGATATGGCTGAGGCAGAGGAATTGGGAATAAGGGATAGTGTTTTCACATGAGGGGGGCTGGGAGGAGGTGTAGTTCCAGTGGCTGTGGGAGTCGGTGGCTTTGAAATAGATGTCGGTGTTGAGTTGATCGCTGGAAATGGAAATGGAGAGGTCCAGGGAAGGAGAGGGAGGTATCTGAGATGGTCCTGGTGAACTTAAGGTCAGAGTGAAAGGTATTCGTGAAATTGACGAACTGTTCAGCCTCCTTGTAGGCGCCGACACAGTCATCAGTGTAGCGGAGGAAAAGGTGGGGAATGGTGCCAGTGTAACTATGGAAGATGGACTTGTTCCATGTATCTTACGAAGAGGTGGGCATAGCTGGGGCCTATGCAGATGCCCATGGCTACCCCGTTGGTCTGAAGAAAGGAGGAGGATTCAAAGGAGAAGCTGTTGAGAATGAAGACCAATTTAGCCAATTGAATGAGTGTGTTGGTGGATGGGTACTGGTTGGGTCAGCGGGAGAGGAAGAAATGGAGGGCTTGGAGGCCTTCGTCATGGCAATGGATGTGTAGAGGGACTGGATGTCCATGGGGCAGATGAGGCATTGGGGCCCAGGAAACCAAAAGCCATGGAGAAGGTGGTGGGTGTGGGTGGTGTCCCGAATTTATGTGGGGAGTTCCTGGACCAAGGGGGACAGGACAATGTCAAGATACGAGGAGGTAAGTTCGGTTCTTTACAATGAAGGCAACTAACAATCAGCTGTTCAAGGGCATCGAGGTAAGGGCGAGAGATCCTGACCCAGTCAGCAATGCCTACATTACACAAATGAGTAGGAAAAGAAGTATTCAGTTAATGTTAAATGACCTTCTCTCAGAGTAATGGGTTTGTGATTCTGGGTCATATTTGTCAGAACTTTAGCAGATGGTCATCATGGGTACTTCCTTAGAAACCACGTGGTCTGCCCAATATTCATTAACTGCCTTATAATATCTGTCAGAACCCCATGCATCTCAGCTGTCGCCTCATTAGTTCCAGGAGATAAATATCATGGGTCCCCGGGGATTTTTGTTTTGAACTTGTTTAGCTTATCTAAAATTTCATTAATTGTGTTGAATCTGTTAATTCTATTTGGAATATTACTGTTTAGGGAGCGCATGGGGTTCATATCCTCCCTTTTGGATATTTGCAGAAAACAATTGTTAATATATTTACCTACCTTCTGTTCATTTTCCGTTTCAGCACTTTTTGTCATACCTTCTGTGTTTTTAACAACAGAAAATACGTAAGATAGAATTGGTCCGTTAAGCTCATCATTACATGAGCAGGCTGTTAAAAAAAATACTGTCCAGTCTAATCCCCTGTTCTTCATCTTGGCCGATCTCCTTTTGTTTATGACAATTGCAGCCCCACAAATTAGCCTGAAGGGGAGATCACTGCGCTTGAGCCCATTTCCTTATTCACCAAGATCACAGGACGAGTATGGATATTATATGTTCTAAATGTGATGAGATTGCTAGAATTCATAAGATAGGAGCATTGAATCTGCTCTGCCATTTTGTCCTGGCTGATATGTTTCTCAACCCCATTCTCCTGCCTTCTCCCTGTGACCCTTGATCCCCCCTTCTTCCTGTGACCCTTGATCCCCCCTTCTCCCTGTGACCCTTGATTCCCCCCTTACCTAATCAAGAGCCTATCTATCTCCATTTTAATGACACTCAATCACTTGGTTTCCACAGCTCTCTGTAGCAATGAGACAAAAAGTGTTTTGACCGTGGGGTGCACACGCTTGCCCCCCTCCCATACCCCTATCATCCTCGATCTGAAAACAGAATCCCCACGTGAACATTGTGCCAATCATTGTAAATCAGTGTCCTGGCTTATTGACATCTTTGTTAATTTATTTTATGATTGATCCCTCATGGCTAATGTAACTAAAAGATGTTCAACTTGTTGTATTTTATGTCCAAAGCTATCCATAATTCCCCTGTCCCCTTATGCCCTCTCATTAGCCTTTGAACATATTCACTTCCATGACCCAGATCCATGATTTTTAAAGAGCTGTTTTCTTTGCATTTAGTTTTTGATAAGTTTGTTGTGCCCTGGTTCAGACGAAGTTACTGATTCTGAGTGTGCATTATTCAGTCTCGATTTGTTTTATGAAGACGCTATTTCAGCTCATCACGTGGAACTGGAACACCAATTTCACATGATTGATTCTTGCTACAAACTGGTTGATTTTCCACACATGGAGCCTGTACTGTTTCTAAAATGGCAGCAGAATGGCTTTCTCTCTGGCAAATGACTTTGTGACTCTGTGTTATTTGACATCATCAAGACTGTGAAATGGTGGCTTGTTGAGGACATTGGTCCAACTTACAATATATTTTTGGGAGTGTTAAATTCACAGCTGTGTTATCTTTTTCTGCGGGAGATGTAAATTATTGGGTTTAGGCATTGAAATAGCTGCACTGGGGCCAGTATCCTGTCATCGAGTCACCCTTTATAGACTTGAGCAGACTATATGGGTTCTGACCAGCCCCCTCACAGCCAGTCTCTAGACTGAAGAGACTCTCTGACACTCCTGTTCGTACATTTTTAAATCTTTTTTTTTGAATATTGGCAAGAATTAATCACCCTATTTGTTTATTATTAGAAAATGTATTTAATAGATTATCTCCTTTCAGGTTATTCCCTCAAACTAAAGTTGTCAGAATCCTTCTCTACTTTCCACACAAACTTAAACCAACTTTCAACTTCAGTGCCTCAAATAACTGCACAGAAGCAGGTAACCGACGACCAAGTCACCCTTTATTTGCACATGCGCAGTACCTGGGCTCAGCCCAGCCAACTCAGAGCCACTCCCTAGAGAGAGGAGACTCTCTGACTCTCCTGTTGATCTCTGTCAGCCAAGGCTCCCTGATTGGCCCAGGGTAACAACCCCCCAATCAAGGATCTCAGAGTCAATGACATCCAATCACTGCAGTAATTATAAGGTGTTGTTATAGATTTGGAGTTAATTTGTATTCATAGTGTGTTATAAATCCAGGGTACACGAAACAATATGCCATATATTGTTTGAGATCAAACTCACGATGTGGTATGTTCAGTATTTGAGTCAAATGGAGAGCAATGGGTGAGGGAGGGAAGAGGGAGAGTGGGCGAGGGTATAGAAGGGAGTGAACAAGAGGGGTGAGGGGGATGTTAGAGGGATGAAGACAAGGGGAGAGGAAGTATAGAAGGCAGGGGGCAACTTGGCATATCACCAGATCGAGTTAGCTGTGACCATTTCCATTGAGACAGAACACTTCTCTCCAGTGGTAATCTGTTACAGTTCACTCAGGGAGTCAGCGTTGCTATGGCAACCTGCACTTTATACATGCATGGTGCAGTCTGGAGCTATGGATGGTAAATGTAAAAGGAAAGATGTTATGCTTCAGTCACACAGAACGTTGAGGAGTCCAATACTATTTGCAGTTTTCCTCCCCTGTTTAAGGAAGGGGGAACAGTGCGGAGGAGGTTTACTCACCCGCTCCCTGGAATAAGTGGGGTTATATTCGAAGGCAGGCTGGGCAGACTGGACTAGAGACCAGGAAAGTGAGGGGAAACTGATTGAAATGTGAAGGATGTCTGAATACTCTTGCCAGGGTGAATGTGAACGTGGTGTTTCCTCCCGTGGGCTTGGGTCCAGAAAAAAAGGGAGGAACGAGGGCTTGCCCTTTGTGGAGAGATGTGGAGAATGTTTTTCTTTCAGAGTGTTGGAGCTCTTTGCCTCAAGGAGCAAGAGAACTGAGTATTTTTAAGATGGAGGTGGATGGTTCGGCAGGGAATCAGGGAACTGACAGGAGTAGATGGGAGTTTGGAAAACTGATTCACAAACAGAAGGGCCATGATCTTATTAAATGGGGGTCAGTCTTGAGGGGCCAAATGGTCAGCTCTGTTCCTATCTGTTCATATTGGTAAGGCTTGGATTCCTTTCATCACATGACTGATTAGGAATCTCTCTTATTGTCCATTGGAATGATTTGCTCAACTGTTTGGTTTGTACTATCCCAGAAGTATTAAGCTGCAGGCTGAGACCATTTGGCCCTCATGCCTGCATCTAGACCAGTTATGAATGCTCCTTCCTTGGCCGGTCAGTGATGGAATGAAATTTGAACTCAAAATTTGAAAGTCCGAGGGAGAGGCACCACCCACAGTGCATCGGGAGACTCCTTTCTTCCAGTGACTTGGATCAGTTCCCCAGAGACAGATTATGTGTTGCTCACTATCCAGTCAATGATGCTGACGATCTTACTGCTTTTGAAACCTTTCATTGGTCCATCCTAGAGGGGGTGGCATGGTGGCTCAGTGGTTAGCACTACTGCCTCACAGCACCAGGGGACCTGGGTTCAATTCCAGCCTTGGGTGACTGTCTGTGTAGAGTTTGCACATTCTCCCTGTATCTGCATGGGTTTCCTCCCACAGGCCAGGTGAATTGGCCATGCTAAATTGCCCATAGTGTTCAGGGATGTGTAGGTTAGGTGCATAATGTGGAATGGGTTTGGGTGGGATACTCTTTGGAGGGCAACAGGGCCTGTTTCTACACTGTAGGGATTCTATGGTGTTCTGGTTTTCAATATCCATTGTCCTTGATTAATCCCTGAATGAACAAGTGTCATTATGCTAGCAGTTTGTACACTCTGTCCCTTTGTATTTTTAAAAATATTTTGGCCATGTGATTGAACGAGTTCAGCCATGATAAACATGTCTGCCATTTTGCAAGAAAAAGGTTTTTGGTGCCACCAAGTGGTGAGTGTGAGGCATCACTTCAGGACTTTGAAGGGACCTGGTTCATTGTCAGGCACACAGTGTGAAGGTGAAATGTCACACAACTCCTGTCACATTCTCTGACCGAGGGGCCTAAAGATACAATGTTGTTAGAACTTGGAGATCGCGCATTTTTATAACATTAGTTAGTAATGAGAAAAATGGAGTTCGGTTTTAGAGTAAGCAGGTTTGGACGGTTTAAATCGTGAATGCAAGTCAGGCTGACCCCCCGTTCCTGGTTTTATCCTGATGGGTCTATGCCACGCTGCTCATGAGCAGAATTATCCTTCCCTTGGTACGATAGCTTCCACAGCCACACAAGCAGCAACATTAGCAAGAGTAGGCTATTTGGCCCCTCCAGCACCTTCTGCCATTTGATCGGATCATGGCTGATCTGACTGTATTTTGCACAGGTCGAATCCCTCGAACTCAGCACCGCCTTCCTAACCTGCAATCTTCTTCCTGACCTCTCCGCCCCCACCCCACTCCGGCCTATCACCCTCACCTTGACCTCCTTCCACCTATCACATCTCCATCGCCCCTCCCTCAAGTCCCTCCTCCCTACCTTTTATCTTAGCCTGCTGGACACACTTTCCTCATTCCTGAAGAAGGGCTTATGCCCGAAACGTTGATTTTCCTGCTCCTTGGATGCTGCCTGACCTGCTGCGCATTTCCAGCAACACATTTTCAGCTCTGTATTCTGCACACTCCACTTTTCTGTCTGAAAGCCCCCTTTCCCCTCCCTCCACCCTTGATCCTCCCGTGCTTCCTCCAGCATTGTGAATTTTACAGAGCTATCAGTGTTTTGATTTTCAGCCTTTCACTGGTCGTCTGCTTCAGTGACTTTTATAACTTTACATTTGAGGAGTGCATTACAGCAAGGAAGATTTTGATAATTCTTCAGCAGTCATTTCAGGACAGCTTATGTCAAGAACAGGCACGTTGCGTGTTGTGGAGAAGATCTGGGGGCAATTTGTCATCGTGCAGGGTTATGGGCTCTGCAGATCCTCTGAGGAACTATTGGAGCAGCCCCTGACTCTACCCTGATGGTACGAAGAGGGTATTTAAAGGGAAATCTGATCTGTCCTCTTTGCTGGAGGAAGATCAAGAGGCTGAGGTCTGAGAATGAGGGAAGGGCAGAGTTATCAATCCTCAAACAGTTACAGGAGTTAGATAGTTGTGGCTGTGTGGGGAAGGTGGGATTTGGCAATGGGCTAGCAGTGAACATGTTAGGGTTACCCTAAATCCAATTCCAAAAGAACTAGGTGGCCCTTTTCTGGCCCTGCCAACTCCCGAGTATCAGTGAGAAAGGCAAGGTATATCTGTGCAGGCCAAGTCATTGAGTGTACTTAAGACAGAAATAGTGAGGTTCTTGATTGGTAAGGGTTACAGAGAGAAGGCAGGAGAATGAGGTTTAGAAACATATCAGCCTTGGACGAATGGAAAAGCAGGTTGAATGGGCTGAATGGCCTAATTCTGCTCTTCTGTTTTACATTCTGGATTAGTGGTGCTGGAAGAGCACAGCAGTTCAGGCAGCATCCAAGGAGCAGCGAAATCTTCAGGCAGCATCCAAAGTTTTTACCTTTTCTGTTTACAGTCTAATTTGTTGAGCTTGTATCACAGTGATTTTTGGAAAGCATGTCCATTCAGTTTTGGTAGTGCTGCAGTGTGGAAGTGACAACACAAATGATTGTCTGCAGAAAGGTCTAAAGACAATAAGCCAAAACGTTGAGGATGGATTTCTCAGTGCATTGCAGAATGAGGGAATACTTGAGGAAGGAATGAAGCTAATGGTCCCAGAAGTCTATGGTGTCAAACGCTGCAGTGGTGCCTCTCTGGACAGAGCTTCACTGTTTGTTGGGTTGATGGAAGGCTGCACAATGCCAGTAGTTGGTATGTACTACTTGGAGACACTTGGTCACTTTCTTCCTTGTCCCTGATTCTGTCAACAATAGCCAGGGATCTACTCAGTGCTAGGCCCAGTTGGGGCTCTCCTACTCATCAGTTCCTTTTCCTTTTTCTTTCTCCTCTTTGTAGCTTTTTCTCTTCCCCATCCCACCCCAACTTTCCGCTGCCCTGTCCTTCCTGAAGAGAACTGGTCATGGCCGGAGCCCAGGTGTGCAGCAGAGGCTGTGGGCCGTGTGCAGCAGGAGAGTGAGTAGGTCAGAGCCTGGGTGGGAGTAGAGGGTATGTGCTGTGTGCAGCAGGAGAGTGAGGGGGCCAGAGCCTGGGTGGGAGCAGAGAGTATGTGCCGTGTGCAGCAGGAGATTGAGGGGGCTGGAGCCTGGGTGAGAGCAGAGGGTGTGGACCGTGTGCAGCAGGAGAGTGAGTAGGCCAGAGCCTGGGTGGGAGTAGAGGGTATGTGCTGTGTGCAGCAGGAGAGTGAGGGGGCCAGAGCCTGGGTGGGAGCAGAGAGTATGTGCCGTGTGCAGCAGGAGATTGAGGGGGCTGGAGCCTGGGTGGGAGCAGAGGGTGTGGGCCGTGTGCAGCAGGAGAGTGAGTAGGCCAGAGCCTGGGTGGGAGTAGAGGGTATGTGCTGTGTGCAGCAGGAGAGTGAGTGGGCCAGAGCCAGGGTGGGAGCAGAGGCTGTGGGCCGTGTGCATGGTAGAGTGAGTGGGCTGGAGCCTGGGTGGGAGTAGAGGGTGTGGGTCGTGTGCAGCCGGAGAGTGAGGGGGCTGATTTGTGGGCTGAGACCTACAGCAGTGGCGGAGTGAGCGAGCCCTGACAGAGACTGGCACATGGAGGCAGCATGTCCCAGTGTTCTGGGGCCAGCAGGCATGGACCCCTGATGGAGAGGGACTGGAAACCCAGAACTTTATGGTCACTTTAGGTTTTCATTCTGTTCCCACGCTAACCAATGATGTTTTTCTTACCCGAGTGGCCAGTGACAAGCAGTACCCTTCCCATCAAAGGACAGTGCTGTGTGATCAAACAGAGGAGAGGGCAGGGATTAAATCAAAATAGAGTTGGGGGGGGAAATAATACACTCCACTCCCTGCGGTGCCCACCTCTCCCTGAACAACTCCAGGGTGTTGGTGGACACCGCGTGCTCCTTCTCCAAGGACACCCAGGCTCTAACGTAACCGCAGAAGAGGGGCAGGCAGTCGGCCCTAACGACTCTCTCCACGGCCCGCTGCCTGGACCTGTTTATGGCCAGTTTGGCCAGGCCCAGGAGCAGACCCATGAGGAGGTCTTCAGACCTGCCCTCCCTCCTCCGTACCGGGTGCCCGAAGATCAGGAGGGGCAGCACGGTGGCACAGTGGTTAGCACTGCTGCCTCACAGCGCCAGGGACCTGGGTTCAATTCCCGCCTCAGGTGACTGACTGTGTGGAGTTTGCACATTCTCCCTGTGACTGCGTGAGTTTCCTCTGGGTGCTCCGGTTTCCTCCCACAGTCACAAAGATGTGCGGGTCAGGTGAATTGGCCATGCTAAATTGCCCGTAGTGTTAGGTAAGGGGTATATGTAGGGGTATGGGTGGGTTGTGGACTTGTTGGGCCGAAGGGCCTGTTTCCACACTGTAAGTAATCTAATCTAATCAGGAGCGTGGGACTGAAGTGCAACCAAAAGCAGAGGAAAAAGTTTTTAAGAAAATCAGAAAGGGAGCAAAAAAGTGCAAACACCCACACCCGATATACTTGGTCCACGGACTCCACAGCACCACAGAACAAGCAGTTGGGCTGGGAGTCCGTGAACCTCCGCAATCTGCGGTTACAGGGGACCGCCACATGCAATACCCTCCACCCCAGATCCCCGAGAGAAAGAGGGAGAACTCCCACATAGAGCGCCCTCCACTGGGGATCTCCACCGCCCGGTGGCAAATGGGCACGCCAAGGCGTACCGATCATGTTTACAGTGAAGCAACACTGAAAGGATCTGTGCCCAAGTACCCTGTACCTAAGATGGCGCCGAGAGGCAACATTGCAACCTTATGACTGCGCTCATTCCAGTGCACAAGATAATAAAAGCTGTTCTAGACTATTCCATTCAACATGCCAGTCCATGAAGGATTTTTAAATGTTCTCTTCAGAGTCCCAATTTCCTTCCCTGATCTGAAAGATCTTTGTGTTTTTTCAGTCTTAATTTTATTTTTGGGTTATCTTCATTTGAACAGAGACCCTTCCCCTTTCCTTTATTGTTGCTGTTGACCTTTCCTACCAGAATATTGGCTTCAATATTGTTCAGCCTCAGTGGTGTAATGTTTCTTCCACCAGTCCTTCACTGATAGATTTACTTTATTGATCTATTCATTCCCCATACCAATTAAGACTTACCTTTACTGGAAATCCAGAAATTATCTCCTTTTTAATTAGCACCTCGTTCCTAAAGGCCTCAAGAGTGCTCTTTCAATGTCATTCCAATGTGAATCACAACAATTGGCCTGCCCTTTCCCTCTGCAGCTACTTTGAGATGTCCATTACCCTGGTGCTGGGCATGTAACACACTCTTAACACAACTTCAGAAGCTACTTTCCATTGTTTCATTATTGAATCACTCTCTCTCTCATACACACTTACACAACACACATACACAGATGCACATACACACATACATGCACACACACACACACCCGCAGATACATATATACATAGTCTCACACATGCGCGCAGGCACAGACACCCGCAGACACATATATACATATATACATAGTCACACATACACGCGCACGTTCGCACACATGCACACACACACACTCACACCTATACACACAGACACACACACACACTCACACCTATAGACACAGACACACACTCACACCTATACACACAGACACACACACTTACACCTACACACACAGACACACACACACACATACACATACACACACACACACACATACACATACACATACACACACACAGAAAGTACATCATACCCATTGCTCAGGTTCAAATTCAGCAATTCCTGTTTTCATGACTCCCCCAGCCTGATCACTATTCTCACATGGTGCTTATTCCACAGCTGCATCTCTGCACTTGGTATGTTCTAAGGTCAATGTTCCAGATATTTCCCTGTTAATGACCAGGCCAGACCCACTCAAAATGTTTGAAGAAGGTAGCCTAGACACTAACTTTGTCTTATTTTTAAGGTAAATGTAAACCGATACAATGCGACTGGTCAAACTACTCGAAATTTAGCAAAACACAATTAGAATCCCTACAGTGTGGAAACAGACCCTTCAGCCCAAAACGTCCACATGAAAAGTAACCCACCCCTTACCTATACATCTTGAACACTATGGGCAAATTAGCATGGCCAATTCACCTAATCTGCACATCTTTGGACTCTTGGAGGAAACCAGAATATCCAGAGGAAACCCACACAGACACGGGGAGAATGTGCAAACTCCACACAGACAGTCACCCGAGGCTGGAATCAAACCCGGGTCCCTGGTGCTGCGAGGCAGCAGTGCTAACCACTGAGCCACCGTGCCACCCAACACTGTAGCTAAAATACAACCAAAGAAAGAGGACTTAAACTCTAACCGAAGACTTAACAGAATAAAAGATACAGTAACTATTACTAAGTAACTGTTTCAATATACATCCCATAAACACACTTTTGGCAAAAAGGCAGATTCAGAAAGCAGATGTTTGTCTCACATACATCCAGCAGCCTAGGAACAAAACCCATAGCTTTGGGCTGCAATCGAGAGAGGGAAAAATAGCTTCCAATTCTTCAAGCTCACAAACTAAAAACCAGAAATCCTGGGTCTATGAGAGCTGACCACACCCCACCAGGCTGCTTCTATTGTTCCAACTTTAAAAAAAAACCCAAGGCCTCACGAGCTGTTTACTTTATCACAGGTAGCTCAGCACCTCCCGTCCAATCCCTCTCTTAGAAGAAATCAGGACAAAATAACTTCTGAAAACCACAACATCATCCCTCTCCCTCTTGAGACACACTCCCATGACTTTGAGCTGGAGTAACTCAAGAGTCAGACACAGACAACCCACAAATCTCTTCATCTTGCTTCATTCTGTTTAAGTTGCCATTATCTGTAAGACAATGATTGGTTCACAAAGCTCTACCCTGCTCTCTCCTCCGATATATTGAGGCTGCATCAAGAGTCAGTGAACTAACCAGTGGGTCATTTCGTCTGGGAGACCAAACTGATTAACTCCATTTAATTTTGATGATTCCAGTTACCAAATAGACATCATAGGCTTGTATACCCTTGAGTTTAGAAGACTGAGAGGGGATATGATTGAGACATATAAGATTATTAAAGGATTGGACACTCTGGCAGCAGGAAACATGTTTCCGCTGATGGGTGAGTGCCGAACCAGAGGACACAGCTTAAAAATACGGGGTAGACCATTTAGGACAGAGATGAGGAGAAACTTCTTCACCCAGAGAGTGGTGGCTGTGTGGAATGCTCTGCCCCAGAGGGCAGTGGAGGCCCAGTCTCTGGATTCATTTAAGAAAAAGTTGGATAGAACTCTCAAGGATCGTGAAATCAAGGGTTATGGAGATAAGGCAGGAACAGGATACTGATTAGAAATGATCAGCCATGATCATATTGAATGGCGGTGCAGGCTCGAAGGGCAGAATGGCCTACTCCTGCACCTATTGTCTATTGTCCATTATGTGATAAGGAGCCAGATACAGACCTAGACTTTGTTTGTTATTCCTTCACTGTACATGTTGTCTGAGATATCATCAGAGACCATTCTCTTGGTACACTTTACACAGAGAATTAACCTAGCTCAAAGCACTGGCGTTTGATTACTTCATAAATCACAGTTATTTATTTATTTATGAATTTAATTGAATAATATCATAATTAAAAATTCTGGTAGTAATTAATCTTGTGGCGTCTTACAAGTAATGGTGTCATAATTGAGAAGGGAAGGATAAATTATAACAGAGACAGTATTCATTTATTAAAGTGCCAGGATATTGTGATTTACTACTGTGCGTATTTGTCTGGTTATCAACAGAAGGGAAAAGTGATGACTCACGTAGAAATGTGATCCCTGTACATCCACAGTATATACCATCGTTATTGATGATCACTGCCTAACCAGTCTGATCGGTCACCCAGGAAATTCTGTGTCACTGATGCTGGGTTCTGGGAGTCCATATGAGGCTGAAGAGGCTGATCCCATCTCCAACCCCATCTCCAACCACACATTTGACAGGTGGTTCCGGAAGATGGAAGTGGTTCTTGGCCTCAGCACTATTGGTATTCCTTTCTCTGGTTCCTTTTCCCTATTTCCTCCTGCAAATGGGTCTTCCAAAGGACTGTGTCCCTTCAAACAGGAGCTCCCTCCAAGGTGGGTTCTTCTGAGCAAGACTTTCCCTTTCGTTGCTCTCTGTTATATTTCTTGGCGGAATGCCTTCAGGGGGATTTTCAAATGTTTCCTTTGACCTCCTCTCCATGAGCTGGGTGAAGAGGACTTTTGGAACTCAGCTGGTCACCATGAAGAGTTGGACCTATCCCCCCTCCCTGGGCAGGTGGTGGGGATGGGGTGGAGGGGGTTCCTCGGTTCCATGGTCAGCCAATAAGCATTCACAATCGGTCTGGCTGTTTGAGACTTCATTCTTTAGTTCTTCACATGGCTGGGTACAGAGCATCTGGAAACACAGAGGATGTACACATCCATATTCCTCGGAGGAGCTGCACACATGGCTTAGTACAAAGACATTTTTATACTTTTTTCATAGTACATTCAAACAATTACCAATCAATACATGATATTGCTTCATTGACAGTTACCTGGTTCAATGATATTTCCTGGGAACCAACTTATGTTCCAATGATTAGCTCATTCTTATCTCACGAACTGAGCCACTGCATCTGCACCCGAAGGTCAGCTAGTAAGGCTAGTACTTTCTTATCTTGTCAAGTTTCTTCTATACTCTAAAGGGTGCATTGTCCGCTCATCTCTTTTTGCAGCAGTTTGTGGTTAGTCATTTCTGCAACTCTAGCAGAATTAGCAGTGAGCAGCCTAGAAGCCATTTTGTTGTAATGCTTGCATCGAGAAGCCATTTTGCTGTAATGCTTACATCGAGAAGCCATTTTGTTGCCACCTGAGTTACCAAGAGCATCAGTTAGGTGGTTGACACTGACTATAACTAGTCACCTCAGCCAGTATTTAGGTTTCAGATTCTCAACCCCATTATAGGAAGGATCTGGAAACTTTGGAAAGTGTTCAGAGGAGATTTACCAGGATGTTGCCTGGTATGGACGGAAGGTCTTACAAGGAACATTTGAGGGACTTGAGATCACTATAAAAAATTGTACTGTACAAGATCACTACAGAAAATCCTGCTGTACAAGATCACTACAGATAATCATTCTGTATAAGATCGCTATAGATAATCATTCTGTACAAGATCACTAAAGATAATCATTCTGTACAAGATCACTATGGAAAATCATGATATCCGTTCAGTAAACATTTGCATTATCCAAACAACTTGTCCAAACAATTTGTCAATCGCGTTACAGCCAATTCATGCTGACAAAATGTGTATTATAGCGGAACGACCTGCATGTCAAAATTGCATTAATTAATTAAGATGATAAGTTGGGATAGAGCTGGGAAACAGTCGATAATAACTCAAAGTAAATTGGTCTAAGCTTACCATGGAGTCCAATTTTCTTACCTTTGTTCTGGTGAGGAAATCAAAGAGAAATCACTAAGTATTTAGTACCGTTTATTGAAATGTTTTCTGACATTACCTGGTGAAATATCAATTGCTTTATATTTAATTAAACAAACACATGTCTGGGACTGAATAGACCAAATGACTGTGACTTCTTAAGGTTGCATTTCATTGTACTTGCTAAATTTCAAAAGCAAGACATGGGATGATCCTCCTGACAATAGCTTGTGAATTTGAACGTAATGACGTGACCTATTTTCTTTATCAAACTCCATCCTACCGTGATGACTTTTGGTTTAAAAGACAAAATAATTCTGGCCTGAGAAACAGCTTTTAGAAATCATTTTTATTCTGTAACAAACTGCTCACTGTTTACATCAAGGTCTGTCAATGTGTGGTGGACAATGACTTGGACGGTAGGCTGCAATGATGCTGCCAGGCTCTTTCATCTCAAGTGTGAGTTCAAAGTGGTTATTATGATGTGAAATGAACTGCCTGGAAGATGGTGAAAATAGATCCAACAGTAGTTTGCAGTCAGCTGTGAGGTAGATACTTGCAATGGGAAAGTATTGGAGGGTAGCAGGGAAAGAGCAGGAGAGTGAGACTAATTGGTTAGACAATAGACAATAGGTGCAGGAGGAGGCCATTCTGCCCTTCGAGCCTGCACCACCATTCATTATGATCATGGCTGATCATCCTTAATCAGTATCCTTTTCCTGCCTTATCTCCATAACCCTTGATTCCACAATCCTTGAGAGCTCTATCCAACTCCTTCTTAAATGAATCCAGAGACTGGGCCTCCACTGCCCTCTGGGGCAGAGCATTCCACACAGCCACCACTCTCTGGGTGAAGAAGTTTCTCCTCATCTCTGTCCTAAATGGCCTACCCCTTATTTTTAAGCTGTGTCCTCTGGTTCGGGACTCACCCATCAGCGGAAACATGTTTCCTGTCTTCAGAGTGTCCAATCCTTTAATAATCTTATACGTCTCAATCATATCCCCTCTCAATCTTCTAAACTCAAGGGTATACAAGTCCAGTTGCTCCAATTTTTCAACGTAAGATAGTCCCACCATTCCAGGAATTGACCTCATGAACCTATGCTGCACTCCCTCTATAGCCAGAATGTCTTTCCTCAAATTTGGAGACCAGAACTGCACACAATATTGAATTGCTCCTCTGCAGAGCCACAGCTGGTTGGATGCATTGTTTCACTTCATCTCTAGTTTATACCATTCACTTGATGAGGCCATCGCTGGCTGGACCAGCATTTATTACCCACCCTCTGGTGGTGTCACGCTGCAGTACTCAGGGTGCTGAGGACATCCACAACTGTTCTCCCTGGGGTGAGGGTTTTCAAGAGTAGGGGGCATATTTATAAGGTGAGGGGAGAAAGATTTAAAAAAGACATGAGAGGCCATCTGTTTCTACAGACAGTGCATGGAGTGCACTCCCAGAGGAAGTGGTGGATGTGGGTGCAGTTACAATGTATAAAAGATATTTGGATAAGTGCATGAATAAGAAAGGCTTGAAGGGAGATGGGCCAGGAGCAGGCAGGTGGGACTAGTTTAGTTTGAGATTATGTTCGGCATGGACTGGTTGGACCGGGGGGTCTGTTTCCGTGCTGTATGACTCTATGACTCTAAGTGTTGTTAGGAAGCACATCCCAAGACATGCACCCAGTGGTACTGGAGGTGTATCAATGTCTACATCAAAATGGTGAGGGGTTGGAGGGGAACTTGCAAAGGATGATATTCCCATGCACCTGCTGTCCTTGCCCTTCTCTGTGGTAGAGGGTTTGGAAGTGGCTGTCTAAGGAGCCTTGGTGAATTACAGCAGTGTATCTTGTTGCTGGCACATATTGCAGCTGCTTGCTACTGGTGGTGGAGGCACTGACTGCTGAAGCTGGTGAACGAGGTGCCTTTGTACTAGGTAATGCTGAGCACCTTGAGTTTCCTGTAATGCATAAAACCTGATTCAATTTCTGTTCAAATCACTGTTGCACAGCTGTAAAAGAAAAGGAATGTAAATAAATCTTATTGCAATATCTCAAACATTAAATGCAATTTGATGGTTCATCTTCAGTTGATATTTACCAGGAACGTTGAACACGATGTCAGCTATTCCCACTATGGAGCAGCCTTAACATATGAAAGAAGGTCATGGGTTCAGATCTAACTTCAGAAAACTGATATATAAATCTAGGAAGGGCCTGGGGAGTGGAGTACTCCCTGGTATCCTGACTAGGAATGATCAGCCATGATCATATTGAATGGCGGTGCAGGCTCGAAGGGCTGAATGGCCTACTCCTGCACCTATTGTCTATTGTCTATAGCATTTATCTCTCAACATCACTGTCTAATCATGATCTCTTTGGTGTTTCTGTGATTTTGCTGTGTGTAAACTGGTTGCTATGTTTCTCAGGTGAGACAAGTGACTACACTTGAGCCTGAAAATGTTAATAAGTGACTGGCTTGGCCATGACGTATTGTATTGATGTCACAGGGACATGAGGAGGATAAAGAAGGAACTTTTAGGAGATAATCTGGGCTTGCATATTTCTAACAGTCTCTATTATAATAAAGTTAGAGACAAAAAAACCTGCAGATGCTGAAATCCAAGGTGGACAGGCAGGAGGCTGGGGGAACACAGCAAGGCAGGCAGCATCAGGAGGGACAGGCAGGAGGATGGAGGGACACAGCAAGGCAGGCAGCATCAGGAGGGACAGGCAGGAAGCTGGAGGGACACAGCAAGGCAGGCAGCATCAGGAGGGACAGGCAGGAGGCTGGAGGAACACAGCAAGGCAGGCAGCATCAGGAGGGACAGGCAGGAGGCTGGAGGGACACAGCAAGGCAGGCAGCATCAGGAGGGACAGGCAGGAGGCTGGGAGAACACAGCAAGGCAGGCAGCATCAGGAGGGACAGGCAGGAGGCTGGGGGAACACAGCAAGGCAGGCAGCATCAGGAGGGACAGGCAGCAGGCTGGAGGCACACAGCAAGGCAGGCAGCATCAGGAGGGACAGGCAGGAGGCTGGGAAAACACAGCAAGGCAGGCAGCATCAGGAGGTTCGGGCAGGAGGCTGGGGGAACACAGCAAGGCAGGCAGCATCAGGAGAGACAGGCAGGAGGCTGGGGGAACACAGCAAGCCAGGCAGCATCAGGAGGTTCGGGCAGGAGGCTGGGGGAACATAGCAAGGCAGGCAGCATCAGGAGGGACAGGCAGGAGGCTGGGGAAACACAGCAATGCAGGCAGCATCAGGAGGGACAGGCTGGAGACTGGGGGAACACAGCAAGGCAGGCAGCATCAGGAGGGACAGGCTGGAGGCTGGGGGAACACAGCAAGCCAGGCAGCATCAGGAGGGACAGGCAGGAGGCTGGGGGAACACAGCAAGCCAGGCAGCATCAGGAGGGACAGGCAGGAGGCTGGGGGAACACAGCAAGGCAGGCAGCATCAGGAGGGACAGGCAGGAGGCTGGGAGAACACAGCAAGGCAGGCAGCATCAGGAGGGACAGGCAGGAGGCTGGGAGAACACAGCAAGGCAGGCAGCATCAGGAGGGACAGGCAGGAGGCTGGGGGAACACAGCAAGGCAGGCAGCATCAGGAGGGACAGGCAGGAGGCTGGAGGGACACAGCAAGGCAGGCAGCATCAGGAGGGACAGGCAGGAGGCTGGAGGGACACAGCAAGGCAGGCAGCATCAGGAGGGACAGGCAGGAGGCTGGAGGGACACAGCAAGGCAGGCAGCATCAGGAGGGACAGGCAGGAGGCTGGAGGGACACAGCAAGGCAGGCAGCATCAGGAGGGACAGGCAGGAGGCTGGAGGGACACAGCAAGGCAGGCAGCATCAGGAGGGACAGGCAGGAGGCTGGAGGGACACGGCAAGGCAGGCAGCATCAGGAGGGACAGGCAGGAGGCTGGAGGGACACAGCAAGGCAGGCAGCATCAGGAGGGACAGGCAGGAGGCTGGAGGGACACAGCAAGGCAGGCAGCATCAGAAGGGTTACACCCGAAACATTGACTTCTCCCACCTCCGATTGCTAACGTACTAAAAGCTGAAAGAACTGGGGATGCTGTCAATCAGAGAGAAAAACAGAAATTGCTGGAAAAGCTCTGCAGGTCTGGCAGCATCTGTGGAGAGAAATCAGAATTAATGTTTTGGGTCGTGTTCTGATGAAGGGTCACTTGACCCGAAACATTAACTGTGATTTCTCTGCACAGATGCTGCCAGACCTGCTGAGCTTTTCCAGCAATTTCCGTTTTAGTCTGTCTTAAAGTCGGTCAAATTCACATAATCTGTAAACAGTTGCCCTAATGCAAAAGCAACTCGTATTTTTTCACACAAGTGTCTTTTAGTTACCCCAGAAACATGGCTATCCTCAGGCACGTGAGACCACCTCAGTCATGAAGGAAGCCACAGCACTTCCTAAGGATCTAAGTGACGTGGGATGGTGTGTGGTCACAAAAGGCGCTATCAAAATGGACATCACTTTCAAGGAAGTCATTCAAGGCAATCATTATAATTACTGCTGATGTGGTAAAGTCATTTATGGATTTTGATATGCTGTGGGAGCTTGGGTGAGAAATCCAAATGAATCGATCATAACTACACTTTGATTCACGCTGGGATGTGAAACTGACATCTATCTTATGCAATTAATCTTGATTTTGACTAGCTTTGTAAATCAATTTTAATATCCTAAATGTGCTTAATTATAATGCATACAGCTCATCAATTCAACTTGATGTACATCGCCCGCAGCATATAAAGTATACTTTCTGAATTTATCACTTTTAAATCACAAAAAAATTTGAAATTAACTTTGATGCCACATACACTAATGCAAATTATATTGATGCTGTAAAACTCATCAGGTTAGTTAGATTTTAATTGCCAAGAAAAATTGGAACATTTAGTGATAATGATCGTGAATGATTAATGGTGATAAATTCAGTTTTAATGATTACATACTGTTTTCTATAGATAAGTCATTATAGTGGCCTCAGACTTACTTAATTCTTGATGTGCATTATGTTTCATGAATGTTAATCTTTCTAACCCTGTTCAGCGTTAAAATCTATATAACAAAGGACTGTAGTCTTTGAATGAATGAAGTCTTTGAATACTTCCATCATCTTAAATCCTAATCTTCCAGTAAGGAGCAAAATTCCTTTCTGTGAAGCATCAAGAGAAATTGCTCTTTGTATCCTGGAATATTTATTTCTCTTCTGAAGACCGCAGTGATGTATTTCAGGAAGGTTTAGTCGTGTGGAGATGGAGGCATAGTTAAATATTTCACTAATTCTGGAATGATTGAATTGGATTGAACTTTGCAGCAAGTTTTGGAAATGTAATAAAAGCATGTTGGTTGAAGGGCAGGCAATTGATTGAACAGAGTTTGCCAATTTATTCTCTGCCAGCTGTAACTTTTCTTCTTTGAGAAGTAGCCCTGGTCTTTGTTGCAATTTAAATTTGCATGTAGCATAGAATTGGGAAGGCAGTGCAGCGTGGAAAAACGGTCTTTGGTAAGAAGGTAAATGTTTGCATCATATCTATTTTTGTTTGCTTAAATATCTAATTGCTTGGGCATTTTACCATGATTAATGTGGTGTTAACAAGCCTAAACATTATTGGAAAACACTGTGACCAAAGTCGAGTCCTCCAGCCGATGATTAATGTCTGCTCTCACTACACGCACGGTCTCTGAGAATAAATGGCCCAGTGTGTTCGCACAGCAGCCCATGAAAAGGATGAACTTACCCAGACCATTGGGCCAGCTGTATTTGTCTATGAAACTACCCCTTCTACCTTTGTTAGTCATTTATTTATTCCAAATCAACCTGTTTAGAGATGTGATGACACAACTCTGGAACACCTGGGTAGTGAAATCCAGGCCTCCTGGTTCAGAGATAGGGACACTACAACAGGGGTCCTCAGCTGTAATTTATTGTCGTGGAGTCAGAGAGTCATACAGCATGGAAACAGACCCCAGTCCATGTCAAACATTATCCCAAACTAAAATACCTGCCTGCCCCTGGTCCATATCCCTCCAAACCTTCCCTATTCATGTACTTATCCAAATGACCTTTAAATGGTGTAACTGTGCCCACATTCACCACTTCCTCTGGAAGTACATTCCACACATGAGCCATTCTCCTTATGCCTTTTTAAAACTTTCTCCTCTCACCTTAAAATTGTACCCCTAGTCTTGAAAGCTCCCATCCTCGAGTTGTCGAGTCATAGAGATATATAGCATGGAAACAGACCCTTCGATCCAACCCATCCATGCTGACCAGATATCCCAACCCAATCTAGTCCCACCTGCCAGCACCCGGCCCATATCCCTCCAAACCCTTCCTATTCATATACCCATCCAAATGCCTCTTAAATGTTGCAATTATACCAGCCTCCACCACATCCTCTGGCAGGTCATTCCATACATGTACCACCCTCTGCATGAAAATGTTGCTCCTCAGATCTCTTTTCTATCTTTCCCCTCTCACCCTAAACCTATGCCCTCTAGTTCTGGACTCCCCGACCCCAGGGAAAAGACTTTGCCTATTTATCCTATCCATGCCCCTCATGATTTTGTAAACCTCTATAAGGTCAACCCTCGACCTCCAACGCTCCAGGGAAAACAGCCCCAGCCTATTCAGCCTCTCCCTAGAGCTCAAATCCTCCAACCCTGGCAACATCCTTATAAATCTTTTCTGCACCTTTTCAAGTTTCACAACATCTTTCCGATAGGAAGAAGACCAGAATTGCACGTAATATTCCAATAGTGGCCTAACCAATGTCCTGTACAGTCACAACATGACCTCTCAACTCCTGTACTCAATATTCTGACAAATAAAATAAAGCATACTAAATGCTTTCCTCACTATCCTATCTACCTGCAACTCCACTTTCAAGGAGTTATGAACCCATACTCCAAGGTCTCTTTGTTCAGCAACACTCCCTAGGACCTTACCATTAAGTGTATAAATCCTGCTAAGATTTGCTTTCCCAAAATGCAGCACCTCGCATTTATCTGAATTAAACTCCATCTGCCACTTCTCAGCCCATTGGCCCATCTGGTCCAGATCCTGTTGTCATCTGAGGTAACCCTCTTCGCTGTCCACTACACCTCCAATTTTGGTGTCATCTGCAAACTTACTAACGCTACCTCTTATACTCACATCCAAATCATTTATGTAAATGACAAAAAAGTAGTGGACTCAGCCCCGATCCTTGTGGCACGCCACTGGTCACAGGCCTCCAGTCTGAAAAACAACCCTCCACCACCACCCTCTGTCTTCTACCTTTGAGCCAGTTCTGTATCTAAATGGCTGTTCTCCCTGTATTCCATGAGATCTAACCTTGCTAACCAGTCTCCCATGGGGAACCTTGTCGAACGCCTTACTGAAGTCCATATAGATCACATCTACTGCTCTGCCCTCATCAATCCTCTTTGTTACTTCTTCAAAAAACTCAATCAAGTTTGTGAGACATGATTTCCCACACACAAAGCCATGTTGACTGTCCCTAATCAGTCCTTGCCTTTCCAAATACATGTACATCCTATCCCTCAGGATTCCCTCCAACAACTTTCGCACCACTGATGTCAAGCTCACTGGTCTATAGTTCCCTGGCTTGTCCTTACCACCCTTCGTAAACAGTGGCACAATATTAGCCAACCTCCACTCTTCCGGCACCGTACCTGTGACTATTGATGATACAAATATCTTAGCAAGAGGCCCAGCAATCACTTCTCTAGCTTCCCACAGAGTTCTAAGGTATACCTGATCAGGTCCTGGGGATTTATCCACCTTCATGCATTTCAAGACATCCAACACTTCCTCCTCTGTAATACGGACATTTTGCAAGGAGTCACCATCTATTTCCCTACATTCTATATCTTCATCCTAGGGAAAAGATAATGACCATTCACTCTATCTATACCTCTCATTATTTTATAAACTTCTATAAGATCACCTCTCAACCTTCTACGCCCCAGTAAATAAAGTCCCAGCCTATCCAGCCTCTCTTTATAAGTCAAACCTTCCATACCCAGTAACGTGCTGGTAAATCTCTTCTGAAACCTCTCCAGCTTGGAAAATCATAGAAGCTGTTTTTCCTGTTTATTCAGTCATGGGACATGAGCATCACTGGCTTGGCCAGCATTTGTTACCCATCCCTAGTTAATGTAGAACATAGAACAATGCAGCACAGTACAGGTCCTTCAGCCCTTGATGTCGTGCTGGCCTTTTATCCGACTCTGAGATGAGATATTGTCCTTGAGAGGGTGGTGGTGAGCTGCCATCTTGCAGCACTGCGCTCCATGGAGGTGGAAGGTACAACCTCAACGTGGGTAGGAAGGCAGCAGCGATGATTTTCTGATGTGTTGCTTGTTTGACAGGAGCAGCGAGTGGACCAGAGTGTTTTGAGATTTCTACTGGAGTGTCTGTTGTCAGTATTGTGAGACCGTGAAGCTGTGATTGCACTGCTGTTGCCATGCATGTTCCTGCTCATGGGGACAAGGTGTACCATTTGACTCTTTGGACACCGCCCGTGATTTCTGATGAGGTGGGTTTGCATCTCTGACAGGTCTGATCGGTCCTTCTCTCGCAATCTCCTCTTTGGAGACAGAAGCTCCTGGAAAGATCGATCGTTAGTTGGTCATGCTTCAGATGTTGGGCTATCAGGGAAGATCCCTGTTAAATTTCCCATGATTCTTTTGCTGGTAGGTTAATGATAATTAGCAAAGCATAGAAAAAAACCATCTCATGATGAGTTGTGATAATCTGGAATTTACTGCCTGAAAAGGTGCAGCTGTCAGTTTATGTATTGCTAACTTTGTAACCGGGATTGAATCGATCAACATAAGGAATAGGAGCAGGACTGATCTGTTATCTATCATGTCTGCTTTACTAGTCAATATCTCAACTTCATGTACCTGCCGCCTCCTTATATCCTTTTTTTTATTCATTTGTTAGATGTGAGCATTGCAGGCTGGGCCCAGCATTTATTGCCCCGTCCCTAGTTGCCCCTTGAGAAGGTGGGAGTAAGCTGCCTTCTTGAACCGCTGCAGTCCGTGTGCTGTGGGTTGACCCACAATGCCCTTCAGGAGGGATTCCAGGGTTTTGACCCAGTGAACTGAAGGAACGGTGATTTTTTTCCAACTCAGGATGGTGAGGGGCTTGGAGGGGAACTTGCAGGGAGTGCTATTCTCATACATCTGCTGCCCTTGTCCCTCTAGATGGAAGTGGTTGTGGGTTTGGAAGGTGTTACCTAATGATTTTGGCTGAATTTCTTGACCAAAATATGTGTAAATCCAGTCTTAAATATGCTCTCCCACGGTGAATGCATAATCCTCTGAGGCAGAGAACTCCTGATTTGGTGAGACATAAAATGTCTCCACTGTTCAGACT
Source organism: Hemiscyllium ocellatum (assembly GCF_020745735.1). Taxonomy (NCBI): domain Eukaryota; kingdom Metazoa; phylum Chordata; class Chondrichthyes; order Orectolobiformes; family Hemiscylliidae; genus Hemiscyllium; species Hemiscyllium ocellatum. Next base: position 6,027,227 of record NC_083420.1, read on the forward strand.
TTGATGATTGACCCCTTCACTATAGACTGTGTTCTAGATTCTCAGACTGGGTGGGCTAGTCTCCGAACGTCCATCTGTCAGAATCATCTGTGTTTTGATGAGATCACTTCTCATTCCTCTTGACTTGAGAGAATATTGACCAAATTTTCACAGTCTATTCCCAGATGAGGGGCCAATTTATACAACTCTATCTCCCTGTAATCCTTTACAATGAAGCCTGACATACCATTGGCTTTAACTCTCTGCTGTAGCTGCATACTAACTTTCAGAATTCCTTGTACAAGGACGCTCAGATCTCTCTGGATATCAACGTTTTTAAATGTCATGCCTTCTTAAAAAGTTCTGCGTTTCTATTCCTGTGGCTGAAGTGAAAAACCTCACACTTCCCCACATTATTTTCCCGCAGCTGCCCTGTCTCTCCGAAAACCTGATAGATTCCTCGCAGCCTTTTTGCTCACAGCAGCCAGTTTAGGTCCACCCCTACCTGTCTCTTTGTCTCAGTCATTGAAACAGATGTTTGAAATGGGAGAATGAGGGTGACCGATGGAGCAAGAGCACCTAACCAGAAAGCTCCCTCAAAGAGCTAGTAGAGGCAGGGCTGGCTGAATGGCTTCCTTTTGAGCTATTGGAATCGATGTTTTGAATGATGGTGTAAATATCTCCCTGACAATTTGTTTAAAAATGCCTAGAAGTGGGATCACCAAAGGAGCGTTTGAACAAACATTATTGAGCAGGTTTGTATTTAATGAAACAGTAGGGAAGCCAAACCATTGTGTTACCTTTATCTCTGTCTTGCAAATGGAGACTAAGTTCTTATGTTAGAAATATGTAACACCAGGGACCGATTCAATTCATACTGAAACTGGCAATGGATCTCAGTTTTGTTCATCTCATTAATTTTGTTGTTTATATTTAATACAAAGAAGTGGAATTCAATGGGGACCTTGTGCAGTCAGTCTTACGGATAGCATTGTTGACACAGCTACAAAAGGATTTAAATTAGTCCTATGTGTGGTTTCTTTTAAAATGATGGCCTACATTAATGACGAGTTAGCTAGTGTTCCTCTATTGGAGTACAATCAGAATTGCAGACTGCTTCAGACTGGTTTTGGTGCTAGATTATCATGCAGCGGATACATTGATGAAAGACAGAAACAAATAGTGTGTTGTTGGGCCTTGGTTCCGAGTCAAACACGTGTGGATTTGGGCCCCACAGACTCATGTGTGGCTTTCTCAAGAGCAGTGACTGATGGGTAATGAGTGGTGGTCTCCCATTGATGTAGCCCATCCCAAGAAAGAATGTTAAGTTTCTAGGTTGACACTGGAGGCAGTGGCGATAGTGAGGACTGCAGATCAGAGTCAAGATTAGAGTGGTGCTGGAAAAGTACAGCAGGTCAGGCAGCATCCGAGGAGCAGGAAAATTGATGTTTCGGGCAGGAGCCCTTCATCAGGAAACAGGGTTAGGGTTTCACAGAAGAAGGGCTTATGCCCGAAATGTCGATTCTCCTGCTCCTTGGATGCTGCCTGACCTGCTGCGCTTTTCCAGCAACATATTTTCAGCTCTGATCTCCAGCATCTGCTGACCTCACTTTCTCCTCCTTAGGGTTTCACATCACACCCAAAAGACAGCGGCCGAGTGTGGAGCAGAGGTAGCGTCCTGGTGCAGGGGTGTGGTTGCACCGAGTGGTCAGACCACATGGAGGTCCCCTACACTGGTCTGTGGCGGAGAATGTGATGTTCGTCTTTTTAAACTTACTTCTTGCTTCTCCGGCTCATGGTTTACTGCATATAACTGTAATATAACTTTATGTTCTTCATTTCTCAATTCTGTAACGATGGATTGTACCCAGCTGCCTTTGAACCCAGGATGACGCTGTAAGTGTTGACTTATTAACTTTCTGTTGTACTCATTTGGATACATGTGACAATAAAGCTAATTCAATTCAGTTCAATTCACTCCAGTCAGACAGCGCTGCAGAGATTGGTGTATTGTCTTTCGGGTGTGATGTGAAACCCTAGCCCAGTTCATCCTCTTTGTCTTACGGAATATACCATCTCACAAAGCTGGAGAGTTCTCCTAGCTAACACTTGTTTCCCAGGGTTTATTCTGAAGCAAGTGGTTTTCTCCCTGTCCTTGAGAGTTCCTGGTAACCTCAGGCTGGATGACCTTCCTCCAAGGAGGGCTGCTAACCAGTCAGAGGTCACCCGCTGTTGGGAACTAGCAGTGCCACAGAAGCCGTACCAGTGACTGCCTGTCCTACCCCAGGCCCCGGGAGAACAGTTGTCTGGCTCCCGGGAAAATGGGTATGCGCATCTGAACCAGTCAGACATGACATGGTGAGGGGAAATAGGAGTCTTGACCCCAAATGGACACTTCCATTGGTTGGAGGTAAAGTCACAGTTGCCCTACCAGACCATAAGGCTGCTCTCTTACTAAAGAGAGAGAGGGAGAGAGGTGGGCACAGCTGGTGGGGGTTTAACCTGAGGGTCACCATGTCTCAGGCAAGGGGAGAGGTTGAGAAGGAGAGGCCTTTACGGTAACCTCAGCCAGTGTGGGATTTGAACCCATGCTGTTGGTGTCACTCTGCATCACAAGCCAGCATGTAATGACCTAGTGGTATTATCACTAGACTATTGGTCCAAAAACTCAGCTAATCCTCAGGGCTCCTAGGTTCAAATCTTGCAATGGCAGGTGATGGAATTTGAATTCAATTTTTTAAACAGTTTGGAGTTGAGATCTACTGATGACCATAAAATAATTGTCAATTACTGGGGAAAAAACCTAGCTGCCCCACTAATGGTGATCATGTTGATTGTTATATAAACCCCTGGTTCGCTAATGTGCTTCAGGGAAGGTGATCTGTCAGCCTGACCTGGTTCAGTTTCCAGACTCCCAGCAGTGTGGTTGACTCTCAGCTAGCCTCTGAAATAGCTTAGCCACCCAGTTCGAAGGCAGCTCGGGGATAAAGGCTGGCCAGCCAGTGATGCCCACCAGTGGATTACAAAAGAAAAACTGAGGGAACTGACCTTTGTACAGGCTCCATCCACTCCCCTGCCATTGGTCATTCCATTTCCGAAGGAGGGAAGGTTATTGCTGAAGGGTCCAGGCTCCAGGACACCACCCTGAGGAACTCAAGCTCCTGGGCCTGAGGTGACTGATTTCCAACAACATCCTCCCGCCAGCAAAGAGTTCTCCCTTCGATTCCCAAGACTTCCGCGTTGCCCGGGCCCCTTGATGCCACACTCAGTGAGACATCAAGAACAGTCACTCGTACCTCGCGTTTGAAACCTCGTTCTCCTGAAATCTTGGCCATTGAATTCCTAGTAGCAGTAACATCGCCCCACTGATACCCACACCTGTGCAAAAGTCTTTTGTATAGATTGTCACTCTTTGTAGGCTAAATAAAATTATTACAAAGAAAGTTTAACTGTTCCTTCAATCTGTCTTGTGATCACCTGAGTTGTGTTTACGATGATTATAGAGTGGTGCTGGCGGGATTGCGTGGATGGAAGGTTAATGTTAGTCCTGCCAAGTGTTTTCATGCTGTGTTGAAGGTATGCCCAACTATCAAGCTCCAGTACACTTGAATTGTATAGCGTGCCAGGGAATGGACCAACTAAAATAGCAGTGTCAGAGAAATGGAAAACAACTTGTGCTTTGAAAGCAGCACAGTGGAAGGGCTGCAGGAGAAACCCCACACACTAACATCAGTGGGAATAAAGTTAAAAATCACACAACACTAGGTTACAGTCCAACAGATTTAATTGGAAGCACACTAGCTTTCCCACTAGATCAGTAGGAATGTTCACATTGGAATGATCCCTAAGGCTGGAATAATCTCCTGTTCCAAATGAATGATGGAGAAAGAAAGGTTAGATGAGGTGGTGGTGTAAGTCAGACCTTGGTGGAATGGAAAATGCAATTATTTAAATCTGGAGACCATTGTGGAGTTACTGAGGAGTGAGCCTGATGGGGTGTTTTACACCAATGTTCATTAGGAACAGTAATGTATCCCCATTACCCAGTCTGTGACCCCCAGACCCCCCCCCCCCCCCGTTACCCAGTCTGTGACCCCCAGAACCCCTGTTACCTAGTCTGTGACCCCCAGAACCCCTCATTACCCAGTCTGTGACCCCCAGACTCCCCACCCGTTACCCAGTCTGTGACCCCCAGAACCCCTGTTACCTAGTCTGTGACCCCCAGACCCCCATTACCCTGTCTGTGACCCCCAGAACCCCCTTTACCCAGTCTGTGACCCCCAGACCCCCCATTGCCCAGTCTGTAACCCCCACCCCCCCATTACCCAGTCTGTGACCCCCAGACCCCCCATTGCCCAGTCTGTAACCCCCACCCCCCCATTACCCAGTCTGTGACCCCCAGACCCCCCATTGCCCAGTCTGTGACCCCCACCCCCCCATTACCCAGTCTGTGACCCCCAGACCCCCCATTACCCAGTCTGTGACCCCCCAGTCCCCCATTACCCAGTCTGTGACCCCTGACCTGCGGGGACATGTTTGACTCTTACCTGCTCCCTGTGGTGGCTGAGCCAGTCACAGAGTTTACGGGCAGCTGGGGATAGGCCACAAATGCTGGTCTTGTCAGTGACATCCCATTAAAACATGCCGGGGCACACTTGTTCCTCTGCATTAGGCCGTCCAGGCTTGATCTGGTCGAGCTGGGGTAAGGATGTGAACTGTGGGCAGGCTGGGAATTGCAAACCAAAGCTTATCCTGTACCTTACTCGCTGCAGCACCTTGTTCAATCCAGTGCAAGTCACTTGGGCCTTTCCTGATGATAACTGTGCTCAAACAGCTCTGTGACCTTAGATTTATTTTTCAGAGTCTTTTTGTAAGTTCCAGTGGAGCTGCAGATAACTTGGCTGTTTTATTGATGGAGAAATTTGCAATTAAACACAATTATTTGTAAAGGGTTCCGAAATAGGTTTTTTTGTCCATATTCAATGTCTGCTGGACTGATTTCAAAATGATGAAAATCTGGTTGTTTTACAAAGTCACTAAGACCTGCCCCATTGTTTTTTTAAAACTCCATCACTGTCTGCTCAGTGTTTATGAAATATACAGGGCTGCTCAGGGACATCAGTGTGGGCCCTTACACATGCAGCTCACAATTTGTCCAAACGTGTTGTCACAATGAGACCCAACGGATGCAAGTAATGGAGAATGGTTTGCTGTTCATTCACCTCAAAAGGAAAGATCCAACCACGCTAATAATGTGACTTCACTCTCGAGACTTGAAAACAAAATCCTGACACTCAGTTGGAGTGCAGAGAGAATGCTGCGCTGCCTGATTCCAATCAGGGATGTTAAACTGAGGCCCCCATTTCCCCTCCCATGCAGACTTCAAACATCCCACTGAACCATTTCGAAGAGCGAGGGAGTTCTACCTGACATCCTAGCCAAAATTTATTCTTTAGTCACCCTCATAGGACAGGTTATTAAGTCATGATCATGTTGCTGTTTGTAGGAACTTGCTGTGTGTAATTTAGTTGCTGAGTTTCCTATGTTACCACAGTGATTGCCCGTAAAGAGCATTTTATTAGCTGTACTGCAAACTGTCATCTTAATTCCTTCTCCCATGTCTCTCCCATCCCCTCCAGCAACATGTGCCATAGCCTCAATGTGAGCCAGACTCTGAGAGTCTACGTCTGTCACACCTCCAATCTGATATCTCGCAACCCCCTGCCTTCTCAGCCCTGAACCTGTAGCTTTCTCTAGTTTCTCACCCTTCATACTATCGAAACTTATCTTGTCCCTGAGACCTGACGAAGGGGCAGCGCTCCGAAAGCTTGTGATTTCAAATGAACCTGTTGGGCTATAACCTGGTGTCGTGTGACTTCTGACTCTGTCCACCCCAGTCCAACACCAGCACCTCCACATCACAGAATGTACAATGACCTTTTTGCATGTGTGTTTGTTGATCTCTATCATCGCAATAGGGTGGGATAAAGAATTTTCCTTGATGGATAAAGGAACTGTAAACCTTCCCTCTCCATCTATGGACCATCCCTTCCAATTCTGTCTGTTCTGCTATCACTGCTGTGAACTTACTGGATTCGCCATTGAGTCTGAACATGGGTCTTACCCCTGGATCAATTCATGATGGAGTTACCATCCCACAAAGTCTGGAGTGAACTTGCTAGCCTCCTCCTTGATCTCAAATCTCCATGTTAGTCGCCACATCACTGCTCTCCCTCATTGGCAGAAGACAGCTGGTGGGGGTTTAACCTGAGGGTCACCGTGCCTCAGGTGAGGGGAGAGGTTGAGAAGCCGAGTCCTTCATGGTACTCTGTATCACAAACCAGCCAGCTAGCCTCCCCCCCTCGTCTATGGATGTACAATAAATAAAACACAATAAATCATAATTAATTTATATTCTCTTAGTTCTTCTCACTGTGTGTTCCTATGAACATATTTGCCGTTGTTTTGAAGCAGTCTTCCTGCTGTCTGTATAAGGGAAAAGCTGAGTATCGGAGAGTGGGAATTTCAAATTTGTGATAGATTCCCTTGTGCCAAAATCAGAAATATTTCAAATTGTTTCTCTGACGTGGGCTGTGGGGATAAGCAAAAGGCATCAATGCTAATTATTTCCCTTGCCTCTTTCCCAAACCTTTCCTGTGCCCTTCACATCTCAGTTTGGCAGTGGGCCTTTGTCACTCTCTCATCCTGCTCTCACTCACATGGGACCAGTATTATCCAGCACTCACTGATCGATGGGACAGCTATTGATCTGCAAATTTCACCATTTAACTTTGAACAAGATCAGTAATTGCTCATTTTTGCCTGAACAATAAGTGAATAGCAGCACTACTGGTGATGTGTTCGCATGTGCATTGTTCAAAGCCACTTTCAGAATCTGTGTTACCCAGTTATCCAGTTGATATGTAACAATTTGCTGGATAGACTGATTAATAAAATTTTAAATGTTAGTTTTCACAAACGCTGCATCGTATTTTTATGCCTCATTAGGCTAAGCGTTGTCAATAACTGGGTGTCATTGTTCTTAAAATATGAGGTGGGCATTTTGCCACTGAATAAAAATACTGTACAATATTTTATTGTAGCTGCAAAACATTGTGCTATGAACAGAATGGTGTGTCATGTATCTGACTCACATAGCTCTTCTAGAACTGATAACCATCAGTTCCTAAATAAGCATCTCACTCAGAATAATCGTGAACAGATTACTCCTTAACCTTTAAAACTCGAGGGAATTAGAAGCTCAGTCTATGCAACCTATCTTCATAATTTTCATCTTTCCAGAAACAGTGAAGTAGCTGCTTTTGATTTAGTTCCTTAATGATAAATAAATAAGTGGTGTTGCCCATGGTAAGGAGATAAATAACTTTGTGCATTAATGTGGGAGGACCGCTCCTGCTCCCACTGCCCATCTGTTTTGAATGCTGATATTTTTAGAAAATGCCAAGAAATCTATTAAAATAACGATTGAGCTAATAAGCTGTTTTACCAGATATCTCTGCAAAATATTCAGTGTTATCAAAACATTCACTTGTTTAACTGGGACTGGAAAGACTGTATCTCTTTACCTTTCTATATCTTTGAATAAAATGGGAAAAGGACTGTTTAAAGCCAAAGATTGTGAAAATGATTCCTGCATTTCTCAGAAGCATGTTCCCTGATGCTGACTGTTTACATTTTTACCAGCCGCGGGGGAGGCTCCAACAGATGAGCCGGAGCCAAGGGCTGTATCTGAAGGGGATTCAACTGGCGACAAAAAGCTGATGGATTAGGGGAGTGGTAACCAGTTATCAACGACAAACATCTTCTGCCTGCCAACAGCCATGTGATTGGTTCCCAGCTAAAAGTTAGCGAGTTTTGAGAAGACCAGAGGAAGTGGTGGAGGCTGGTAGAATTGCAACGTTTCAAAGGCATCTGGATGGGTATATGAGTGGGAGGGGTTTGGAGGGATATGGGCCGGGTGCTGGCAGGTGGGACTAGATTGGGTTGGGATATCAGATCTGCATGGACAGGTTGGACCGAAGGGTCTACTTCCATGCTGTATGACTCTATGACTCTATTTGTAGCTCAGGTTGAGGTTCTGAATGTAAGTTTGCTCGCTGAGCTGGAAGGTTAGTTTTCAGACGTTTCGTCACCATACTACGTAACATCATCAGTGAGCCTCCGGTGAAGCACTGGTGTTAGTGACCCGCTTTCTATTTATGTGTTCACATAAATATCTAAACCCATAAATAGAAAGAGGGCCATACCACCAGTGCTTCATCTGGAGGCTCACTGAAGATGTTAAGTAGTATGGTGATGAAACATCTGAAAATGAACCTTCCAGCTCAGCGAGCAAACCTACATCCACAGCTAGAAGTCTTCCGACCCCCAGAGAGGGAGGAGCAGTAAAACAAAACCCTTAAAACCCAATGGAGGTCAGTTCATTTTCACTCACCGGTTACTGCAAACTGTAGAGTCAGAGACTTTATAATTTGTGAATCAGTTGCTCCGTGATTCCTGGAGGAAGACAGAGATCGATGAACACACAGGCAAAAGGGTCATTCTACATTCTGAGAAGAGGAGGTGCCATTGTTGGACTGGGGTGGAGAAGGTCAGAAGTTTCACAACACCAGGTGATAGTCCGACAGGTTTATTTGAAATCACAAGCTTTCACAGCGCTACTTCGTCAGGTGACATCCTCCTTGGAAGAAGCAGCACTCCAGAAGCTAATGATTTCAAATAAATCTGTTGGACTGTACCCTGGTGTCATGTGACTTCTGACTTTGTACATTCTGTGAACAGGGGCCATTGACCTCTTTCCCAGCTTTTCCGATGTGAATTCCTACTGCCCGGCAACAGTAATGCCTTGTCCGGGGGAAGGGTCTTTAATGAAGTGACAGTGGGACTGCTGCCTGCCACAGTCAGGAATCTTGCTCAGAGAGCTGAAGGCTCGGCAGCGCCAGAGGGTGTAGTGGCCACTGCTGGGACTACAAGCAGGCTCAAAGAAGGAGTGAAGATGATATCAGACTCAAGGTATGCCCGGGGATTTCGGAGTCATTTACAGACCAGAAGGAGGTCATTCAGCCCATCAAGTCTGTGCCAGCTCCAAGAGGAGAACCCCTCTCACAAACACTGAAAATGTTGGGGAAGCTCAGAGGGTCTGGCAGCATCAGTGAAGAGAGAGAGCGAGTGAATGTTTCTGGTCCAGTATCACATTTTCAGAGAAATTGTATCACCCCCACTGCCCTCCTCAGTCCCTGTAACTCTCCAAATTCCTTTCTTTCAGGTGCCCTTTCTGCACCTTGACAGTTTGTACTTCCAACAATTTTGTGAGCAGCAAGTTCCAAGCCACTTTCTTCAACATACTTCCCCGCTCTGTCTTTTACCCAGAACCTTAAACCTGTGTCCTTTAGGATTTGTGCCAACAACTGAATTATTTGTCAAATTTTCTTTCACAAGGTCATCTGGGGATAGGCACTTATAGGAAGGCTGTTATTAAACTAGAAAGGGTACAGAAAAAAAATAACAAGGATGTTACTGGGACCAGAGGATTTGAGTTATAAGGAAATACTAAAACTAGAGGACATAGGTTTAAGGTGAGGGGGGGAATGATTTACGAAGGATGAAAGGGTCCTTTTGTACGCAGAGGGTGGTGCATGTATGGAATGAGCTGCCAGAGGAAATGGTAAAGGCTGGTACAATTACTGTATTTAAAAGGCATCTGGATGGGTATATGAATAGGAAGGTTTAGAGGGATATGGGCCAAATGCTGGCAAATAGGACTAGATTAGGTTAGGATATCTGGTCAGCATGGACAAGTTGGACCGAAAGGTCTGTTTTCATGCTGTACATCACTACGACTCAATGGGGAATTTTCTTTATTTGAAGTAAAAGGATTGGTTGACAACCATGGATGATTTTATTCAGTTCTTTTGAGGTGGACAGGGATTACTATAATTCTCACGGAAAGCCCTGTAAACACAATTAATTCAACAGTCAAACTGAGGTCCCATACTAGTGAATGGCCACATGAGGAGCAGGCTGCCTTGATTTGAAGGCCAACTTTATGTTGGGGGCTAATGCAGTCAAAGTATCTTTTGTTGATTTTGATAGTCTGGGCAGAATAGCAAAGTATATAAGTGCCCTCTGTAAGCATGTTCCTTTTTGTGTTCAGTAAAAGTGTCTCAATGTTTCCAGCCTCAGCCACAGTCTGACAGAATTCTTCCATCCTCCAAAGGCCAGTGCTGGGATATTCCGGTCATTGGGAGAAGCCTGCTTTATATGTCCCTTGCAACATTTGCTGAGTCAGAGAAACAAAATCCAGCAGTAGCTGGAAAACTGAGAAATTGTGAAAAGAACGCAAAAAATGCTGGAAATATTTAACTGGTCGAGCCACATCTGCAGAGAGAAACAGAGTTAGGGTTTGGGGTGCACGGCCCTTTAACATTCAGTCTGGTCCCCTCTCCATAGATGCTGCTGACCTGCTGAACATTTCCCGAAATACCGGGCAAATTAACACATTCGGACTTGTGACTGATTGTGAGGTCAGCTTCTTACCAATAGTCAGTGATGATGAAGCTAACACATTTGGTGTGATAACTTCAAAACATGACATACTAAAATATATCCTCAACATTGCCTGAAAAGAGTTACCCAAAGCAAAATGGTACATATGTTGTTTTACTGTGACTCATTCAGTTTTGACGTTGACCTTGATTGGAGTTATTACCCTGGGCCAATCAGGGAGCCCTGGCTGACAGAGGTCAACAAAGCAACCGTCCTGACCGCTGTCACCCCGGGTGAGTACCGGGGCGGGCTGTCCTAGAGGTGGTCGAAAGGTGTGTCAGGACGGACCGAGAACTGGAAGGGGCATGGGGTGGACCGAGAACTGGAAGGTGGGTAGGTGCGGGCAGCCTTAGAGTGGTCTGAAGATGGGAGCGGCGGGAGCTTGCTGGGACTGTATTGTCTGCATTTTTGTATGTAACAGTATTGTCTCATGTACAAATGTCATTGTTGATGTCTCCTTATATTTTTATATGTCAAACTGGGATTTGAGGTTTATCCTCACGTCCCTGTAAACTGTTTGAATGGTAGGGTTTGGTGCCTGGCTTTGCTGCTCCTCTCCCTTGTCAAATTGCTGTCTGTTGTATGTAGCTGTAAATGTATGTTGTAAACTGTTTTTGTAATTTGTTTAATAAAATAAAAAAAATCAACAAAGCAACAACATGGGTGCTGGGAAAAAATGAACACTACCGCAGTTAGGCGCTAGTGTGAGACTTAAAAAAAAGAAAAAAGAAAAAGAAAACAAAAAGAAAAAATTAACAGAGCAGTGCCCTCATTTCCTGAAAATTGGTTGAACAGTGAGGTTTGGGGTCTGGATTTGCCACTCCCCTCCCTTGTAAAATTGCTGGCTTCTCTGTATACAGCTGTCAGTGTCAACTGTTTTGTAAACTGTACTGTTTAATAAAATAAAATTTAAAACAAACAGGGCAGTTGGAATCTCCTCAGTTTAGGGGATTGGCTCTGAGCTGATTGGTCACAGCTAGTGTACTCTTCCTCAGCAAATAAAGGGATACTGGCCTCTGTGCAGGTATTTCAGAAGTAAGGGATGCCTGAAGGAGAGGAATTAGCCTCCAGCATTCAGATACAGAACAAATGTATTTGTAAAACCACTTCTTCACTGCCAAGTGTGAGACAGTGACTAAAAAAGCAATAATGTGATTTGGTGATGAAGAAATGATAAATTAACACGACAAGCTGGAGCTGAAGCAGAATTGAAAGACGCTGCTCCAAATAAGTTATCATCGACAATTAGAATCAATGACAAGTTTCAAGATCTCTTCCCAAAGTGCACAGAAAAATCAGGCAGGAGTATAGAACAACTGGCCCTTTCCCACTTAGGAAATTCAGTTCAAATTCCAAGGAGAAGACAAATAAGGTCTGAGATCGGGGATTGAAGCACTGATTCATAAATTGATCTCGGGTGGGATTTTCATGGGGGTGAAAGTGAGGGCTGCAGATGCTGGAGGTAAGAGTCGAGAGTGTGTTGCTGGAAAAGCATAGCAGGTCAGGCAGCATCCGAGGAGCAGGAAAATCGATGTTTCGGGCATAAGCCCTTCATCAGGATTCATGTGTTGCCAAGAGGGATGCTGGGCGACTGGTCTCTGATAGAGAGTGACCCCAATAGCACAGTCTGACCTTACCATGGAATGGCCCTCCCCAAACCTGAGGTGTGATGACCCCCAGGTTAACCCACTGCCATTTTGCTCTCTCGCTCATGAAGGAGCAGCTCTGTGGTCCCCTCCAATGATAGTTTCGTTCCCGTTACTGAGGCTGTCCCATTATGATCCTAATAGCTGTGCACATCGAACAGTCAGTGACGATTCAGCCCTGAACCATGAGAGTTCAGGATTGCTCAGGTATCAACTCTGAGCGTTAGCTTATTTACCAGGCTCAGAAATACATCGACTCTGGAATGTGGAAATCATTCTTCCTTCAATAAAAATGAAATCGGAAAAAAACACCAAGTACTTAGGAAACTCAGCAGGTCTGGCAGCATCAGTCAAGAGAGAAACAGAGTTAACATTGTCAGGTGTGGCTTTTCTTCAGCATATTTCCTTCACTTGGCCTTTCTAAAAAGCAAAAGTGAGGACTGCAGATGCTAGAGATCAGGGTCAAGATTAGAGTGGTGCTGGAAAAGCACAGCAGGTCAGGCAGCATCTGAGGAGCAGGAAAATCAACATTTCGGTCAAAGGCCCTTCATCAGGAACCTGATGAGGGCTTTCTGATGAAGGGCTTTTGCCTGAAATGTTGATTTTCTTGCTCCTTGGATGCTGCCCGACCAGCTGTGCTTTTCCAGCACCACTCTAATCTTTCTAAAAGGCATCTGTCCTGATCAGACCAATTTGGTCTGGAAAGTGTTGCCAATGGTTTATTGTTGGGAAGGAAAACTAGCGGCAACTTTTGGATCCACGAGGAAACTCAGAGTCCAGGGCTCCCTCACCTCCGTCCACTCCATAATAAACCCTGGCAAGTATTTAGTTGAAGCCCAGGAGTTTAAGGGCCTGAGTTCCAAGCTGATTTGACAGAATGGGTTGTTCACTCACCCTGACAGCGCCTGTAATAAATTGAGGCTTCTGTGCTTACAGTAGTTCCCATTAACACAGCAGAAGTAAACATAACCTTCATTTTATTTTAAGCAAATTGTCTCTACGCCTTTTGTATGATCAGCTAACGTTTGGAGACAGTTTGGAGCTGTTTATTTTGTGAACAGGAAAGACCTTCGGATTTCACTGTGACTTTGCTACTGTCAAGATCAGCAGCGTAATCCCCTATCATCCGATATTCTGTAAGGTATCAGTGACAGGAAAACAGGTATTTTCTCAATTAGAAACATCTCAAATGCAATCAAAAGAACAGGGTGGATATTTTGCTTATGTCGGTCAGGTACAAAGTGAGGAGCGAAATGGGATGTGTATATCACACCCAGACGTTAAGATCATAAGGGATAGGAACAGGAGTAGGCCATTCGGCCCCTCGAGCCTACCCAACCATGTAATAGAATGATGGCAGATCCAACATTCCTCACATCCACTTTCCTTCCACGTTTCTGTAACCCCTGATTTCCCTCCTGCTCAAGAATCTCTCGATCTCAGCCTTAAATCTCCACGTGGGCTCTGCCCCCCCCACCCACCCCAGCTGTCTGTGGCACGGAGTTCCAAAGACTCCCAACCCTCTGAGAGAATGCCCCTTTAATCTGAGACTGTGCCCTCTGGTTCTAGACTCTCCCCATGAGGGGAGTTAAAAATCCCATAACACCAGCTGATAGTCCAACAGGTTTAATTGGAAGCACACTAACTTTCGGAGCGACACTCCTTCATCAAGTGGCTGGAGAGCACTTCCATGAGGGGAAACGTCCTCCCAGCATTGACTTTGGGAGCCCCTTAAGAATTCTCCATGTTTAAATGAGATCGCCTCTCATCCTTCTAATCTTCAGGGATAAGAGTCTGAACCTGTTTAACCTTTGCTCATAGGCCAATCCCTCCACACCAGGGGATCATCTGCATGCACCTTCTCTGAACTACCTCCAATGAAGTAATATTTTTCCTTAAATAATGGGACCAAACTGCTTACAATGCTCCAGATGTGGTCTCCGCAGCACCTTGTACAGTTACTGTAAGCCTTCCCAACTCTCACGCTCCAACTCTCTTGAATTAACGGCCAACATTCCATGAGCCTTCCTGATTACCTGCTGCTCCTGTGTGTTCCCTGCACCAAGTTCCTTTGTGTTACAGCTTTCTGCAGGTTTTCTCCATTTAAATAAAACTCTTTTCTCTTTTCTCCAGTTAGATAATGTTCTTTTGCTCTGCCTTCCAAAGTGAGCAGCTTGGGGTGAGGCGATGACCATTAACCCAGAGACCCAGGGAATGTTCTGATGACCTGACTTCAAAACCCACCATCAGGGAATTTGAATTAAGCTCTAAGCAAAAGTTGGAAGTTCACATCTGATGATCCTGGAACCATTACTGATTGTCAGGAAAACCCATCCAGTTCACTAATGTCCTTCAGGGAAGGAAACGGCCATCCTTACTTGGTCTGGCCTACATGTGACTCCAGACCCACAGCAATGTGGTTGACTCTTAACTGCCTTCTGGGTAATTAGAGACAGGCAATGGCCAGTAAAGCCCAAACCCACAGTTAATTACCAATTAATTTTTCTAAAGAAGGGGAACACCTTCTTCTGCCCCACCCCATTCATCAGGAGCTCCAGGTCCCTGTCCACAAAGCAGGGGCATCGATACACCCCCCCCCACTCATCTCCACTCATATCAGGGACCCTGCAGGGGCAGCTCTGCACTGACAGAAATTGTCCGGGTACACAATGGTGTTTTGAAGATGGCGCTGGTACCAGGAATTCTGGGTAGGTTTCCTTTATGTTGTCTCTCTGATCCACAGGCACAGAGACACCCACCACCCTTCAACCTTGCCCCCTCACACACCCTGGAGATGATGACCACTTGCCCAGCTCTGACCCCATCTCTGTAAGCTCCAGCCTTCGAGCTTCAGGAGCTGCATTTGGAATTAATCACTGAGCGGCCTCCTTAACATGTGTGCCTCAACATGGAAACACTCTCCCTGTGGGTACAGTCTGTGTGGGTACAGTCTGTGGGTACAGTCTCTATGGGTATAGTTTGTGGATACAGTCTGTGTGGATACAGTCTGTGTGGGTACAGTCTGTGTGGATACAGTGTGTGGGTACAGTCTGTATGAGTATAATCTGTGTTGGTACAGTGTGTGGGTACAGTGTGTGTACAGTCTGTGTGGGTACAGTCTGTGGGTACAGTCTGTGTGGGTACAGTCTGTGAGTACAGTGTGTGTGGATAATGTCTGCGTGGGTATAGTGTGTGAGTACAGTGTGTGGGTACAGTCTGTATGGGTACAATCTGTGGATACAGGCTGTGTGGGTACAGTCTGTATGGGTACAGTCTGTGTGGGTACAATCTGTATGGATACAGTCTGTGGGTACAGTCTGTGTGGGTACAGTCTGTATGGGTACAGTCTGTGGGTACAGTCTTTGGGTACAGTCTGTGTGGGTACAGTCTGTGTGGGTACAGTCTATGGGTGCAGTCTGTGGGTACAGTCTGTGTGGATACCGTCTATGGGTACAGTCTATGGATACAGTCTGTGGGTACAGTCTGTGTGGGTACTGTCTGTGTGGATACAGTCTATGGGTACAGTCTGTGTGGGTACAGTCTTGTGTGGGTACAGTCTATGGGTACAGTCTGTGTGGGTACAGTCTGTATGGGTACAGTCTGTGTGGGTACAATCTGTATGGATACAGTCTGTGGGTACAGTCTATGGGTACAGTCTGTGTGGGTACAGTCTGTGTGGGTACAGTCTATGGGTACAGTCTGTGGGTACAGTCTGTGTGGGTACTGTCTGTGTGGATACAGTCTATGGGTACAGTCTGTGGGTATGGAGTGGATGGATCTGCTGTTCCAACAGGGAGGCCTGGTTGCAGTGGGTGGAATGGGAAACTGGAACCTACTGGAAAGGCTATCTGTATTTCTGTCTGTTATTAGATTTGTATGTCCCTGTGTAGCCTGCCCCTCACTGACTGTGCCCGGAACCTTCTACAAAGGTTTCTTCGATTGTCTGTTCATGGGTCATTCATGTTTGGGAGCTCCGTAGCCCTGGGAGCATTGGGGCTTGGGTAATTTATGATTGTTGTGAGAGCAGGCAGTGGGGCTTCTTCGGGTTCCAATGGGGAAGTGAAGTTGTGACTGCTGAAGGGTCAGCCATGAACAGGACTGAGGGACTGCGTTAGGCTCTTGGTTCTTGTTGGCTCTTGCTTTACAACAGACGGCATCTTGTCGTCTACAGGACAGAGATCTTTAGAAGCTCAGAGAGGAGCGGGGAGATTCGTAATTTCATTTATTTGTAGGATGTAAGGGTCACTGGCTGGGCCCAGCATTTAATGGCCGTCCCTAATTGCCCTTTGAGAAGGTGAGGGTGATCTGCCTTCTTGTCCATGTGCTGTAGGTTGACTCACAATGCCCTTTAGGGTGGGAATTCCAGGATTTTGACCCAGCGACAGTGAAAGAACGTCGATATATTTCCAAGTCAGGGTGGTGAGGGGCTTGGAGGGGAACTTGCAGGGGGTTGGGTGTTTGTAACCTATCGATTGTTGGCTGCATGTGTAGGTACCGATAGTCATCGCCCTAGCAGCTCCCTGCACATCTCTACACCGCTATTGCAAAGGTGTTTACAACTTTCCACAGGCCAGTAACCATGGTAACACATTCATTATCTTTAGCTGGTAAACAAGTTGAAAAACTCCAGGCAGGAAATGCTGCAGGATTTGACCGAAGTGAAGAAAAACACAAGTTTAATATAAATGTTTTCCAACTGATTGGGAAATAAGGGTTAGTTGTTTTTCATTGCCCCAGTTCATGTGGGTTATTACATAATTTATGGACTAAAAATAAAATCATAAGTTGCTGTAGTTTTTTTTCCATTCGTCATGCTGCAGCAGCTAACTGTTTATGGAAAGGTTTTTCCTTCAGAGGAATAGATAATGTCATTCTGCTCATGTAGTAAGACAAAAGGAGGATTGTTTGAGAGACAGCTGTAAAATACACGTGTTGAGGACATTGAACCAGAGGTAGTTATTTCAGTGTCACGACCTTCCAGTCTCTGCACAGCCTAACCTTGGCAACAGGCCAGTCCAGCTCAGCTTCACTAACACTGCACCGTGCCTACCACCTGCGCACTCATGGGCTGGAATTCAAAATGAATTAAAACAACAGCATCTCTCGCTAATGTCTGTGGCACTGAGGCATGTGAGAAACTGAGAGAGGCGCTTCTTAAGATCCTAGGCTGAACCAAGCCGCATTCTCATCCAGGCGTTCCTGCTCTCAGGTATTTACACTTCACCCCTTCCTTCTCATGGGGAGGGGACTGCTTTATGGCATTATCACTGGAAAGAAATATTGATCCAGAGACCCAGACTCAGAGCGAATGAGGGGAAGAAACCCACCTGAAGAGCTTATGCTCGAAGCATCAATTCTCCTGCTCCTCGGATGCTGCCTGACTGGCTGTGCTTTTCCAGCATCACTCTCTCGACTCTGATCTCCAGCATCTGCAGTCCTCACTTTCTCCCAGAGACCCAGGTCTGGGGACCTGTGTTCAAATCCCTCCATGGCTGTCGGTGGTCATCTTTAACTCCAATACAAACTCTGAAAACAAGAATCCCTGGAATGTCGGAGGCTGAGGGGGTGACCTTATAGAGGTTTATAAAATCATGAGGGACATGCATAGGGTAAATAGACAAGGTCTTTTCCCTGGGGTGGGCGAGTCCAGAACTAGAGGGCATAGGTTTAGGGTGAGAGGAGCAAGATATAAAAGAGACCTAAGGGGCAACTTTTTCACACAGAGGGTGGTACATGTATGGAATGAGCTGCCAGAGGATGTGGTGGAGGCTGGTACAATTACAACATTTAAAAGGTATCTGGATGGGTATATGAATAGGAAGGATTTAGTGAGATATGAGCCAAGTGGTGGCAAATGGAACTAGATTAGGTTAGGATATCTGGTTGGCTTGAATGAGTTGGACCGAAGGGTCTATTTCCGTGCTGTACATCTCTATGACTCTAATGCTGACCAATGGATACTGCTGCTGAATGAGGTGCCCCATCTGGTCCCTAATATCCTGTAAGGAAGGAAACTGCCTGGTCTGGCCTCCCTGTAGCTCCAGACCGACTGAAATTTAGGGAGAGGTGATTACCTAATGGCATATCACTGCAATGTTAATCCAAGACCCAGGGAGTGTTCAGGACACCTTGGTTCAAACCTCACCCCATCATAGATAGTGGAATTCGAATTTGGTAAAACTCTCGAGTTTCGTGTCATTAGAGGAATACAGCACAGCAACAGATCCTTCAGTCAAACTTGTCCATGTTGAGTAGGTATCCTAAATTAATCTAGTCCCATCATATCCAGGTGCCTTTTAAATGTTGTAATTGTACCAGCCTCCACCACTTCCTCTGACAGCTCATTCCGTACACACACCACCCTCTGTGTGAAAACATTGCCCCTTAGCGCCCTTTTAAACCTTTCTCCTCTCACCTTAAACTGTGCCCTCTAGTTTTGGACTCCCCCATCCTGGGGAAAGTACCTCGATTATTTACCCTATTCATGCCCCTCATGATTTTATAAACCTCCAGAAGGTCACCCCTCGGACAATCCAGGGAAAACAGCCCCAGCCTAGTCTATCGATGATTGTTGTTAAAACCCATCTGGTTAACTGATGTCCGTCAGTGATGGAAATCTGCCATCCTTACCTGGTCTGGTCTCCATGTGACTCCGGACCCACAGCGATGTGGTTGACTCTGGGTAATTAGGGATGGGCAATTAAAGTTGGCCTGGCCAATGGCACTCACATTCTTTAATTGCATAAAAGAATCTTTAAGATTACAGTCTAGAGGCATTGGCTGCGCAATTAGGTTGGGTACATCACATATTGAACCAAAGAAAATTAGATGTAAACTCAGTTCTTCCTGGGTGAGAGTTGGTACAACTAAGATAACACTTGTATCTGACATGTTGAAAAATTAACAGTTAGTTATCATGGTGACTGGTATGAATATACCTCTTCATAAAACATTTCACTTTCTGTGGATAAGCAGCAATGACTTGGGTATCACAGCCATGGATGAATGAGGGACCCAACTGGATGGGCTGAATAACCTAATTCTGCTCCTGTATTTGATGGTCTGACAGTATCTGGGAGAAGTGGTGCTGGAAAAGTACAGCTGATCAGGCAACATCCGCGGAGCAGGAGAGTCAACGTTTCGGACATAAACCCTTCATCAGGAATGTGGGAGGGGGAAGGGCACCTGCATCTACATACTGCCTTCCCAGCTACCTTTCCACCCCACCCCCCCACCCTCCTATTTATTTCTCAGCTCCCACACACCCCTCCCCCAACATTCCTAATGAAGAACTTATGCCTGAAACGTTGATTCTCCTGCTCCTCAGATGCTGCCTGACCTGCTGTGCTTTTCCAGCCCCACACTCTCAACTCTGACTCTCCAACATCTGCAGCCCTCACTTTCTGCTTGTATCAGGGAGAAGGGGAGTGGGATGGTGCCCTCTGGATCTGACCAACATTTATAAGAGTGGTCGTGTAAATATGTGACATGGTCAGTGCCGTTGCTTGTAATAAACATAGACGTATTAATCACCACAATACAACATGGATAGCTGTTATAAAGAAGTCGTTAACAAACTGTTCCTGAGGGGACCATTTCTCTTTAGCTTAGCTTCTCAAGATGGAGGATGTCTTGCTGCCACAGCTGTTCTGAGAACCAATGTGTGACCTCCAGCCTCTGGCACTCATGGGAGGGACAGGGTTTGATGTGTTGGGGGTGGGGGAGGGCAGTGCGATTATGTGGTGGTTAGTTCACTCTCTCCCCCCTCCCTCAGGCCCGGACCACCCCTGTACATTCCAAATCCTGGGTGGGCTCAGTGCCTGGTGAATGAGCACACCCCATTTTGCCCCATCACTGACTGGGGGGGGGGGTCCTCAGGCATCCCTGAGGATGGTTGATCTCTTCAGCGGCACCCTTGAGGGGTGTCAATGGAGAGTGTCCGCTGTCCTGCTGGGAGTCTCCAGTTGTGACCACACCCCTGTCGAGCAGCTCCTTCAGTAGGCATTGGCCCAATGGCTCTTTCACTGGCCTGTTAATCCCGAGACCCAGGTAACATCCTGGGGACCTGGGTTCAAATCCTGTCATGGCAGATGGTGGAATTTGAATTCAATTTTTAAAAATCTGGAATTAAGAGTCTAATGATGATCATGAATCCATTGTCGATTGTCGGAAATCCTCATCTGGGTCACTGATATCCTTAGGGAAGGGAACTGCCATCCTTACCGGCTCTGGCCCACATGTGACTCCAGACCCATGGCAAAGTGGTTGACTCTTTGGTTGACAATTAGGGATGGGCAATAAATGCTGCTTAGCCAGCGATGCCCTCATCCCGTGAGTGAATACATTTTTTTTAAAAGGACTCGGATCAGGTACACAGGCGAAGAAAGGTTACACCCGAAATGTCAACTTCTTCCCGTCCTGGTCTGCGTGGGGCTTACTGTGTTCTTCCAGCCTCCTACTTGTTGAAGGTGTTCTGTCCAGCAGAGTGGGTTTATGTGGTTAGCACCTCACTGCTGGCTGTTTAGATCATGAGGAGATCAGATTTGCAGGATCTTCGAAAGGTACCACAGCTGATGCGTGTCCAGAGCATTGTGTAACGACAGGAGGAGCCAAGCTCCTTTCCATGTCACTGTCAATATTTACAACAAAAACAGAAGTTGCTGGAAAAGCTCAGCAGGTCTGGCAGCATCTGTGGAGAGAAATCAGAGTTAATGTTTCAGGTCGACTCACCCTTACTCAGAACTGGAAGGACTTCCCCAAGGACCTGTTCCTTGGATGCTGCCTGACCTGCTGTGCTTTAACCAGCAACACATTTTCAGCTCTGATCTCCAGCATCTGCAGACTTCACTTTTTACTCGAAGATTTTAACCTACTGCGAATCCTCTTGCAAGGATGCCTTCCTTGAAGAAGCTCTCTTCCTCCCTCTACAAGGATTTCAGTGAGTCTCCTGCCTGGCACCCTCTCCTCATTCCTGATGAAGGGCTCTGGCCCGAAACGTCGAATTTCCTGTTCCTTGGATGCTGCCTGACCTGCTGTGCTTTAACCAGCAACACATTTTCAGCTCTGATCTCATTTCAACTCAATTCCACTTTCCTGCCTGCTTTAGCTAACCCTTACTAACTAAAAATCTATCTATCTCCTCTTTAAATTCACTCAATGTCCCAGCACTCACCACACTCTGGGGATTGCATTTCACAGATTTACAACCCTTTGAGAGAAGTAATTCCTTCTCATCTCTGTTTTAAATCTGTGACCCTTTATCCTAAGACTATGACCCCTCGTTTGAGATTGCCCCACATGAAGAAACACCCACTGTACATTAAGTTTGTCAATCCCTCTGTGTTCTCTTTGTGTTAATTAGATCTCCTCTCATTGCTCTAAACCCCAGACAGTATAGGCCTACACTCTCTCAAGAAAAACTGCTCACCTCTGGAATCCAATAGGAAATGTTTCATAATTTGGTGCTCATTTCACTGTAGTGACAAAAAAATTATATTACAAAGACTCATGTAAAATAAACACCCTCCAGCCCAAACTGTCCATAGCAGGTATCTATGTTCTGCTTTCTCCTACGTTTCTATTTCTAACAGCATCTGCATAAGCCTCACCTCCCAAGTCCCTGATTTGCTTCTTTTCAGTTATATCAGTCACCTCACTACTTTCTGTGGTAGTTAATTCCACAGTCTCAGAGTAAGACCTTTTTCCTGAATTCCTGATCTCTATCTTTCGTTAACCGACTCTAGCTTTGCTCTTCCCCACAAGTGAAACAATTTCAAGCCACTCTCTATCAAAACCTTTCAGAACTTCAATGTGCAATACCAGCTCACCCTTTGGCCTTCTCTTCATAAAATTCCTACAAGCTGGACCCAGCAGCCTTTCAGTTGTAACAAGTGACAGTGACTTCATCTGATGGGGAACATCCATCCCACTCCCTGCAACTTTCTGATCAACATCCACGGTGCGACAGAGTCCGTACTGCTCATCAGCTTCCACTGAACCCCATGGTTACCTCAGACTATCAATCTCTGAAATTTATTTCAATTTAATAACCTAAACCATGGGGACCCTGACCTCCTGAAATCTTGTCTATCCAGCTGTAGGATCTTCCCTGCACCTGCCCCATGGGGTTTTTTTTGTGTGGGTTCTTCCCATTTCTACCAGTTAGCAACACAAAACTAATTAAATCAGAAGAGGAAGAAACTCAGTTGAAGGTCCAAGGTAAGGGATTTCTGGCTGCAAACAATTTGTGAACATTATTCCAGCAAGTCTCAGAATCGCTGCTGGTTCGTTTCATGATTTTGCCTTTTAATTTTGATGTGATTTTTTGATTTATTGTCACATGTACTTGAGTACAGTGAAAAGCTTTGTTTGTGAGCAGTGCAGGCAGATCATAATGAGCAAGGCCATTCAGATCACAGAGTGAAAATGAAACTTAGAGACATACAGGTTATATCAGGCATGAGGCAAGATCAATGTTAGCAAGATCAGTGTTATTTGAAGTTAGAGAGATCCATTTATCTGTCTAATAATAGCAGAAGAAGCTGTTCCTGAACCTGTTGGTGTGTGTGTGTGTGTGTGTGTGTGTGTGTGTGTGTGTGTGTTCAGGTTTCTATACATTCTGCCTGATGGAAGGGATTGTAGGAAAGTATTCCTGGGGTGGGAGGAGTCTTTAATGATGTTGGGAGCCTTTCTGCACAATGAGAAGTGTAAATGGAGTCCACACTCCCACCATTTATCAACCAGTTTTCCATGATCAGAGAAAAAAATGAGCATTCCCTGTCATTTTTCATGTCTTCATGTTTTTTTAATGGTCATCACAGGTACGTTGTCAAACACACGGATTTAAACATCAGCCTGATAAATTATACATTTCCATAATGCACGATTGAGTTGTCTCATGTCTCAGGTTTATGAGTTAATGAAAGATATCAAAACCCGAGTGAAAGGAACATTCAATAAGGCCAGACCTTGGATGATGTTGTTAATGTCTGCCGAGTCTGTCAGCTTTTCTTGCGTTGGTTTGAAATGCACAATTTTATGCTCTTGTTACATTGTGAGGAGTTTTCTTGAGATTTAGGGATGACACTCATCGACTTCTGAAGTAGTGGAACATGAGATACTGTAGAACCCATGACTGGGCTGATATGATGCAGTTGATAGGAGACGGTGCTGCAGATAGTCAGGAGCTCTGAAATTCTAGTGCTTGAAGATTCTCCAACAAACACACGGAAACTTGCAATGTCCTGGTACAGAAATACCATTGTAAAGGGTTGGCTGCTTTGTTTCCTGGGGATGTCATCATGTCTACCTACTTGGCAAATAACTCAGCAAGGCTCTTCCAACAGCATCTTCCCAACCCATGAACACTTCCATCCAGGAGATCAAGGGCAGCAGATACATGGGGACACCACCCCTTGTGAGTTTCCCTCCAAGCTACTCACCATCCTGAGTTGGAAATACATCGGCGTTCCTTCACTGTCATTGGGTAAAACCCTAGAAGGCACGACCTCATTTTTAAAGTATTATTTCACTGAGGTCTGGTCACACCTCTCTAGACTTGCATTTATTGGCCATCCCTCACTGCCCTGGAAAAGCAGCCTTCTTCAACCAGGGACGGGGCACGGTGACTCAGTGGTTAGCACTGCTGCCTCACAGTGCCAGGGACCCAGGTTTGATTCCAGCCTGGGGTGACTGTCTGTGTGGAGTTTGCACATTCTCACTGTATTTGCGTGGGCTTTCTCCAGATGCTCCGGTTTCGACCCACAGTCCAAGTTGGACCGAAGGGTCTGTTTCCGTGTTGTACATCTCTCTGACTCTATGTGCAGGTTAGGTGAATTGGTCATTCCCAAGTTGACCATAGCGTTTAGCGATGTGTAGGTTAGGTGCATTAGTCAGGAGTAATTGTAGAGTAATGGGGAATGGGGCTGGGTGGGTTACTCTTTAGAGGGTCGGTGTGGACTTGTTGGGCCGAAGGGCCTGTTTCTACACTATAGGGATTCTGTGAATGAACGTGCATGTGTGCAGGCACACCCACAGTGTTGTTAGAATCAGTCACTCTGGCTGAACAGTGATTCCGATGCACAGCTCTTCAGTGAATTCAAAACAGCTCAGGACAGTATGAGACTTGGGAGTCAACTTGCAGATGGTGGTGTTGGATGGGTCTGTCATGGGTTTGGAAGGTGGGTATGGAGAGCAGTGGGAGTTGCTGCACACCAGGAGGATCCTTCAGGAAGGGAATCGAGGGTTCTGGAGAAAAGGCAGGAGGGCAGGGTTGAGGATTATCAGATCAGCCATGATCTCACTGAATAGCAGAGCAGATGTGATGGGCTGAATGGCCTACTTCTGCTCTTAAATCTTATGGTCTTCTGCAATGGTTAGATGTTGGGTCACCACCACTGTCTCAAGAACAATTTCAGAAGCCATGTGACACCGGGTTAGAGTCCAACGGGTTTATTTGGAAGTACAAGCTTTCGTTAGCTCCCTGACAAAGGAGCAGCGCTCCAAAAGCTAGTACTTCCAATTAAACCTATTGGACTATAACCTGATGTTGTGTGATTTCTAACTTTGTCCAACCCAGTCCACCACTGGCTTCTCCACATCATGCCATAAGGAAAACAATTGCAGTCTGCCCAGTGTGTCTTCATCACTAAAACTGTCCAGCCAAGGCAACGTCCTGGTAAATCTCCCTCTGCAGCCTCTTCAGGGCTATACCATCTCTCTCAGCTTCAGCATTCTACCTTGCATCACCAATCGCCAATAACATCCATGAAAACGCCGTTAAATAAATACAATGGAGATTTATTATATTTGTTGATTGTGATAGTGTTTTACTGTGAAAGGTTAGACATGTCTATCCTCAAACCTTTGGGCTTTAGTTGAGTTGAATACAACACACTAACAATCTCGAACATATAAATCTGATACAGGTGATTTATATGTGGATTACACTGTCTCTATATTGTTGAAGCATAGAGTTCCCAATAAAAGAGCTCTCAAATCCATTGGCTCAAAACTGAATGTATCTCCCTGTTAGCTGTGAGGAGTTGGGAGCGGGCTGGGGTTGGTGGTGATAGCACTGGGGATGTAACCCAGGCAAGCCCAGGGTAATGGAGCTTAGGTTTGAATGGTACCATGGGCAAATGGCAACATTTGAACACAGAGCTGGCCCAATGCCAACTTGAGTTATTAACAAAACAATCTGATTCACTAATGTCCCCTCAAGTGAACCTGCCTCCCCCACACTCCCAGACAGTGCACTCCAGACCCTAACCCCTTGAGTGAACTAGCCTCCCCCTACACTCTGAGACAGTGTGTTCCAGATCCTAACCACTCGATGCCTGAAAAAGAATTTCCTTGTGTTGTCATCATTTCTTTATGAATCTGCTCTCTGTCGTTCTCAATGCTTCTGCCAACAGCAACAGTGTCTCCTGAACAGCTCTGTCCCACCCCACATGAACCTGTTGGATTTTCGTCCAATCCCCTGTCACCTTTCTCTACACTGTAAGGAAACCGGTCCCACAGTTCCCAGCCTCTCTTTGTAGTGAATGTTCCTCATTCCTGGAGCTAGTTTTGTGAATCTTTGATTGCCCACAGATTGGACTATGTTAATGGGATGAGGGGTGCAGCATCACCAATGCATCTGCAATGTACATCAGTGATGTGAAGTTTTCACTTGTGGGACATGTGCGTCACTGGCTGGGCCCAGCATTTATTGCCCCGTCCCTAGTTGCCCCTTGAGAAGGTGGGGGTGAGCTGCCATCTTGAACCGCTGCAGCCCGTTGACACATAATGCCTTTAGGGAGGGAATTCCAGGATTTTGACCCAGTGACACTGAGGGAATTGTGATATTTCCAGCTTAGGATAGTGAGTGGCTTCAATCGGAATCAAAGAACCCCTACCATGTGGTGGCAGGCCATTCAGCCCATCGTGTCCACACTGACACTCTGAGGAACATCCCACCCAAGTCCATCCCCTACCGTATTGCTGTAACCCCACATTTCCCATGACCAATTCACCGTGACCTGCACACCTTTGGATTGTGGGAGGAAACTGGAGCACCCGGAGGAAACCCACGCAGACACAGGGAGAACGTGCAAACTCCACACAGTCAGTCGCCTGAGTCTTGGAGGGGAACTTGCAAATAGGGGTGTTCCCAAGTATCTGCTGGCCATGTCCTCCTGGATGGGAGTAGTCGTGGGTTTTGGAAGGTGCTGACTAAGGGTGACAGCGATCCATTTTGTCTCCAATTTGCATCAATGCATTTAAGGCACTGCCAGAAAGGTGTATGAGAGGGAAAGGAATAGAAGGTTATGGAGAGTGGGGGAGGCAGAGAGGTGAGAGGTGAATCAGTCATGAGGAATGGGCAGGAAAGTGGAGTTGAGGATTATCAGATCAGCCATGATGTCATTGAATGGTGGGGAGACTGGACGGGCCGAATGGTGGGGCAGAATCAAAGGGCCGAATGGTGGGGCAGATTTGGGGGCTGAATGGTGGGGCAGAATCAATGGGCCGAATGGTGGGGCAGATTCGATGGACCGAATGCCCTGCTTCTACTCCTATGTCCTTTGGCTTGTATGCAGCGTAACGTGGATCAGTTTGGGTTAATAGCTTTAACACTGCACTCCACCTCTGTGTGAACATGGGGCTGGCTTCTTTAATTCCAGGACTGTCCTCAAAGAGTTCAACAACTAGACACCCTGCCCTCGACCCCCTGTCCTCGACCCCCTGTCCTCGACCCCCTGCCCTCGACACCACTCCATCTGCTTTAGCGGTGCTGGAAATGCAGTGCAGACATTGTGTCCTGACCATGCAGAAGTCTGACCTCCCCCTGACCATCCAGCCCAGTGAACGAAAGCTACTCACCTCAACCTGGTAGACTGGGGGAATGGAACCCAAGCCAATTTATTGCGTCAGAAGGCTGTGGGGGCAGGTAATTGAGTATATTTAAGACTGAACTGGATATGGACGGCACAGTCGCTCAGAG
Organism: Hemiscyllium ocellatum; assembly: GCF_020745735.1. Classification (NCBI taxonomy): domain Eukaryota; kingdom Metazoa; phylum Chordata; class Chondrichthyes; order Orectolobiformes; family Hemiscylliidae; genus Hemiscyllium; species Hemiscyllium ocellatum. The sequence continues at coordinate 6,054,401 of NC_083420.1, forward strand.
GTTAGCACTGCTGCCTCACAGCGCCAGGGACCCGGGTTCAATTCCCATCCTTGGGCAACTGTCTGTGTGGAGTTTGCACATTCTCCCCGTGTCTGCGTGGGTTTCCTCCCACAGTCCAAAGATGTGCAGGTTAGGTGGATTGGGTATGGGAAATTGCCCCTTAGTGTTCAGGGATGTGTAGGTTAGGTGCATTATTTAAGGTAAATATAGGGTAAGGGAATGGGTCTGGGTGGGTTATTCCCCCAGAGGGTCGGTGTAGACTTGTTGGGCCGAAGGGCCTGTTTCCACACTGTAGGGATTCTATTCTATGGCAATCAGTTCTTGAGTATCAAGGATTGTGGGAGAATCGGATTGAGAAACTTAACAGCCATGATTGAATGATGGAACAGACAATGGGCTGAATGGCCTAATTTCTGCTCCTTTACCTTATGGCCTTATAAGCCCCCTTGTCAAATTTGCCTGAGTGTTGGTTTAATGGGCAGCTTTATTTGGTGAATGAGGACGCAGTTATTTGAAATGGGCTTATTTTTGTGTTTGAAGGTGTTTGTTAAGTTATCTTTTGCCAAACGGGAAGCCTGTCAAAACGTAATAATCAAGAGATACCTTCTGTGAATGGTGTGAAAAAGGAAGCAGTCATTAAATAAGAATATAGCTTACCTCATGGATCAGCTCAGCAGATGCCAACAGTTTTCAATTTTCAAGTACTCAGGGAACTGGCTATACTTAATGTTCATCAGTTAACACCTCAGCTAATATCCAGTAATGATTTGGGTTTTTTTTCTGAAGACAAGGCAATAAACCAATAATCTAATCAGCCTGTAGATAGCTCTAAGGAGAAGCCCCGAATTTATTTGGATCAGTTCAAAACTCTAGAATTTGTCATTTTTTTTCTTTATGCTTTGTTGGAATGTGGGCAGTTTTTAACAATTGCTTCACAGGATATGGGCATCGCTGGCCAATACAGCATCTATTGCCTGTTCCTAACTGTCACCCCTATTGCTGTGGGTCTGGAGAGACACAGAGGCCAGACCAGTTAAGGATATCAGATTTCCTTAATGAACCGGATGAGTTTTTCCAACAATTGACAATGGATTCATGGTCATCATTAATTCCAGATTTTCATACTGAACTCTAATTCCACTACCTGCCGTGGTGGGATTCGATCCCAGGCCCTCAGAACATTACTTGAGTTTCTTTGTTAATAGTCTACCAATAATACCATTTATTGCCCATCCCCTATTGGCCCTTGAACTGAGTGGCTCCCCGGCAGTCAACCACACTGTTGTGGGTCTGGAGTCACATGTAGGCCAGACCAGGTAAGGATGGCAGATTTTCTTTCCTAAGGAACATTAGTGAACCAGATAGGCTTTTACAACAATCAACATGGTCACCGTTAGACATTAGTGAGGCAACTGACTGTAGTTGTCACGGTCACCATCAGTGTATCATAGAAACCTGTATTAACAAAAGCAAGTCCCCAGGAATGGAGAAAGTGAGGACAGCAGATGCTGGAGAGTAAGAGTCGAGAGTGTGGTGCTGGAAAAGCGCAGCATCCAAGGAGCAGGAGAATCGATGTTTCTCAGGAAGGGCTCCTGTTCAGTTCCTCAGTTGCTGCACTGACATTATGAAACAGCAGTCGTTTGTATCTCCACATCACTCACTTTGTCTTCTGAACCCACTACATTCCTTCCTCACCAGTTCCCTTTTAGAGTTTTTTAGGGAGTCAGCGTCTACCATCTTTTTAGATGGAATATTCTGGATTCCAGAGTTTTTTTTTCTCATCCCCTTCCTTGATTTTTTCCAAATGATGTCAAATCTGCCAGCTCTGGTTATTGATTGATGCACAAGAGAGCGCTATTCCTTTCGGTCTCTTCATCCTGAAAGCCACTATTACGTTCCCTGTTCACTGCCTCGGTACCTTTTATAAGCTTCTAATTCGATAGAAGTAACCTGAATCAAAAGAAGGGAAGATTTGCTTTTATATAATATCCTTTGTAGTCTCAGAATATCCCATCATGCTTTGAACTGTGGTCACTGTTTTTGTGATGTACAAACATAAATGGGTGAAAAATCCCTGGGCATTATAACTGAGCTCAGTCCTTTTCTGATGAACACATACTCAGCAGGAGTTACAGGATTACAGATGGCAAATGGAAACTCTGGCTTTGTAACCATTACGTGACTCTCAAGGACATTGAGGTCATTCGAACAATGTTGCCTAAGTGATATCAGTTAACTCAGCACAGAGCCGAAATGTTGACACTGGCTTATCATGGCTCAACTTCTCACAGAAATACTGAGGAAAGACTTTTCATAGAATCATGGAGTCTCTACAGTGTGGAAACAGGCCATTTGGCCCAACAAGTCCACACTGACCCTCTACATTCCTACTTTTCCAGCCCTCTTCAATTCCCTTTTAAAGTTATTTAGGGAGAAAGTGAGGACTGCAGATGCTGGAGATCAGAGCTGAAAATGTGTTGCTGGAAAAGCGCAGCAGGTCAGGCAGCATCCAAAGAGCAGGAGAATCGACGTTTCGGGCATGAGCCCTTCTTCAGGAATGAGGAAGAAGGGCTTATACCCGAAACGTCAATTCCCCTGCTCCTTGGATGCTGCCTGACCTGCTGCGCTTTTCCAGCAACACATTTTCAAGTTATTTAGAGAGTCAGCTTCCACCATCTTTTCAAGTGGAATATTCTGGATTCCAGAGTTTTTTTTCCGCTGAAGAGTAGCCCACTCAGACCTATTCCCCTTCCCAATTACTCTATATTTACCCCCAACTAATGCACCTAGCCTACACATCCCTGCACACTTTTTTTATCGATTCATCTTTCCGATTGGACCACGCCAGCCTAGAAAAATAAATCATAAGCTCATTCCACACAGGAAGGGACCACTTTGTAATGTGAGAGTGTAGGTCTTCGAAAAAAAGACGACCCAACTTGTCAGAGAAGGCCTGAAGAAGGGTCACTTCTCTCTCTCCAGCTGCTGTCAGACCCACTCTTTCTCCTGCACCTTCAGACTTCGCCATCCCGCAGTTCTCTGATTTATTGATTCGGTCCCCTTTGACAGTCCCCACTGAATCCAAAGCTCTTTCAGGCAATGTGTTCTAGATCAACTGTGAGAGAAAAACTATCCTCGGCTCCATTTTGATCAACTCTTCCCAGTCTTCGAGTGAGAACTATTTCACCGTATCTCGTCTACCAAAATGTGGAGCTGCTGGTTTTGGGCGAGGTGAGATTATTTATTCCTGATGAAGGGCTTTTGCCCGAAACGTCGATTTCGCAGCTCGTTGGATGCTGCCTGAACTGCTGTGCTCTTCCAGCACCACTGATCCAGAATCTGGTTTCCAGCATCTGCACTCATTGTTTTTACTGAGGTGAGAAGTCACATGACACCAGGTTATAGTCCAACTGGTTTATTTGAAATCACGAGTTTTCAGAGCTCTGCCCCTTCGAGGGGGACTTCCCCTGACGAAGGGGCAGCGCTTCAAAAGCTTGTGATTTCAAATAAACCTGTCGGATTATGACCTGGATGTTGTATGTTTTCTGACCTCTTCTGTCACTGAGGGCCAAAGGGCCTGCATTGTGCTGTAATGTTCTATGTTCTATGTCCTGCCCCTCGAACGCTGCCTGACTGGCCGTGCTTTTCCAGCAGCACCACACCTTTTGACTCTCACCGACAGCAACGTTACCATGACCAGGTGGTCTGGTTTTGTGGTGGTGATTGAAGGTTACATTTTGGCTGCAAGACCGGAGAGATCCACCCTGCTCCTTCCAAAGAGAGTGGTGAGGTATTTAACATCCTGCCTGCAAGTCCTCTGGCAATGCAGCACTTCATCAGGGCTGCACGGGAGAGGTCAGCCGAGCTTCTTATGCTCCAGGTACTGGACTTGAACACCAAACCTTCTCACTGAGCAAGAGCACCCTTTCTGCATGTAACCACCGTGATGGATTTCAACTGGTCAGAAGACAGTAGGCAACATTGAAAACCATGTTATCTCTGTGGCAAAAACCAAAACAAACTGCAGATGCTGGAAATCAGAAACAAAAACAGAAGTTGCTGGAAAAGCTCAGTCAGTCTGGCAGCATCTGTGGAGAGAAATCACAGTTAATGTTTCAGGTCGAGCGACAGAGGCTACCTGAGCTTCTCCAGCAATGTCTGTTTTAGTTTCATTTCTCTGACATTATTTTAATTGTCTTGAGTACCTGATAAAGCAAAGTTTAAACTGTCCAACATTTGGCAAGTTTTAAAATGCACCGTGCTCAAAGTATGGGGCACAATTCTGATCTGGGGCAACTTTTTCACCCAGAGAGTGATGCATGTATGGAATGAGCTGCCGGAGGAAGTGGTGGAGGCTGGTACAGTTACAACATTTAAAAGGCACCTGGATGGATATGTGAATAGGAAGGGTTTAGAGGGATATGGGTCAAATACTGGCAAATGAGGCTAGATTAACGTATCCCTGGAGTGTAGGAGGTTGAGAGATGACCTGATAGAAGGTTTTAAAATAATGAGAGGTACAGACAGAGTTAATGGAAGTTGTCTTTTCCCTAGCAATGGGGAACGTCGACACCAGGAGCTAGATATTTGAGGTGAGAGGTTAGAGATTTAAAAAAGATGTAAGAGGTAAATTTTTGACACAGGAGATTGTTCATATGTAGAATGAACTTTCAGATGAAGTGGTGGATGCGGGTACAATTACAACATTTAAGAGACATTTGGATCAGTACATGAATAGGAAAAGGTTTAGGAGGATATAGACCAGGAGCAGGCAGGTGGGACGAGTTTAGTTTGGGATTATGGCCAGCATGGATTGGATGGACTGAAGGGACTGTTTCCATGCTGAATGACTCTATAACTCTCTGACAACTGAAGCTAAGCTTACAGAACCACTTATCGATATTTCAGACGTCATTGTGAGGTGTCGTGGTTCATGAAGCAGGAACAGTAGCCCTGAGCAGAAGGTGTTGAATGCAGTGGGGATGTGTTAATCAGTGTGAGCAAGTGGTTCATAGATCTATAACACTGTACCTTGTCATGTGTAGAGGAAAAATAAAATTTAGATCGCATGGCTGGTATACAGATAAGTTTCCTGAGATAATGAGGTGCAGACTATGAAACAAAACAAGGACAGAACATTTATGATTATTAACACAAACTCACAGGCTTGTGTTAGAGCTGGTCCGATGCAAATCTAAACAAGCTTGGAAAGCCGTCAGCTGTGAATTTGTTTCAGAGTATGCACATCCTCAGCAGCGGTGAATTTCCCCTCACCTCTTCCTGCATATTGGAGGTGTCTGCATTTTCAGCTTGCTTTCCTTGTAAGGACAATGGAGCTGGAAATGAAACTGAGCTGAAATAACAACCAATTGAAGACTCATTAGCAGCTGTGTCTTCAAGTGTAATCTGTTATCCAACAAATGATGACATTTAAAGAGAGAGCCTGGAAAACACTATTTAGCATGTGACATGTCTGCATGAAAATACACTTTGGATAAAATAAGTAAAAACGAAAGTCTGTTTGTTAAAGATTAAAATTCAACCTTTGAATTGGAGTAAAAGATGGTGAAATTTTTTATTGAAAACAACGAATGCTGGAGCTCACAGCAGGTCAGGCAGCATCTGTGGGGAGAGAGCAAACTGACAATTCGAGTTTAACTGACTGACCCGCTGTGATCTCCAGCACTCGTCGTTTTCAGTATGGATTCCAGCATCTGCAGTAATTTTTTGTGAAATTTTTTGTACCTGTTTTGAGTTTCCACTAATCTCAAAGGTTTGGAAAATGGGCTGGTATTGTCAGTGGCTGCTGGTTTACTATCACTTGTGTTCCATCACATCGTTTCACACGGCATCTGACTTCTTATTGTTCACTCGAGAGCTGAGTGTCATTGGCTGGGCCAACCTTTATGGTCAGTCTCTAGTTGCCCCTTGAGAAGGTGGGGGTGAGTTGCCTTCTTGAACCGATGCAGTCCATGTGCTGTAAGTTAGACCCACAATGCCCTTAGGGAGGGAATTCCAGGATTTTGACTCAATGGCAATCATTGTTTAAGAAGGATTCAAAGGAAATGCCAAACAATTGCAGGCCACTTTGGTGGTGGGCAAATTGTTAGATTCAATCCTGAGATAAACTGTTACTGAGAAGGGTATGGTATGGACTAGTCAGGGATGGTCATTGTGGCTTTGTTAAGGCAAGGTCATACCTTGAAAATTTGATTGAATTCTTTGAGCAAGTGACAAGAGGGTTTGATGAGGGTGTGCAGTGGGTCTGGTCTACATGGATTCAAATAAAGAGAAAGTGAGGACTGCAGATGCTGGAGATCAGAGTCAAGAGTGTGGTGCTGGAAAAACACAGCTGGTCAGGCAGCATCCGAGGAGCAGGAGAGTCGATGTTTCGGGCATTCCTGATGAAGGACTTATGCCCAAAACATTGATTTTCCTGCTCCTCGGATGCTGCCTGACCAGCTGTGTTTTTCCAGCACCACACTCTCGACTCTGATCTCCAGCATCTGCAGTCCTCACTTTCTCCACGTTGATTATAACCTCACTGCGAAGCCTCGTCCAAGGATGCCCACTTTGAAGAGGTTCTCCTCCTCCCTCTACAAGGATCTCAGCGAGTCTCTCTGTCACTGCACCCCCAAGTCATCTCCTCTGCCCTGAAGCTCTTCAGCCGCGTCCTGAAGCAGACTCACTACCACATCCACATCTCCTTCCTCAGCAGCTGCCTACGGAACTGATCCCGTGTGGATTTGAGGAGGGCATTTGACAAGCTCCCATATGCCAGACTTGTCAAAGTCCATTGGATTACAGGGTAACATTTGAACTTAGCTGAAAATGTGTTGCTGATTAAAGCACAGCAGGTTAGGCAGCATCCAAGGAACAGGAAATTCGACGTTTCGTGCATAAGCCCTTCATCAGGAATCCTGATGAAGGGCTTATGCCCGAAACGTCGAATTTCCTGTTCCTTGGATGCTGCTTAACCTGCTGCGCTTTAACCAGCAACACATTTTCAGCTGTGATCTCCAGCATCTGCAGACCTCATTTTTTACCCGAACATTTGAACTTAGTTGGGTTAGTAACAGGACACAATGGGTAATGTCCAACGGCTCCCCTTGTGAATGAAAAGCTGCTTCAAGTGGTGTTCCACAGGGCTTGGTGTTAGGAACCGTGCAGTTTGTCTTATACATTAACGATTTGGACTTGAACATGGGGGGCACAATTGGGAAATGTGCAGACGGACCAGAATTGGCTGCGTAGCAGACATCTGTAAGCTCCAAAATGTTACAGATGGATTGGTGGAGGGACAGGAAAGTGGCACATGGAGTTCAACTCTGTTAAGTGTGAGGTAATGCATTTAGAAGGTCAAATAGTAAAAGGGAATGCACAATAAACAGGAATATACCGACAGGAGTGGATGAAGTGAGAATTCTTGGCATGCAAGGGCAGCACGGTGGCACAGTGGTTAGCACTGCTGCCTCACAGCGCCAGGGACCTGGGTTCAATTCCCGCCTCAGGCCACTGACTGTGTGGAGTTTGCACATTCTCCCCGTGTCTGCGTGGGTTTCCTCCGGGTGCTCCGGTTTCCTCCCACAGTCCAAAGATGTGCGGGTCAGGGGAATTGGCCATGCTAAATTGTCCGTCGTGTTAGGTAAGGGGTATATGTAGGGGTATGGGTGGGTTGCGCTTCGGCGGGTCGGTGTGGACTTGTTGGGCCAAAGGGCCTGTTTCCACACTGTAAGTAATCTAAAAAAAGTCCCTGAAGGTAGCATTGCAGGTAGATAACGTTGTAGAGAAGGCAATATAGAATGCTCTTCTTCAATGGCAGAGCTGTAGAAAGCAAAAGTAGGGCTACAACGATGAAAATGTTTCAGATATTGGCAATGCCACTGCTGCAGCATTTTGTGCAGTTCTGGTCACCACATTGCAGGAAGGACATGATCGCTCTGGATTTGAATTGTTAACTGTGCTTTCTCTTTCCACAAGGGCAGCACAGTGGCTCAGTGCTTAGGACTGCAGTCTTACAGCGCCAGGGACTCAGGTTTGATTCCAGCCTCGGGTGACTGTCTGTGTGGAGTTTGCACATTCTCCCCGTGTCTGTGTGGGTTTCCTCCAGGTGCTCTGGTTTCCTCCCACAGCCCGAAGATGTGCAGGTTAGGTGGATTGGCCATGGGAAGTTGCCCATAGTGATCAGGGTTGTGTAGATTAAGTGAGATAGCTTGGGATATGCGGGCTTACAGAGATAGAGTAGGGCGATGGATTTGGGTGGGATGCTCTTCAGAGGGTCAGTGTGGACTCGATGGGCTGAATGGCCTGTTTCCACACTGTAGGGGTTGTATGATTCACCCTTTAGGGAAAGAAATCTGGCAAATGTGGGACTCCAGACCCACAGCAATGTGGTCAGCTCTGAGACGGTGGACCGAGTTCCTCAGGTCAAGGGCAATGAGTAATGGGCAACAAATGGTAGTCATAAATATCACCAAGTGCCAGAGTGGGATTTGAAACTTTGTTGGCTGGGAGTCAGTCTGGGCTGCCTGGTTACTAGCCCAGAGACATTATCATTACACCACTGCGACAGTGGGATGAGATCCTCAAGTGACCGTTCATTGCCTATGGTGGGACCTGAATTGATGATGGAATGGGAAAGCTATCCATGCATCTTCATGGATTGGGATGAAGACGGTTGCAGGATTGTGGCTACGTTTCTAAGTGCCACCCTCTCCTGGCCTTAACGCCGTCCCCTGGCATCACAGCTGAGGGCAGTAAATTCTGACCAATGCCTCTGGCCTTCCCACAACTCATTTCGAAAAACTATTTTCTCATGCAACACTGGACACTGGGCAGTCAGTGTGGACACCAACTGAGGGGGGTGGGGGGGGGGGGGTGGTAATGTGCTGAGGGCGTGTATTGGCAGGTGCATTTATAGATTGGCATTGCCAAGGGAGGACTGATAGGTGAGCAACACCTATAAGTTTGAAAAGAAAAGAGGTCACAGTAATTCAAAGCACAATGCTCTGCTGAGCAGACCGTCAATGTTATAAAATAAATGAGAAAACGTGTGGTTGAAAGCATTTTTGCAAACTATTGAAGGTCCATTGCTCTGTTTAATTCAGATATCTCCCAGAGAACACAAAGCACAGAGACTCCAAAATCACATTGAATATCTACCATAATGGAATTTTTCATTGCCATCAGAATGTACAGAGGAAGTAATTTGAATTAATTATTCAATTGCTATTTGAGTGAGATCTTCAATTTTTCAGCACAGAATGTTGCTCTTGACATGAAAGGTGCTGCAGCATTGATTGTGGAAAAGTTAAAGAATGGTAGGAAATTCTTTTATGTATTCCTTTCACAGCTGGCCGTGACTAACTCTGATCCATTCAGTTTATTGTTATGAATTTTTTATTATTGTCACCAATTTTCATGAAGCTTTTGGGTCTAACATTGTAAAATGGGGATTTAAAATGTGAATTTTCAGAATGATTGCCTGAAATTTTAGAAGATTTGGGAAAGAGAAACAGAACTAATGTTTCAGGTCCAGTGATCCTTCTTCAAAGAGATTACCACATCACGTTAACATCATTGCTGATGAATCTGACCATCTCGTTTTATTCCCATGGTGTGAGAGATCTCTGCACCTGAAACATTAACTCTGTTCCTCTCCTTACACATGCTGCCAGATTTGCTGAGTTTCTCCAGCTAGCTCTGACTCAACATTGGTAATGAGGCTATAAAACAAACTTCAAACATTGATTGAAGGCCTGGAATTTCTTCTGTAATTCGATTTTACGTGCCCTAAGTTGCTTTAATGCCACATGCTGATTAAGAGTCATACAGCATGGAAACAGACCCTTCGGTCCATCCAGTCTGAGCTGAACACAATCCCAAACTAAACTAGTCCCATCTACCTGCTCCAGGCCCATATCCCTCCAAACCTTTCCTATTCATGTACTTATCCCAATGTCCTTTAAATGTTGAAACTGTGATCACATCCACCACTTCCTCAGGGCGTTCATTCCACACACGGACCACCCTCTGTGTAAAAAAAATTGCCCCCATGCCTTTTTCAAATCTCTCTCCTCTCATCTTAAAAATGTACACCTAGTCTTGAAATCCCCTATCCTAGAGAAAAGGTAACCACCATTAAATCTCTGTACCTCTCATTACTTTATAAACTCCCATAAGGTCAGCTCTCAACCTCCTATGCTCCAGTGAAAGAAGTCCCAGCTTATCCAGCCTTTCTTTATAACTTAAACTTTCTATACCCAGCAACATCCTGGTAAATCTCTTCTGAACCCTCTCCAGATTAATAATATCCTTCCTGTAACAGGACGAACAGAACTGAACACAGTATTCCAGAAAAGGCCCCACCAATGTCCAGTACAACCTCAACATGACTTCCCATCCCCTAAACTCAAAAGGTCTGAGCAATGAATGCAAGCTTGCTCAAAGCTTTTTTAACCACTTTGTCTCTCCTTGAAGCAAACTTCAAAGAATTATGTACCTGCACTCCTAGGTCCCTGTATTCTACAACACTACCCAAGGTCTAGCCGTACGGTGTTGGAAAAGCACAGCTGGTCAGGCAGCATCTGAGGAGCAAGAGAATCAACATTTCGCGCATAAACCTTTCGTCAGCCTTTTGCCCGAAACGTCGATTCTCCTGCTTCTCAGATGCTGCCTGACCCGCTGTGTTTTTCCAGCACCACACCCTTCAACTCTGATCTCTAGCAACTGCAGTCCTCACTTTCTCCATAGACTACCCAAGGCTTTGATTACCCAGTAATTTCTTCCATTCTGCTCAATAACCTCCACTGAAATCCCAGGAACTCTGCCCAGCCCCTGTGCAATAGCAGAGAGATCACCGATCTCCTGCAGCAGTGTCAGCTTTGAATGAATGTAAGTGCAGGAGAGAATAATCCAGACACATCAGTACCAGACATCATTTGTGCAGTTTATACCTTGGGGATATAATGAGATGATCCACAGGCTCCTTTGTGCACAGGGGAAGGTTGATTTTCAATCCTGTAAATAGTCTGCTCCCATGTTTGTAGCCTCCATTTAGTCTCTCCCTCTCTCTCTCATTTTGCCATGTGGACAGTCTAGGAGCTCCAGACTGGAGCAAGCCCCAAGTGTAGGGTCTGTCCATCCTTGGAGAGAGGGAGTGTGAGAAACCATTGAGAGAGAGAGAGAGAGAGAGAGAGTCAGAGAGCTGGGACCCACAGAAATGGAATCCCAGCACCGACTCGAGTGGGCCCAGCATGGATCCCATGGCAGGGGGAGGAGTGAGCCCCAATTTCCATTTCTGGGATTGGTATTGGACCTGGCATTGGAATGGGCAGCTACCTGCATCGGTGAAGGTAGGCCCAGCGGTGAAAGATGGCGGCTGAGGATCGTCGACTTTGTTGTTGGGGTTGGGTCGGGTGCTGGTGGCACGACATCACAGCAATGTGGGCCCAGCAGTGAGAGACACGACTCTCATCTTAGGAGGAGGTTTCTCTGCCTAGAAACATTAATTCTGAAAACATCGACTCTCATCCCTTCCAAATTTAAGCGGTGCTGGAGCTTTTCAAAACAGAATTTTCCTTTTCCTCTCTGCTTCTTTTATCTTTTGCTCTTCCCCTGGTCTTTTGTTTTCTCCAACCTTTATTCTGCTTTCTGTACACCACTTTACATTGAACACACACAGTGGCATTTTACAGGGCTTTGATGACATTGTATGTGTGTGCAGTTTTGGTCTCTGCATCTAAGGAAGGATATAGTGACAATCGAGACAATACAGTGGAGATTAATCAGGTTGGTCCCTGGGACAGTAGGGCCTTCCATTGATGGAAGGCTGTATAGATTGTGTTGATGTTCACTCATATTAAGATGAGTAAGAGGTGATTCCATTGAGACATGTCGGATTGTGAAGGGGCTTGTCAGGAGAATCGACGTTTCAGACTAAAGCCACATTTCTGATGGAGAGATTATGCCTGAGATGTTGACTGTCCTGGTCCTCGGATGCTGCCTGACCTTGCTGTGCTTTTCCAGCCCCACTTTTCTGGACTCTGACTCTGATGTTGATGGGTTTGGTGTAGACGGCAGCGAGATGATGGAGGGAGTACAATGGCAAAGACATTGTTGATGATGTGCTGGTTCAGGACTGGTGGCCTCTCTTTAAACTGAATCCTTCTATTCATTTTCTTATTCTTAAAACTATGAAAAATGTGACCAGATCATGATGACAGTGGGAAAGGTTTCGACTTTATTTGACTGTTTTTCTCACAATAAAATACATATGACAATAAAATCATAAATTAAAGTAACCACACTTAGGCTTAACTAATCACACAGAGAACAGACTGACACAATCAAGCACCAAACAATTGAATAACTAAGTACTCCAGTCAAAATCAATTATGTTTGATTGCTAATCGGTCAAACTTTGCTGTGGTATTAATGAGCTCTCAGGTCTGACTGTTAATCTGCAGAAACATTGGATACATCTTCTGCTTGTTCTTTTAAACTCAGAATGTTGGAAATTGCTTGTGTTGATATCCCACTCTCCTGGTCTGTCTGCTCCAACAGTCTCAGCAATATATTCAACACCGACATCCCCGAGAGTTACAATACTTGGCCATTAATAATTCTAGTAAAAGTGAGGTCTGCAGATGCTGGAGATCAGAGCTGAAAATGTGTTGCTGGTTAAAGCACAGCAGGTCAGGCAGCATCCAAGGAACAGGAAATTCGACGTTTCGGACCATTCCTGATGAAGGGCTCTGGCCCGAAACGTCGAATTTCTTGTTCCTTGGATGCTGCCTAGCCTGCTGTGCTTTAACCAGCAACACATTTTCAGCATTAATAATTCTAGCAAAGTCTCTGACTGCTGCATTCAGGACTGTCTTTAGTTGGTGTGAAAAATAAAAGCTACTGACAGACTCTCAGCCTAGAAATATTAATTCTGAAAGCATCGACTTTCATCCCTTCCAACTGATGCTGGAGCTTTTCAAAACAGAATTTTCCTTTTCCTCTCTGCTTCTTTTATCTTTTGCTCTTCCCCTGGTCTTTTGTTTTCTCCAACCTTTATTCTGCTTTCTGTACACCACTTTACATTGAACACACACAGTGGCATTTTACAGGGCTTTGATGACATTGTATGTGTGTGCAGTTTTGGTCTCTGCATCTAAGGAAGAATATAGTGGCAGTCGGGACAATACAGTGGAGATTAATCAGGTTGGTCCCTGGGACAGTAGGGCCTTCCATTGATGGAAGGCCGTATAGATCGTGTTGATGTTCTCTCATATTAAGATGAGTAAGAGGTGATTGAGACATGTCGGATTGTGAAGGGGCCTGTCAGGGTAGATCGGGAAGGTTGTTTGCCTTAGTGTGGGATTCTGAAACCCAAGGACATAGTCTCAGGATGCAACTCAATTATTTAGGACTGAGACAAGGAGAAATTCCTACACTCAAAGGTTTGGGAATCTTTAGGATGCTCTCCCTCAAAGGCTTGTTGATACTTTGTCATTGAATTTATTTGCAGCGAGAATGGAGTTGAATCTCAAAGTGAGCCAGTTTAGTATTGAGTGGCAGAGCATACTAGATGGGCTGAGTGGTCAATGGCATTCTATCCCACCTTCCCATCTGGTTCACTAATGCCCTTGACGGAAGTATATCTGCCATCCTTACTTGATATGTCCTACACATGACTCTAGACCCGCAGTGATGTGGTTGACTCTGAACGGCCCTCTGGGCAATTTGGAATGGGCAATAAACACTGGGCCCAGCCAACGACACCCTCATTTGGTGATAAAATAAATAATTTTTTGTTTTTAATTTCTGATTGAAATGTCCAGCTATAAACCACGTTGATGGTGGGATTGGCTGGATGGGGAAGGTGGGGGGGGGGGGGGGGGGTGTGCGGTGGTGTAACCACTGGCCTAGTAGTTCAGAGATAATCATCTGGGAACATGGGCTCAAATCCCAACATGGCAGTTGCTGGAATTTAAAATCAGTACATAACAAGATCTGGAATATGAAGCTCGACTCAGTGATGGTGAGCATGGCAACCATCATTGATTCTTGTGAGGACCCATTTGGTTCACTCATGTCCTTTAAAAGAGGACATCTGGTTGAAATGTAACCATGATCCACAATAGTGTGGTAGACTCTTACACTGCTTCCAATTCAAGGCAATTTGTGTGGCTGCAAAAAGAATAGATTAATCTGTAGAGGTTGGCTTTCTGGAAAAAAAGACACTTTGGCCAATGGGTTCCTCTTGAAGACAGAAGGGAAAAGTGTGGAATGTTTCAGAGACCTTCGCTCTGATTTTCTGGATGGTGCGGTCAAGTCATTTGTTCTACTCAGTTATCCCCGAAATCTTATAGGCACCAGCTTGCTGAGGAAATACAAGCTTGAGATTTTCTTTCAGTCACTCAAGCAACCAGATTTCTCCCTGAGCTGGGCTCTCTGTTCAGAAATTGGTGGAGATCGGCTGGGTGGCTTTGTCATGGTAAGCTTTCCTCCAATTCAGCTTGTTCTTAGCAGGCTTCCCTCCCACCTAACCAGGTAAAACATGAACCCCTCCGAGCCAATCACTGTTCGAAGCTGCCTCCAGCAGGATGTGCAGTAATGCCAACTCTTAGTGCCACAGAATCGTTATGGGGATAAAGGAGATCATTCAGCCCATCATGCCTGTACTGTCTCTCTCTCTCTCTGAATGAATAGAATAAATCAATGCCTGCCTCCTTCCTTTTCCTTCCAAGCTGTGTAGCTCAGCCAGGTTTGATCCGGCGGTTCTGCCGATGGCCTTGCCTTCAAGGACGGAGTGTCTCCGTGTTCTGGCCGAGTTTCAGTGATTTCCAATCGTGGAAAGTGCTCCAAATTGTTAAGGGAGCGAATCTGACAGCTGACTTTGAGACTTCAGGGCAGGGTAGCTAAGCTGGATTTGATCCGGCAGTTCTGCCGAAGGTCTTGCCTTCGATGGTGGAGTGTCTCCCATATTCTAGCCGAGTTTCAGGCATTTCCAAACATTGGAATTGGTCTCTTTCATAAAGGGGACATGGGTCTGAAGAGAAGAAGTGAGTAACCAGCACAGCTTAGGAAAGGGTTCGAAAGTTCTCAAAAGTGTGAAATAAGTTACCAGGAAAACTTAGAAAAGTTGTCTGAGAGTCCCAGATGAGTGACCTGTAAAACTTAGAAAAATGTCCGAAAGTGTTTAAAAGTGTAAAGTGAGTAACCAGGAAAACATAGGTAAGTGTCTGAAAGTGCTAGAGGAATAGATTCAGGGAATGGGTCTAGATGGGATACTCGGAGGGTCAGTGTGGGCTTGATGGCTGAAGGGACTGTTTCCACACTGTAGGCATTCTATGAGTGAGCTTTTTCTCACTAGTTTTTCTTTCCTCTGCAAATGGCCTTATATCCATGCCCTTTTGTTCTCGATCTATTTGTGAGATAAAAGAGTTTCTCCCTAACTCCACTGTCCAGCCTCCTCGTTACCTATAAGCTTCTATTAGATCCCCTCATGGCCTGCTCCTCTCTGAAGAAAGCAATTTCAACTTTGCAAGTTTATCTTCAGAATTGGTTCCAGGGCTGAGCCCTTTCAGTATTGTCCAGTGTGTTCCAGCCCTTCTTAAAGCATAGTTACATCAAGGAAGCCTTGCTAACGTAAACCCTCCAATGTTCACAGTGAACTTTCAATGACCTCTTTTAAAGCAACCACTTGAGGTACGTCAACGAACCCTGAAATCAATTCCCTTTTCCGCAATCCTTTGAAACTCAACACCTTTAAGAAATATTAAATATAGAGCCTCTTAGTTATACCAACTGCAGTATGTGTGCAAAAGGTTGTCTGAAGCTTGCTAACGTAATATTGGCTTTCATCGCTAGAGGGATTGAATTTCAGAGCAGGGAGGTTCTGCTTCAATTGTTGGTGAGGAGGCACCTGGAGTATTGTGCTCAGTTCTGGTCTCCTTCTGTGAGGAAGGATATACTGGCTTTGGAAGAGGTGCAGAGGAGGTGCACCAGGCGATTCCAGAGATGAGGGGGTTACCCTATGAGGAGAGGTTGAGCCTCCTGGGATTGTAATCGCTAGAATTTAGAAGATTGAGAGGGGATCTTATAGAAACATGTAAAATTATGAAAGAGAGAGATAAGATAGAGGCAGGCAAGTTGTTTCCGCTGGTCGGTGAGACTAGGAATAGGGGACATGGCCTCACAATTAAGGCGAGTAGATTTAGGACAGAGATGAGGAGGAAGTGCTTTTCCCAGAGAGTAGTGAATTCATGGAATTCTCTGCCCAAGGAAGCAGTAGAGGCAGCTTCATTAAATATATTCAAGAATGGGTTTTAGCATGATCAGGGAGTTAAGGGTTATGAGGATAATGTAGGTAGGAGGAACTGAGATGATGGATAGATCGGCCATGATCTTAATGAATGACAGAGCAGGCTCGATGGGCTGAATGGCCTACCCCTGCTTCTGTTACTATGAATCAGGCAGCAGGGCCGACCCCAGGATCCAGTTATTGATCACTCTTATCCCCTTACTGTGACTCGCACTGTCTTTTCTGTATCTGGCTGTTTGTTACATTTCAATCTGTTACATTGCAAACAGAAAATGTTTACCATTGCATTCCCTCAAACATATTATATTCAAAGCTTTCAGAGAACTATAATTTTTCCGACATCAATGTGATAGCGAGGGATTTAACGAAAGAAGGCAAGCGTATAATTCAGCCTCTCCTCAAGCCTTGGTATTTACACTAATTTGGGACTGGCTTGCTTTTATATGAAGATGTAACAATGAGGGAAAACCTGTGTAAATTTCAGAATAATTTCAATGTAAATTCAATCAAGGAAAGAAAGCAAATATAATTTAATGTCAGACTACATTTGAGTTAAAGATGTCTTTTTTCTTCTTCATTTTAACTCATGCATTTTTTTGTGGAGTCACAGAATAGTTACAGCACAGGACGAGTCCATTCTGCTCATTGTAACTGTACTAGCCCACTGAAGGAACGATTCACCCAGCCCCATTCCTCTGCTTTTCCCCTGGGACCCTGCACGGTTTTCATGTCAGAAAATGATATGATTCTCTTTCGAAGATCTGATTCAAGCTGCCCCTAGCCCACTCCCCAGCCTCTGACTGTGTGTATCAAACCCCAACTACCCGCTGCATCAAAGAAAGGTTTTCCTAATGTTCTTGTTGCTTCTTTAGCTCGCCCGTCTTAAATCTGTGAGCTCAGGTACCCAGGCCTTCCAACAACAGGATACTTCTTCCCAAACCACTTTGCCCAGGTTCCTCACAGTTTCGAATCTCCCCTTGAAATCCTTTTCCCAAACAGTCCCAACTTGTTGTGGTTCTGTTCGCCGAGCTGGGAGTTTTTGTTGCAACAAAAACTCCCAGTTCGGCGAACAGAACCACAACAATGAGCACCCGAGCTACAAATCTTCTCCAAAACTTTGAGTCCCAACTTCTCCAGTCTGTCCCAGATGTTCCTCATCTGAAGACCCATTCCCATCAATCTTTTCTCTCTAAAACCGTTGAATTTACATCCATAAAGTGCGATGCCCAGAAGGATAGTAAAGTAGGTGTTTGGTATGCTTTCTTATATTGGTCAGAGTTCAATATTGTGAGAAGATTTGTAGCTCGGGTGCTCGCTGTCGTGGTTCTGTTCGCCGAGTTGGGAATTTGTGTTGCAGGGAATTCCTAGAGGCATGGCTCTCATCCACAGATTCTATCAACAAACACATCAACCTGGACCCAATATACCGGCCACTGCAGCGGACAGCTGGAACTGACAACCGGAAGCGGCAGAGACAAACCACTACAAATGCTGGAGGAAACATCCCAGAAGCGCTTCACAGGAGGCTCCCAAGCACTGAGGATGTCCCCTGGACAGGGGACGAAACGTTTGCAACACAAATTCCCAGCTCGGTGAACAGAACCACAACATTGATCAGAGTATTGAGTACAGGAGTTGGGAGGTCATGTTGCGGCTGTACAGGACTTTGGTTAGGCCGCTGTTGGAATATTGCGGGCAATTCTGGTCACCTTCCAATTGGAAAGATATTGAGAAACTTGAAAGGGTTCAGAAAAGATTTACAAGGATGTTGCCAGGGTTGGATGATTTGAGCTATAGGGAGAGGCTGAACAGGCTGGGGCTGTTTACCCTGGAGCATCGGAGGCTGAGGGGTGATCTTATAGAGGTTTACAGAATTATGAGGGGCATGGATAGGATAAATAAACAAAGTATTTTCCCTGGGGTGAGGGAGTCCAGAACTAGAGGGCGTAGGTTTAGGGTGAGAAGGAAAAGATATAAAAGAGACCTATGGGGCAACTTTTTCACACAGAGGGTGGTACGTGTGTGGAATGAGCTGCCAGAGGAAGTGGTGGAGGCTGGTACAATTGCAACATTTAAAAGGATGTGTATATGAATAGGAAGGGTTTGGAGGGATATGGGCCGGGTGCTGGCAGGTGGGACTAGATTGGGTTGGGATGCCTGGTCAGCATGGACGGGTTGGACCAAAGGGTCTGTTTCCATGCTGTACATCTCTATGACTCTATAAATGGCTGCAGTGTTCCAGGTGATGCTGAAGGTATTACTGTATTCCATACCCATATCAGTAAAGCCCAGGGTTCTGTTTGCTCATTAATGGGGCTATTACCTTGCCCTGCCACTTCCTGTGATTTATGTTTGTGTAGAGCGCGTTACCTCTGCTTCCTGCATCCCCTTTGTTTCATTATCAAAATGAATCACCTTCACACTGCATTAATATTGACCTGCTACTTGTCTTAGATATACAGAATCGTGCAACACGGAAACAGACACTTTGGTCCAATCGCTCCATGCTGACCAGAATCCCAAACTAGTCCCACCTGCCTGCTCCAAGCCCATAGCCCTCCAATACCTTCCTGTTCATGTACCTATCCAAATGTTTTTTAAATGTTGTAATTGTACCCACATCCACCATCTCCTCGGGAAGTTCATTCCACACGCGGACCACCCTCTGTGTAAAACATTTGCCCCTCATGGTGTCAAGGGTCTTTCCAAGAGACATGGGAGTATGGCGATGAGCTCGATGATCAGCTGTGATCATGTTGAAATGGTGGTACAGGCTTGATGGGTTGAATGGCCTACTCCTGCTCCTATTTTCCCGGTCTCTATGTCGATCTCAAGGCAAGCTAGTGGTAGTACAGCATGTCTTGCTTGCCAGTGCTTTTCAACTGAAAGAAGAATGTCTGGCCATTCTGCCCACATGTCCTTGTCCTTTTGCATCATCCCTCTAGGGACCCACAATGTCTATGTTTCATATCGAGCACAAATTCTGCAATAGTGCTATTTATGCCAAGGCTTGGAGATATCAGGAAGAGGAGGGAGCCACATCCCATTCTCTGGAAAATGCCACCACAAACCTTTTCCTGTTTAAAACCAACCACAGACACTGCTGCCTGTTTCCTGTCATTATGTTCAATGTAGCTCAGTATGAAATGATTCACTTTGGTAAGAGTAACAAGAAGATGGAGTACTGGGCTAATGGTCGGATACTTGGTAGTGTGGATGAGCAGAGGGAACTTGGTGTCCATGTACACAGATCTCTGAAAGTTGCCACCCAGGTAAATAGTGCTGTGAAGAAGGCATATGGCGTACTGGCTTTTATTGGTAGAGGAATTGAGTTCCGGAGTCCTGAGGTCATGTTGCAGTTGTATAAGACTCTAGTGCGCCTCATCTGGAGTATTGTGTGCAGTTTTGGTCGCCATACTATAGGAAGGATGTGGAGGCACTGGAACGGGTGCAGAGGAGGTTTACCAGGATGTTGCCTGGTATGGTAGGAAGATCGTATGAGGAAAGGCTGAGGCACTTGGGGCTGTTTGCATTGGAGAAAAGAAGGTTTAGGGGTGACTTGATAGAGGTGTACAAGATGATTTGGGGTTTAGATAGGGTTGACTATGAGAACCTTTTTCCACGTATGGAGTCAGATATTACAAGGGGGCATAGCTTTAAATTAAGGGGTGGTGGGTATAGGACAGATGTTTAGGGGTAGATTCTTTACTCAGCGAGTCGTGAGTTCATGGAATGCCCTGCCAGTAGCAGTGGTGGACTCTCCCTCTTTATGGGCATTTAAACGGGCATTGGATAGGCATATGGAGGAAAGTGGGCTAGTGTAGGTTTGGTGGGCTTGGATCAGTGCAACATCGAGGGCCAAAGGGCCTGTATTGTGCTGTATTTTTCTATGTTCTATGTTCTATGTTAGTTTTATATCTGTGTAGCTCCTGTCCCTTTGTGTTTCCATGATGCACAGTGTGACAGTGCTGCTCCTTTAACAAGGTTATGGTGTCCTTGTTTTTTTTTCAGAAAGATTGTAAACGACACTCTGAAAATTCTAAGTTGAATGATTTTAGGGCCAAGTTTTATTATAGCTAACAGATACTGCCTCAGGCAAGAGGCTTTCAAGACTTTGAAAAAAAACACTTGTACAATGAGAGGGATTCTCCCAGCTCAGCTTGTCTCTGGTTTGGTTTGGTTTTTAGCAGTAGGGTGGAGAAAGCTGCTGGACCCAAAGAAGCAGGTCCTCTCTCTGCCACCTCTCCAGTAAGACCCTGGGCTTGATTTTACTTTTTGTGCCAAGGGGCGTTTCTGGGGATTGTTGCAAGTATTTGGAACAGTGTCATTAAGTTGGTGTTGTCTTGTTGGGCTTCTGGATAAGTTATTTTGTATCTTGTTATCTTTTGTTTGTGTTTCATTTGGTAATCTTATAAATAAATTCTGTTTTGTTTAAAACTTTGACCAGCGACATCTCTCCTGGAATATCCACTTCACACCTGCTTAAAACAACCAGCAACGTTCGAGTTTGAGCTACTTTCTTAAAATGTTTTGAGGGGTCTAGCCTGCTCCATAACAACAGCTTTACTCACAAGTCCACATGACACTTTATCGAATTGACATCAATTCAGGGGCATTACCCTCAGACTGCAGCTTTTTACAATATATGTTAATGATATAGAAGATGGTATTAGTAATAACATTAGCAAATTTGCTGATGATACTAAGCTGGGTGGCAGGGTGAAATGTGATGGGGATGTTAGGAGATTACAGGGTGACCTGGACAGGTTAGGTGAGTGGGCAGATGCATGGCAGATGCAGTTTAATATGGATAAATGTATGGTTATCCACTTTGGTGGCAAGAACAGGTAGGCAGATTACTACCTAAATGGAATTAATTTAGGTAAAGGGGCAGTACAGAGAGATCTGGGTGTTCTTGTACACCAGTCAATGAGGTAAGCATGCAGGTACAGCAGGTAGTGAAGAAGGCTAATAGCATGCTGACATTCATAACAAAAGGGATTGAGTATAGAAGCAGCTGTACAGGGCCCTGGTGAGACCACACCTGGAGTACTGTGTGCAGTTGTGGTCTCCAAATTTGAGGAAAGACTTTCTGGCTATTGAGGGAGTGCAGCGTAGGTTCACGAGGTCAATTCCTGGAATGGCGGGATTACCTTACACTGAAAGACTGGAGCGACTGGGCTAGTATACCCTTGAGTTTAGAAGACTGAGAGGGGATCTGGTTGAGACATATAAGATTATTAAAGGATTGGACACTCTGGAGGCAGGAAACATGTTTCCGCTGATGGATGAGTGCCGAACTAGAGGACACAGCTTAAAAATACGGGGTAGACCATTTAGGACAGAGATGAGGAGAAACTTCTTCACCCAGAGAGTGGTGACTGTGTGGAATGCTCTGCCCCAGAGGACAGTGGAGGCCCAGCCTCTGGATTCATGTAAGAGTTGGATAGAGCTCTCAAGGATTGTGGAATCAAGGGTTATGGAGATAAGGCAGGAACAGGATACTGATTAAGGATAATCAGCCATGATCATATTGAATGGTGGTGCAGGCTCGAAGGGCAGAATGGCCTACTCCTGCACCTACTGTCTATAGAATATTACTTCAATGGAGACTAACTGCAGAATTACAAAATGCAGAGGGCGGTTTTGGTGTTCTAGTGTATGAGTCATCAGGAGTTAGTGTTCAGATACAGCACATAAGGCTGTCCATTATTTTGAGGAATTGAACATAAAATTGAGTTTGCTATGGTTCAGTCACACCCAGCATTATTGAGATCATGTCTCAAACCCTGTAGTTTTTAAATGAAGAACTGCGAGTGATGGAGCTCTGAAACAAGAACAGCAATTGCTGGAGAAACTCAGCAGGTCAGAGAGAAATGGAGTTCGAGTGACCCTTCTTCGGGAGGTGGAATGTGCCGTTTCAGCCTCCTTATTGATGGCAGGATGGAAGCACATTAGAGATGTTTCGAGGAGGTTTACCAGATTGATGCTTGGGTTGGAGACGGTGAGGACTGAAGATGCTGGAAGTCAGTCAGTAGGTGTGAGGCAGGTCAGACCGCACCCGATGAGCCGGGAAGTTAATGTTTCGGGCTGAACCCCATGCTGATTGACCTGCTGAGCTTTTCCAGCTTCACATCGATTGACTGATATTTGGAACGAGTGAGATGCCTGGTGAGGAACTGAGCTGGTTCCCACCGGAGTTTACAGAGTGATCTGGTTGAAGTGTACCAGATCCTGAATAGTCTTGACAGGATGGTCATGGAAAGGATGTTCTCTCAGTGGGTCGGTCCAGAACTAGGGGACACAGTTTTAAAATGAGGGATATTCTTTTCTTTCAGAGGGTGGTGAATGGTTATGGAATCCCTGCAGTGTGGAATCAGGCCATTCAGCCTATCGAGTTCGTACTGGCCCCCCCAAAGAGCATCCCACCCGGACTCACCCCTGCATTTCCCATGGGCTAACCTACCCAGCCTGCACTTTCCTGGGCACTATGGGACAATTTCCCATGGCCAGTCCACCTAACCTGCACATCTTTGGACTGTGGGAGGAAACCGGAGCATCCGGAGGAAACCCACACAGACAGTGGCCCGAGGGTGGAATCAAACCAAGTTCCCTAGTGCTGTGAGGCAGCAGTGCTAACCACTGAGCCACCATGTTAGGGCTATCTGCCTCAGAAGATGGTGGAGTTGGCGTCATTGAATACTTTGAAGACACAGGCTGGTAGTTCCTGGTTAGACAGGGGACTCGAGGCTCATTGGACACAGATGGGAACATGGAATTTGAAAGACAGACAGATTAGTCACCACCTTATTGAGGTTAAATGGTTAAGAGACCAAATGGTCACTTCTGCTCCCGTTTCACATGCTCTTATGTCTTACCAAGTGGGTCAGTAAAAGCCCCTTTGTTAATCTTCTCATGCACCTCGTGTGAGGGAACATATTCCACATTCTTATAACATTCTGAATATGATTGAAGAGAGTCATAACTTCTGCCGAAAGGATTCATCAAATATGTGGTTTGGTGGCGATAAAAATTTATAATGTATAAGCCTAGGTAATCAAATATTGTGTGGAACAGAAAGCTTCTGTTTAGTTTATGCGAATAGAATTGGTGGATTGTAACTGGTGGAGATTTAATAATGTAGCTGTAATGTTAAATTGATGTCTTGACATTTCCTGTTGAGTTGCCTTCAAAAGCCTGGGGGTAATACATTGAATGTTCTTTTCATGGCATTTGTACATTAGATTTCCTGATTGTTACACTGACAGGGACCTACTTAAAAATGGCCAGGGTTATAATGGGAAAGCTAAGACCGGAGACTATAATTATTCATATTGCACATCTGTTCAAATACATCTGGGCAAACTAATGACAAAGCTGCTTACATCTGGTCTGTTAGAAAATACTGGAGCTATCCGAGAAACTGTTTGCCACAGCCAGCTCTCTCTCTCTCCATCTCCATAAGACCATGAGAAATAGGAGTGGAAGTAAGGCCATTCAGCCCATCGAGTCCACTCCGCCATTCAATCATGGCTGATGGGCATTTCAACGCCACTTGTCCGCACTCTCCCCATATCCCTTAATTCCTTACGAGATCAAGAATTTATCAATCTCTGCCTTGGAGACATCTCCTCAGCGTTAGAGATTGTTGTTACGGCTAAAGGGATCACAAGGTGCGGGGGCGAAAGCAGGGACAGGGGACTGAATTGGATGATCAGCCACGATCAGATTGAATGGCGGAGCAGGCTCGAAGGGCCGAATGGCCTACTCCTACTCAATTTTGCTACGTCTTATCATGTCTTTATCTAACTGTGTTCCCCAAAACCTGTCAGCAATTGGACCCGTTCCCACCTATTTTCTTCAGGCCACTGTAAGTGGCACCTGTAGCACCTGCACATCCTTATGGTGTGAATCATACCCAACACGGTATTGTTGAGGGCATTGTGTTGCCTACTTTTCACTTGTGCCCGGGGCCCGCACAGTAACTAGGCCATGACATCAGTCAACACGCAACATGGGTTTGACCTCAGTGCTGCCATTTTGGATAAGCCCAGCTCTCCAAGTGTCTTAACCAGCTGAGTGGGAGGAGGATGCTGGGAGCCAGCCCAGACATAGCCTGGTTCTGTCCAGTGAACATGGGGAACCCATCTGAGTGCCAGTCCCTCAATTACTCCCAGCTTCACATGTTCGTTCCTCCACGTCACTGACCGTTACAGTATCAGAGTCGAAAAGTGTGTTGCTGGAAAAGCGCAGCAGGTCAGGCAGCATCCGAGGAGTAGAAGAGTCGACGTTTCGGGCATAAGCCCTTTATCAGGAGCTGAGCGTAGATGAATGGGGCAGTAATTGGCCTGATTTGATTTGATAAGCACTTCATCGGGAGTGCAGATGCTACCTGACCTGCTGTGTTTTTCCAGCGTCACACCCTTCAACTCTGACTCTCCAGCATCTGCAGTCCTCACTTCATCACAGTATCGACCAGATGGTCATGCAAGCCAAGCCGCTGTTGGAGAACAAATATTCCAAGCTGCGTTGATTGGTGGAACCTTACTGTATTACAAATTAATCGCACCGTGCATTCCATTGTGATATTCTGTCTGGTGCTTCCTGCAGGAACCCACTGACTCTCAGTGGAGGAGATCAGCCACTGATGCCTAGAAAGAGATAAAAAAGAGGGGCTGCAGGCATTAAGTGGTGCTAGTGGGTCTGAATCACGCTGGGTGCAACAAAGGTGGGTCGTGCTGACTACACTCAGCACCCATTCTAAATGAGCTGATAACAGAAGGACTGTGTGCAGTCCATCCAGTGGTGGCTGCCTGGTGTTCAGGACTATCCCGCATATCTGAAAATATTAGCCTCATTACAATGGAGCAGTTAATGCCCATTAGAGACAGTTTGATTATTTGTAATGTCAGAAATTGAGAAGTACTGAATGATTTATAAAGATCACCTCGAACAAGCTTTGCAAAGGCATTTGGAAGGCTATGAGCTGCGAAAAATCAATCGTAAACCGAAGTGAATATCTTTAATTGTGGAAGAGAGAATCTGGAAGGACAACTGAAAGCTGGTAGGGAGTGTTTTGATGAGCTGAATATTTAGTCATGATATGTCATTTTTTAAGGTGAGAGGAGAGAGATTTAAAAAAGACACCGGGGCAATGTTTTTACGCAGAGGGTGTTCAGGTGTGGAATGAACTTCCAGAGGAAGTGGTGGATGTAGGTGCAGTTACACCATTTAAAAGACATTCCGATAAGGGCATGAATGGGAAAGGTTTGAAGGGATAATGGCCAGGAGCAGACAGGTGGGACTAGATTAGTTTGGGATAATCAGCATGGACTGGTTGGACTGAAGGGTCTGTTTCCGTGTTATGTGACTCTGCATCAGGATGTGCTGTTGCCTTTTGGTTTTCATGATGTAGAGGGGCCAGTGTCGGACTGGGGTGGACAAACTTAAAACTCACACAACACCAAGTTATAGTCCAACAGGTTTATTTGGAAGTACTAGCATTCGGAGCGCTGCTCCTTCATCAGGTGGTTGTGGAGAATAAGATCGTAAGACACAGAATTATAGACTTAATATGCAAACTTTTGCCATAAATTCTGTCTTACAATCTTATTCTCCACAACCACCTGATGAAGGAGCAGCGCTCTGAAAGCTAATACTTCCAAATAAACCTGTTGGACTATAACCTGGTGTTGTGTGATTGTTAACTTGAAGCTTTCAGACAGGGAATGTACAATGCCGACCCTGGAAGTTGATGTGTGTTCTTTTCCCCATACTGGCTGACATGACTATGAGGTCTCCCCCCTTTGCCTCTGACTCTTGGGTTGAACCACCAACAGTTTCCGTCTCATGAGAGAAAGCCCTCTGGTCTGGTAGGACAGTGGTGACCTTATCGAGATGGGGATCAGTTGGCTCTCTATCTGTTTGTGATGTGGGATGATGCTGACAGCGTGGATTCGAACCCCACAAGGTTACCAAGAAGGACTCTCCTTCTCAAGCTCCCCCCTTGACTGAGGCAAGGTGACCCACAGGTTAAAGGCCCACCTGTCTTGAATGAGGGAGTGGGACTATAGTGGCCTTACCTTTTGGAATTAGGTTTTATTATCATGTCTACTCCAGTACAGCGATACAGGGGTGCAGTAAAAAGCTTACAATGCTGCCATTTTCAGCATCAGCTTAGGTACAAGGTCTTAGGCAAAAAGTAGAAAAATAAGAAAGTAAGTTAAAATCCAACATTACAATCTTCTCAGTATGAAGGAGTAAATAAGTGAAAAGTTCCAAATTACAGGAGGCCTACAGTAACTCCCCCTTTATTTGGGTGTCATGTAGTCCTGACTTTCAGATTGGTCTCATTGTCCTTTGAGGGTGTAGTGCTCGGAATTGACCTTTGGTGCATCACCCTTATGGTTAATGTGATGCCAGGTGTGTGACTCTTACAACCACAGCAACCTGTTAATGTTTAGTAGGTTGGATAGTTCAGATGTTCTGTTTAGTGAAGCACATGGGGCCCTTGTAAAGAGAGACTGTCGTGACCTTGAGACAGAGACAGATATGGGTAATGCTTCATTCTGTACAGAAACTGACTATCACAAATAGAACGGGCGGGAGGTGCCTGAGAAACTCAGAGGATCTGGCAGCATCGGTGGAAAGAGAAACAGAGTTAATGTTTCAAATCCGAGACAATAATTCTTCGGAAGTCGAGTCCTGTTGCACTCGAGGCATTCTCTCTGTTGTTCTCCTTGCAGTTGCTGCCATACCTCCTGAATTTCTCTCACACTTATCTCCAACATCTCTGCTTTTATTATCAAGAGGAAGTAGTGGTCTACTTTTTGGTAAGCTTCCACCAAGTGGCTTGGGAAACCATCATCATAATTCAACTGATGTTGATATGGCACAGGATGTGCTGCGTGGGTGGGCATTTTGAGGTATTTTTCAAAGTGATTCTGACAGAGTTTGCCCCTGAGGCAGCCGAATCCAGTTTAAAAACCAGTCAGAGCCTTGTGGTGTCGTGATAGTATCACTATCTCGGGGTTAGGAGAACTCGGTTCATGTCCCAGTTGCTCCACAGTTGTTAATGACATTGCTGAGCAGGATGGCTAGGAAATATTGAGACCTGTGACAATTGAAATTGAGGCGGGACAGGCACTGGTCCTGGGTGGGGTGGGGGTGTGGGGGTGGGGGTGGGGGGGGGGGGCGGAGCTGGTACCTCCCAGACACCTCCTGCTGCTACTGGCTTCTCATTCTTGAGAGAGTGACCTTCCCAGGTTCGCTGTCTCAGTGCGGCTGTGCAGTATTGCTCGTGTCTGGGTCAGGTCAGTGAGAGTGCAGACATTTGTGAACTGTCAAGGTGTCTCCAATATCTAGAAAACAGAAGAGCAGCGTCTATCAGAACGCTGCGATGTAGAGGAGCCGCTGTTGGACTGGGGTGGACAAAGTTACCAACACCAGGTTATAGTCCAACAAGTTTATTTGGAAGTATTAGAGTGCTGCTCCTTCATTGGATAACTTCATTAGGTCACCCCACACCTACCTGACAGAGGAGCTCCCTCTGAAAGCTAGTGCTGGACTATAACCTGGTGTTGGGTGATTTTCAACTTTACAGAATGCTGGCTCACCATCATGCTTTGAGCTGTAGTGTGCTAAGCGGAAATGTTTCCCGCACCAATCAACCACACCACCCTGTGGCCCAACATTTCAACTCCCCCTCCCACTCTGCTGAGGACATGGAGGTCCTGGGCCTCCTTCACCGCCGCTCCCTCACCACCTGACGCCTGGAGGAAGAACGCCTCATCTTCTGCCTCGGAACACTTCAACCCCAGAGTATCAATGTGGACTTCAACAGTTTCCTCATTTCCCCTTCCCCCACCTCACCCTAATTCCAAACGTCCAGCTCAGCACTGTCCCCATGACTTCACAGCATGGCACGGCAGTAAGAGCAGGCAGCTTCCTGGTGGGCGGCATTATCCACGGCATCAAAGGCGTGGCTCCTCCTGGTGAAGGAGGTGAGGCTCCAGACTGTGGCCAAGCTGTGGCTAAGCTGTGCTTAGAGTGGTTAGAGTGTGGTTAGGCTGTGGTTAGAGTGGTTAGAGTGGGGTTAGGCTGTGGTTAGAGTGTGGTTAGGCTGTGGTTAGGCCATGGATAGGTCGTGGATATGTTGTGGATAAGCCATGGCTAGGCTGTGGCTAGGCCATGGATAAGGCATGGTTAGGCCATGTCAGGACTGTGGTTAGGCCGTGGCTTGGTCATGGATAGGTTGCGATTAGGCTATGGCTAGGCCTTAATTAGGCCATGGTTAAACTGTAGCTAGTTGAAAATGTGTTGCTTGTTAAAGTGCAGCAGGTCAGGCAGCATCCAAGACCTGCTGCGCTTTAATCAGCAACACATTTTCAGCTCTGATCTCCAGCATCTGCAGACCTCACTTTTTACTTAAACTGTAGCTAGGCTGTGATTAGGCCGGTGGTTCCAAACCCCTTTTTGGAGATAAGACTTAGACTTTAAGATCTGGATGTTTTCCTTAAACCTTTGGTTTTCTTTTACTTTTGCTATTTGTTTTTGAAAATTTTGGTTTTGTAATCGAGCTGCCAGAGGAAGTGATGGAGGCTGGTACAATGACAACATTTAAAAGGCATCTGGATGAGTATTTGAATAGGAAGGGTTTGGAGAGATATGAGCCAAGTGCTGGCAAATGGGACTAGAGTAATTTAGGATATCTGGTTGGCATGGACGGCATGGCTGGAGCCCTGATAAAGGACTTATGTCCGAAATGTCGATTCTCCCCTCAGATGCTGCCTGACCTGCTGTGCTTTTCCAGCACCACACCCTCGACTCATGTACTTGAGCACACTTGGCAATAAACCCTAATTCTCACATGAGTGTGTTTTACTCCTAGCCCCTGCGTTTCCAAAAGCACCAGCTCCTGCTCTGACCAACAAACCCCAAACCCCCCTCCCCCCGTCTCTGCATGATACCGTGATGTTGTTGAGTGCCCTTCCTCTCCCTCCTACAAGTGCCCGGGGCTTCAATATTTTCCTAATCAACTTGTTCTGCGATATTATTACACACCTCGGGAGTAAGTGCTTTTAAACCTATGTGCTCCTGGTTGGGGAATAGGGAAACTATCACTGCACCACTTGAGTGCTGAGGGTTTAAATACCTCCTTAGCACTGTTAACAGCTGCTCAGTCTTATTATCACTTTCTCAGCTTCAGTGCTCAGGCTGCTGTGTAGACATTTGTAGCACAATTTCCTCCCACTAATGAAAGCAGCAATATAGGAGGTTAATGAGCATCTATTAATTCTCCAGGAAACCTTTTGCAGCTTTCTGTTAACCCCTGAATAGTAGAGCAACAATGTCAGGGGCATCGTGTGATGCAGTGCAGCAGTACTGTCCCTGCCTCTCGGCTGGGAGGCCTGGGTTCAGGTCCCACCTGCTCCAGAGATGGGTCACAAAGACCAGCCATGTGTTCCTACTGATGGCCATTGGCTTTTGTTTCCTTTTAATTCTATTACAGTGAACCATTGGTCAGAGGGTGTCAATCCCCTCGCAGCTTGCAAACATCACTTTGCAGACAACATTCACTTTATAGTGAATGCTTTCATTCACCATCAGATTTTTAGACATAAAAGCAGAAGGAGGCCATTCAGCCCATCAAATCTGCTCAGTTGTTCAATGAGATCACAGCTGATTTGATGATCCTCAACTTCACTTTCCTGCCTTTTCACCAGACCCTTCTAGGGAAGAGGATATACCCTCAAACCCACTGCCCTGTGAATCAATATACTCATTCTCCAGTTGTTGATCCCTCCAAATGACCTCTGTTCCTGTCTGTACGTGCGTGTCTGTATGTGTGTCTGTGTGTGTGTGCGTATGAGTGTGTGTGCACATGTGTATGTGTGCGCGTGTGCATGTGTGTGTGTATCTATGTGTGTATGTGTCCATATGTCTATGTGTGTGTGTGTCTATGTGTGTGTGTGTCTATACGTGTGTGTGTGTGTCTATGTGTGTGTGTGTGTCTATATGTGACTGGATGTAGGTTTGCTTGCCGAACTGGAAGGTTCATCTTCAGACTGTTACCCAGTACAGTGATGAAATGTCTAAAAATGAACCTCCCAGCTCAGCGAGCCCCTACATCCAGAACCTCAACCTCAGCTACAAATCTCCAAACTCACTGTCTATATGCGTGTCTGTGTCTATATCTATGTGTGTTTAAATGTGTGTGTGTTCATGTCTGTATGTCTATGTGTGTGCCTGTGTGTCTATTTATGTGTGTGTGTATGTCCTTGTTCAGCTACACCTCCTTGTTTGTAATAAGGTGACTGTAATGAGCCTGCCATTGATGAGTTACACTTTAGTCATATCTTAATATATTCTGTAAATTAAAATGGCGCTGGTGTGCAGTGACATATTCCATGTTGCACTGTATTTATTTATTAAATTTCAGTGATAGCAAGTCATTCAATATCAATATCAATGCCTTGCGTCAAATTCTTCAATCCTCATCCTGATGTCCTCCCTCTTCCATATTTCTCCCAGTCAGAGAACACCACACACAGGGTCTACACCCGAATCTGCTCCACTCTCCGGCAGTCCCATCTTCACAGCAATACATTTCAAACAGTCCATGGGAAACAGACAAACTGCCCCATGGTGTCAAAGACAAAAGCTGCTTGTTTCAAGCCTGTCCCTTTCTCTGAACATCAATGAGTCTGAAGTGCTGGGCGACGCTGAAACAATGTGTGTTGTCTGAGGCAGTGCACTTCAGATTAAAGAAATCAACACAAAACACTTGTCTGCTGAACATAAATAATCCCAGAGCAAATCCTCACAATTTGTAAGGATACCAATTCACAGACAAAAAAAACAATGTTTACACTGCGTGAAAGGAAATTGCTGATTGGTTGGAAAGTGGGCTCTGCTTGGGATAAATGCTTCCGTGGATAATGCACCAGTTAATAGTGATTTCCAGTTAACTGCCAGATGTTTAAATTTTTAAACCAGGCACGTTGAACTCTGATAGGTGCGTGCTCTTCATCTGAGCATTCTCGCAAATTGTTCTGACGAGTGCCTGAAGAAAAGCTTTAAAAAAAAACACTTCTTTCCTTTTTGGCAGTTTGACATTTCTGAAATGTCATGTGCAATCTTATTGTGGAGTCTTATTGGCTAGGGCGATGGCAAGAGACTCATGCTGCCTCGTTTAGGCAGCATGAAGACAGCCGGCAGACCTTCAATGGAATCAGGACCCAGTAGGTGGGAAGCTTGCCTAGCGACACTCGCTGGCCAATCAGAGGCCTGCAACCCTCATTGTGGGGGTTTGAGTTGGAAGTGCACTTGCCTTAGGGGGAGGGGTCCAAGGAGAGACAGGACCCAGGCTGTTGAGGTAAGTAATGTAAGGAGTGGAGGAGGATGGTTAGTGATCGTAAGGAGAGTGGGCAAGGGCTCTGACCACCATTGGACACCACCCCCCCTCCAGGTTTCCAAGGCAACCCATTTAAATTGATTTGATTCACTTTAAAAATAATATCAGAATAGTCCCACTGCGAGTCAAAAGAGACTTGAAGGAATGAAATCGTCTCTTTGTAACTGAGGTCCCCCCCGGGTCCAACCTTACAGTCTGCTTCAGCAGTTGATATCTGGAATAACTCCCCAGAGGACTGTATCCCATCACCGTTATTTACACACGGACAGTCCTTGTTTATAGTACTGCCTCGTACAGAATCAGCTACCGGACTGTCAGTATCACTTCACCTGACAAAGGGGCAGCGCTCCGAAAGCTTGTGATTTCAAATACACCTGTTGGACTATAACTTAGTGAGGTGTTATTTCTGACCTTGTCCACCCCAGTCCAACACTGGCACCGCCATGTCAGTATCCCTGATACTCAATCCTTTTCTGTCAGCCAGGACTCTCCGATTGGACGGTTAACAGCCCCAATCAGGGAACTCATATTCTACGAGGTCCACCTGGCTGACCTCATTATAATCACTCCAACATTGACCATGATGCATAGCTCAGGAGCCATTGCCTTGGGTGGTGCAGTTTTGAGACCAAGTATGAGATGCTTAAAGTAGTTTGTTCAACTGTGGAAGAGCTTTCAATGTCAAAATTGTCTTCCACTTTGCTCAAGGCTAGACATAAACCATCTTTAGTGGGGCAGTTTATTTAATCTGAAATGACTATTAACTGGCATGATCTTATCCCTGCTGGAAGGGACCTCATAAAAGTCAGGAGTAAGGAGATGTTACGGTTTACGGAGGATTCCCGGAGTACAGACTGTGACACGCTGGCCCGATCTTTCCACAACAAATCCCCTTCAGATTTAGACCTTATCAGTTTGGATGCAAGTGTGCTGAGCATCAGTGGCTTGGCTAACCAGGAAAATTGAATAATTTTGACAGCAAACTCTTCAGCTTGGTTTGACATGTAGAAGACCATGAGATATGGGAGGTCTGGTAGGCCACTCAGCCCATCTCTGCCGTACAATGAGATCACGACCCTCAACTCCACTTCCCTGCCTTTACCCCGTAATCCTTGATTCCCTTCCCAATTAACAGACCTCTCAAATATGCATCCTGATCTCTCTCTCTCTCTCTCTGCACCTCCTCTGCAGCCTTAACACTCTGTTCTGCTACCCTGATGTATTTTGTAGAGCACGCTAAACAACACTTTTCACTGAACCTTCGGTACCTGTGACAATAATTAATCAATCAATCGGTTACTGACCCAGCCTCGACAGCTCTCTGCATAAAGAGTTCTGCAGATTGACTACCTTCCTCCTCATCCCCATCTTAAACGTGCAATTCCTTCCTCGAAGACCCTTTGGTTTTAGCCTCTCCCATGGGGTTTAAGCGATTTGAAAGTTTTAAAAATATCAATCCTAAAAACTGCTTTATATCGATCCCATCTTCAGTGTCTTTGGGGAGGCTTTGATGTTTTGTCTCACGATGTTGCCCATAATGTGGCAATATCTGTTTTTGTACAATTTACATCTTTACAGATTGTGTTCGACAAATCAGGCTTATCAACGTGATGGGATCCTTTGAACAATAAAAACACAAATTGTTCAAAACTTCCAACTTGGCAGCGAACAGAATAATACCTCAGTTGGTTAAGGGAGGCTGCACAATGCGCCAAGTTAATTATCTTTAAAAGTAATTTGTAGCTTATTCTGCTCTGTTGAGCTTCTGAGAACGGATTTGTTTTCTAGTGAGCGAAATGAAAATCCTCACAACAGAGGGTAACGTTTGATGTGGAGGTAAATGCTTTGGTGACTGAATTGTTTCCCCCCTGAGGTATACCTGCACGCATTGAATCTGGAGTTTGCAATCTGTTTCACTCGTTTTATTCCCGTTCTTTGCCTTTCTGATGGACGTTGATCACTTTAATACAGCTGGCAGAAGTTATCACTCCAGTTACTGCATGGTCACAAAGCAATTCACACCACAGGCCTCCCTGTGTCTGTTAATATAGTCATGGCTGGAACGAATGATTTATCTCCAAACAGCAGCTGAAACTAATCTTGAGAAGGATAAACAATCGTTCTAAACAAGAGAGTGAAAACTAAATCCAACCACAGCTGGAGCCTGAGAGTAAAAGTGAGACTAGCTGTCAGTCCTCAGCAGGTTCTGAGAGTATCTGGGGAGAGTGGGGATTGGGCCGGGGCAGGTCAATGAACTTTCACAGCGACTGACCACAGGATATTCTGCTGCTGCTAAAACCGAGAATTTCTCACAAGTTTGATTCGAGCAGCTTATTTGTTGCAACTGTTTCACTTGGCTGGGAGTTGGAGACATTAAATAATCATGTTCCAAAACCAATGGCTAATCTTCATTTTGAGCCTGATTTCTGCCCATGACCAGCTCTGAGAGGATTGGTCTGACAGACTGACAGCCTTAACTTTCATACTGTACCGTAGTGGATTGGTCCAATTGTAGTTCAGGGAGAAAGTGAGGACTGCAGATGCTGGAGATCAGAGCTGAAAATGTGTTGCTGGAAAAACGCAGCAGGTCAGGCAGCATCCAAGGAGCAGGAGAGTCGACGTTTCAGGCATGAGCCCTTCTTCGGGAATGAGGAAAGTGTATCCAGCAGGCTAAGATAAAAGGTAGGGAGGTGGGACTTGAGGGAGGGGCGTTGGAAATGCAATAGGTGGAAGGAGGTCAAGGTGAGGGTGATAGGCCGGAGTGGGGGTAGGGGGCGGAGAGGTCAGGAAGAAGATTGCAGGTTAGGAGGGCGGTGCTGAGTTCGAGGGATTTGACTGAGACAAGGTGAGGGGAGGGGAAATGAGGAAACTGGAGAAATCTGAGTTCATCCCTTGTGGTAGGCGGAAGATGAGGCGCTCTTCCTCCAGCCGTCGTGTTGCTATGGTCAGGCGATGGAGGAATCCAAGGACCTGCATGTCCTCGGTGGAGTGGGAGGGAGAGTTAAAGTGTTGAACCACGGGGTGGTTGGGTTGGTTGGTCCGGGTGTCCCAGAGGTGTTCTCTGAAACGTTCCGCAAGTAAGCGACCTGTCTCCCCAGTGTAGAGGAGGCCACATTGGGTGCAGCGGATGCAGTAAGTGATGTGTGTGGAGGTGCAGGTGAATTTGTGGCGGATATGGAAGGATCCCTTGGGGCCTTGGAGGGAAGTGAGGGAGGAGGTGTGGGTGCAAGTTTTGCATTTCTTGCAGTTGCAGGGGAAGGTGCCGGGAGTGGAGGTTGGGTTGGTGGGGGGTGTGGACCTGACGAGGGAGTCACGGAGGGAGTGGTCTTTTCGGAACGCTGATAGGGGAGGGAGGGGAGGGAAATATATCCCTGGTGGTGGGGTCCGTTTGGAGGTGGCAGAAATGACGACGGATGATACGATGTATCTGGAGGTTGGTGGGGTGGTAGGTGAGGACCAGTGGGGTTCTGTCCTGGTGGCAATTGGAGGAGCGGGGCTCAAGGGCGGAGGAGCGGGAAGTGGAGGAGATGCGGTGGAGGGCATCGTCGATCACGTCTGGGGGGAAATTGCGGCCTTTGAAGAACAGGCAGCATGGGTTTGTTAAGGAGAGGTCGTGTCTGACCAATCTGATTGAATGTTTGAAGATGTACAGATGAGGGCAATGCTTTTGCTGTCTACTTGGAGAGTTCAGCAAGGCTTGGATAAGGTTTCACATTGGAGCGAGACAGCAAAGGTCTGAGATCCAGGGAATTTTGGCAAATTAGATGCACAGTTGGCTGAGTGACAGGAGGCAGAGGGTGATGGTTGAGGGGTGATGTTGTGTGTGGAAGTCTGTGTCCATAGGGTCGCACAGGGGTCAGTGTTGTTTGATGGTTTCCATGAACAGTTTAGACTTGAATGTAGGAGGGTTGGTCAATAAATTTGGGAAATTATTCAAAAAATATGGAAGGTAAGCAGTGAGTAGGGTAGCCTTAAACCACAGGTTTTGACCCAGCAACAGTGAAGGGATGGCGATATGTCTTCAACTCGGGATGGTGTGTGGCTTGGAGGGGAACTTGCAAAGAGGTGGTATTCCCATGGATCTAGAACCTGCTGCCTGTGAGGGTGTGGGGGAGACACAAACTCTGATCACATTGAAGAAGGGTTTCGATGTGCATCTTGCAATGCCAAGGCAATGGGCCACATGCTGGGGGAATGGGTTGGGAGAGTGAGAGTGAGGTGGCTGGTTTTGCCCAGTGCAGATCTGATGGAAAGAAGGGCCTTTTCCTATTCTGCTGATCTCCATGACTGTAACAGCACCTTCCAAACCCATGACCTCTTCCATCTAGAAGGATCAGGGCAGCAGATACCTGGGAGTCCCACCCCCCTGGAAACATCACCAAGTTCCCCTCCAGGCCACTCACCATCCTAACTTGGAAATATATCACTGATCCTTCACTGTCACTGGGTCAGAATCCTGGAACTCCCTCCGAAGGGGTCAACCCACAGCATATGGACTGCAGCGGTTCAAGAAGGCAGCTCACCCCCACCTTCTCAAGGGGGCAACTAGAGGCGGTGTAATAAATGCTGGGCCCAGCCAGCGACGCCCAATTCCGATGAATGAATGAGAAACAATCAAATTCTCCGATGATCCCTTTATTTTCAGCAATCTGAACTCAGGGCTAGCTGCTTCCAAGAACTGTTTTAATTCCCATGGCAACAAGAAATCAAAATGCCATCGCTAATGCTGTCAAAAAGATGGTGTTGACTTTGTTTTGTTCGTTTCTGCATTTTCTTTTGCGTGACCTCCTAAAAGCCGCTATTTTTTTTAAAGAGTGTTGGTGAATGCTGGGTTATTTTTCATGTTTTGCAGGCTGATAAAATGAATTTATCATTTTTCCATTTGCAAAAATCAATTCATTCTGTGAGTTGTTATCACATCTCAAGGGATTCTCACTGCAACCATATAATCCTCTATAATTGGAAACAGGCCCTTCCGCCCAACAAGTCAACACCGACCCTCCGAAGAGTAACCCACCCAGACCCATTCCCCTACATTTATCCTGACTAATGCATATAACCTGAAAATGTGTTGCTGGAAAAGCGCAGCAGGTCAGGCAGCATCCAAGGATGCTGCCTGACCTGCTGCGCTTTTCCAGCAACACATTTTCAGCTCTGATCTCCAGCATCTGCAGACTTCACTTCCTCCCCTAACGCACATAACCTACACATCCCTGAACACTATGGGCAATTTATCATAACCAATCCACCTAACCTGCACATCTTCAGATTGTGGGAGGAAACCCACATAGTCAGATGGAGAAGGTGTAAACACCATGTAGGGAGTCACCCGAGGCTGGAATCATACCTGGATCCTGGCGCTGTGAGGCAGCAGTGCTAACCACTGAGCCACCGTG
This sequence comes from Hemiscyllium ocellatum, assembly GCF_020745735.1. Lineage (NCBI taxonomy): Eukaryota > Metazoa > Chordata > Chondrichthyes > Orectolobiformes > Hemiscylliidae > Hemiscyllium > Hemiscyllium ocellatum. Next base: position 6,091,527 of record NC_083420.1, read on the forward strand.
CCACTCTGTATGAAGGTCCAGTAAAGAGTTTTGGTCGAAGCACTATTTCTGTGTTGACTTGGCTGTTGTGGTGGCAGTGAAGTTTCCCAGACCTCAAGTGTCAGCTCTATCTCTCTCCACATGATGTGGAGATACCGGTGTTGGACTGGGGTGGACAAAATTAAAAATCACACAACACCAGGTTATGGTCCAACGGGTTTGGAAGTAACAGCTTTCGGAACGCTGCTCCTTCATTAGGTAGCTATGCTCTGAAAACTAGTGCTTCCAAATAAACCTGTTGGACTCTAACCTGGTGCTGTGTGATTTTTACCTTTGTCCACAGCTATCCCTTGACCTGCTGAATGTGTTTCCTGCAGTCCTCGGTTTCACTTTCTCTATTTCTTTGCTGGATTTCCAGCATCACCTTAAAGATGCAAAGAGATGACCAGCTGAAACCTTATACTCAAAATCACAGAATATTGAAAAGGCCTATTGGCCCATCGAGTCTGTACTACCAGAAGTACATTCCCTACACTAGTCCCACTTTCCCTACACTAGTCCCACTTTCCCTACACTAGTCCCACTTTCCCTACACTAGGCCCACTTTCCCACACTAGTCCCACTAGTCCCACTTTCCCACACTAGTCCCACTTTCCCTACACTAGTCCCACTTTCCCACACTAGGCCCACTTTCCCTACACTAGTCCCACTTTCCCACACTAGGCCCACTTTCCCACACTAGGCCCACTTTCCCACACTAGGCCCACTAGTCCCACTTTCCCACACTAGTCCCACTTTCCCTACACTAGGCCCACTTTCCCACACTAGGCCCACTTTCCCACACTAGTCCCACTTTCCCACACTAGGCCCACTTTCCCTACACTAGTCCCACTTTCCCTACACTAGTCCACTTTCCCACACTAGTCCCACTTTCCCACACTAGGCCCACTTTCCCTACACTAGTCCCACTTTCCCACACTAGGCCCACTTTCCCACACTAGGCCCACTTTCCCTACACTAGGCCCACTTTCCCTACACTAGGCCCACTTTCCCACACTAGGCCCACAGCCTTGAATGTTGTGACACATCACATGCTCCTCCACGTCCTTTTTACCAGTTGTAAGGTTTCCTGCCACAACTCCCTTCCCAGGCAGTGCATCGCAGACCCCTCCACTCACTGGATGGAAAGGATTTTCTTCAAATCCCAGCTAAACTTGCTGCCTTTCACTTTGAAATTATGCCTCTTTGCTATTGACCCTTTGACTCAGCCACTTTCTGTCCACCCCATCCATGCCCCTCATCAAACAGGTCTCCCCACCCTCAACCTTCCCTGCTCCAAATGAAAACATCCCCAGCGTATCCGTCCCTCTCCACCGCTGAAATGCTCCATCCCAGCCGACCACCCTGGGGCAAATCTTTGCCGTACCCTGGCTGTAGAGTATCAGTCATCCTGACATGTGTCTGGGAACCTGACACCGGTGGTCAGTCTGGGAACCTGACACCGGTGGTCAGTCTGGGGACCTGACAAGCGGTGGTCAATCTTTCAAACATGTGAACGTTTGTAGAGCTGGTGAGGAGATGGGGAGGCTGAGCTGTTCACCTTTTACTGAGCGTTTCGGACTCTGGACAGCCATTCCCTACTGATGATCTGCTCACTGATGTATAGCCTGTCGTCCAGGCAGCACCTCATCCGAGAAATAATCATATCATTCACCTCTACCTTCCCAGACGGGGTGTGGCAGCGGCTAGCTTTTGTTGTGGAGAACTGGAGTTGGGAATAATTGGAGAACTTTGTCATCGAGTTCCACAACAAGGAATATCTTGGAGAAAATGAGGATTGGAGGTCAGATTGGAGAGTGTGACGCTGGGAGAACACAGCCAGTCAGGCAGCATCCGAAGAGCAGGAGAGGTGACATTTTGAGCGCAACCTCTTCATCAGAAATGTCATTGTGTTGAGGAGCTTATGTTCAAAACATTGACTCTCCTGCTCCCCCATTGCTGCCTGACCTGCTGTGCTTTTCCAGCACCACGTGTTTTGACTCTGAATGAGAATATCACCCAGTGCAGAGGCTGTGTTTGCTGAGCCAGGGTTGAACAGCAGAAAGGGACTAACTCCAGTGCAGCGTTAACACAGCCCGTTCAACCTCAGTGGCTTCCAATGGCTTCAAACTGAAATGAGGCCATTTGTTCCACGGTGATCCCCTGGGATGGAATCCTATCGGGCGGAGTGGAAGGGAGAGTACGGTGAGCCCCTTATGCCCTCATGCACGTCCCTGAGGGGTGGTCCCTCTACACACCCAGGGGTGTCCTATTCCCCAGCAAATGAGGAGACAGTCACTGGGCTCCAGGGATTTGCATTTGCAAAATAAATGGAAATGTGAGCCCCTCCCTGGATAAACACGCAATGTAAAATAAGCAGGAACCCACAATCTGACCACAAAGCGGGAGTTCCATAAAAACAAAGTGGGGTGGACACAGCAGGCTGAAGCTAAACCTACATTCTCCAAAATGTGCAAAGATAAAACCAGTCAGTAGGAGCTTCTGAAGGCAGATCCCATTTGGCACCTACAGGCAGGACCCAGTGAGGGTTCCAGCCTCACACTGGGCTGCTGGAACTTCACCATTGGATCCCCACAAAACAACCAATCGGGGCTTTGTTCTCAGAACTCTCTGCGTCAGACAGCTACTCAGTGTGGGATTTAAACACCAAGCGTTCATCGGTGACTTGTGGCTGGCTCCGGTTGTCGCGACTGAGACGATAAGTTCTCCAGCTCATCCTCTGGCAGTGCGGAATGAATGAGCTGGATGTGAAATCGTCAGGCAGCCCCAAGGTACGCCCCCCCTCCCTGGAGTTCTAATGGGAGAGTTCTGACGGGATTCGGTCTTATTGTTATTTTATATGTGGCCCTGCTGAAGCGAGACTGGGCACCGTCCATCTAGACAGGAAGTATTAAAACAAAGGATTGTGGATGCTAGAAATATGAAACAAAAGCAGAAATTGCTGGAAAAGCCCAGCCTCTGTGATGAGTGAATGGGAGTTAAATTTCAAGTCCAGTGACCCTTCCTCAGAGCTGACTGTCACGGGAGAAGTGGTATATGCGTTAAAGGCAGGGCATAGGGGGAGGAGTGAGTGAAGATGGAGCCCAGAGAGTGAGAGAGAGAATGCAGAAACAGAAATTGCTGGAGAAACTCAGCAGGTCTGGCAGCATCTGAGAGAGAGAGAACAACAGAGTTAACTCCAAAGTTTTGAAGAAGTAGAATTAGAATTAGCTTAACTTTAGGGTCACTGGACGTGAAATGTTAACTCAGTTTCTCTCTCCACAGATGCTGCCAGACCTGCTGAGTTTCCCCAGCAATTTCTGCTTTTATTTCAGATTTATCTGCAGTTCTTTATTCTGTTTTGGAATGGGGCTGGTTTTGGCATGTCAGGTTTGATTGACAGGTAATGATTGCGTCTTCAGGACTGGTGAGCACAGGCCCAGAAATATCATCCCAAAACTCTCCAGTCGGTGTTCAAACCAAGTTTCTTGTACCAGAGTGGTCAAAGATTTGTACTTGACATTGGGCTCTGCCCACGTCCTGTTACTGACAGGTGTATTCTTGACCAGCTGATCTTGAGCACATTGGGCAGAATGTCCGATGTCATGGAATCCAGAGTGTAGGATTTGCTCCCTTTTCAATTTGTCTTTACTGCCACTGAGCTTCATTTTATTAAGATATCTGAACTGATTGTCTGTGTGGAGTTTGCACATTCTCCCTGTGTCTGTGTGGGTTTCCTCTGGGTGCTCCGGTTTCCTCCCACAGTCCAAAGATGTGCGGATCAGGGTGGGTTAGACATGGATAATGCAGGATTGAAGGGATGAGGTGGGTCTGTGTAGGATGCTCTTTGGAGGCTCGGTGTGGACTTGATCGGCTGAATCCTGTAGGGATTCTATGTTTCAAAGCATGATGGAGATTCTTGGGCAGGTTTTTAACACTTTGGATGACTGGTAGCAAGTTGAGCTAGTAACTCGTCCAAATGCTGCTGTGTTTCAATGAGACACAACGAGTGTTTTTGAAGCATTCTCTTTGACCTCCCTGGAACATTGTTATTTGCGTTGAGAAAATAGGACCGGGGTGGGGTGGGGGGAGAGAGAGGGGGAGGGGAAGGAGGGGAGAGAGTGTTTTTCAGCCACCCAGTGTCCAGTCCATCACCGTCAACCCTGCAGGAGCTTTATCAAAATCCTTGTGGAGCTGGCTTCAAGAAGGACATCAACGTTTAATCAAGAGTGCCCCCTTTCAGTGCGGACAGTGAACCAGAGACGTTGCTCTATGTTACTGATACACAGCTGTGGGTCTCTCTGCAGTAAAAATGTCTTAATGCTAACTGCTGTGTGTACAGCCAGACTTCAGCTCGCTTGTGTGGAACTGGGCAAAAGTGAGGACTGCAGATCAGAGTCAAGATTAGAGTGATGCTGGAAAAGCACAGCAGGTCAGGCAGCATCCGAGGAGCAGGGAAATCAATGTTTCGGGCTAAAAGAACTTTTGCCTGAAACATCAATGTTCCTGCTCCTCCGTTGCTGCCTGACCTGCTGTGCTTTTCCAGCATCACTCTAATCTTGTATGGGACTGGTGTTGACAGCCACTCAACACCATAGGCTGTAGAGGGCTGAGCTGATGGAGATGCTCCTTGTCGGTGGGAACCTCCTGAGGGAAAATCTTTCTGGTGGAAGGGATATTTCACCGATCGAGTGCGGATTGATATGAGATTCATTTTAACGTTATTCAAAGACTCGCTGTTTTGAAATGCAAAGTGGAAGACTGAGAGTCTAATAAATCAATGATGGAGCAGTCAGGACTCTCTAAGTCTGCTGTGACTAGTTTAGTTTTGGAATGGAGGTGAGTGAGGTTAAAGAGTTATCCGTCTCGGTGGTATCGCACGCTGGTACCTGCTGATATTTGGTGAGGTGGTTAGCTGCTGTCAATAGTAGGGGCTATCACACACAGTCTGGCTCAACCCAGCTCGAGACATTGAAGGCTTCTATTTGAGATCTCACGTCCACCTCAGGAACAGTCAGAGCATCACGAGACCGTTGCAGGGTTGTGATGAAGTTCGGAATCTTCAGACCACGATGCACCAAGCCTCGCAGGTTACTCAATGTACACAGTGCGGAGTTCCTTATGAACTTTTCAACATTTTCACTTGGACTTTCTTTTCCTGCACCAAAGCCCGTGTCGGAGCTTCCTCAGGGACGGTATGTCTCTGGGAGGATGCTCAGCCACATGAAGCAGACAGCTGCGGAGAATGGGTGCTGGAATGTTCCCTGCTGTGGACATGCGATAAATGCCATGACAGATGTCTACAGCGTGATTATTCTCCCTAACTGACAATCCTGGAAGACCCCAGGAAATGCCAACAGGTTCCACTCCTGAGTCCGTTCACAAGTTGATTTGTACGCAGTGCAGGACAGTGTAAAGCAAACATTTGTAAGGACAGGAGAAAGTGAGGATGGCAGATGCTGGAGAGTCAGAGTCGAAAAGTGTGGGGCTGGAAAAACACAGCAGGTCAGGCAGCATCTGAGGAGCAGGAGAGTTGACATTTCAGGCATAAGCTCTTCATCAGTTCTTCATTCCTGATGAGGGACTTGTGCTCGAAATATTGACTCTTGGATGCTGCCTGACCTGCTGTGCTTTTCAAGCGCCACGCGTTTTGTTAGGACAGGCAATGCTTGTATATTTATATTTACACCTCTGTACAGGTTCCTTTATAAGTACGAGGCATGGGTTTGTAAGTGGGCGACCGGCCTGTGGGTATAATTGTCATGTTCCTGAATCTGGTGGGGAGTGGGCTCTTTATCCTCTCGGGTCTGCTCCTGAGTCTCAATGTGAGCAAAGGCCACCAGCCTCAGAGGCTTCATCTGTAACAGTTTTTTTTATTTTTAGACTTGTTGGAGTCTCTCTCATTGATGATGATTCACCACCATCTATCTCTGGGTGAAGGCCTGGGGATTAGCCTATCACTGGAGGATCACAGCTGAGCCATTGATGTCTATTTCAATGTTGACAAGCGACACTAGCATTGTTACAGAGAGAAACACTGTCCTGAAAACATGATTGTCCTTGGGTCTAATGCTTCCAACGAAAAAGCATTGCATGTGTTTTTTTAAACAATTCTTCGATAAGGATCGAGTATTTGTTTCCCATCCCAATTGCCCTTGAAGTGGATAGCTTATTAATTCAGAGACAACTACGTTGCTGTGATTCTGGAGTCGCATGTAGGCCACACCGGGTAAGGATGGCAGATCTCTTTCTGTGTCAGGAGTGTGGTGCTGGAAAAGCACAGCAGGTCAGGCAGCATCTGAGAAACAGGAGAATCGATGCTACAGGCATAAACCCTTCATCATCCCATTCCTGATGAAGAGCTTATGCCTGAAACATCGATTCTCTTGTTTCTCAGATACTGCCGAACCTGCTGTGCTTTTCCAGCACCACGCTCTCGACTCCGACCCCCAGCGTCTGCGGTCCTCACTTTCCCTTGGATTTCTTTCTGTTAAGAGGGTTAACGCACCACACGGGTTTTAAACAGCAACAATAAAAAAGTGCAGCGTTTCAACCATCAGTACTGAGATTAGGTTTCAATCCCAGATACTTATCATCAGTTGAATTGAAGTTCCATGGGGGTGTCATGGGTGGGAGTTGAACCATGTTCCCTTGAGCGTTGAGTTTGACCCTCTGCATGATGAGTCCAGTGACTAGAACAAAGAACAGACAATGAAGAAAATTTACAGCCCAGCTCAGGCCCTCCAAGCCTGAGCTGATCCAAATCCACTGTCTAAACCTGTCGGTCAATTCCTAAGCATCTGTATCCCTCTGCTCCCCACCTCCTCATGCATCTGTCCAGATGGATCTTAAATGAATCTACCATGCCTACCTCTACTACCTCTGCTGGCAATGCGCTCTGTGTAAAGTACTTGCTGCGTGTATCGCTCTTGAACTTTCCACCTCTCACCTTGAAAGTGTGACCTCTCGTTATTGAATCCTTCACTCTGGGAAAAAGCTTGTTTCTATCCACCCTGTCTATACCCTTCATGATTTTGTAAACCTCAATCAGGTCCCCCCTCAAACTCCTTTTTGCTAACCAAAACAAACCTAACCTACTCTACCTCTCTTCATAGCTAGACTGTCCCACCTCCATTGCTGGTCAGAATATTTTACTTAATTCCAACATCAGAATGAGACATTTGAGGTGTGGGAAGGAAGCATTTCGGTTCCAGAGTTTTGCAGGAATAATTTATAGATGCTAGAGTTTCTGAACTAAATCCTGACTGTATCCATTTCCATATATAAGAGACACCAATGATTGGAAGGTAATTCCACTGAATGCCATTTCAAGGCCTAAGCTTTGTATGATATGTTTAGCTGCAATCTCTCCTTCCTCAGGAACCCAGCAAGGCAAAAACATACAAGGACGTTTCCCGTGCACCCCTGGGCAGAGTGCCCATCACCTTGATCCACTGATCTGTCTTTCATATTCAGGACTATTAAAAAGGGCTGTTTGGAATAGACGACCACATCCGTCTTGTAGCCACAATCGTATACAATGCAATGTTGGTTCTATTGTTTTTGCAGCAGTTTATTTGTTAAAGTTCTTTTCGGTTATGCAGAAAGGTAATTTATTCCCCTTTGTTTAAAGCACACAGCCGAAAGCTGGATGTCATAAACAGTGTTGACAGACCACATTTTTCAAAAAAAAATTGTTATGGTACTGAATCTTCAAGCCTAATACTCTTTGTCATTTCAATCGAATTAGGATGACAAATCTAATTCTCAATGAGCTGTCACTGTGGGGACTTGAAGCTTAGTATCTTAGTTGCTGCTGCTTTATGTCATTTTGAACATGACTCTCAGAGAGCGTGCAGATCAGCTGTTCCTTTGGGTTTTATTAAAGAGAGATTGCCTGGAAAATATTTGTTCTGTGCTGCCCCTGTTGTAATGTTAACATCTTCTTTCTCCATTTCACACCACCTGTGAGGATTTTCAGTGAAACAGAGACCTGATTGAACTCTCTTTTACTGTACAAAAAAAATCTTACTATCCCTTCCTTTCCCTTCCCCTTTCTGTCTGGCTTCCTGATACAATGGGGCTTTGCAAAATACAGTATATATTTTATAAATGCTGTTGGCATAGAAACCAGTGTGAAACATTTGAAAGCTTAGCAGTAAAATTGAGAGTCCTGAATATCATGTGCAGACTTCTGCATGTGCCATTTCATTCTCTTTAGAAAGTGCACACCTCCTACCATGACAATTAAATTGGAGAATTATTTTGACTTAGCTGTTGCAGATGGTGGAGCTGGTCAATGAGTTCTCAGACAAATATCATACCAATGAAAACCAAAATAACTACCCATGCTGTAAATCAGAAACAGAGAAAATAGAAATTGCTGGAAAAGCTCAGCAGGTCTGGTAACACCTGTGGAGAAAATTCAGAAACAACGTTTTAGGTCTGGGTCAACATTAACTCTGATTTCTCTCCACAAATGCTGCCAGACCTGCTGAGTTATTCCAGCCATTCCTATTTTTGTCATATCAATGACAACTGGCATTTTTTAATTTGCTAAAAACCAGCTAAGGGAGGTCAAATAATATACATCCCACCACACTGGAATAGAAATATCATCCCATGGTCCTCTAATAGCTGAAAACATCTTGAAGGTCACTATCTTTTGCTTCAGGAACAGCCACACACAATGGTTTTTGGATCAACTTTGCAATAAACATTCTTACTGAATAATGTCTGATCCAATTCAATGTCTAATGTAAAGCTAATGAGTCGTCTAACCCGAAAAGCAATTTTCTGAAGTGCTGCAGACTCTGTTATAAACCTGTCCTGTCCCATGGTGTTGTATTTCTGGGTCACTTGCATGTGAATAAGTTATTTTTGCAGTCCGACATAACAAGAGAGACTGACTAACCTGAATTCAATTGGAAAAGTCACAGGGTAAGTAAGTCATTTAGACAGAGAATCAGGGAGGTGAAGAAAGTGTTCTGAATCTGGGATCGAGGAAAGGGAAGGACACGGTGAGTTTTGCTATAAACCACTTGAGGAATTCTTTAAATGGCAATCTTTGCAATGAACTGACTTTGAGTTGTGTTTCTGCTACCTTTGGTGATGTGATTCTGTTTTTATATCAGTTGACACAAGAGTTCTGGTGCCTGACTCGATAAAATGTTGATTAAGAAATCCAAACACATTACACGCTTACAGTTCAAACTTCAAAATATCATCTTGCATTTGAAGTGTAGCATTTATTTCAGTTAGAAAGAACTGGGATTTTTAAACTAAATTCAAAGGATGTAGAGATCACTGACTAGGCCAGCATTGATTACCGTCCCTAATTGCCCTTGAGCAAGTGGTTCTGCGCTGCATTCTTGAACTGCTATCGTTAATGGTGTGTGGAGGCATCCAGAGTTCTGTTGGGAAGGAACTCCAAGGATTTTAACATTGAAGGAATGCAAGAATGGTTCCAACTCAGGATGGTGGGTATCTGTAGATGGTTGCATTTCCATATGATTGCTGGTCTTATTCTTAATGGGAGAGTTTGCAGATTCAGAGCATGCTATTGAAGGAGCCTCAGTGAATTTCTGCAGGACATCTTGTAGATGGTGCACCCTAGTGCTGTGGCACACATGATAACAGTGTGTACCATATGTAGATGTGGTGCCAATCATGCAGGGGCTGCTTTGTCCTGGATGGTGTCGAGCTTAAGTGTCTTTGGAGCTGCTCCCATCCAGGCAGGTGGGGACTATTCCATCACACTCCTGCCTAGTGCCTTGTAGATGATGGATAGGCTTTGGGGGGGGGGGGGGGGGGGGGGTTGTCAGGAGGTGAGTTACACACTGCAGGATTCCTGGTCTGTGACCTGCTCTTGCAGCCACAGTTAAGATTCTGACTCAATTATAATTTCCAGGATGATGATAGAGTGGGAATGAGCAGTGGTGAAGTCATTGAACATTATAAGGGAGATTTCTTATCGGTCATGCCTGGCATTTATATGACTCCGCATTTGTCAGCTCAAGCCTGGATATTGTCCTGGTCTTCTTGTATTTGGACACGGGCTGCTTCAGTATCTGAGGAATCGTGAATGATGCTGAATATTGTGCAATCATCAGTTCTGACCTTATGATGGAGGGAAGGTCATTGATGAAGCAGCTGAAGATGTTTGGGCTGAGGACACTAACCTGAGAGACCCCTGCAGAGATGTCCTGGAGCTGAGATGACTGACCACCATCAATCATAACCTTCTCCCTGTGTACTCGGGATGACTCTAACCAGCAGACAGTTTCCCCCTGATGCTCATTGGCTTATGTTTTCCTGGACTCCTTGATGCTACACTCAGTGGAACATTGGCTTCATGTTAAAGACAGTCACTCTCATCTCACCTCTGGAATTTGTTGATGTTAGTTCCAAGGCTGTAATGTAGCCTGGACAAGACTGTTACTGGCAGAAGCCAAACTGAGAATCAGTGAGCGTGTCATTGCTGAGTAAGTGCCATTTGAAAGCACTGCCCACCACACCTTCCTGATGATGACTGAGAGAAAGTGAGGACTACAGGCGCTGGAGAGTCAGAGTCGAAAAGCTTGTTGCTGGAAAAGCACAGCAGGTCAGGCAGTGTCCGAGGAACAGGAGACCCGACGTTTGGGGCATAAGTCCTTCATCAGGATCTAATGGGGCAATAATTGACCTGATTTGATTTGTCTTGGGTTTGTCGATAGGGAGTATCTGGGTAAGCTTTTGCATTTTTGGTGCCAGTGTTGTAACTGTACTGGAACAGCTTGTCTGGGGGGAGCAGCACGTTCTGGAGCACAAGTCTTCAGGATTATTGCCGAATGTTGTCAGGGCCCATAGCCTTTGTAGTATCCCGTGTCTTTAATTGCTTCTCGGTATCACGTGGAGTGAATTGAATTGGCTGAAGGCTGATATCTGTGATGCAGGGGACCACTGGAGGAGGCCAAGATGGATCATCCCCTCGGCACTTCTGGCTGAAGATCGCTGCAATTGTTCCAACCTTATCTTTCACCCTGATGTGCCAGGCCCCTCCATCATTTAGGATGGGAGATTTGTGGAGTCTCCTTCTCCAGTGAGGTGTTTACTTGTCCACCACCATTCACCATTGAATTTGGCAGCACTGTAGAGCTTAGAACTGATCTGTTGGTTGTGGAATCACTTAGCTCTGTCTATCACTGGCTGTTTATGCTGTTTGGTAAGTAATCCTGTTTGGTAGATTACTTACAGTGTGGAATCAGGCCCTTCGGCCCAACAAGTCCACACCGACCTGCCGAAGCGCAACCCATACCCATTCCCCTACATTTACCCCTTCACCTAACACTACGGGCAATTTAGCATGGCCAATTTATCTAACCTGCATATTTTTGGACTGTGGGAGGAAACCGGAGCACCCAGAGGAAACCCACGCAGACACAGGGGAGAATGTGCAAACTCCACACAGAGAGTCGCCTGAGATGGGAATTGAACCTGGGTCTCTGGCGCTGTGAGGCAGCAGTGCTAACCACTGTGCCACCGTGCCGCCCATATCCATACCCAAATGTCCATGGGTAGCTTCACCAGGTTGACACCTCAACTTCAGGTCTGCCTGGTGCTGCTCCTGCCATGCCCTCCTGCACTCTCCATTGACCCAGGGTCGATCTCCTGGCTTGATGGTAATGGTTGAGTGGGGGATATCCCAGGCCATGTGGTTACAGATTATGCTGGAGTACAGTCCTGCTGCTGTTACAGGCCCACAATGCCTCATGGATGCCCAGTCTCAAATTGCTAGATCTGTTCGAAGTCTATCCCATTGAGCACGGTGTGAGTGCCACACACCATGGAGGATGCCCTCAATATCTTCACCTTCTCAAAGTCTACATGGTAAGACCATGTTGTCTTGGACTGATCCATGTGCAACAAAGTGAGGGTGTTTTCCAAAGACTGGATCTCTCAGAACCTGCCACAGTCTGAGTCTAACAGTAATGTCGTTCAGGAACTAGTCATTCCAAATGTCCAGCACCATAAGTTCCCACACAGAGTACACTCTGTCCTTACCAACCTCAGTATTCCTCCCAAATGGGAGGGTCAACATGATGGAAGGCTACCTCATGAGTCAAGGGAGGGGTGGGATGGTGGGGGCATGGTGGCGGGGGAGGTCCCTCACGATCATCAGGAGGTTTCCTTCCTTCTATTTGACTTGATGCCATGAGACTCCATGGGATTGGGAGTCAATATTGAGGATTCCCATGGCCACTTCTTTCTGAAAGTATGCTGCTGTAGCACAGACTGGAGGGAGGCAGCGCCAATACGTGAATGGTGATGGAGGACTCTGGACTGAATATATCTTAGACAGTTTCCCATCATGGAAAGGTCAGATCTATTTGGCCCGCACTTTGTGAGGTTGACTTCATGAGGTCAACTCAGTCTGCCCCACCCCCTGTAATCTCACACCAACAAATCCAAATCCTCCAGACACTATCCTCTGTAAAAAGGGACAGATTCGTCAATGGCCATTGCTTGCCTATCAACCTTCCTGTTTCACTAATCCCACCACCCCGATCGTCCGGCCGCCTCCCTTGCTGAACACACTCTATGTTTTCACTTGGATCTGTGAAACTCTAAGCCCCTCTCTCTGCAACTGGATCCTCAGTTTCCTGAGCCACAGGCCACAATCAGTGAAGATTGGGGACAATATTTCATCCTCACTAACACTCAACACTGGAGCCCCCCCAGGGGTGTGTACTCAGCCTCCTGAACTGTACTCACTGTCTACCCATGACTGCATCCCCAAATACCAGACTAATGCCATTGACAAGTTCATTGATGACACCACCATAGTCAGTTGTATCTCAGATGGCGATGAAACAGACTATAGACGGGAGGTGGAAGACCTGGAAAAATGGGGAACTGAGAACAACCTAGCTCTCAATGCCGGCAAAACCAAGGAACTCATTATTGACTTTCGGTGGGATGTTACACATACCCCCCTACACATTAACAGCACAGAGGTGGAACGAGTGGAGAGTGTTAAGCTCCTGGGTGTGGTCATCCACAATAAGCTTTCTTGGACTATTCATGTGGACGCACTGGTTACAAAGGCCCAACAACATCTTTTAGATTACTTACAGTGTGGAAACAGGCCCTTCGGCCCAACAAGTCCACACCGACCCGCCGAAGCGCAACCCACCCATACCCCTACATATACCCCTTACCTAACACTACGGGCAATTTAGCATGGCCAATTCACCTGACCCGCACATCTTTGGACTGTGGGAGGAAACCGGAGCACCCGGAGGAAACCCACGCAGACACTGGGAGAACATGCAAACTCCACACAGTCAGTCGCCTGAGGCGGGAATTGAACCCAGGTCCCTGGTGCTGTGAGGCAGCAGTGCTAACCACTGTGCCACCGTGCCGCCCTTCTTCCTCAGGCAGCTGAGAAAATTTGGCATGATGGTGAGTACCCTTGCCAACTTTTATAGGTGCGCCATCGAGAGTGTTCTGTCTGGATGTATCACTACCTGGTTTGGCAACTGTACCATTCAAGATCGGAGATGGTTACAGAGAGTGGGGAACTCGGCCCAGACAACCACAAAGGCCAACCTCCCATCGATAGGATCCATCTACCAGGCCCGCTGTCAAGGAAAGGCTGCCAGCATTCTCAAAGATCCATCCCACCCTGGCAATGTTTTTCTACAACCTCTACCATCGGGGAGAACGTACAGCAACCTGAACATGCACCAGCTGGTTTCGAAACAGTTTCTACCCTAATGTTATTAGAATACTGAATGGACTCACAAACTCTTAACATTCGTCTGTCCCTGTGTTTTTGTTTTTGCTGCTGTTTACCTATTATTTACTATCTGTGCTGCTTAACTCTGTGATCTGCCTGTATTGCTCGCAAGACAAAGCTTTTCACTGTGTCTCAGTACACGGGACAATCAATTCAATTCCATTCAGTTCACCTTGCAAATCCACAAGATCCAAACCGATCCTTGAAAATGAACAAGATTGTTTTGTGATCTCATCAATGTTGGAAGCACTCCCGAGCCAGTGACCGGCCTGGTGCATTGGCAAAGGGGGCGAATTGCCACACAGTGGGATTGTGATTTTGGATGACCCAACAGCACAGGGTCAAGTCCCAAACTGGCTGGGGACCTCATGAAGGATTAATCTTCTCAAGCTGCCCAAGGCGTGATGACCCTCAGGTTAAACACCACTTACAGAGACACTCACAATAACCAGAGGGTTAGACAGGGTGGACAGGGAGAGCCTTTTTCCTCAGATGGTGATGGCTAGCATGAGGGGACATAGCTTTACATTGACGGGTGATAGCTATCGGACAGACGCCAGAGGTAGTTTCTTAACTCAGAGGGGCGTGGAACACACTGTCTGCAACAGTGATAAGACTCACCAACTTTAAGGGCATTTAAATGGTCATTGGATAAACATATGGATGAGAATGGAATAGTGTAGGATAGATAGGATTCAGATTGGTTCCACAGGTCGGTGCAACATTGTGGGCCGAAGGGCCTGTACTGTGCTGGAATGTTCTATGTTCTGTCTCTCTTGCATGAGAGAGCAGCCAAAGTCACATCCACTTGGAATTCTTCACAGGATGTGGGTGTTGCTGGTTAGACCAGAATTACTGGCCATGATTGGAAGAGAGTGAGGAGTCATCTACCTTGTTGTGGGCCTGGAGTGAGAGGTGTGCTAGCTTCCTTCCCGAAAACACAAAGCGAGCCACAAGCAAGATGGTGGCCTTGTGGGATTACCACGAGACTATAAATCCTGAAACACAGCCAATGGCCCAGGAACACAAGGTGCAATCCTGCTGCAACAGCTGGTGGGATATGAATTCAATTAATGTCTGGAGTTAGGCATCTATAATGATGAGGGTGAAAACAATGTTGGGGAAAAATCACAAACATCCGGGTCATTAATGTCCCTTAGGGAAGGAAATCTGCCATCCTTACCTGGTCTGGCCTACACGTGACTCCAGACCCGCACCAACATAGCTGACAGTTTGCAATTAGGGATGGGAAATACGAATGCTGGCCTGCCCAGTGACACTCATATCTCATGAATTATTTTTAAAACTATGTTCTGATGGAGGGTCACCGGACTCAAACTGTTAAGCACCTCCTCACAGGTCCTGCCAGAGGTGCTGACTTATGTTCATGTTATCAGACTTTTGTTTGTGTTATCAGATGTTTGAACAGACTCTCAAATATGAATCACGGTCTCTCTCACTGCAGCTTTCCTGCTGCTGTTACACTGTATTCTGCACTCTGTTCCTCTGCCCTGAGACACTTTGTAGAGTATAATCTGCACACAGAACATCACTTATCACTGTATCCTGGTGCATGTGACAACAGTCAGTCCAATTCAAACCCTAGTTTGTATATTTGCGGGCAGGTTTGTTCAGTGAACCAGATGGAATTCAAATAACCTCCCTCTCCATTCCCCATCTCCCTTCCCAGTCCCTCCCCTCCCTTCCGTTCCTCTGACCAACCCTTCCTTCCAGCTACCAATTGGATTCAACCCTCCCATCGCCCACCCAGATTGTACCAGCTGCATGTGCTTACCTATCACTACCACAACATTCTGCGACTCTCCCCACCCCACCCCACCCCACTGCTCTTTCTCTGTAGCTCCATCTTTACCCCACAACCGCTAGTCCTGAATAAGAGTTGCATCTGAAATATTGGTGAAAATGTGTTGCTGGTTAAAGCACAGCAGGTCAGGCAGCATCCAAGGAACAGGAAATTCGACGTTTCGGGCATAAGCCCTTCATCAGGAATGAGATTCCTGATTCCTGATGAAGGGCTTATGCCCGAAACGTCAAATTTCCTGTTCCTTGGATGCTGCCTAACCTGCTGTGCTTTAACCAGCAACACATTTTCAGCTCTGATCTCCAGCATCTACAGACCTCATTTTTTACCCTGCATCTGAAATATTGACTTCTCTCCCTCCTGATGCTGCCTGCCTTGCTGTGTCCCTCTCCCTCCTGATGCTGCCTGCCTTGCTGTGTCCCTCTCCCTCCTGATGCTGCCTGCCTTGCTGTTTTCCTCCAAGCCTCCTGCCTGTTTACCTTGGGACTCCCCTCTCATCCAACAATCAGTGATAGTCGTCATTAGACTCTTACCGCCAGAGTATTATTGAATACATATCCACCATGCCCGTGTTTGAGCCCAGGTCCCTTGAACAATACCCGGGTCTCTGGATTAATAGTCTCCCAGTAATACCATGAAAGCCATTGCTCCCTCATGCTGATGCCTTCCAGGCTGAGATACCCAACTGATTCATGGAAGGAAGTGTCTGTCTCTTAAGTGTTTGGTCGGGTTTGTTTACAATGGATCTTGTCGAGTTCCTGCTGTCCGTAATGGAGCGGATGTGTTCAGCTGCTACCATTGCTCACTTCAATAGGACAAGTGATACCATCAAGTGCTTTGGAAATACAGTGCGAAGGGGAATGATGATGGTTTCAGTGAAGTGTTGTTATTTGTGCATAGCTGAGTAGGCAGGTAGCAACCGAAAAATATAATTTGACTTTTTTATATTTGATAGAATGGGCAACACAACAGAGATTAGGAAGAAGGATTCAGCACTTTCAAAACACACTTCTCTGGAGAATATTCTTACATATAGCAAATTTGGTCTTTAACAGTTTGTTAGATTGTAAGAAATTGATAGTTGACATTTTGGTTTTGAAGGGGTGGTTGCATCTAGAATTATCTCGGTTCAGATAGAAGCCCTTTTGGCCGATCGATGAAGAGCACCCCATCCCATTCCCCTGTGTCCCACGCTCAATCCTCTAACCTACACATCCCTGGACACCACGGGCAATTTCCCACTGCAAATCCTCTAATCTACACATCCCTACACACTACAGGCACTTTCCTACGGTCAACCCACTAACCTACACATCTCTGGACACCACGGGCAATTTCCCACGGCCAATCCTCTAATCTACACATCCCTGGACACCACGGGCAATTTCCCACGGCCAATCCACTAACCTACACATCCCTGGACACTACGGGTAATTTCCCACGGACAATCCTCTAACTTACACATCCCTGGACACTATGGGCAATTTCCCATGGTCAATCCTCTAACCTACACATCCCTGGACACTATGGGCAATTTCCCACGGCCAATCCTCTAACCCACATCCCTACACACTACGGGCAATTTCCCACAGCCATCCTCTAACCTACACAATTTTTCCTGGTCACTACGGGCAATTTTCCCTGGTCAATCCACCTAATGTACACATCCCTGGACACTACAGCCAATTTCCCATGGCCAATACAATAACCTGCACATCCCTGAATACTATGGGAAAATTTTCCATGGCCAATCTACTTAACTTATGCATCCCTGGACACTACTGGGCAATTTGGC
Source organism: Hemiscyllium ocellatum (assembly GCF_020745735.1). NCBI lineage: Eukaryota > Metazoa > Chordata > Chondrichthyes > Orectolobiformes > Hemiscylliidae > Hemiscyllium > Hemiscyllium ocellatum. Next base: position 6,108,942 of record NC_083420.1, read on the forward strand.
ATGGCTAAACCATTCTAACCTGCACGTCTTTGGACTCTGGGAGGAAACTGGAGCACCTGGAGGAAACCCACGCAGACACGGGGAGGATATGCAAACCCTACACAGACAGTCGCCCGAGGCTGGAATCGAACCTGGGTCGCTGGAGCTGGCACTAAGCCACTGTGCTGCCCCCATCTGATGTGTTCAAATCTTTTTGAGATTAATCAATGCTTGGCTCCTGAGCTCTGAGTTTGTCTGTGTTAGATTCACATAAAACATCTGAGTTGACATATTTGTTCAAACATTTTGTTTGTAAAAAGAGCAGTTTGCAATAATGACAGGCAGCCCCCTGGTTGCCTGTCCTGGAGTCAACTCACAAGTCAGTCCGATGCACAATATAAAGTGGCTGTTTGTAAATGCGGAAAGCATTGTTTGTCAGATTTATAAACTCAGACCCCGGTATGGGTTTGCATTTGTAAGTCAGGTGTCTGTAAATTGAAGACGCTTGTAAAATTGACAGTTTGGTACTACCAGGAGCTGGTGTTGGCTGAGGTTGAACTGTGTGAGATCTGTCGGTCTGTGCTCAGTTATGAGAGTCAGCTGACTTTGATGCCCACTTGCTTGTTTGGTGAAGTTTTGGGGTTGGACAAAAAGCAAAGAGAGCAAACTGTAGGGGGAAAGAAAAGCTGCAAATGTTTTAAAGCACAACCAATACAATTGCTCCACACTTAGGAATCATCTCTGCATCGCTCAGAGTTATAAAATCCAGAAACAGCTGCAGCTAGATCACACGACCCTCTGCTGCTGCCTAATTGCTGCCTCTCAGTTCTGCTGCTCAGAGTTCCATTTCTGGATAATTGGAAAGAGGAAGTTAAATCTGTGACAAAACCACAAACTGAGCAGGTCTGGCAGCATCAGTGGGGAGAGAAACAGACTCACTGTTTCAGGTCTAGTGAGACCCTTCTTCAGAACTTCTGAGTCTCTGGAGTTGAAATGTTACCTCCGTTTCTCTCACCACATGGACGCTGCCAGACCTGCTGAGTTTCTCCAGCATTCCCTGGGTTTACTCCTGATCTGCAGCATCCACAGCTCTCCATGTTAGTTTAGGTTAAGTCTGTGGTTTGCTGTTGATGTGAGTCAGGAAAGGTGTGCAACTGGGAGGTGATGTTCGAAATTTGCCATCCAGTTTCTGAATGAGCCTTTGGCCAAGGCTTGGCAGAAACCCATCAGTAAAAGGGAAATAAGTGCTTTTGGAAACCTCTAGACATTCCAAAGTGCCTCACAGCCAACAACGTAGAGACACGGTTGTCATAACATCATCGGAATTGGGCGGAGGCCATTCAACCCTTCAGGCCTGCTCTGCCATTCAGTGAGGTCATGGCTGAGGACACTGCCATCAACCCCCTTCCCCATGACACTTGATTAGATTAGATTACTTACAGTGTGGAAACAGGCCCTTCGGCCCAACAAGTCCACACTGACCCGCCGAAGCGCAACTCACCCATACCCCTACATATACCCCTTACCTAACACTACGGGCAATTTAGCATGGCCAATTCACCCTGACCTGCACATCTTTGTGACGGTGGGAGGAAACCGGAGCACCCGGAGGAAACCCACGCAGACACGGGGAGAACGTGCAAACTCCACACAGACAGTCGCCTGAGGCGGGAATTGAACCCGGGTCTCAGGCGCTGTGAGACAGCAGTGCTAACCACCGTGCCACCGTGCCTCCCCCTCTACTTAGTAAGCACAAGAGCCAATAGGCGCACAGCAAGATCCCACGGGCCCAATAGTGATAACGGCCTGCCTTTTCTCAGAGATTCTATTTGGAGAGTAAACCTTGGCCAGGATCTGAGAGTTGCATCCTACACGCAAGGTGCCAGGCGGGTTGGCAGCACCCTGTGGTCCCGTTGGTGTTTTGTGGTGTTGAAGGTGTCAGTCTTCCAGACCCTCTGAGTGAAAGCTTGAACAGTTATTGAAAGTTCAGTCCCACGAAGCAGTACACAGAACTACAACAGAGATAAGCAGCTGTGCCTTCTGGAAATGGTGGGCGATGTCCAACAGGGAAAGAAATGGAGTTAATGCTTCAAGTTACAAACCACTTTTTCAAAGAGATATGTTACATCATTGGGAACTTGATTAGCTGGGAGTCAGAAGTTTAGGAGTTGGCTTTGATCACCACTTATTGACTTAGTTTTTCTAATATTAAATTTAAAGCTGGCTCATATTAAGACTATTGAAACAAAGAAATCCTTTTTCTCTAATGGACTAGGTTTGGTTCTGTTGGTTAAACAGACATTATTTCTCCTAAAGCGATTGTACCATTGACAACATTTGTTTAATGGTGTTTCCTATCATTGCTGTTTATTAATTCTGCAGCTTGGCAGAAGCCTTTAGAAATAAATAAAGCCAAATTGTTTAATCAATACGCTCTTAAACAAAAGGGTATTTTAATTTGTAAGTGTGCTGCTTAAATTTTAATGACCGTGCCATTCATTAATATTGAAATGGTTTGTATTACTGAACCAAATGCTTCTAATTATTGGCTTGACAAGTGACGCCCGTTACATCCGGACGTTAGAGTTCACCCCAAGGCTGAGACGTCATGAAGCAAGTTGCCAATGGACATCTGCAGGAGGGTGGCATTTTCTGTTGAACGTTCAGCGGTGGTGTAACAGTAGTCTCAGATTTTCTGTGTGAGGTTACAGCGCAGCTCAATGCCAGGAGCTGACTGTAGGGACTAGGGAGGGAAAGGCGATTGGGAGTCAGGTGGGAATTGAGTGATCACAATCTGGTCAGCTGTGATCTTGTCAAATGGCCATGCAGGATCGACATGGTCTATCCCAGCAGAGCACAGCAATGGTCTACCCCAGCAGAGTGCAGCAGTGGTCCACCCCAGTAGAGTGCAGCAATGGTCTATCCCAGCAGAGCGCAGCAATGGTCTACCCCAGCAGAGTGCAGCAATGGTCTACCCCAGCAGAGTGCAGCAGTGGTCTACCCCAGCAGAGTGCAGCAATGATCTATCCCAGCAGAGCGCAGCAATGGTCTACCCCAGCAGAGTGCAGCAATGGTCTACCCCAGCAGAATGCAGCAATGGTCTACCCCAGCAGAGTGCAGCAGTGGTCTACCCCAGCAGAGTGCAGCAATGGTCTACCCCAGCAGAGGGCAGCAGTGGTCTATCCCAGCAGAGCGCAGCAATGGTCTACCCCAGCAGAGTGCAGCAATGGTCTACCCCAGCAGAGTGCAGCAGTGGTCTACCCCAGCAGAATGCAGCAATGGTCTACCCCAGCAGAGTGCAGCAATGGTCTACCCCAGCAGAATGCAGCAATGGTCTATCCCAGCAGAGTGCAGCAATGGTCTATCCCAGCAGAGCACAGCAATGGTCTACCCCAGCAGAGTGCAGCAATGGTCTACCCCAGCAGACCGCAGCAATGGTCTATCCCAGCAGAGCGCAGCAATGGTCTACCCCAGCAGAGCACAGCAATGATCTACCCCAGCAGAATGTAGCAATGGTCTATCCCAGCAGAGTGCAGCAATGGTCTATCCCAGCAGAGCACAGCAATGGTCTACCCCAGCAGAGTGCAGCAATGGTCTACCCCAGCAGACCGCAGCAATGGTCTACCCAGCAGAGCACAGCAATGGTCTACCCCAGCAGAGCACAGCAATGATCTACCCCAGCAGAATGTAGCAATTAGATTAGACTTACAGTGTGGAAACAGGCCCTTCGGCCCAACAAGTCCACACCGACCCGCCGAAGCGCAACCCACCCATACCCCTACATTTACCCCTTACCTAACACTACGGGCAATTTAGCTTGGCCAATTCACCTGACCCGCACATCTTTGTGACTGTGGGAGGAAACCGGAGCACCCGGAGGAAACCCACGCAGACACGGGGAGAACGTGCAAACTCCACACAGTCAGTCGCCTGAGGCGGGAATTGAACCCGGGTCTACAGGCGCTGTGAGGCAGCAGTGCTAACCACTGTGCCACCGTGCCGCCCACAATGGTCTATCCCAGCAGAGTGCAGCAATGGTCTACCCCAGCAGAGTGCAGCAATGGTCTACCCCAGCAGACCGCAGCAATGGTCTACCCAGCAGAGCACAGCAATGGTCTACCCCAGCAGAGCACAGCAATGATCTACCCCAGCAGAATGTAGCAATGGTCTATCCCAGCAGAGTGCAGCAATGGTCTACCCCAGCAGAGTGCAGCAATGGTCTACCCCAGCAGACCGCAGCAATGGTCTACCCAGCAGAGCACAGCAATGGTCTACCCCAGCAGAGCACAGCAATGATCTACCCCAGCAGAATGTAGCAATGGTCTATCCCAGCAGAGTGCAGCAATGGTCTACCCCAGCAGAACACTGAATTGATCTACCCCAGCAGAATGTAGCAATGGTCTATCCCAGCAGAGTGCAGCAATGGTCTACCCCAGCAGAACACTGAATTGATCTACCCCAGCAGAATGTAGCAATGGTCTATCCCAGCAGAATGCAGCAATGGTCTATCCCAGCAGAACACTGCAATGGTCTACCCCAGCAGAACACTGAATTGATCTACCCCAGCAGAACACTGCAATGGTCTACCCCAGCAGAACACAGCAATGGTCTACCCCAGCAGAATGTAGCAATGGTCCATCCCAGCAGAACACTGCAATGATCTACCACAGCCGAACGCGCCAATGGTCTATCCCAGCAGAACACTGAATTGATCTACACCAGCAGAATGCAGCAATGGTCTACCCCAGCAGAATGCAGCAATGGTCTATCCCAGCAGAACACTGCAATGATCTACCCCAGCAGAACGCAGCAGTGGTCTATCTGAGCAGAACACTGAATTGGTCTACCCCAGCAGAACGCAGCAATGGTCTATCCCAGCAGAATGCAGCAATGGTCTATCCCAGCAGAACACAGTGATGGTCTATCCCAGCAGAAAGCAGCAATGGTCTACCCCAGCAGAACACTGTAATGGTCTACCACAGCAGAACGCAGTAATGGTCTATCCCAGCAGAACACTGCAATGGGTTTTCCCAGCAGAATGCAGCAATGATCTATTCCAGCAGAACACTGCAATAGTCTACCCCAGTAGAAAACAGAGCAATGGTCTACCCCAACAGAACAGAGCAATGGTCTATCCCAGCAGAACACAGCAATGGTTCATCCCAGCAGAACGCAGCAATGGTCTATCCCAGCAGAACACTGCAATGGGTTTCCCGAGCAGAACACGGCAATGGCCTATCCCAGCAGAACACTGCAATGGTCTACCCCAGGAGAACACATCAATGGCCTATCCCAGCAGAACACAGCAATGGTCTACCCCAGCAGAACAGTGCAATGGCCTATCCCAGCAGAACACAGCAATGGTCTATCCCATCAGAACACTGCAATGGTCTACCCCAGCAGAAGAGTGCAGTGGTCTACTCCAGCAGAACACTGCAATGATCTATCCCAGCAGAACACAGCAATGGTCTACCCCAGCAGAAGAGTGCAGTGGTCTACTCCAGCAGAACACTGCAATGGTCTATCCCAGCAGAGCACTGCAATGGTCTACCCCAGCAGAACACTGCAATGGTCGACCATAGCAGAACACAGCAATGGCCTATCCCAGCAGAACACTGCAATTGTCTACCCCAGCAGAACAGTGCAGTGATCTACTCCAGCAGAACACTGCAGTGGTCTACCCCAATAGAACAGGGCAATGGTCTTCCCAAGTAGAACGCTGCAATGGTCTATCCCAGCAGAACAGTGCAGTGGTCTACCCCAGCAGAACACTGCAGTGGTCTACTCCAGCAGAACACTGCAATGGTCTACCTAGCAGAGCAATGCAATGGTCTACTCCAGCAGAACACTGCAATGGTCTATCCCAGCAAAACACTGCAATGGTCTACCCCAGCAGAACACTGTAGTGGTCTACTCTAGCAGAACACTGCAATGGTCTACTCCAGCAGAATACTGCAATGGTCTACCCCAGCAGAACAGTGCAGTGGTCTACCCCAGCAGAACACTGCAGTGGTCTACCCCAGCAGAACACTGCAATGGTCTACCCCAGCAGAACAGTGCAGTGGTCTATCCCAGCAGAACAGAGCAATGGTCTACCCCAGCAGAACAGTGCAGTAGTCTATCCCAGCAGAACAGAGCAATGGTCTACCCCAGCAGAACAGTGCAGTGGTCTATCCCAGCAGAACAGAGCAATTGTCTACCTCAGTAGAACAGTGCAATGGTCTATCCCAGCAGAACACAGCAATGGTCTACTCCAGTAGAACACAGCAATGGTCTACCCCAGCAGAAGAGTGCTGTGGTCTACTCCAGCAGAACACTGCAATGATCTATCCCAGCAGAACAGTGCAATGGTCTACCCCAGCAGAACAGTGCAGTGATCTACACCAGCAGAACACTGCAATGGTCTACCCCAGTAGAACATGGCAATGGTCTTCCCGAGTAGAACGCTGCAATGGTCTATCCCAGCAGAACAGTGCAGTGGTCTACCCCAGCAGAACACTGCAATGGTCTACCCTAGCAGAGCAATGCAATGGTCTACTCCAGCAGAACACTGCAATGGTCTATCCCAGCAGAACACTGCAATGGTCTACTCCAGCAGAACAGTGCAATGGTCTATCCCAGCAGAACGCAGCAATGGTCTACCCCAGCAGAACACTGCAGTGGTCTACTCCAGCAGAACACAGCAATGGTCTACTCCAGCAGAACACTGCAATGGTCTACCCCAGCAGATTATTGCAATGGTCTACTCCAGCAGAACACTGCAATGGTCTACCCCAGCAGAACAGTGCAATGGTCTATCCCAGCAGAACACTGCGATTGTCTACCCCAGCAGAACACTGCGATTGTCTACCCCAGCAGAACACAGCAATGGTCTACTCCAGCAGAACACTGCAATGGTCTACCCCAGCAGAACACAGCAATGGTCTACCCCAGCAGAACACTGCGATTGTCTACCCCAGCAGAACAGTGCAGTGGGTTTCCTCAGCACCAACACATAGGCTCGAGTTAGAAACACTGCTTAATTAGGAATGTGCGTTTAGAACAGTTCTGTGTTGTCCTTCCAATCTTTTACCGCAGCTAAATTAAAAGGTTGCTAATTGTACATGAGTTCAACAAGATTCTCAAGGAGATATGATGTCTTAAAAATGTCAGAAGTCACATGACCTTAGGTTATAGTTCAACAGGTTTATTCAAAATCGCAAGCTTTTGCAGCACTGCTCCTTTGTCAGGTGAAGTGGAGGGAAACACACAGACACAGAATATATACGCGGAGAGGTTACTGCAGCATCATTCCAGGTAATTAAGAGCGTTAAAAGATAGTACAAATGGTGTGAGTGGAGTGTCGTTGGGTTGAATAATAAGTCTCTGCAGGTAATCAAAAGTGTCAGACGGTGTGAGTAAAGTGTCAACAACTGAATTACAAATGAAGGAATAACTTATGAACTGAATAGTTAAGGCTGAAAGATAATTACCAATAATCAAAAATCAGATGGTGCTAGAGACACAACAAATGGCTGGAATAACATGAGTACAAACTCACTAAAGCAGACAGAAACTTCCAGAATGGTGATTTTGAATGGCCTGAAATAATTACAATGAAAGATGTCTTCCTTAAAATAATTTTGTTTGACCCCTCCCTCCCTCCCTTCCCCGCTAACAGCATGGTGGATGAATATATGTTACATGGACTGCAGCGATTCAAGAAGGCAGCTCACCACCACCTTCTCCTGGACACTTAGGGATGGACAGTAGATGTTGGCCCAGCCCACAGGCCATTCAAAGTAGCCATTCTGGAAGTTTCTGTCCATTTTAGTGAGAGTGCACTCATGTTATTCCAGCCATTTGTTCTGTCTCTCGCACCATCTTATTTTTGATTATTTCTCACTTTTGATTATTTGAGCTCTCTGCCTTAATTAATTAGTTCACAGATTATCCCTTCACTTGCTAGTCAGCTGTTGGCACTCTACTCACACCATTTGTACTTATCTTTTGACATTCTTAATTACCTGATGAAGGAGCAGCGCTCTGAAATCTAGTTCTTCGAAATAAACCTGTCGGGCTATAACCTGGTGTTGTGTGATTTTTAACTCTGTCCACCCCAGTCCAACACCAGCTCCTCCAAATCGTAATTACTTGGAATTATGTTGCAATTATCTCTCTGCCAATAAATTCTGTGTCTGTGAACTTCCCTCCACTTTACCTGGTGAATGAGCAGCGCTCTGAAAGCTTGTGATTTTGAATAAACCTGTTGGACTATAACCTGGTGTCGCGTGACTTCTGAGTTTTTTCAGACATCATGTTTCACTGAGGATCTTGTTGAACTCATATACAATGAGCAACCTTTTTAATTTAGCTGAGGTAAAGGGTTGGAAGGACAACACAAAACTATTCTAAAAATAAGTTCCTAATTCAGTAATGTTGCTAACTCCAGCCTGGGGTTGGTGCTATTACATTTTTCATGGTTGCATAACTAAAACCCGCCAATTTGTCCCAATGATGAAGCAAAAAAGACGACAATTTTTGAAATGACACAAAATGAATAATCTGTCACGAGCGACAGAATCCATTGAATCACTTCAGTGTGGAAGCCGGCCATTCAGCCCACACCAACCTCCCGAGAATCATCCCAGCCACCCTGTCACCCTGCATTTCCCATGGCTAATCCACCCAGCCTGCACATCCCTGGATTCTATGGGCAATTTACCACGGCCAATAACCTACACACCGTTGAATGTTGTAAATTATTCCACTGATCAGTGTAATAAAGTAGCTAAACTCTGAACTCCTTATTAATCCAACAACACGCTGCACTAGAGTATGGCACGGTGGCTCAGTGGTTAGCACTGCTGCCTCGTAGCACCAGAGAACCGGGTTCAATCCCAGCCTCGGGCGACTGACTGTGTGGAGTTTGCACGTTCTCCCCGTGTCTGCGTGGGTTTCCTCCGGGTGCTCCGGTTTCCTCTCACAGTCCAAAGATGTGCAGGTTAGGGTGGATTGGCCATGCTAAATTGCCTGTGGTGTTAGGTGAAGGTGTAAATGTAGGGGGGTGGGTTGCTCTTCGGAGGGTCAGTGTGGACTTGTTGGGCTGAAGGGCCTGTTTCCACACTGTAAGTAATCTAAAATTACAGGAATAGTTGACAGATTGCCAATGGAGGCCATTTGGCCCATTGTGTGGTTGACACTAGTTCTCACAATGAGCTTTCAGCCTGTACACTCCTGCTTTTGTAGTAACCATCTAATCCTCTTTTGAATGCCGCTAGCGTCCCAGCCTTCAGCAATCCTCTCAGGCTGTGCATTCCAGACTCTTCACCACTCACAGCATCAACATACCTTTCCTCACAAACAGATTGTTTTTCTCATACCACTTTTGCTCCTCTTGCTAATTACTTTAAATCCATGTACTCTCATTCTCAATTCTTTCGCAAGTGGATTATTTCTGCTCATTGTGCAGTGCAACTAGACTCCAACATGAAACAGAGAATTGCTTCCCGGATCGCACTCTGTACATTTCTGTTCGGAGTTAGTGTCAGTTCCCCAAAGGATAAGTTCATAAGTGATAAATAAAGGAAAATAAAAAGCTTCGTTTGTTTGATAGGACTAAGATTAACACAAAATAAAAGATAATAAGGTTTGTAAATTGCAGATAAGCTACTCAAGTAAATCGATGAGCAAGAATGCATTCTGACACCTGAATTGTTGAACTTCTGGCAGAGAAAGAGAGGTTTTAAGATAATTCTCTTCAATTTGATGATTAATAGATTATATAAACTGAAATGTGCCTCCTCTGCTGTCACCAAAATCTGTTTTTCTTCCAAAAGTGCCTCTCTGATTTACATGACTCAGTAATAATAGGCTTTCATTCAGCTATTAAACACGCTGCGTATTACCCCTATTTAAGGCTATTGGAGTGAAGTTCTGAACACAGTACTCTCTACTCTGCTTTTTTCCAACACTGACGAGCAGGAAAGGATCTTCCAAAACATTTGTATTCACCTCGTGTCGGCATCAGCACGAGATGGCTAGGCAGCTTCCCTAGTTACCGTCATCATTCTGCCCCATCAGTTCACTGCAGGTACACTGAGTGTTGAAGAAATGAGCCAGTTATCAGCATTGCTGTCCTACAGCCATTGTGCTGGTAACATCAATCATTCCTGCACAGCCCAGTGCGTACGTTCCTCAACACTAACTCAATGTGCAATGCCGACTGGGTCACCTGTATATGAACACAATGAAACAATTCATTCTTGTTCTCAGTACTCAGTGTAGAGGGAACAGCCCTAGATCAAAGTGTCCATTAATTAAGGAGAGAAAAAGTTCTTATTTAATATTTAGTAAACACGAGATAATTTAGTAATTAAATCAATGGGTCACTAACTACCATTGGCAGAAATGTATCAGTTCCTGCAGTGCATTTGGCTCCATATTGGTAAGCCACCGTTCCAAAGAGATGGTCAGCTCTGCTGGCTCCCAGCACCAGGGACCCAGGTTCAATTCCACCCTCAGGCGACTGTCTGTGTGGAGTTTGCCCATTCTCCCCGTGTCTGTGTGGGTTTCCCCTGGGTACTCTGGTTCCCTCCCATAGTCTAAAGGTGTGTCAGGTTAGATTCTGTACATTTCTGTTCTGACCACCAACTCTGAGTTAGTGTCGGTTCCCCAAAGGATGAATTCATAAGTAATAAAAAGCTTTGTTTGTTTGATAGCACCAAGATTAACACAAAATAAAAGATAATAAGTTTTGTAAATTGGAGGTAAGCTACTCAAGTAAATCGATGAGCAAGAATGGGTGACACAGTGGCTCAGTGGTTAGCACTGCTGCCTCGGGGTACCAGGTTCAATTCCAGCCTCGGGGGACTGTCTGTGTGAAGTTTGCATGTTCTCCCTGTGTCTGTGTGGGTTTCCTCCATGTGCTCTGGTTTCCTCCCACAGTCCAAAGAGGTGCTAAATTCCCCATAGTGTTAGGTGCTTTAGTCAGAAGAAAATAGGTCTTTACTCTTTGGAGGGTCGGTGTGGACTTGTTGGGCTGAAGGACCTGTTTCCACACTGTAAGTAATCTAATCTAACTTTAAAAAAAAGCATTCTGACACTGCTCACAGTGTCCAGGAATGTGTGGACTAGGGGAATTAGCCATGGGGAAATTGTCCGTAGTATCCAGGGATATGCAGGTTAGGGTGGATTAACCCTGGGAAATTGCGTAGTGTGCAGGGACGTGCAGGTTATGGGTAGATTAGCCATGGGACACGCAAGGTTACACAGATAGGGTGGGATTCTGTTCAGAGGGTCAGTGCAGATGCAGTGGGACAAACAGCCTCTTTCTGCACTGATTACAGCAGCCTGACGAAAAGGATGGGGGGGACAAAAGGAGTTTGAGAAGCAAAGCTCAGAATTTCCAAGAAAGAGTTAGTTCGATCTGGTTTTCCGGGCTCAAGGGATCAAAGGAATTGGGGGCGATACCAGGACCAGGGGACTGAGTTGGATGATCAGCCATGATCGTACAGAATGGGAGAGCAGGGCTGAATGGCCTGATGCTGCTCCTGTTTTCTATGTTTCGATGACCATTTGTGGAATGAGTTGAATCATTTCTGTAAGTGGGCAGGACAACAGGCAAGGGGGATCAAGATAAATAAAAAGAAAAAATCAGAGAGCATTCTGAATCGGTGGAATTCTCTATCACAGAGAGCTGTTGGGATTGAGTCATTAAGTATATTCAAGGCTGAGATTTTAAATCAGGAAGGGGATCAAGGGTTATGGGGAAAGCCAGGAAAGTGGATTTGAGGATTATCAGATCAGCTATGACCTCATTGAATGGCAGAGCAGACTAGATGGGTTGAATGGCCTACCTCTGTTGTATCGTGTGGTCTTACATGTCTGACAGAGATAATGATTTATGTGGAAGTTAGCAAGTGAAATATAAGCAGGGAGTGCTGAGCAGTGATGAACAATGGCAACATGAACAGGAAGACCTAGGGGTGTGGGTACATAGTTGGTTGAAGTTTGCATCATGGACAGACAGGGTGGTTAAGAAGGCGTTTAGTACACTTGCCTCAGACCTTTGAGTAGAGGGGTTCGGAAGTCATGTTGAGGTTGATCAGGACATTGTAGAATATTGTGTCCAGTTCTGGTTGCCCTGCTAAGGAAGGATGTTATTAAACTGGAGAGGGTTCAGAAGAGATTTACCAGGATGTTGCCACGTGTGGAAGGTTTGAGCTATAAGGAGAAGTTCACTGGAGCGTAGGAACTTGCAAGGTGGAGAAAGTGAGGACTGCAGATGCTGGAGATCAGAGCTGAAAATGTGGTGCTGGAAAAGCGCAGCAGGTCAGGCAGCATCCAAGGAGCAGGAGAATCGACGTTTCGGGCATAAGCCCTTCTTCAGGAATTTGCAAGGAACTTGCAAGGTGACCTGGTAGAAGTTTATAAAATCATGAGGTGAACGGCAGGTGTCTTTTCCCAAGGTTGGGGGTTTTCAAGGCGAGGGGGACATATTTTTAAGCTGACAGGAGAGAGATTTAAAAAAGACACCAGTGGCAGCAATTTTACACAGAGGGTGGTTTGTGTGTGGAATGAACTTCCTGAGGAAGTGGTGGAGATGGGCACAGTTACAACATTTAAAGGACATTGGGATAAGTATATGAATGGGAAAGGATGGAAGGATATGGGTCAGGAGTAGTCAGGTGATTGATTGGTTTATCATCACTTGTGCCGAAGTACAGTGAAAAGCCTTGTTTACAAGCACTACAAACAGATCATAGTGAGCAAGGATGTACAGCTCAAAGAAACTTAGACAGACGCATACAGGTTACATTGTACAGGGCTTTCAGTAGGCGAGATCAACGTTAGCATGATCAGCATTATATGAGGCTGAAGAGTCTGATAACAGCCAGGAAGAATCTGTTCCTGAACCTGTTGATGCATGTGTTCAGAATTCTGTATCTTATGGGGACAGATTTAGTTTGGGATTAAGGTCAGCATGGATGAGTTGGGCTGAAGGGTGACTCATAACACTTCTGTGCTATGTGACTCTTTGACTTCCGCACAGTGACTCAGTGGTTAGCACTGCTGCCTCATAGCGTCAGGGGCCTGGATTCGATTCCAGCCTCGGGCGACTGACTGTGTGGAGTTTGCACATCCTCCCCGTGTCTGCGCGGGTTTCCTCCGGGTGATCCAGTTTCCTCCCACAGTCCAAAACTCTGCAGGTCAGGTGAACTGGCCATGCTAAGTTGCCCATAGTGTTCAGGGAAGTGTAGGTAAACGTAGCAGGATGGGATATTGCTCAGAGGGTTGGTGTGGGCTTGTTGGGCTGAATGGCCTGGAGGGATTCTAGTCTATGACAAAGAACTGGGAGGTTAGATGGGGCACTGATTTGGGCTCACCCTCAGCCGGGATCTCACGTTCTGGAAAGGATGTGAACACATTGAAGATGTTGCAGCAGAGATTTATGAGGTTAGTCCAGGAATGAGACGCTCCCCTTATAAGGCAGGATCGGGGAAGGTGAGAATGTTTTCCCATGCAGGGAAGGCCAGAAGGAAATTTATTAGGAATTGTCAAAACCATGTCTGGCCTAGACTGAGCAGAAAGTGAGAAACTGTGTGTATAAATGGATTGAGGATCACAGGGCACAGATTTAAAATGCTTTCAAAAAGAAGCAAATGCAAGATGAGAAAAATCATTTCACACTGGGGTACTCGGGGTATAGACAGCATTGCCTAGGGATGTGGTGCAGGCAATGACAAGGGCATTAAATGTTTGTTTAAACAGAAACAATTAGAGACAAAAAAAACCCGACAGATATTGGAAGCCGAGGTGATAAGCAGGAGGCTGGAAGGACACAGCAAGCCAGGCAGCGTCAGGAGGTGGGGAAGTCAACGTTTCGGGTGTAACCCTTCTTCAGAAACAATGCGCAGAGTTACAAGGAAAAGGCAGGAGAATGGCGCTACGTTAGGCTGCTCAGCGAGCTGGTGTAGACCCAATGAGCCGAATGGTCTGTAAGAATTCTGTTCTGTGTGCACAGAGCCTTGGGACATTACACAGAAGGCGCCACAGAAGTGGAAGTTGCTGTTGCAGGAAACGCTAAGTCAGAATATTACCTCAAACGGTGTTTTGGTGAGAAAAACTGAAGGAAGGAACTTGAAACATTGGTGTTTGTTCATTCAAACAAAAATCAACATGAAGAATAAAGCGTTAAGCCAAGGGCTGGAGGAAAAAAAAATTCAAAATCACTTTTTTATTCACTCATGGGACATGGGTGTTGCTGGCTGGGTCAGTATTTATTGCCTCGTCCCTAGTTGCCCCTTGAGAAGGTGGGGGTGAGCTGCCTTCTTGAACCGCTGCAGTCCATGTGCTGTAGGTTAGACCCACAATGTCCCTTAGGGAGGGAATTCCAGGATTTTGACCCAGTGACACTGAAGGAACAGTGATAAATTTCCAAGTCCGGATGTTGAGGGGCTTGGAGGAGTGTTTGCAGGGGGTGGTGTTCCCATGTATCTGCTGCCCTTGTCCTTCTAGATGGAACTGACTGTGGGTTGGGAAGGTGCTGTCTGAGGGTCTTTGGTGAATTGCTGCAGTGCATCTTGTAGATAGTAGCAGAGACTACTTTGTCCTGGATGGTGTCAAACTTCTTGAGTGTTTAGATTAGATTTCCTAGTGTGTGGATACAGGCCATCTGGTCCACACCGACACTCCGAAGAGTAACCCACCCAGACCCAATTTCCCCTGACTAATGCACCTAACAGTATGGTCACTTTAGCATGGTCAATTCACCTGACCTGCACATCATCGGACTGTGGGAGGAAACTGGAGCACCCGGAGGAAACCCACGCAGCCACGGGGAGAATGTGCTAACTCCACACAGACAGTCACCCGAGGCTGGAATCGAACCCGGCTCCCAGCGCTGTGAGGCAGCAGTGCTAACCACTGAGCCACCGTGCTGCCCTCATTGGAGCTGGCACCCATTCAGGCAAGAATGTGAGGAAACATCAGGTTAGGGAAGGGTTAGGATGAAGTAAGATGGGCAGAGTGTTCATTCCCATTCGCACTTACTGTACGCGAAGGATCACTTTCGGAATCGAGTTGGATAAGTGGATCTGCATCAGAATCACAATGGATTTTTCGCAATAGCCAACACTGACTTTGCATGATGTGTGTACGATTTATTGAGAGCTCTGGATCAAAGTGTATTGTCAGCATCCTCTGAAAGTAATGAAAATTTCAGTGTTAAGGAACCACTGGAGAATTTTGACAGAGTTATCATTTAAAATCTAGTTTCCCTCAGTTCCGCATCTTCACATGATAAGACCTAATTACACTTCTCCCAGTGGGTGACAGACCAATATAAAGGTATTAATGGTGTCTGCGTGTGATAGTCTTGCTGCTGAGACCCAGCACAAAGATGCATTGCAATATGTCAGTCTTTTCAAAAGTGTGCAAGCTTTCCTTCTGGAGTTATAGTTCTGTTTGCCTCCAAAGAAATGAGGAACACTAGCACAAAGTAGTCCAGGCGTGGAATAATGCTGCTACATCAGGGAGGTGATGCAGTGCTGCTAATGTCCACCAGTGATTCCCAGACTAAACCTCTGAGGGTGCACATCCCATAAAAGTGGAATTTCAACTCATTGTCCTGGAATGAAAAGCCATGAAATTGTCTGCAATCCCTTCATCCAAAGACATCTGGCTCACTAATGTCCCTTAAGGAGAACATTCGGCCATCCTTACCCAGTCTGGCCTCCATGCGACACCCAGCTACAGCAAACTGCTCGAGTCACGAAACAGCCCTCGCAAACTGCCTGCTGAGCGAGGAAAGATTTAGAAAGGATCTGAGGGGCAACTTTTTCACGCAGAGGGTGGTACGTGTATGGAATGAGCTGCCAGAGGAAGTGGTGGAGGCTGGTACAGTTGCAACATTTAAGAGGCATTTGGATGGGTATATGAATAGGAAGAGTTTGGAGGGATATGGGCTGGTGTTGGCAGGTGGGACTAGATTAGGTTGGGATATCTGGTCGGCGTGGACAGGTTGGACCGAAGAGTCTGTTTCCATGCTGTACATCTCTGTGACTCTATGACTGTATGAAATTATCACATTCTCATATTCTCTTGCATTCTCCGTTGAAACCCTCAATGGAACATGTCTTCACTCCATTTCCACTCGCTAAGTGAATCCTTTTTTTCTCCCTCATGTTTCCAAAACACTTTGAAGCCGTCCCCTTTTATTCTCAAATAAAAACAGAAATTGCTGGAAAAGCTCAGCAGGTCAGGCAGCATCTGTGGAGAGAAATCAGAGTTAACGTTTCCAGGTCCAGTGACCCTTCCTTCGAACTGCCTCTTTCTCTCGACCTGTTTAGGAAGGGGGCCATTTCTGCCAATTTACTCTGCCCAGAAGATTTTGCAAACCTCTCTTACATCTCCTCTTCACCTGACACACACACGGGCTCCCTCACACACAAGATTACTGCTATAACTCTCACACAGTCTCCTCAGATTAAACTTGTACCTTCTCCCATTTTCAGTCCATAGTCTAAAAATAATTAGTGGTCTTTTATGTTTTTCAGAAATATTTACTGTAATGACAAAACAAAACTGCAGTTTTTGTCTTCCTGCATGGGACATGGGTGTCACTGTCAAAGCCAATCCCGAATTACACCTGAATTGTTAGATCATTACTGAAGGTAGTTAGACCATTACTGAGGGCAGTTAGACCATTACTGAGGGCAGTTGGACCATTACTGAGGGCAGATAGACCATTACTGAGGGCAGTTGGACCATTACTGAGGGCTGTTAGACCATTACTGAGGGCAGTTGGACCATTACTGAGGGCAGATAGACCATTACTGAGGGCAGTTGGACCATTACTGAGGGCTGTTAGACCATTACTGAGGGCAGTTGGACCATTACTGAGGGCAGATAGACCATTACTGAGGGCAGTTAGACCATTACTGAGGGCAGTTGGACCATTACTGAGGGCAGATAGACCATTACTGAGGGCAGATAGACCATTACTGAGGGCTGTTAGACCATTACTGAGGGGCTTATTAGACTATTACTGAGGGCAGTTAGACCATTACTGAGTGCAGATAGACCATTACTGAGTGCAGATAGACCATTACTGAGGGCAGTTAGACCATTACTGAGGGCAGTTAGACCATTACTGAGGGCAGATAGACCATTACTGAGGGCAGTTAGACCATTACTGAGGGCAGATAGACCATTACTGAGGGCAGTTAGACCATTACTGAGTGCAGATAGACCATTACTGAGTGCAGTTAGACCATTACTGAGTGCAGATAGACCATTACTGAGGGCAGTTAGACCATTACTGAGGGCAGATAGACCATTACTGAGGGCAGTTAGACCATTACTGAGGGCAGATAGACCATTACTGAGGGGCTTGTTAGACCATTACTGAGGGCAGTTAGACCATTACTGAGGGCAGATAGACCACTACTGAGGGCAGTTAGACCATTACTGAGGGCAGATAGACCATTACTGAGGGCTGTTGAAAGGTAACTCCGTTGTTATGGGTCAAGTGAGGAATAAAATTTCTGGAGATCAGAGTCGAGAGCGTGGTGCTGGAAAAGTACAGTAGGTCAGGAAGAGCTGAAGAGCCTGAGGATGAGCTTCTGTCTGGAACGTCGATTCTCCTGCTCCTCGGATGCTGCCTGACTGGCTGTGCTTCTCCAGCGTCACACTCTCCAGGTTGGTTTCAGTATAGAATAATTGAAAAGCCCAAATAAAAACCAAACAAAACTGCCGACACTGTAAATCAGAAACAAAAACAGAAGTTGCTGGAAAAGCTCAGCAGGTCTGTCTGCTTCTGTAGAGAGAAACCAGAGTTAACGTTCCAGATTTGATGACCTTTGTTCAGAATTGAAAGTTTGCCGTGCATATTCCTTTTACTCAAACTAGACAGTTAGGTAAAACTGAGCAATTCCGTCCTTTAATGAAATTTCGTATTTGTGGTAACTCCAGGAATGTTGGCACCCCAGTGAGTCATGACAAATATAAGCCATTTGAAATGAATAATTAGGGCTTATTAATCTTCTCATTCACACAGAGGAATATACAGTAAGCAAATATTGATGATTCGAAGGTTGCATCAGCTGTATCAGTTACTGTGTACAAATTATTGAAAGTGAAGAAATCCCTTCAAAGTGATGTTCTTCCCTCCGTGTCTGACTTTCAGGTTCTGGTGTTAGACTCTTGTACATCACCAGTTCGAATCACTCCACCACTGGTTATCGTGCTGTCAACTCCAGACTAATGCCCCCCGATAAACCTCTCAGCTGCTCAAACTCTCCGTCCTCTCCTGAAAGCCTATTGCTCTGATGGTCATCTTGTCAAATTGCATTCGATGGTGCTCTTCAGACATTTCTGTTTGGTGAAGGTGCTATCTCAATGCAGGTTGCTGTTTGTACGTTTATAATCAGGTGCTGTCACGTTCTCTGATCTGTCCCAACATTCCTGAGCTGCCGGGAGAGTGGTTCCTCCTCTCCACGTTGCCTTTGCTCTAACCCATATAACATCTTTATGCTTTCACTGTTTTGAGTCACAGTTAGAGTCATTGAATTCGTTCAGCCCAGAAACAGACCCTTCGGCCAACCCATCCACAACGGCCAAGTTTAATCGAGTCTCATTTGCCTGGGTTTGGCCCATTACCCTCTAAACCCTTCCCGTTCGTGTACTTGTCCAAATGTCTTTAAAGAGTTGTAATTGTATCTCTATCGACCACTTCCTCCGGCAACTAGGGGAAAGTGAAGACCGCAGAGGCTGGAGAGTCAGATTTGGAAAGGGTGGAACGCAGGTCAGGCAGCATCCGAGGAGCAGGAGAGTCGACATAAGCCCTTCATCAGGAATGTGGTGGGGGTGTATCTGATGGAAGTCAGAAGATTTCACTCTGAACCTGTTGTTGAGGGTGAGGACCATTTCAGCCAATTGAATGAGTGTGTCGGTGGAAGGGTACTGTTTGGGTCAGTGGGAAAGGAAGAAATGGAGGGGTTGGAGGCCTTTGCCATGGCCAATGGACGTATAAAGGGAACTGGATGTCCATGGGGGAAGATGAGGTGTTAGGGGCTGGGGAAACAAAAGTCATGGAGGAGGTGAAGGGCATGGGTGGTGTCCCGAATGTATTTGGGGAGTTCCTGGACCAAGGGGGACAGGACAGTGTCAAGATGGGGCAGGAGCAGGAGGAGTCAGGTTTGTGGATCTTGGGTAGGAGGTAGAACCGGGAGGTGCAGGGATCCCGGACTATGAGGTTGGAAGCTGTGGATGGGAGATCCCCTGAGGTGATGAGGTTCTGGATGGTTTGGGAGATGATGGTTTGGTGGTGGGAGGTGGGGTCATGGTTGAAGGGTGGGAGGAGGAGGTGTCAGTGAGTTAGGGTCTGGCTTCAGCAGTATAAAGGTACCTCCACCCACACGTCCCACCCCCACCCTTCTATTTACCTTTCATCCCCCTTCCCCCGTCTCACATTCATGATGAAGGGCTTATCCCCGAAACCTCAATTCTCCTACTCCCCGGATACCGCCTGACCTGCTGTGCTTTTCCAGCACCACACCTTTTGCCTCACTTCCTCTGGCAGTGCATCACCCTGTGCATTAAAAAGCCTCCCCTCTAGTCCCTTTTAAATCTGGCCCCCTCATCTCAACAATTGGCCGCTAATTTTGAACTCCCCCACCTTGGGGAAGAGACCTTGCTCTTTACCTTATGAAAGTGTATGATTGGTCTTGAAAGATGTTTGAAATCTCAAATTTTGAACTGTAAACCTCTGTCTTAATAATATTTACCACAGGTACTAACGAGCGAGGTGCCTGTACACACAGGGTAGCTGAGAGTTCCAAAGCCACTTGGGAGCCTCCAACTCAAACTTAATTCACAGCACAAAGAGATCAACTCTGTTCTTATTGAATGGGGAAACAGGGCTGGAAGGGCCAAATGGCCTTTCTCCACTGGGAATCCATTTGTAACTGGTAATATTGGAGCATTTTCTGGTTTATGCACTATCTGATTGTCCTTTCCAATGGCAATATTGTAAAATGTTAAAACAAGCCTCAAAGTTTCTTTCTGAAACTCCCCTAGTGATGAGTTGAAATGGTTGCTTTAGAACAAAAGGCAAGTTACTTTATCAACTTCCTTGGATGTACAGACAATTTCCTAACTCTACTGCAATATCGTCGAACGAAACCGTGTTGCGATTATTTTCAAACCAAACCGTTCGGAGAACATTGCTCCACCCCTCAAAGTTGATCCTCTCATTTGAATACTGCAACAAACCTCATTATTTAACTCGAGTTGGTTACATTCTATGAGATACTCACAGCACAGAAATGATTGTGTGCCATAAAATACCGAGTCCCCAATGGTGCTGTTTCTGATTGGAGCTCCATGTAGGGTGAGCCAGGGGGACCTCCTCCAGATCCCGCTTTATCTTCGGTCAGACCACCCCCCGAAGGTCACTGAGAGCCGGCTTCTGGAACAGTCAGAAGCTTTTATATTTGACACTTGTGTTTATTTGAGTCATAAGGAGAGGCTGGATAGACTGGGGACCCTTTTCCACTGGAGCACAGGAGGATAGAGGTTTATAAAACCATGAGGGGTGTAGATAAGATCAGTAGCAGGTGTCCATTCCCCAGGGTGGGGTATTTCAAGACTAGGGGGAAATTTTTAAGGAGGGAGGAGAAAGATTGAAAAAGCACATGGGGCAATTTTCCGTTACACAGCTATTGTTTGTGGAGTGAACTTCCTGAGGAAGTGATGGATGTGAGTACAGTTATAACATTGAAAAGATATTTAGATAAGTACATGAATAGGAAAGATTTGGAGGGATATGGGCAGGAGCAGGCAGATGGGACTGGTTTAGTTTGGGATTATGGTCAGTACGGACTGGTTGGGCTGAAGGGCCTGTTTCCATGCTGTGTGACACTATGGATCTTTATATTTTTAGATTAGATTAGATTAGATTACCTACAGTGTGGAAACATCCTTCGGCCCAACAAGTCCACACCGACCCTCTAAAGCGCAACCCACTCAGACCCATTCCCCTACATTTACCCCTTCACCTAAAACCCAACCCTGACACCCACCAGTCCCCTGATCTGTACACATTTTAGCATGGCCAATTCACCTGACCTGCACAACTTTGGACTATGGGAGGAAACCGGAGCACCCGGAGGAAACCCACGCAGAAGTGCTGTAGAGTTTTCTTTGTAACTTAAAACGAAGACACTTCGTGCTGGGGCAACTTTGCAGTGGGGAAAGTGTACGCTGTTAGCAAGAGTGATCATTCGGTGGAGCCACTGTACATCTGGCCAAGCTCAATGGCGTCCTCTGCTTCGGATAGCGAAGCCTTTGATTAAGAAGCTGCTGGGAGACACATAAGGTTGAGTTTATGGCATTGCTACATCCAGCCAAACAGTGCCAGTAACATTTAACATCGAACCTTCTGGAACAAGCGATATTAAAGGGTGTGAGGCAAAAAGTATGGGACAAATGCACCGCACAATATATCAATAACTCCTTAACTTCCTTACAACATCAACTATACAAAGCAGTAACCCTGGTGACAGGGGTGACTGAGACGAGGACTGCATCCTGCTTTACTGCTGACAGACTGGATTTTGGAGATTATTTATCGCGTAGGCACAAGAGGCTGAATAGGCTGGGATTGTTTTCCCTGGAGCCTCGGAGGTTGAGGGGTGACTCTATAGAGGTTTATAAAATCATGAGGGGCATGGATAGGGTAAATAGGCAAGGTCTTTTCCCTGGGGTGGGGGAGTCCAGAACTAGAGGGCATAGGTTTAGGGTGAGAGGGGAAAGATATAAAAGAGACCTTGGAGCAACTTTTTCACACAGAGGGTGGTATGTGTATGGAATGAGCTGCCAGAGGATGTGGTGGAGGCTGGTACAATTGCAACATTTAAAAGGCATCTGGATAGGTTTATGAATAGGAAGGGTTTAGAGGGATGTGGGCCAAATGTTGACAAATGGGTTGGGATATCTGGTCGGCATGGACGGGTTGGACCGAAGGGTCTGTTTCCATGCTGTACATCTCTATGACTCTATGACTTCCCATTAATCCTGCTGGGGTCAATGGGCAGTGTGACACAGAAGGTCTCAGAAGCACCATGCTGTTATTTGAATTGTAATAGCATCAGTTATTGTTTACCTTGCTCACAGGAAGAGCTGTTCAGGCAAATGCAGGAACTGCTCAGGTTGGGTGGACGAGGTTGGTCCCTGGAATAAAGAGATTGTCAGGCAAGGAAAGGTCGGATAGATTGGGCTGGTTTTCACTGGAGTTTAGAAAAGCAGGAAATGATTGGATTGAAGTCTACAGGGTCTTGAGAAGGTGGATGTGGATTTGCACTGCATTCATTTAGTGCCTGTTTTCACCTTTAAGCCAAAACAAGCCCCATTTTTTTCTTTGCTGAAAATGTGTTGCTGGAAAAGCGCAGCAGGTCAGGCAGCATCCAAGGAACAGGACATTCGACGTTTCAGGCATAAGCCCTTCATCAGGAGTTCCTTGGATGCTGTTTGACCTGCTGCGCTTTTCCAGCAACACATTTTCAGCTCTGATACTCCAGCATCTGCAGTCCTCACTTTCTCCATTTTTTTCTTTGCATATTAATGTTCATTTCATCACCTGACCCTGACACCCACCAGTCCTCTGATCTGTACACAAATCCCTCAAACATGTCTTGATACCTATGGAAATGTTTACAGCCAGTCCAACATGGAGATGGTGGGAGTGAAGGCAATGATAGTGCAGTCTATTGAGGTTCCATTGTGTACAGGAAACCGATTCCTTGCAACATAAAATCGAAAGCAAAAGTGACAGCCTTTGAGGATTAAGAATATACTGGTTGGATTGATTGCTGCACGTAGTTCAAAACAAAACAAAAACACTTGCTGCAATTATAGGTTTCGTTCAAATGAAAGTTACATTTCAATCCAATTAGTTCAGTTGATATTAAAAGCCTCACCCCAAGCCACTGCAGTAGTGACTGCATGAGCCAAATCTCTGGTTTATCGTTGGATACATCCACATTTGTCATTCATGACAAAGTATCCAGAATAAAAGCAGCAAATGTTTTTCAGACACACCACTGACATTAGGGATGGTATTTATGTGAACAGCAGCCAGTGTAGATGACTCAGATAACTTAGAATACCATAATTCGTTGACACACTAACAGCTATTGCTTACTGGGGAGACAAATTGCAAGAAAAAAGCACATGAATTTACTAATTTAAAGGAATTGTTCATCATGGTTAAGCTCCAAAATACAAAGAAAACATTTTAAAAAGTTACGACATTATTATTCTGATTGGTTGGTTCTTTTGACAATTGTAATGCTCTCCCCCACTCCTGTCCCAGCAGCTCGGTCTGTGACGAATGATTTATTTCCTGCCATTTTTATCATTAAGTACCAGAATCAAAAATCAAATCACACTCAAATGACAAATAGTATGACAAGAAAACGATGCAAGGTCAGGTAAGTTTTGACTTGCGTTTTGTTCTCTCTGTGCTATTAGTGACCATTAAATAGGTTTACAATAGACAATAGACAATAGGTGCAGGAGTAGGCCATTCTGCCCTTCGAGCCTGCACCACCATTCATTATGATCATGGCTGATCATCCTCAATCAGTATTCTGTTCCTGCCTTATCTCCATAACCCTTGATTCCACTATCCTGGAGAGCTCTATCCAACTCTTTCTTAAATGAATCCAGAGACTGAGCCTCCACTGCCCTCTGGGGCAGAGCATTCCACACAGCCACCACTCTCTGGGTGAAGAAGTTTCTCCTCATCTCTGTCCTAAATGGTCTACCCCGTATTTTTAAGCTGTGTCTTCTGGTTTGGCACTCACCCATCAGTGGAAACATGTTTCCTGCCTCAGAGTGTCCAATCCTTTAATAATCTTATATGTCCCAATCAGATCCCCTCTCAGTCTTCTAAACTCAAGGGTATACAAGCCCAGTCGCTTCAGTCTTTCAGTGTAAGGTAATCCCTCCATTCCAGGAATTGACCTCGTGAACCTACGCTGCACTCCCTCAATAGCCAGAATGTCTTTCCTCAAATTTGGAGACCAGAACTGCACACAGTACTCCAGGTGTGGTCTCACCAGGGCCCTGTACAGCTGCAGAAGGACCTCTTTGCTTCTATACTCAATCCCTCTTGTTATGAAGGCCAGCATGCTGTTAGCCTTCTTCACTACCTGCTGTACCTGCATGCTTATCTGCATAGTTTCAGACAGTGCTGTCAATTGTCCTTTTAGTGTTCGGGCATTGAACCCCTGCAATTAATAATTGTTAACTTCACACTTACTGCACCTTCACTTAAAGAGTTAACTCCAATGTTTGATTCAGATTCTAGAATAAAAAATAAACAAAATCCATAACCTGCCTCTCTGTGAGGAGAGATCAGGAACATAGTGCAGCTACCACAGGTACAAAGCTACAGACATACAGCACAGGACCAGGCCCTTCGGCCCTCCTGTGCTGACACATTTTGCCCTTCCATACTAAAACTGTCACTTACAGGATCTCTATCCATACGACATAAGATATAGGTGCAGAAATTAGGCCATTCGACCCATTGTTCAATATTGGCTGATAGGTTTTTCAACCCTCTCTCTCCCTGTTAGCTTTGATCCCCTTGGCAATCAAGAACCTATCTATCTCTGTTTTAAATAACCTCAGTGACCTGGCAGTGAATTCCACAGAATCCCCACTCTCTGGCTGAAGACGTTTCTCCTTATCTCCGTTCTAGAAGGCCTTCCCTTTACTCTCAGGCAGTGTCCTCGGGTCCCTGCCTCTCCGACCAATGGAAGCATCTTCACTTTGGGTGGCTCAGTGGTTAGCACTGCTCCCTCACAGCATAAGGGTCCCAGGTTCGATTCCACCCTTGGGCGACTGTCTGTGTGGAGTTTGCACGTTCTCCCCGTGTCTGCATGGGTTTCCTCCGGGTGCTCCGGTTTCCTCCCACAGTCCAAAGATGTGCAGGTTAGGTGAATTGGCCATGCTAAATTGCCCCTAGTGTTAGGTGTAAATGTAAGGGAATGGGTCTGGGTGGGTTACTCTTCAGAGGGTCAGTGTGGACCTGCTCGGCAGAAGGGCCTGTCTCCATACTGTAGGCAATCTAATCTTCCCAACATTCACTCTGTCCAGGCCATTCAGTGTTCTGTGTTTCAGTCAAATCCTGCCTCATCCTTCTAAACTCCATTGAGTATGGACCCAGGGTTGTCAAATATTCCTCATATATTAAGCCTTTCATTCCTGGGAACATTCTCATGAACTGTTCTAGGCCCAGTGCATTATTCCTGAGGTCTGGGGCCCAACATCTCTCTATCCCCTTCCTATTCCTGTATCTGTCTAGGTGTTTTTTGAATGCTGCTATTGTGTCTGCTCCCACCCCCTCCTCTGGCGGGGCCTTCCAGGCCTCCCCTACCCTTTGTATAAAAAACATGCCTCACACATTACTTTTAAACTGTTTCCCCCTCCCCCCTGCACCTTGAACCTGTGTCCCTTTGTAACTGACCCCTCCACCCTGGGGAAGAGCCTCATACCTTCCACTCTGTCCTTATAAACTTGTGTCAGGCCGCCCCTCAATCTCCTGCATTCCAGTGAAAACAGACCCAGTCTATCCAACCTTTCTTCATGGCTAAAATCCCCCATAGCAGGCAACATCCTGGTAAACCTTTCCTGTAGCTGCTCCAAAGCATCCAGATCTTTCTAGCAGTGTGCTGACCAGAACTGTATGCAATATTCCAAGTGGGGCCTACCTCAAGTTCTATAAAGCTGCAGCATCACTTATCTATCCTTATACTCAATGCCTCTTCCAAAGAAGGCAAGCGTACCATAGACCTTTTTTGCTCCCTTATCTACCTGCCCCCTCCAGTGATCTGTGAAACCGATCACAGACGCAGGTCCCTCTGCGTATCTATACTCCTATCATTCACTGTATAATTTCCACCTGCACTTGACCTTCCAAAATGTATCACCTCACATTTGTCCTGATTAAACTCCATCTGCCATTTTTCTGCTCATGCCTCCAACTGATCTAACTCAGCCCAACTCGTTCATGCAGACCATAGTGTCATAGAGATGTACAGCATGGGAACAGACCCTTCGGTCCAATTCTTCCATGCTGACCAGATATCCAAACTTAATCTAGTCCAATTTGCCAGCACCCAGCCCATATCCCTCCAAACCCTTCCTATTCATATACCCATCCAGATGCCTGTTAAATATTGTAATTGTACCAGCCTCCACCACTTCCTCTGGCAGCTCATTCCATACACGTACCACTCTCTATGTGAAAAAGTTGTCCCTTTTAAATCTTTCCTCTCTCAGCCTTTTGGATTTCCTCACCCCAGGGAAAAGACATTGTCTATTTACCCTATCCCTCATGATTTTATAGACCTGTATAAGGTCACCCCTCAGCCTCTGATGCTCCGGGGAAAACAGCCCCAGCCTGTTCAGCCTCTCCCTGTAGCTCAAACCCTCCAACCCTGGCAACATCCTTGTAAATCTTTTCAAACACTTTCAAGTTTCACAACATCTTTCCGATAGGAAGGAGACCAAAATTGCACACAATATTCCAACAGTGGCCTAACCAATGTCCTGTACAGCCGCAACATGACCTCCCAACCCCTGTACTCAATACTCTGACCAATAAAGGAAAGCATACCAAACGCCTTCTTCACTATCCTATCTACCTGTGACTCCACTTTCAAGGAGCTATGAACCCGCACTCTTTGTTCAGCAACACTCCCCAGGACCTTCATTAAGTGTATAAGTCCTGCCCTGATTTGCTTTCCCAATATCTCACATTTATCTAAACTAACCTTCAGTATTTGAGAGCTAAGTGAAGATGAGAAACACCAACTGTAAAAGCAAAAACAGAAATTGTGGACAAACTCAGCATCTGGGGGGAGAGAGAGAGAGACACAGTTTAAAGTCCAATGACCCTTCTCCAGAACCAATGTATGTTGAAGTTATTATGGAGTGTTTACCAGCTTCACAAATTCAGACTACCAGCTGTCCCCCTGTTTCACTGACCCTCTCTCACTCTCAGCGTTACGGTCTGTTACTGTGTGGCAGGATGGACATATCAATTAGTTACTCAAACTGCAAATGAACTGACTGTGACCACCCCGAACCCGATACAAACAGGGGGCAAACCCACAGGAGCAGAACGCACCAGAGAAACCCACTGACTTTGGAGAGAGAAAAGCCGTTTCAGGTCCCTCCCTCCTCTCGGATTATTTCAGATCTCCAGCATCTGCAGTTCTTTCTTTTATTTGAGTAGCCAAACTGAACCGGGGTAAAACAGACTGAGTTCCTGCATCTGCTTTACATTTGAGGGGAAAATATTCCGCTCAGTGGACCAAATAATCTTCAGGAGAAAGTGAGGACTGCAGGTGTAGAGTCGAGAAGTTGGCACTGGAAAAGCACAGCAGGTCAGGCAGCATCCGAGGAGCAGGAGAGTCGACGTTTCGGGCAAAAACCCTTCTTCATGATATGGGGGATGGAGGGTATGTGATGGAAGTGCAAGGAATTGAAGAAGAAGTTGCTGAGGGCAAGGACCAGTTCCACCAGTCGAATGAGTTAGTCAGGGCAGGGGTACTGATCCTGAATTGCTGTCCTTTGCCAGCATCACACTCTTCGACAAATAATCTTCAATGACGCCTTCAATGGGCTAGCGCAAGAGAAACATGGACTATTTTTGCTGCAGTGTCAGAACTGAGGGGGAGCTGATGGAAATGTGTGAAATGATGGATAGGGTGGATGATTGGAGTCTTTTTCCCAAGTTGGGAATGTCAAATAGTAGGGGGCAAGTTTAAAGGAGATGTGCAAGGAAAGGTTTTGTTTTCATAGAGGGTGCTGGGTGTCTCAGGTACAGTTGGTTAGAAGCAGATACAATAGCAATGTTTGACAGACATTAGACAGACAGCAGGGAATAGAGGGATGGGGGCATGAGCAGGGAGTTGGGATTTGTTCAGAATGGCATCATGGTCAGCACAGACATGGTGGGCCGAAGGGCCTGTTCCTGTGCTGTAGAGTTCTGTGTTCTACATAAAGATGGGACACCTCCTAGAAAGGTCCAGTGTTTGGGAATGAAATTGGCTGATGCAAGACTGTGAAGGGAAACATCAGGAGCCCTTATTTTGAGATGCATGCTGCATGGGTGTTGGGGGGCGGGGCACTGGTACTCCCTTTGTATATTCACACTCCTCAGGAAAGCCCTGGCAGGAGCTGGGGAATACGGGTGAGTCCTGATATCCGGGCAGGGAGGCCAGGGGTCTCACTGGGTATAAAAACAATGACTGCAGATGCTGGAAACCAGATTCTGGACTCGTGTTGCTGGAAAAGCACAGCAGCTCAGGCAGCATCCGAGGAGCAGGAAAATCGACGTTTCTCGCTGGGTGTGGTGATCCCTGGTGCTCACCTGTGAGACTGCACCCAGTAATCCAGACAAAGTCTCATTGGACTGAAAATGATTAAAAGATTGCATCTTTAACCACCTCAGGAGGTGTCAAGCAGTTATGTAACTGGTTCTGAAGAAGGGAATGTGGCAGTCAATTTGTGCACAGAAAACTCCAGTAAACAGCAATGCAATAAATGGACAGAGGAGTGTTTATCAATAAGGGAGAGAAAAAGACCAGTTTATAACTGCGTTGATGTTGTCTCCTTTAATGTATGACATTAGAGCTGAAAATGTGTTGCTGGAAAAGCGCAGCAGGTCAGGCAGCATCCAAGGAGCAGGGGAATCGACGTTTCGGGCATGAGCTCTTCTTCAGGACATTAGACCCAATCTCAGTTTGCAAAGCATCAAATAGATTTAATGTTGGATTTGTAGCACACTCCCTAGACTGCAGAAAGAGGCCATTCAGCCCACCAAGTCCACAATAACCATCAGAAAAGCATCCCACCTCAACCCTGTATGGGGTTTTTAAACTATGGCTAACCCACACATCCCTGGACACTGTGGACAATTTAGCATGGCCAATCCACCCTAACTGGCATATCTTTGGACTGTGGGAAGAAACCCACAGGAAACCCACACCGACACGAGGAGAATGTGCAAACCCTACACAGACAGTCACCAGAAGTTGGAATTGACCTTGGGTCCCTGGTGCTGTGGGGCAGCAGTGCTAACCACTGAGCCACACCCTTGTCCTAAGTGCATTTGAATTTTGACTATGTTGACGCTGGAGCCCTCTGTGTTTTGGGTGTGTTGTGATGATGCTGTCACTTTTAAAAAAGTTATTCTGGCCTGGGTTCTTTTTGAAGAGAGGTTGTAAAGGCAGAGGTGACAAAGTGGCTACGGGAGACAGCCTAAGTCAGCAATCAAAGGAGACCTTAGGGTTTGTTTTTAAAAATGTCTTGTAACAATAAAAGGGGAGTGGCCATTTCTTACAGATCAGGCTTTTTAGTTTTGTTTTAGCTGTAGCAGGAGAAGCTGTTTGGGTGCTGGGAGGGTTGGAGTGTCATAGAAATGATTCCCAGCTGCTACAGTCTCTGAATCTTCATTTAATGCAGTTTCCTCTTGGATTGGAGAACCGCATGTGAGAATCTGTGTCTGAATTTGCCTTTATCCCCAAGGGGTGTGTTGATGGGATGTTACTATGTTGGAACAGTTAATTAGTAATAGTTACTGTGTATGATTTGGTTAGGTATTCCCATAGGTAAGTTATTCTAAATTCCTCTTTTTTTTGTTTGTATTTAACTATAGTGTTTAAGTAAACTGAGTTTTCTTCAATATCGAGTGGTTTGACCAGTTAAATTCCCTTCTGACAATTGGCAGTAGTTTCATCATGCTTAATACCAAATTGTCATGATTTAATTTATGTTCTATCATCTGCCGTGGTGGGATTTGAACTCAGTTTCTCCAGGACGTTACCTGGATGAAAAATCCAGCGATAATACCACTGATCTATTGCCTCCTATCTCCAGCTTCTAGATACATCCCTTCCAAATATATCTCCGTCTCTCTTTTGTACTCTCCCAGGCAGTGCGTTCCAAATCTGAAGGGACGTGAACTACGCTCTTTCATTCCTGAGGAATCTCTCTTCCCTGTGAAAATAATGACTATTGCTCTGGACATGTAGAGGTGGAGAGACGTTCCCAGGATGGCGGAACCGAAATTTCGATTTCCAGCACCACCTCAAAAACACGAGGCTAAAATAAAACCGAGATCTCACTAGTAAACTGATAACGGTACAGGAAAGGGTGTGCGAGATATCATGACTGTTCGGGAGAGGCTTGGAATCAATAGGCAGCTCATACTGTTGATGAAATATTAATGGGGATGTAATTCCTAGCTTCACTTGGCTGTTTCCATGACACCGGCGAACTGCAGGATTCTGTGCTGATAGAAGGCCATGTATAGTACAAAAGGTTCAGAAATCCTCTACGTCGTGTTGATGCTGTTAAAGATTAACCAGGCAGTTATAAACAGCTCTGTTTTAAAGGTGACATTGCCTCTGCAGAGAGCGGGAAACTTTCCTGGTCTACCCCTGTGGAGCACAGCCCATGGGAATACATCAGGAATTCTCGGATTGGGAGAGCTTCCATCAGGATATTGGCTCATTGCAGCCAAGTTCAAATCTGTTCAGCAAATGAGTTCTCACACAGAGTGGCAACTTTTCCATTTGCCAGTCTCTGTGCCTGCCTTCAGTGGAGCTAATGTGGAGCATTTAAAATGCGGAAGAGCGAGAGAGCTGTGTTTGCAATGACTGTACTTTCAAAGCCACACCATTCCACCAAAATCCTGATGATCCTTAGGGTGGGATGGTGGCTCAGTGGTTAGCACTGCTGCCTCACTGCGCCAGGGACCCGGATTCAATTCCAGTCTTGGGAAACTGCCTGTCTGGAGTTTGCACATTCTCCCCGTGTCTGCGTGGGTTTCCTTCGGGTGCTCCGGTTTCCTCCCACAGTCCAAAAGATGTGCAGGTTAGATGGATTGGCCATGGGAAATTGCTCATAGTGTTCAGGAATGTGTAGGTTAGCTGCATCAGTCAGGAGTAAATGTAGGGGAATGGGTTTGGGTGGGTTGGGCCGAAGGGCCTGTTTCCATGCTGTAGGGATTCTATGATCAGCGTGGCCCTGTCTCTTGTCTCACCATCTATCCATCCCCTCCTGTGAGTCTGGTCACTGAGTGTTGCCACACTAGGGGAGACAGTGTGACCATACCAGTCCTCATGTCATGCCCACTTTGGGCTTGGCAAGTTCCTGTTTGGCTCTTCAGACGCTATAACTCCTGGGGTAGCTGAGGCTGGAAGCAGTTGGCTGTGTTGAGGGCCAAGGCATTGCATTGGGTTTGGTCCAATTCAGCCACATCATGGCTGTCATCCCAGAGAGAGAACCTCCTTTTCCATCCCCCACATTAAAAGGGGCTGAGTCTTGGTGGAATCCCAAGGAATTCCTCACTGCGTGTCCTTGGAAAGCCTCACGCGGGCTCCTCGCTGGAGGATTTTAAGTTAGAGAAAGATCATTGATAGCGAGTTTTGAGAAGATTTGTAGCTCAGGTTGAGGTTCTGGATGTAGGTTTGCTCGCTGAGCTGGAAGGTTCATTTTCAGACGTTTTGTCACCATATTAGGTAACATCTTCAGGGAGCCTCTGGACGACGCACTGCTGATGTTTCCTGCTTTCTATTTATATGTTTGCGTCTCGATTATCACTGACTCCTCGGGAACCTGAAATGGAGAAAAAAAATCTCTTGGGGTCCCAGCCTTCGGAAACAGGAATGCTCTCTTCTTTTTATTGGAATGTGGCCATTTTTGGCGGTGCTGGTTGCTCACTCCTGTTGCCTGAGTATCTCACTTGGTCTCTTCACAGGGCAGTGAAGAGTCAATCTCATTAGCAATGGTCTGATGTTGGGCTGCCAACTGGAATGTGCGTATTCCTTCAAAGTTTGTGCGAAGATTTGTAGCTCGGGTGCTCGTTGTTGTGGTTCTGTTCGCCGAGCTGGGAATTTGTGTTGCAGACGTTTCGTCCCCTGTCTAGGTGACATCCTCAGTGCTTGGGAGCCTCCTATGAAGCGCTTCTGTGATGTTTCCTCCAGCATTTATAGTGGTTTGAACATGTTGCTTCCGGTTGTCAGTAGCTGGGAAGCGACAGATTCAAACCAGTACAAATGGCGAAGGAAAGATCACAGAAGCGCTTTACAGGAGGCTCCCAAGCACTGAGGATATGTGTATTCCTGGTGATTTCGTCACATGATTTGCCCCCCACCCACCACCCGCACATACTATTGGTCAGCCAACACCTCCCTCCTGACCACTCACAGCCTTCCCAGACCACCCGGAAGACAAACAGACTCACAACCTGATTGGACGATGCTTGACTGCTTTGCATATGGCTGCTTTTACCCAATTTTCAGTATTTTTGAATCTGAGAAGGAAAAACATTCAAAGCAAGCGACAAGTCAAATCAATTATTTTCATGCTCCTATGAATAATGTGGTGGAGGCTGGTACAATTACAACATTTAAAAGGCATCTGGATAGGTATATGAATAGGAAGGGTTTAGAGGGATATGGGCTGGGTGCTGGCAAATGGGACTAGATTGGGTTGGGATATTTGGTCAGCATGGACAGGTTGGACCAAAGGGTCTGTTTCCATGCTCTGGGTTGACCCACAATGCCCTGAAAGCGGGAATTCCGTGAGTTGAGAGTGTGGTGCTGGAAAAACACCATCCGAGGAGCAGGAGAATCAACGTTTCTGACATAAGCCCCTCATCGGAATGAAAGGCTTATGCCCAAAATGTCGATTCTCCTGCTCCTTGGATTCTGCCTGACCTGCTGCGCTTCTCCAGCGCCACACTCTCGACTCTAATCTCCAGCATCTGCAGTCCCCACTTTCTCCTCGGCAATTCCAGGATTTTGACCCAGCGATACTGAAGAAACAGCGATGTATTTCCAAGTCAGGAGGGTGATGGGCACAGAGGGGAACTTCCTGGGGAGGCCCAGCACCATTCAGGCTCACCTCTCTTCAGGACCTGTCTGCGATAAGAATGGGAATGGAATTCCTCACCCAGGGCACCCTGGTGATGCCAAGTGCCAGTGGGTGATGTAGCCCACCTCCCTGTCCCTCCCACACATCTACCGGAGCTGTTCCCGTGGGACAGCCTTGCTCAGTATCAGTGATAGAGTCTGACTTGCCACGTGCTGAGTATTCTGCCTGGTAGTTGCTGGGAGTCAGCACAGTGGGAGACATGGTTGTGAGAGACAAACAGTGATCACTCATTTCACAGTCTCCAGCTCTGCTCAATAACCTTTGTGATAACAGAGGAACCAGGCACTTCCTCTCTCTCTCTCTCTCTCTCTCTATACCTCTCCCTCCCCAACTCTTTAACAATCCTCGATCACTTTGACAAAGTTGTTTGAGAACGTGCTTTTACGTAGCTCTCCTTTATGTAGCTTCGGGTAAGTTTTTATCTGACGCTCCGGTCAAGTCCCTTCAGATCTCTTCAGTGTGAAAGGTGCTATTCGAATGCACATGCGTGTTGTTGCTGCTGCAATGTGGATGTGTGTAATCAGTAGTTTTGTGTTCTGTCCCTGTCTTTTATGAGGACACTGATCAGCCGACATAGCTCTGTAGAGAGGCATTACATCCTATAAACAGGCAATAAATCTCTCAATCAATTAATGATAAGGTCCTAGTTTTGATTCAGTGAGAGTAACGATAGTGTTGTGTTCAGTATGAAATTTAGCAACATTACAATTGTGTGGAATTTGGTTTGTGTTTCTCTGCTGATCTTTTTATGATCACAATCAGTGCAGGAATGTGAGGATTTTGATTTTAATGAATTTCATCAATAAATCCTGCAATTATTTTGTGGGTTAGAGAATCGGTTTTGAAAGTTACGCTGTGTGTCTGTTTCTGGGCAGCAGTTGAATTCTAGCCTGTGCTGCTGGGTAGTTAGATGTACACATGATGCCAGAGATATCAAAAACAGAAGTTGCTGAAAAAACTCAGCAGGTCTGGCAGCATCAATGGAGAGAAATAAGAGGCGATGTCTTGGGTCTGGTGACCATCTAAACCTTTTTGGGTCTGGTGACCCTTCCTCAGAAGACCTTTCCTCACTCAACCTGAGACTCTGCTTTCTCTCCACGGATGCTGCCAGACCGGCTGAGCTCTTCCAGCACCTTTTGTGTTTGTTTCTGATTTACAGCGTCCGTGGTTGGTTTGGTTTTTACACCAGAAATATCGTTGTGTACATGTTACCAACAATGCAATGCTCACAAAGGAGATACCACAGGACATAGAAGCACAGTAGGCCATTCAGTCCATTGAGTCCTGCTGCACCACTCATTGAGATCATGGCAGATCTCAACAATCCTCAACTCCACTTTCCTGCCTAATCCCCATCACTCCCTCGCTGATTCCCTAACCGATTAAAAATCACTCTGTCTCAGCCTTGAATACACTCGATGACCCAGCCTCGACAGCCCTCTGCGGTAAAGAATTTCACGGATTGACTCCCTCCTCATCTCTGCCCTCACTGAGTGACTCCTAACTCTAAGATGGAACCCCTTTGACTGAGGGGGAACAATCTTTCCACATCGACCTTGGCAGATTGCCGAAGGATCGTGTGTTTTAATAAGGTCGCCTCTTATCCTTCTATATTCCAACACTTACAGTCCTCATCTACTCACCTGCTCCCCATGGGACAGTCCCTCCGTATCCAGGATCAGACTAGTTGCCAGGTCTCTGACCCAGGAGCCCGGGGGGGGGGGGGGGGGGGGGGGGGGAGTTCAGTATCGTGTTCCAGAACAGAAGCGACTTGAGTTCAAAATCTTCAAACACTGGAGCTGAGAGAGCAGCCCTCTTGATTGGCACTACATCCACAATCAACCACCCCACCCCCACTGACTCTCAGTAGCAGCAGTGTGTGTACTATCTACAAGATGCACTATGGAAATTCACCAAAGACCCTCAGACAGCACCTTCCAAACCCATGACCTCTCGAAAGACAAGGGCAGCAGGTACATGGGAACACCATCCCCTGCAAGTTCATAGTAATAGAAGCAGGAGTAGGCCATTTGGCCCGTCAAGTCTGCTGTGCCATTCATTGAGATCATGACTGATCTATCCATCGTCTCAGCCCCTCCTACCTGCATTATCCCCATAACCCTTACCATGCACAAACCCATCCAACTGTGTCTTGAATATAATTAATGAAGCTGTCTCTACTGCTTCCTTGGGCAGGGAATTCCATAGATTCACCACTCTCTGGGAAAAGCAGTTCCTTCCCATCTCTGTCCTAAATCTACTCCACCTCCACGGCACTCACCATCCTGATTTGGAAATATATCGCCGTTCTTCAGTGTCACTGGGTCAAAATCCTGGAATTCCCTCCCTAAGGACATTGTGGGTCAACCCACAGCACACGGACTGCAGCGGTTCAAGAAGGCAGCTCACCCCCACCTTCTCAAGGGGCAACTAGGACGGGGCAATAAATACTGGGCCCTGTCAGTGACACCCACATCCCATGAGTGAATAAAAAAAGAATCTTCAGTGAGAGGAGAACTCAATCAAAGTTTTGTGTTTTGACCTTCCGTCAGAGTATCCTGATGAGCAGCGTTTCTGGTGACCGTTCCCTCAGCTGCCTGTTCTGAGATCCCCTCCCTCAAAATCTCACCCTCTTCCTTAAACCAGCCCTTAAACCCATCTCCTTCATCCACATGACCACCCGTCTCTGTCCCTGGAGCTGTCAAATTGTATTTGGGAGATGTTCCTGTGAACCTCTGCATCGCACTACATTCAGACGCTGCAGAGAGACATCAGCTGTTAGCATTGGGATGACATTTTCACACTGTACAG
Source organism: Hemiscyllium ocellatum (assembly GCF_020745735.1). Lineage (NCBI taxonomy): Eukaryota > Metazoa > Chordata > Chondrichthyes > Orectolobiformes > Hemiscylliidae > Hemiscyllium > Hemiscyllium ocellatum. The sequence goes on from NC_083420.1 coordinate 6,144,735, forward strand.
GCGCGTTCTGCTAACGGCGTGAAGATTAAACTCTTGTGTTTCCCCTGTGATTTTTATCTGTGTCCTAATGAGAATACCGCCAAGGGAAAATGTCAAATGTGTGCTGAGTGCTTTGTAATTTGGGGTGGCTGCATCCTATTATTATACAAATATTGGCCTTTTCATCGAGAGCACTACTCTAATGGGAAAAGTGCACATGTATGTACCACTTAAACAGCAACACTGCGCTGTCCAAAGAAGGAACAGGTATTTTCCTTCAGTAGCAACATCAGAAAGATATACTTTAGTCATGTGTATCACTTATCAATCATTAATCTGACAGATAATTAAATATCCGGGACGTGTTTCACAGCAGTTTCTTGCGAATTGCCATTAATGAGATTCCAACTTCCCAATCAATCTTTATCACGGATATCGGAATTTAATAAGGTTCAGTGGAATCCTGTCATTCACTCAGTTGTCTTGGTGGGACAGGGGGCTGGCTGTTTGAGTAACTCCTGACGGGGATTACTGTTCCCACACACCAGACATGAGACACCAGCCAGGAGCTGGTCTCCTCATTAATATGTTTACGCTGGTCGAGCACCTTTCAATATGTTTTATCCATTCCCAGGATGTGGGTATTGACTAATGAGGTCAGCATTTATTACCCAGGGAGCAGTTAGGAGTCACATGTAGTCCAGACCAGGTAAGGATGGTAGATTTCTTGGATGAACTAGATGGGTTTTTCCTGACAATGGTCATCATTAGACTCTTAATTCCAGAGAATTATTTAATCCACACTCCGCCATCAACTGTGGTGGGATTCGAACCTGCATCCCCCACAGACAGTTACCTGGGTCTCTGGATTAAGAGGCTAACCATAATACTGCTAGGCTATTGGCTGCCTCTGTGGGGAAACCAGGTTTCAGGATTATTGCTGCAACAGTGCAGGTGGTTACTGTGTTCACTCATCTGCATTTGATCATCTATGTCTGATAACTGATCCGTGCTCACTGTGCTGATTGGTCAATACTCTGACCAATAAAGGAAAGTATACCAAACGCCTTCCTCACTATCCTACATACCTGTGACTCCACTTTCAAGGAGCTATGAACTTACACTCCAAGGTCTCTTTGTTCAGCAACACTCCCTAGGACCTTACCATTAAGTGTATAAGTCCTGCTAAGATTTGCTTTCCCAAAATGCAGCACCTCGCATTTATCTAAATTAAACTCCATCTGCCACTTCTCAGCCCATTGGCCCATCTGGTCCAGATTCTGTTGTAATCTGAGGTAACCCTCTTGTTGTCCACTACACCTCCAATTTTGGTGTCATCTGCAAAGTTACTAACTGTACCTCTTATGCTCGCAAATCATTTATATAAATGACAAAAAGTAGTGGGCCCAGCACCGATCCTTGTGGCACTCCACTGGTCACAGGCCTCCAGTCTGAAAAACAACCCTCCACCACCACCCTCTGTCTTCTACCTTTGAGCCAGTCACAGCCGAATTCTGAGGTACAAGATGTGGATCTCTGGAAGCTGCTTTCCCTCTGATATAAAATGCCTCTTTCAACACACGGTGCAGAAGAACGAGGGACAGTAGGAGGCCCCTCGAACCTGCTTCCCCAGTCCGTACAAACATGGCTGATCCCAGCTTGGTCTCAGCCTCACCTTCCTGTCTGCTTTCCCTAACCGTTCAACCCGTTACTAATTAAAGGTCCGTCCATCTCCTCCTTACGTTTACTCGCTGTGTCAGCACCCAGTGCAGTGTGTGGAAGTGAATTCCACAGATTGGTGTCCCTTTCCGAGACCCTGTGCTGTGGAGGTGTCGGTGTTGGACTGGGGTGAACAAAGTCAAGGATCACACAACTCCGGGTTGCAGTTCACATTAACCTTTGGACTATAACCCGGTGTCGTGCAACTTTTGCCTTTGAGAGGAGTAATTTCTCCTCATCTCTGTTCTAGGGCGGGCACGGTGGCTCAGTGGTTAGCACTGCTGCCTCCCAGGACGAGGGTTCCAGGTTTGATTCCAGCCTCGGGCGACTCTCTGTGTGGGGTTTGCACATTCTCCCTGTGTCTGTGTGGGTTTCCTCCCACAATCCAAAGGTGTACAGGTTAGGGTGGATTGGCCATGCTAAATTGTTCATAGTGTTAGGTACGTTAGTCAGAGGGAGACGGGTCTGGGTGGGTTGCCCTTCGGACGGTCAGTGTGGGCTGTTCTCCGGACGGTCAGTGTGTCCTGCTCTCCGGACGGTCAGTGTGAGCTGCTCTCCGGACAGTCAGTGTGTCCTGCACTCCGGACGGTCAGTGTGGGCTGTTCTCCGGACGGTCAGTGTGAGCTGCTCTCCGGACAGCCAGTATGTCCTGCTCTCCGGACGGTCAGTGTGGGCTGTTCTCCGGACGGTCAGTGTGAGCTGCTCTCCGGACAGTCAATGTGTCCTGCTCTCCGGACGGTCAGTGTGGGCTATTCTCCGGACGGTCAGTGTGGGTTGCTATCCGGACGGTCAGTGTGAGCTGCTCTCCGGGCAGTCAATATGGGTTGTACTCCGGACGGTTAGTGTGGGTTGCTCTCCGGACGGTCAGTGTAGGCTGCTGTCTGGACGGTCAGTGTGTCCTGCACTCCGGACGGTCAGTGTGAGCTGCTCTCCGGACGGTCAGTGTGTCCTGCTCTCAGGACGGTCAGTGTGGGCTGCTCTCCGGACGGTCAGTGTGTCCTGCTGTCCGGACGGTCAGTGTTGGCTGCTCTCCGGACGGTCAGTGTGTCCTGCTCTCCTGACGGTCAGTGTGAGTTACTCTCTGGACGGTCAGTGTGGGCTGCTCTCCGGACGGTCAGTATGTGTTGCTCTCCGAACGGTCAGTGTGGGCTGCTCTCCGGGTGGTCAGTGTGAGCTGCTCTCCGGACGGTCAGTGTGAGCTGCTCTCCGGACGGTCAGTGTGGGCTGCTCTCCGGACGGTCAGTGTGGATTGCTCTCTGGATGGTCAGTGTGGGCTGCTCTCCAGACGGTCAGTATGTCCTGCTCTCCGGACGGTCAGTATGGGTTGTACTCCGGACGGTTAGTGTGGGTTGCTCTCCAGACGGTCAGTGTAGGCTGCTGTCTGGACGGTCAGTGTGTCCTGCACTCCGGACGGTCAGTGTGAGCTGCTCTCCGGACGGTCAGTGTGTCCTGCTCTCAGGACGGTCAGTGTGGGCTGCTCTTCGGACGGTCAGTGTGTCCTGCTGTCCGGACGGTCAGTGTGGGCTGCTCTCCGGACGGTCAGTGTGTCCTGCTCTCCTGACGGTCAGTGTGAGTTACTCTCTGGACGGTCAGTGTGGGCTGCTCTCCGGACGGTCAGTATGTGTTGCTCTCCGAACGGTCAGTGTGGGCTGCTCTCCGGGTGGTCAGTGTGAGCTGCTCTCCGGACGGTCAGTGTGAGCTGCTCTCCGGACGGTCAGTGTGGGCTGCTCTCCGGACGGTCAGTGTGAGCTGCTGTCCGGACGGTCAGTGTGAGCTGCTCTCCAGACGGTCAGTGTGGGCTGCTCTCCGGACGGTCAGTGTGGGCTGCTCTCCGGACGGTCAGTGTGTCCTGCACTCCGGACGGTCAGTGTGGGCTGTTCTCCGGACGGTCAGTGTGAGCTGCTCTCCGGACAGGCAGTATGTCCTGGTCTCCGGACGGTCAGTGTGGGCTGTTCTCCGGACGGTCAGTGTGAGCTGCTCTCCGGACAGTCAATGTGTCCTGCTCTCCGGACGGTCAGTGTGAGCTGTTCTCCGGACGGTCAGTGTGGGCTGCTCTCCGGGCAGTCAGTATGGGTTGTACTCCGGACGGTTAGTGTGGGTTGCTGTCCGGACGGTCAGTGTGGGTTGCTCTCCGGACGGTCAGTGTGTCCTGCTCTCCGGACGGTCAGTGTGGGCTGCTGTCCGGACGGTCAGTGTGGGTTGCTCTCCAGACGGTCAGTGTGGGCTGTTCTCTGGACGGTCAGTGTGAGCTGCTCTCCGGACGGTCAGTTTGGGCTGCTCTCCGGACGGTCAGTTTGGGATGCTGTCCGGACGGTCAGTGTGTCCTGCTCTCCGGATGGTCAGTGTGTCCTGCTCTCCAGACGGTCAGTGTGTCCTGCTCTCTGGATGGTCAGTGTGGGTTGCTCTCCGAACAGTCAGTGTGGGCTGCTCTCCGGACGGTCAGTGTGGGATGCACTCCGGACGGTCAGCGCGGGCTACTCTCCGGACAGTCAGTGTGGGCTGCTCGCCGGACAGTCAGTTTGAGCTGTTTTCTGGATGGCCAGTGTGGGCTGCTCTCCGGGCGGTCAGTGTGTCCTGCTCTCCGGACGGTCAGTAAGAGCTGCTTTCCGGAGGGACAGTGTGTCCTGCTCTCTGGACGGTCAGTGTGGGTTGCTCTCCTGACGGTCAGTGTGGGCTGCTCTCCGGACGGTCAGTGTGGGTTGCTCTCCGGACGGTCAGTGTTGGCTGCTCTCCGGACGGTCAGTGTGCCGACTCTCCAGACGGTCAGTGTGGGTTACTCTCTGGACGGTCAGTGTGGGTTGCTCTCTGGACGGTCAGTGTGAGCTGTTCTCCGGACGGTCAGTGTGGGTTGCTCTCCAGACGGTCAGTGTGAGCTGTTCTCCGGACGGTCAGTGTGGGTTGCTCTCCGGATGGTCAGTGTGAGCTGCTCTCCGGGCGGTCAGTGTGGGCTGCTCTCCGGACGGTCAGTGTGGACTGTTCAACGGACGGTCAGTGTGAGCTGCTCTCCGGACGGTCAGTGTGGGTTGCTCTCCGGACGGTCAGTGTGAGCTGCTCTCCGGACGGTCAGTGTGGGCTGCTCTCCGGATGGTCAGTGTCGGTTGCTCTCCGGACGGTCAGTGTGGGCTACGCTCTGGACGGTCAGTGTGTCCTGCTCTCCGGACGGTCAGTGTGGGCTGTTCTCCAGACGGTCAGTGTGGGTTGCTCTCCAGACGGTCAGTGTGTCCTGGTCTCCGGATGGTCAGTGTGGGCTGCTGTCCGGACGGTCAGTGTGGGTTGCTCTCCAGACGGTCAGTGTGTCCTGCTCTCCGGACGGTCAGTGTGGGCTGCTCTCCGGACGGTCAGTGTGGGCTGTTCTCCGGACGGTCAGTGTGGGTTGCTCTCCAGACGGTCAGTGTGTCCTGCTCTCCGGACGGTCAGTGTGGGCTGCTGTCCGGACGGTCAGTGTGGGTTGCTCTCCAGACGGTCAGTGTGGGCTGTTCTCTGGACGGTCAGTGTGAGCTGCTCTCCGGACGGTCAGTGTGGGCTGCTCTCCGGACGGTCAGTTTGGGATGCTGTCCGGACGGTCAGTGTGTCCTGCTCTCCGGATGGTCAGTGTGTCCTGCTCTCCAGACGGTCAGTGTGGGCTGTTCTCTGGACGGTCAGTGTGGGCTGCTCTCCGGATGGTCAGTGTCGGTTGCTCTCCGGACGGTCAGTGTGGGCTACGCTCTGGACGGTCAGTGTGAGCTGCTCTCCGGACGGTCAGTGTGTCCTGCTCTCCGGACGGTCAGTGTGAGCTGCTCTCCGGACGGTCAGTGTGTCCTGCTCTCCGGACGGTCAGTGTGAGCTGTTCTCCGGACGGTCAGTGTGGGTTGCTCTCCGGACGGTCAGTGTGGACTGTTCAACGGACGGTCAGTGTGAGCTGCTCTCCGGACGGTCAGTGTGGGTTGCTCTCCGGACGGTCAGTGTGAGCTGCTCTCCGGGCGGTCAGTGTGAGCTGCTCTCCGGACGGTCAGTGTGGGCTGTTCTCTGGACGGTCAGTGTGGGCTGCTCTCCGGATGGTCAGTGTCGGTTGCTCTCCAGACGGTCAGTGTGGGCTACGCTCTGGACGGTCAGTGTGGGTTGCTCTCCGGACGGTCAGTGTGGGCTGTTCTCCGGACGGTCAGTGTGGGTTGCTCTCCGAACGGTCAGTGTGGGTTGCTGTCCGGACGGTCAGTGTGGGCTGCTGTCCGGACGGTCAGCGCGGGCTGCTCTCCGGACAGTGTGAGCTGCTCTCCGGACGGTCAGTGTGTCCTGCTCTCCGGACGGTTAGCGTGGGCTGCTCTCCGGACGGTCAGTGTGGGATGCACTCCGGACGGTCAGTGTGAGCTGCTCTCTGGACGGTCAGTGTGTCCTGCTCTCCGGACGGTCAGTGTGGGTTGCTCTCCGGACGGTCAGTGAGGGCTACTCTCCGGACGGTCAGTGTGAGCTGCTCTCCGGACGGTCAGTGTGAGCTGCTCTCCGGATGGTCAGTGTGGGCTACTCTCCGAACGGTCAGTGTGTCCTGCTCTCCGGACGGTCAGTGTGAGCTGCTCTCCGGACGGTCAGTGTGTTCTGCTCTCCGGACGGTCAGTGTGAGCTGCTCTCTGGACGGTCAGTGTGGGTTGCTCTCCGGACGGTCAGTGTCGGTTGCTCTCCGGACAGTCTGTGTGAGCTGCTCTCTGGACGGTCAGTGTGGACTGCACTCCGGACGGTCAGTGTGGGTTGCTCTCCGGACGGACAGCGAGGGCTGCTCTCCGGACGGTCAGTGTGTCCTGCTCTCCGGACGGTCAGTGTGTCCTGCTCTCCGGATGGTCAGTGTGAGCTGCTCTCCGGACGGTCAGTGTGGGCAGCTCCCAGGGCGGTCAGTGTGTCCTGCTCTCCGGACGGTCAGTGTGGGCTGCTCTCCAGACAGTCAGTGTGGATTGCTCTCCGGACGGTCAGTGTGGGCTGCTCTCCGGACGGTCAGTGTGGGCTGCTCCCTGGGCGGTCAGTGTGAACTGCTCTCCGGACGGTCAGTGTGGGCTGCTCCCTGGGCGGTCAGTGTGAACTGCTCTCCGGACGGTCAGTGTGGGATGCACTCCGGACGGTCAGTGTGGGTTGCTCTCCGGGCGGTCAGTGTGGGCTGCTTTCCGGACGGTCAGTGTGTCCTGCTCTCCGGACGGTCAGTGTGAGCTGCTCTCTGGACGGTCAGTGTGGGTTGCTCTCCGGACGGTCAGTGTCGGTGTCTCTCCGGACAGTCAGTGTGAGCTGCTCTCCGGACGGTCAGTGTGGGCTACTCTCTGGACGGTCAGTGTGGATTGCTCTCCCGACGGTCAGTGTGTCCTGCTCTCCGGACGGTCAGTGTGGGTTGCTCTCTGGACGGTCAGTGTCGGTTGCTCTCCGGACGGTCAGTGTGAGCTGCTCTCCGGATGGTCAGTGTGGGCTAATCTCCGGACGGTCAGTGTGAACTGCTCTCTGGACAGTCAGTGTGGGTTGCTCTCCGGACGGTCAGTGTGAGCTGCTCTCTGGACGGTCAGTGTGGGCTGCTCTCCGGATGGTCAGTGTGAGCTGCTCCCTGGGCGGTCAGTGTGAACTGCTCTCCGGACGGTCAGTGTGGGCTGTTCTCCGGACGGTCAGTGTGGGATGCTCTCCGGATGGTCAGTGTGGGCTGTTCTCCGGACGGTCAGTGTGGGTTGCTGTCCGGACGGTCAGTGTGAGCTGCTCTCCGGACGGTCAGTGTGGGTTGCTCTCCGGACAGTCAGTGTCGGTGTCTCTCCGGACGGTCAGTGTGGGTTGCTCTCCGAACGGTCAGTGTGAGTTGCTCTACGGACGGTCAGTGTGAGCTGCTCCCCGGGCGGTCAGTGTGAACTGCTCTCCAGACGGTCAGTGTGCGCTGCTCTCAAGATGGTCAGTGTGAGCTACTCCCCGGACGGTCAGTGTGAGCTGCTCTCCGGACGGTCAGTGTGTCCTGCTCTCCGGACGGTCAGTGTGAGTTGCTCTCCGGACGGTCAGTGTAGGCTGCTCTCCGGACGGTCAGTGTGAGCTACTCTCCGGACGGTCAGTGTGAGCTGCTCTCCGGACGGTCAGTGTGTCCTGCTCTCCGGACGGTCAGTGTGAGCTGCTCTCCGGATGGTCAGTGTGGGCTGCTCTCCGGGCGGTCAGTGTGGGCTGCTCTCCGGACGGTCAGTGTGGGCTGCTCTCCGGACGGTCAGTGTGTCCTGCTGTCCGGACGGTCAGTGTGAGCTGCTCTCCGGACAGTCAGTGTGGGCTGCTCTCCGGGCGGTCAGTGTGAACTGCTCTCTGGACGGTCAGTGTGGGTTGCTCTCCGGACAGTCAGTGTGAGCTGCTCTCCGGACGGTCAGTGTGGACTACTCTCTGGACGGTCAGTGTGGACTGCACTCCGGACGGTCAGTGTGGGTTGCTCTCCGGACGGTCAGTGTGGGTTGCTCTCCAAACGGTCAGTGTGAGTTGCTCTCCAGATGGTCAGTGTGGGTTGCTCTCCGGACGGTCAGTGTGAGCTGCTCCCCGGGCGGTCAGTGTGAACTGCTCTCCGGACGGTCAGTGTGGGTTGCTCTCCGGACGATCAGTGTGAGTTGCTCTCCGGACGGTCAGTGTGAGTTGCTCTCCGGATGGTCAGTGTGGGCTGCTCTCCGGGCGGTCAGTGTGGGCTGCTCTCCGGACGGTCAGTGTGGGCTGCTCTCCGGACGGTCAGTGTGTCCTGCTGTCCGGACGGTCAGTGTGAGCTGCTCTCCGGACAGTCAGTGTGGGCTGCTCTCCGGACAGTCAGTGTGAACTGCTCTCTGGACGGTCAGTGTGGGTTGCTCTCCGGACAGTCAGTGTGAGCTGCTCCCTGGGCGGTCAGTGTGAACTGCTCTCCGGACGGTCAGTGTGCGCTGCTCTCAAGACGGTCAGTGTGAGCTACTCCCCGGACGGTCAGTGTGAGCTGCTCTCCGGACGGTCAGTTTGTCCTGCTCTCCGGACGGTCAGTGTGAGCTGCTCTCCGGACGGTCAGTGTGAGCTACTCTCCGGACGGTCAGTGTGAGCTGCTCTCCGGATGGTCAGTGTGGGCTGCTCTCCGGGCGGTCAGTGTGAACTGCTCTCCGGATGGTCAGTGTGAGCTGCTCTCCGGACGGTCAGTGTGGGCTGCTCTCCGGACGGTCAGTGTGTCCTGCTGTCTGGACGGTCAGTGTGAGCTGCTCACCGGACGGTCAGTGTGAACTGCTCTCTGGACGGTCAGTGTGGGCTGCACACCGGACGGTCAGTGTGGGCTAATCTCCGGACGGTCAGTGTGAACTGCTCTTTGGATGGTCAGTGTGGGTTGGTCTCCGGACTGTCAGTGTGGGCTACTCTCCGGACGGTCAGTGTGTCCTGCCCTCCGGGCGGTCAGTGTGGACTGTTCGCCGGACGGTCAGTGTGGGCTGCTCTCCGGACTGTCAATTTGGGATGCTCTCCAGACGGTCAGTGTGAGCTGCTCTCCGGACGGTCAGTGTGAGCTGCTCTCCAGACGGTCAGTGTGGGCTGTTCTCTGGACAGTCAGTGTGGGCTGCTCTCCGGACGGTCAGTGTGGGCTGTTGTCTGGACGGTCAGTGTGGCCTGTTCTCCGGACGGTCAGTTTGGGAAGCTCTCCGAACGGTCAGTATGATCTGCTCTCCGGACGGTCAGTGTGTGTTGCTCTCCGGACGGTCAGTGTGTGTTGCTCTCCGGACGGTCAGTGTGAGCTGCTCTCCGGACGGTCAGTGTGGGTTGCTCTCCGGACGGTCAGTGTGAGCTGCTCTCCGGACGGTCAGTGTGGGCTGCTGTCCGGACAGTCAGTGTGGGTTGCTCTCCGGACGGTCAGTGTGAGCTGCTCTCCGGACGGTCAGTGTAGGCTGCTCTCCGGACGGTCAGTGTGGGTTGCTCTCCGGACGGTCAGTGTGTGTTGCTCTCCGGACGGTCAGTGTGAGCTGCTCTCCGGACGGTCAGTGTGGGTTGCTCTCCGGACGGTCAGTGTGAGCTGCTCTCCGGACGGTCAGTGTGGGCTGCTGTCCGGACAGTTAGTGTGGGTTGCTCTCCGGACGGTCAGTGTGAGCTGCTCTCCGGACGGTCAGTGTAGGCTGCTCTCCGGACGGTCAGTGTGGGTTGCACTCCGGACGATCAGTGTGAGTTGCTCTCCGGACGGTCAGTGTGGGTTGCTCTCCAAACGGTCAGTGTGAGTTGCTCTCCGGATGGTCAGTGTGGGCTGCTCTCCGGGCGGTCAGTGTGGGCTGCTCTCCGGACGGTCAGTGTGGGCTGCTCTCCGGACGGTCAGTGTGTCCTGCTGTCCGGACGGTCAGTGTGAGCTGCTCTCCGGACAGTCAGTGTGGGCTGCTCTCCGGACAGTCAGTGTGAACTGCTCTCTGGACGGTCAGTGTGGGTTGCTCTCCGGACAGTCAGTGTGAGCTGCTCCCCGGGCGGTCAGTGTGAACTGCTCTCCGGACGGTCAGTGTGCGCTGCTCTCAAGACGGTCAGTGTGAGCTACTCCCCGGACGGTCATTTTGTCCTGCTCTCCGGACGGTCAGTGTGAGCTGCTCTCCGGACGGTCAGTGTGAGCTACTCTCCGGACGGTCAGTGTGAGCTGCTCTCCGGATGGTCAGTGTGGGCTGCTCTCCGGGCGGTCAGTGTGAACTGCTCTCCGGATGGTCAGTGTGAGCTGCTCTCCGGACGGTCAGTGTGGGCTGCTCTCCGGACGGTCAGTGTGTCCTGCTGTCTGGACGGTCAGTGTGGGCTGCTCACCGGACGGTCAGTGTGAACTGCTCTCTGGACGGTCAGTGTGGGCTACTCACCGGACGGTCAGTGTGGGCTAATCTCCGGACGGTCAGTGTGAACTGCTCTTTGGATGGTCAGTGTGGGTTGGTCTCCGGACTGTCAGTGTGGGCTACTCTCCGGACGGTCAGTGTGTCCTGCTCTCCGGGCAGTCAGTGTGGACTGTTCGCCGGACGGTCAGTGTGGGCTGCTCTCCGGACTGTCAATTTGGGATGCTCTCCAGACGGTCAGTGTGAGCTGCTCTCCGGACGGTCAGTGTGAGCTGCTCTCCGGACGGTCAGTGTGGGCTGTTCTCTGGACAGTCAGTGTGGGCTGCTCTCCGGACGGTCAGTGTGGGCTGTTGTCTGGACGGTCAGTGTGGCCTGTTCTCCGGACGGTCAGTTTGGGAAGCTCTCCGAACGGTCAGTATGATCTGCTCTCCGGACGGTCAGTGTGGGCTGCTCTCCGGACGGTCAGTGTGGGTTGCTCTCCGGACGGTCAGTGTGTGTTGCTCTCCGGACGGTCAGTGTGAGCTGCTCTCCGGACGGTCAGTGTGGGTTGCTCTCCGGACGGTCAGTGTGAGCTGCTCTCCAGACGGTCAGTGTGGTCTGCTGTCCGGACAGTCAGTGTGGGTTGCTCTCCGGACGGTCAGTGTGAGCTGCTCTCCGGACGGTCAGTGTGAGCTGCTCTCCGGACGGTCAGTGTGGGCTGCTCTCCGGACGGTCAGTGTGAGCTGCTCTCCGGACGGTCAGTGTGGGCTGCTGTCCGGACAGTCAGTGTGGGTTGCTCTCCGGACGGTCAGTGTGAGCTGCTCTCCGGACGGTCAGTGTAGGCTGCTCTCCGGACGGTCAGTGTGGGTTGCTCTCCGGACGATCAGTGTGAGTTGCTCTCCGGACGGTCAGTGTGGGTTGCTCTCCAAACGGTCAGTGTGAGCTGCTCTCCGGATGGTCAGTGTGGGCTGCTCTCCGGGCGGTCAGTGTGGGCTGCTCTCCGGACGGTCAGTGTGGGCTGCTCTCCGGACGGTCAGTGTGTCCTGCTGTCCGGACGGTCAGTGTGAGCTGCTCTCCGGACAGTCAGTGTGGGCTGCTCTCCGGACAGTCAGTGTGAACTGCTCCCTGGACGGTCAGTGTGGGTTGCTCTCCGGACAGTCAGTGTGAGCTGCTCCCCGGGCGGTCAGTGTGAACTGCTCTCCGGACGGTCAGTGTGCGCTGCTCTCAAGACGGTCAGTGTGAGCTGCTCTCCGGACGGTCAGTGTGGGTTGCTCTCCGGACGGTCAGTGTGAGCTGCTCTCCAGACGGTCAGTGTGGGCTGCTGTCCGGACAGTCAGTGTGGGTTGCTCTCCGGACGGTCAGTGTGAGCTGCTCTCCGGACGGTCAGTGTGAGCTGCTCTCCGGACGGTCAGTGTGGGTTGCTCTCCGGACGGTCAGTGTGAGCTGCTCTCCGGACGGTCAGTGTGGGCTGCTGTCCGGACAGTCAGTGTGGGTTGCTCTCCGGACGGTCAGTGTGAGCTGCTCTCCGGACGGTCAGTGTAGGCTGCTCTCCGGACGGTCAGTGTGGGTTGCTCTCCGGACGATCAGTGTGAGTTGCTCTCCGGACGGTCAGTGTGGGTTGCTCTCCAAACGGTCAGTGTGAGCTGCTCTCCGGATGGTCAGTGTGGGCTGCTCTCCGGGCGGTCAGTGTGGGCTGCTCTCCGGACGGTCAGTGTGGGCTGCTCTCCGGACGGTCAGTGTGTCCTGCTGTCCGGACGGTCAGTGTGAGCTGCTCTCCGGACAGTCAGTGTGGGCTGCTCTCCGGACAGTCAGTGTGAACTGCTCCCTGGACGGTCAGTGTGGGTTGCTCTCCGGACAGTCAGTGTGAGCTGCTCCCCGGGCGGTCAGTGTGAACTGCTCTCCGGACGGTCAGTGTGCGCTGCTCTCAAGACGGTCAGTGTGAGCTACTCCCCGGACGGTCAGTGTGAGCTGCTCTCCGGACGGTCAGTTTGTCCTGCTCTCCCGACAGTCAGTGTGGGCTGCTCTCCGGACGGTCAGTGTGAGCTACTCTCCGGACGGTCAGTTTGAGCTGTTCTCGGACGGTCAGTGTGAGCTGCTCTCCGGACGGTCAGTGTGTCCTGCTCTCTGGACGGTCAGTGTGAGCTCCGGACGGTCAGTGTGTCCTGCTCTCCGGACGGTCAGTGTGAGCTGCTCTCCGGACGGTCAGTGTGGGTTTGCTCTCCGGACGGTCAGTGTGTCCTGCTCTCTGGACGGTCAGTGTGTCCTGCTCTCCGGACGGTCAGTGTGTCCTGCTCTCCGGACGGTCAGTGTGAGCTGCTCTCCGGATGGTCAGTGTGGGCTGCTCTCCGGACGGTCAGTGTGGGCTTGTTGGGCCGAAGGGAATTGAATCAAACTCTGCTGCCCCTTAGCCTACAGTGATGACCTCTTGTTGTTCCACATGCGGAGACCTCCTCTCTGCGTCAACTTCTATCCTTCAATGAGATTTCCTCTCATTCTTCTAAACTCCACAGAGAATGGATCCCAATTGCACAAATCACCGTTCATACACCGGCTTTCAACTTGGGAATGGAGTGAAACGTCTCTGAAGTATTCCCACGGCCTCTCCAGGATCTCCAGGCCTGTGCCACTTACCCACTTCACAGCACCTCTCTCACCCATCACCTCGCAACCCCAACTGCTGACCTCCCAGAACCTTCCATGATCAGAGACCCCTCACCGCTCCTGACCCGGCTCCATCTCTGGGATTACCCCCAGGGGTTCCTCCTGTCCATTTTAACCGGCTTGAACTGAATGGAATTGAATTGATTGTCCCGTGTACTGAGACACAGTGAAAAGCTTTGTTTTGTGAGCAATACAGGCAGATCCCAGAGTTAAGTCGCACAGATAGTAAATAATAGGTAAACAGCAGCAAAAACAGAAACACAGGGACAGGTGAATGTTAAGAGTTTGTGAGTCTAGCTGATTGGGTTTCATCTGATCCACAATCAATTTGGCTGGACATCGAAGCCTCCCAAGTAAAATACCCACTTATTAACCTTTTATTTTCAGATAAGAGGAAAATCATTACAGACCACTGTAAAAATCCCATAATATTAAACACAATTAAGGCCTGGAATATAATGCTGCAAAATGAGGGTAACTCACATAAAACATCCCCCCATGCACCAATAGTAGGCGCATGGGGATTCCAACCGGGGATTACAGATGCCACCTTTAAACTCTGGAGATCCAGGGGCATCTCATGCTTAGGGGACCTATTTAAAGATGGGATCCTGATGTCCTTTGAGCAGCTGCGTCTGAAATTCGGAATACCTAATGGGGATCTCTTTCGATACTTCCAAGTTCGAGATTATATACAGAGGAAGACTACATTAATAGATAGTTTTTATAAATCAGACAGAGAACGTAATGTCTTACGACCAGCGGGGGCATCCTCCGTTAGTACTATATACCATTTGCTACATGATGGAGTCTCAGGAGACATGGATGACCTGCTTAAAACATGGGAGCAGGACTTGGGGCTAGAAATCTCTGAGGATATGTGGAATGACATTTGGGAAAATGCTAGAAGAATTGCTATCTGTAACAGAACTCAGGCTATCCAACTAAAGATACTTCATAGGGCCCATATAGCTCCGGCTCGACTGGCAAAATTTAAGGCAGGAGCATCTCCAATGTGTCCCAAATGCAAAATAGAGGTGGGTACTCTTGCACATTGTCTGTGGACTTGTCAGAAAATCCGCAGATACTGGACTAAAGTGGCAAATACCCTGACAGAAATTTTAGGAACGGAAATTAGGGTGGACCCTGTATCTCTCCTTTTGGGCTTTTCGAACCTCTCATCTCTGGATATGCATGGGAAGAAACTATTTTCTATTCTCTCTTTCTGTGCAAGGAAAAATATTTTGGTGAACTGGGTGGCTGAGGGCCCCCCTGGACTTTCAAATTGGCACAGATTAATTATGGAATATATCCCCCTTGACTTCCTCACAAATATGGTGCACCGAAAGACTGAATTATTTTATAAAATATGGCAGCCCTTTTTGAATTATATAAATGCAGATATTTCGGCTATCCTAACAAGGGCTTTTATTTAGTGAAGATTTCAGACCGGGCTGCTCCGGGGCCCCTTGGGAGAGGAATCCTGCGCGAATACGGGTTTTATTATATTTGATGTTTATACATTCCGAGCATGTAAGAGACTTAGGTATACACTCTGGTTAGTTATAGGTTAGATTAGTAGAAAGTTGAGTTTTTTTTTTCTTTCTTTTTTCGTTTCTTTTTTTTCTTTTTTTGTTTTCTTTCTTTCTCTTTTCTTTGTTAAATTATGACTATTGTATATATGATTTAATTGTACATCAATGTTTGTATTTGAGAGTTTTGTTTATTTTTGTAAATTTGCAAAAATGTTAAATTTCAATAAAAATATCTACAAAAAAAAAGAGTTTGTGAGTCCATTCAGTATCTAACAACAGTAGGGTAGAAACTGTTTCGAAACCAGCTGGTGTGTGTGTGTGTATGTGTGTGTGTGTGTGTGTGTGTGTGTGTGTGTGTGTGTTCAGGCTTCTGTACCTTCTCCCCGATGGTAGAGGTTGTAGAAAAACATTGCCAGGGTGGGATGGATCTTTGAGAATGCTGGCGGCCTTTCCTTTCAGTGGACCTGGGAGATGGATTCTATCGATGGGAGGTTGGCCTTTGTGGTTGTCTGGGCCGAGTTCCCCACTCTCTGTAACCATCTCCGATCTTGAATGGTACAGTTGCCATACCAGGTAGTGATACGTCCAGACAGAATGCTCTCGATGGTGCACCTATAAAAGTTGGCAAGGGTATTCGCTGTCATGCCAAATTTCCTCAGCTGCCTGAGGAAGAAGAGACGTTGTTGGGCCTTTGTAACCAGTGTCCACATGAAGAGTCCAAGAAAGCTTCCTGTGGATGACCACTCCCAGGAGCTTAACACTCTCCACTCGTTCCACCTCTGTGCTGTTAATGTGCAGGGGGGACATGAGTAACATCCCGCCAATAGTTAATAATGAGTTCTTTGGTTTTGCCGGCATTGAGAGCTCGGTTGTTCTCAGTGCACCATTTTTCCAGGTCTTCCACCTCCCGTCTATAGTCTGTTTCATCGCCATCTGAGATTCGACTGACTATGGTGGTGTCATCATCGAACGAGTCTGGTATTTGGTGATGCAGTCATGGGTATACAGTGAGTACAGTAGGGGGCTGAGTACACACCCCTGGGGTCTCCAGTGTTGAGTGTTAGTGAGGATGAAATATTGTCCCCAGTCTTCACTGATTGTGGCCTGTGGCTCAGGAAACTCAGGATTGAGTTACAGAGAGTGGGGCTTAGTCTGAGATCACCAAGTTTAGTAATCAGTCTCGAGGGGATAATAGTGTTGAAGGCTGAACTGTAGCCAATGAGTAGGATTCTTACGTAACTGTTCTTGGTGTCAAGATGTTCTGGGGAGGAGTGAAGGGCAAGTGATATGGCATCTGACGTGGATCTGTTGGTCCGATTGGCAAACTGGAGTGGGTCAGAGTAGTGAGGAGGCTGGAGTTGGTTAATGCCATGACCAGCCTTTCAAAGCACTTCATGACCCCTGACATTAGGGCCACTGGGCGGTAGTCATTGAGACATGCTGCATGAGCCTTCTTAGGCCCAGGGATGATGTTGGCCCTCCTGAAACAGGCAGGGACAGTGGCCTGCTGCAAGGAGAGGCTGAAGATATCCAAGATCTGCCAGTTGATCTGTGCATGCCCTGAGTGCACGGCCTGGTACTCCGTCTGGTCCCATCACTTTCCTTGGATTCACATGAAGGAAAACTGATCCAACCTCTGATACTGTTGGGGTAGGTTCGTCAGGACTTGTCAGAGTAGGTGTTGCCTCTCTGCTGAAATGCTGCTCAAAGCGAGCCTGGAGGGTGTTGATAGAATCTGGGAGGGATCTGTCATTGTCTGCTATCTTGCACTGTCTCTTTTTTGAACCTGTGATGTCATTCAGTCCCTGCCATAGTTGCCGGGTGTCTGTCTGGGTCTCTGGTTTGGATTGGTATTGGTCCTTGGCTGTCTTAATGACTCTGTGAGGGTCATACTTGGATTCCTGATGGTGACTTATGGGTTAGGTTGAGGGTTAGTGTGAAGGTGAGGGTGAGGGTGAGGGTTAGGGTGAGGGTTATGCTTAGGGATACGGGAGATCATTACTCTCTGGGTGAAGAGGTTTCTCCTGATCTCAGGTCTAAAAGGATTATCCTTTATCATTAAACTATGGCCCCTAGTTCTGACAGACCCCACCATTGGGAACAGCCTCCTGGCCTTTCACCTGGCCAGTCCTCGTCACATTTGACACTTTCTATAAGGTCTCCTCCCCTCATTCTTCTAAACTCCAGTGAATTGGTGGCTGCATGGTGGCACAGTGGTTAGCACTGCTGCCTCACAGTGCCTGAGACCCGGGTTCAATTCCCGCCTCAGGCGACTGACTGTGTGGAGTTTACACGTTCTCCCCGTGTCTGCGTGGGTTTCCTCCGGGTGCTCCGGTTTCCTCCCACAGTCCAAAGATGTGCGGGTCAGGTGAATTGGCCATGCTAAATTGCCCGTAGTGTTAGGTAAGGGATAAATGCAGGGGTATGGGTGGGTTTCGCTTCGACGGGTCGGTATGGACTTGTTGGGCCGAAGGGCCTGTTTCCACACTGTAAGTAATCTAATCTAATGAATTCAATCGTTACTGACTCAATCAGTCCTCACAGAGTCATGGAGACGTACAGTACACAAACAGACCCTTTGGTCCCCTTCGTCCATGGCAACCAGATATCCTAATCTAATCTAGTCCCTTTTTCCAGCACCCGGCTCATATCCCTCCAAACCCTTCCTATCCATATACCCATCCAGATGCCTTTTAAATGTTGTAATTGTACCAGCCTCCACCACATCCTCTGGCAGCTCATTCCATACACACACCACCCTCTATGTGAAAACATTGCCCCTTAGGTCTCTTTTATATCTTTCCCCTCTCACCCTAAACCTATGTCCTCTAGTTCTGGACTCCCTGACCCCAGGGAAAAAGACCTTGTCTATTTACCCTATCCATGCCCCTCATGATTTTATAAAACTCTGTAAGGTCACCCCTCAGTCTCCGACGCTCCAGGGAAAACAGCCCCAGCCTGTTCAGCCTCTCCCTGTAGCTCAAATCCTCCAACCCTGGCAACATCCTTGTAAGTCTTTTCTGAACCCTTTCAAGTTTCACTACATCCTTCCTGTAGCAGGAGCGGATTCTGTAATCCCCCTGTGCACCTCCTCTTTAGCAAGAACACCAAGGACCTGCGAATGAGATTAGCCTCACCCCTCCCCCACCTCTGTCTCACTAACACTTTCAACCTTCACCTAGCTGCTTGTGTGGGCAAGTGGCAAATATTTATAGGCCCAGAGGGTGTGTGTGTGAGAGTTTGGGCCACGAGTGAGTCCGTACAAGTACAGGCTGTTGTAGGGGTTGCTGTTAATCCCATCACTGACATTGCTTCATCGTTTAAGTAGCTGTCTGTCTTTCACCCTGGGATGTTAAGGTCGGTTGTAATGCTGTCTGAGCTGATAATGCTATGCACCCTGACCTCCAAAAAAAACCCACCAGGACAGATCGCTCCACATTCTCCTTTCTAAAAAGGCAGTGTAGGAGATTTAACGTTTGAGTCACTTGTGTCTCTATTTGTAGTATGACCCCATTTTCTACTGTCTCACTCACTAACAGTAACTACAGCGCTGGACAGTGGTCAATGGAATTCATAGAATCCCTACAGTGCATAAGCAGACCATTCAGCCCTTCACATCCACATAGACCATCCAAAGAGTATCCCAAACAGATCCAATCATATTTCCCATGGCTCTCCCACAGAGACTGCACGTAATGGACAATATCCCATGGACAATCCACCTCACCTGCACATCCCTGTACACTGTAGACAATCCACCTCACCTGCACATCCCTGTACACTGTAGACAATCCACCTCACCTGCACATCCCTGTACACTGTGGACAGTCCACCTCACCTGCACATCCCTGTACACTGTGGACAGTCCACCTCACCTGCACATCCCTGTACACTGTGGACAATCCACCTCACCTGCACATCCCTGTACACTGTGGACAATCCACCTCACCTGCACATCCCTGTACACTGTGGACAGCCCACCTCACCTGCACATCCCTGTACACTGTGGATAATCCAGCTCACCTGCACATCCCTGTACACTGTGGACAATCCACCTCACCTGCACATCCCTGTACACTGTGGACAGCCCACCTCACCTGCACATCCCTGTACACTGTGGACAATCCACCTCACCTGCATATCCCTGTACACTGTGGACAGTCCACCTCACCTGCACATCCCTGTACACTGTGGACAGTCCATCTCACCTGCACATCCCTGTACACTGTAGACAGTCCACCTCACCTGCACATCCCTGTACACTGTGGACAATCCACCTCACCTGCACATCCCTGTACACTGTGGAGAATCCACCTCACCTGCACATCCCTGTACACTGTGGACAGCCAACCTCACCTGCACATCCCTGTACACTGTGGACGATCCACCTCACCTGCACATCCATGTGCGCTGTGGACAGTGCACCTCACCTGCACATCCCTGTACACTGTGGACAATCCACCTCACCTGCACATCCCTGCACACTGTGGACAGTCCACCTCACCTGCACATCCCTGCACACTGTGGACAGTCCACCTCACCTGCACATCCCTGTACACTGTGGACAGTCCACCTCACCTGCACATCCCTGCACACTGTGGACAGTCCACCTCACCTGCACATCCCTGTACACTGTGGACAGTCCACCTCACCTGCACATCCCTGTTACACCATAGACAGTCCACCTCACCTGCTCATCCCTGTACACTGTGGACAGTCCACCTCACCTGCACATCCCTGTACACTGTGGACAGTCCGCCTCACCTGCACATCCCTGTACACTGTGGACAGTCCACCTCACCTGCACACCCCTGTACACTGTGGACAGTCCACCTCACCTGCACATCCCTGTACACTGTGGACAGTCCACCTCACCTGCACATCCCTGTACACTGTGGACAGTCCGCCTCACCTGCACATCCCTGTACACTGTGGACAGTCGACCTCATCTGCACATCCCTGTACACTGTGGACAGTCCACCTCACCTGCACATCCCTGTACACTGTGGACAGTCCACCTCACCTGCACACCCCTGTACACTGTGGACAGTCCACCTCACCTGCACATCCCTGTACACTGTGGACAGTCCACCTCACCTGCACATCCCTGTACACTGTGGACAATCCACCTCACCTGCACACCCCTGTACACTGTGGACAGTCCACCTCACCTGCACATCCCTGTACACTGTGGACAGTCCGCCTCACCTGCACATCCCTGTACACTGTGGACAGTCCACCTCACCTGCACATCCCTGTACACTGTGGACAGTCCACCTCACCTGCACATCCCTGTACACTGTGGACAGTCCACCTCACCTGCACATCCCTGTACACTGTGGACAGTCCACCTCATCTGCACATCCCTGTACACTGTGGACAGTCCACCTCACCTGCACATCCCTGTACACTGTGGACAATCCACCTCACCTGCACACCCCTGTACACTGTGGACAGTCCACCTCACCTGCACATCCCTGTACACTGTGGACAGTCCACCTCACCTGCACATCCCTGTACACTGTGGACAATCCACCTCACCTGCACACCCCTGTACACTGTGGACAGTCCACCTCACCTGCACATCCCTGTACACTGTGGACAGTCCGCCTCACCTGCACATCCCTGTACACTGTGGACAGTCCACCTCACCTGCACATCCCTGTACACTGTGGACAGTCCACCTCACCTGCACATCCCTGTACACTGTGGTACAGGTATACCTTCACTGCTCTCTCTGTAACACAAGAACACTCTCTCTCAGATAAGGAAACCAAAAGTGCACGCAATATTCCAGGTGTGGCCTCACCAATGCCCTGTGTAACCAATCTGACAATTGGTTGGCAAGTATATGATGCTTGCCATGTCTTGTTTGATTGTTGTCTTTCCTTTAGGGTGGCTCAGTGGTTAGCACTGCTGCCTCACAGCACTAGAGTCCCAGGTTCGATTCCTGTCTCGGGCAGCTGTCTGTGTGGAGTTTGCACGTTCTCCCCTTGTCTGTGTGGGTTTGCTCTGGTTTCCTCCCACAGTCCAGTGATCTGCAGGTCAGGTGAAATGGCCATGCTAAATTGTCCCCAGTGTTAGGTGCATTAGTCAGGGGTCAATGTAGGGGAATGGGTCTGGGTGGGTTACTCTGTAGAGGGTCAGTGTGGACTTGTTGGGCTGAAGGGATTAGAGTGGTGCTGGAAATGCACAGCAGGTCAGGCAGCATCCAAGGAGCAGGAAAATCAACATTTCGTGCAAAAGCCCTTCAATCTATTCCTAATTCTTTGCCCGAAATGTTGATTTTCCTGCTCCTTGGATGCTGCCTGACCTGCTGTGCTTTTCCAGCACTGCTCTAATCTAAACTCTGGTTTTCAGCATCTGCAGTCATTGTTTTGACCTTGCTGGGCCGAAGGGCCTGTTTCCACACTGTAGGGATTTTAATCTAATCTAATAAAAAGCATCTCCGTGTTCCTGTACTTGAATTCTCTCGCTCTGAAGGCCAACATGTCGTTTTCCTTCTTTATTGCCTGCTGCACCTGCGCATTTCCTGTCAGCGTGAGGCCATCCAGGTCTCATTGAACACTCCCCTCTTTCAATTTCCTGCCCCTCAAAGAACAAACCGCCTTGCAACGTTTCCTCACAATGTGGGCCCCCTCCCAGTTTTCCACATCGTACTGCCCCTGCCATGTCAGTATTGGATCCACTGCAGCATCTCACATGTGCTCAATGACTGTTGGTACCCACACATATTTCTCTTACTCTTAAGAATGTAATTAATAAATCTTAACGACGTGATTGACAAGACACTAATATTGTGGCTGCTGATTCCGCTCCACTGAGGAAGTGTGTGTGGGACGCAGAATGAGTGCTGGATTAACTTCTCTTGACTATCTTTGTGAGTGCCTTCCTGTTTGCACTAATTGTGAAAGTCAGCACTCTTCTGTAGGGAATGAATATTTGGTTGCTGTTGCTGATCGCTTAGCTTCCCAGATTGTCCTGGGAATAGTTTTGAGGGTTCTATTTTCCCATCATTTGTACTGAAACCCTCAGTCTGACAAACCTCCCCCCTTGCTCTCACTGTTTTACTGTGCAAAATGGCTGCAAAATCTTCAATGCATGGACACACGGTATTAAAAATGAAAACAAGAACTCAGTTAACACTTCCTGACCAAGATAAATGCAGGGAGTGCTGAAGAAATTCAGCGGTTTCTGTGGCACGGTGGCACAGTGGTTAGCACTGCTGCCTCACAGCGCCAGAGACCTGGGTTCAATTCCAGCCTCAGGCGACTGACTGTGTGGAGTTTGCACGTTCTCCCTGTGTCTGTGTGGGTTTCCTCCGGGTGCTCCGGTTTCCTCCCACAGTCCAAAGATGTGCAGGTTAGGGTGAATTGGCCATGCTAAATTGCCTGTAGTGTTAGGTGAAGGTGTAAATGTAGGGGTATGGGTCTGGGTGGGTTGCACTTCGGCGGGTCGGTGTGGACTTGTTGGGCCGAAGGGCCTGTTTCCACACTGTAAGTAATCTAATCTAATCTAAAACCCATTTTGAGTTCAAGTCCAAACTGATTCTTCTTCAGAACTCTTTGTAACTCTGTTTCTCTTTCCCTGGACGCTGCCAGACCTGCTGAGTTTCTCCAGCACTTTCTGCCTTTATTTCAGCCTCTTCTGTATTTCGATTGTCTCAGGTGCAATCTGTTCAAAGTTTATAAAGTAACGAGAGGTACAGATAGAGTTAGTGGTGTTTGGCTTTTTCCCTGGGGTGGGGGTTTCAAGACTAGGGGGGTCACATCTTTAAGGTGGGAGGAGAGAGATTTTAAAAAGACATGAGGGGCAGTTTGTATTACACAGAGGGTAGTTTGTGTGTGGAATGAACTTCCTGAGGATGTGAGTACAGTTATAACATCTAAATGACGGTGGGACAGATACAGGAATAGCAGATGTTTGGAGGGATATAGGCTGGGAGCAGGCAGTGGACCTAGTTTAGTTTGGGATTATGTTTGGCATAGACTGGTTGGACCGAAGGGTCTGTTTCCGTGCTGTGTGACTCTATGACTATGTATTTATCTCCTGCTCAAAGCAAAATATGACCCTTGACTAAATTTTGCTGTGAAGTTCTATTTTAATCAGTTACAAATGTTTAAATGTCAACCTTCAGGATCTGTAGCTCAGCTCACCTGCTCATTGAGTTTAAACGCAGGAAATAAGGTGTTTGAGTCATCCAGTGTTGTTGCAGCTGTAACCTACAAATGTTAACAAACTCTCAAAGTCTAATTTCTCGTGATGTGTGAAAGAGGGGGCAGCTTCCCCAGAACCTCATGCCCTCCATCTCAGGGAAAGTTTGTTTCTCCAACTAGTAATAGGACAGAGGGTATGGATAGGGACAGGAACCTGACTTCAGGCACAGCAGCTAAAGGGGACAACAGTGAGAAGGGAGCAGGCTTTGGCGGACTGAGGGTGTTGAACTTAAATGCACACAGTTTATGGAACATAGAGAAATGAGCTTGTGGCACAGATAGAAATGGGCGGTTACGACGCTGTGGGTATCACAGAGACAGGGCTGGGAATGAAATATCCAAAGGTACACGTCCTATCGAAAGGACAGGCCGATGGGCAGTGGGAGCAGGCTCACCTTGTTAGTAAGAAATGAAATTACATCAGAAGTGAGATCGAGTCAGCAGGAGGAGAAACTGTGTGGGTAGAGCTGAGGAATCGCACAGGGATAAAGACCCTGATGGGAGTTATGTACAGGCGGAGGTGGGTACTATGAGATTAGGGTTTTAGCCCGAAACGTCGATTTTCCTGCTCCTCGGATGCTGCCTGACCTGCTATGCTTTTCCAGCACCTCTCTAATCTTGGGAGTTATGCACAGACCTCCCGGCAGTAGTCAGGATGTGGGGAAGGAAGTAAATCAAGAGATAGAAGAGGCAAGGAGCAAAGGGAATATTGACTTCCGTACGCAGGTTGGTAGAGGATGCAGACTAAAGGAATTCGTGAAATGTCTGTGAGATGGGTTTCAGAGAAGCTTGTGGTAGAACCCACCGGGGAACAGGCAATTCTGGATTGGGTGATGCGTAATGAGGCAGAGTACATTAAGGAGCATTAGGTGAAGGATCCCTGATGGAAATCACTCTGCAGCTTGAGCAGGAGATGTTGGGATCAGATGGAATGGCTTTACGGTTGAGTCACCAATTTCTTTCTGTCATCTCATTGCCCAGGAAATTCTCCCGGTCTCACCAGCTGGGTCACTGGGCTGTGGGGGTTTGTGATTGGAATTGTGTGGCTTCATTACAGACACAGCTTCTTCAGCATTAAGTCCAGGATCACGATCCAGCGCTTTCGCCCCTGGGCCAGGAAGGCTGGACCTCCAAGTCACTGCCCTGACCAAACCCTGCTCCTGTATCTTCACATCACATGGCCTTGAGAGTGATGTTTACAACAGACAAATACCGGATACTCCTCAGTGCAGAGACACAGAGAGGTTTGACACGTCCCTGTGCCGCAGTGCAACATGGTGACCATTTCCCTGTGTCGTCCTTCAGAGTAATTACTCTCAGTTATGTTTGACATTTTCAAACATTTGCCGACAAAATGCTCTTCCTGCTTCTCGTTGTGAAATCAAATTGGACTTCTGTCTAAAAGGGTCAATGTCAGATCTTCATATTCTTCACAGTAAACACTGCCAAACCCTGAACAGGCCAAATCTGAAGGTGCTGTTAGTACATCAGGCAGGTGTGTGTGTGTGTGTGTGTGTGTGTGTGTGTGTGTGTGTGTGTGTGTGTGTGTGTGTCTATGTGTGTGTCTGTGTGTCTGTGTATGCGCGCGTGTGTGTGTCTGTGTGTGTGCGTGTGTGTATCTGTGTGTGCATGTCTGTATGTGTGTTAGAGTGTGTGTCTCTGTGTGTGTGTGTGTGTGTGTCTGTGTGTGTTTGTGTCTATGTGTGTGTGTTTGTGTCTGTGTGTCTGTGTATGCGCGCATGTGTGTGTCTGTGTGTGCGTCTGTGTGTGTGCATGTCTGTATGTGTGTTAGAGTGTGTGACTATGTTGTGTGTCTCAGTGTGTGTGTGTGTGTGTGTGTGTTTATGTCTGTGTGTGTGTCATTGTGTGTGTGTGTCATTGTGTGTCTGTGTATGTGTGTGTGTGTGTGTGTGTGTGTGTGTATGTGTGTGTGTGTGTGTGTGTGTGTGTGTGTGTATGTGTGTGTGTGTGTAGGTAATGCTGTCATCCCTAGATCCCTATTAATCCAGGGTCCCGGTTCAAATCCTGTCACAACAGATGGTGACATCTGAATTCAATAAAATCCTGGCATTCTGGGTCTGATCATGACTGTGAAACTATTGCTGAGGGGAAAACCCAGCTGGGTCATCAATGTCCTTTCGGGAAGGAAACTGCCTGCTCTGGCCTACGCGTGACTCCAAACCCACCTCAATGGGGGTTGACTCTCCCTCTGGGCAATTAGGGATGGGCATTAAAGCTTCATCCGGTGAATGAATTAGAAAGCAAACCTTTAATATTCTTTATTCTGGTTTGACGAAGAGGTATATTGTGACCCGCAATGTTCTCTTTATCTTAATGCTGCCAGATCTGTTGAGGATCTCCGGTATTTCCTGTTTTTATTTCAGAGTCTCAGGATCAGTAAGGGTGGCATGGTGGCTCAGTGGTTAGCACTGCTGCCTCAGAGCACCAGAGTCCTAGGTTCGATTCCAGCCATGGGCAACTGTCTGTGTGGAGTTTGCATGTTCTGTCTGCGTGGGTTTCCTCCGGGTGCTCTGGTTTCTTCCCACAGTCCAAAGATGTGCAGGTCAGGTGAATTGGCCATTCTAAATTGACCATAATGATAGGTGGATTAGTCAGAGGGAAGTGGGTCTGGTTGGGTTACTCTTCGGAGGGCCGGTATGGACTGGTTGGGCCGAAGGGCGTGTTTCCACACTGTAGGGAAACTAATCTAATCTGTGAGTGTTGGATCAACCGTGATCCTATTGAATGGGAGAGCAGGCTCAAGGGGCTGAATGGTCTCCTCCTGTTTCTTCAGGCCTTCTAGTTGTATTATCAGTTAGGGAACCAGGTGCTGGTGAACGTGGTTGTGGAATTCTCTGTAGGTTCCAGGATCTGTGTCTCCCTGTGAAAACATCCATCTGAGAGCTCCATCGGCCAATAGTATCTTATTATCTGGATATTTCTGAATCGTCATTGGATTGCTTCTGAATGGAGCAGGTTCCATATGGGAGGAAACTGGAGCACCCGATGGAAACCCACTCAGGCACTGGAAGAATGTGGAAACTCCACACAGGCTGTCACCCAAGGGTGGACTCGAACTCAGGTCCCTGGCGCTGTAGGTGTAGTTAAACACACGAGGGATAAAGGGATGGACAGTTGGTGCTAAGAGGGTTGGGAAGGTTGGGAGATAGATCGTAAGATAGAGAGTGTAGAAGGTAGAGCATTGCAAACTGAAAGATCTCACTCCTACACATTACATCATACCGAGAGGATCAGAACGATGAGTTCCTTTCATGGACATCTTGCAACAACATAGAGATGTGAAGCCCCGATGCTTCGATAGGTTGTGTGGAGGTGGCTCTGTTAGAATACCCACTGCTATGTTTTATACATTATCCCCGTAAACACCCTCAGGTCCTGCATTGTCAGGTTTATGCGGATGATTTCCGTCTCTGTTCTTTCCACTAAGAGAATCACCATCTCCCTTTTCATAGAAAGATTCTCCTCTGGAAGCCAACAGGATGGAAACAGTATCTTGAATTTATCCGATTGCTTTATTCCCTCGCAGGAACATATTATTCTGATAATCATTTCTCATGGTATTTTATTCATGATATCACTACGCTACATCATGTGTGATATGAGCATATCATGTTAATATTTTATTGACGGGATTGAACTCAGAATGAGATGTCACTGGGGACTAAGGACAAGATTCTTGTGAAATATTTTCTTATTATCACAGCTCACATTATCAGAGTTTATCTGCAATGGCTTTGTAGATAATGTTAACAGTCCCAGCTCATTGTATTGTGCGATGTTCATATTCAGGTCTTTAACTAATGAGCTTTATTTGTAAAATGAAAGGACAATCTCTTTGATGTACGTGGGCAGAGATTGTAAACGGTACTGTCTGCACGTTTTTCTTTTTATATTCACAATGTGTTCTCTTTCAATGTTTTGCAGACCAGACACAGATGAATAATGCGGGACCCACCTACCCTCTGATCTCACAGATGCCACAGCCCCATTCCTACCCCTCTTTGGGACAAGGCTCACATTCCTTTGAGCAGCAAGTCCCAGGCAAAGAGTTGAATAAATACGCCTCGTTAAAACTCGTGGGTAAGTGAACGGAGAAACGGGGGCGAGTATCTGAAGGCTCTCGTCATGTGTAGGCTTTAATTCTCTCCATCAAGCTGATCCTGATCAGCTTTCTCTCATCAGGATTGAATCTTGGGCTGGGAACGAGTGAGATGTCACTATTTCTTATCTCAATGAAGAGAATCTTCAAAATGCTTTGAGGGATCTAGGTGTCCTCAGGACTTACAGAAAAGCATTGTGCAGGTACAGCAGGAACCTTGGCATTTGTTGCTAACGGAATGGCGTAGAAACGTAGCTAAATGTTGTTGCAGTTGTAGAAGGCATTGGCCAGACTGTGTCCGGACAGTTGTACAGTTCTGTCCTGTTATATGAGGAAGGATGTGACTTCATTGGAGGCAGTTCACTCGCTAAATCCCAGAGATGTGGGCCAATCCAGAATTTCAGGTCCTAGTTTTAGGGTCAGGGAGAGATCATTTCAAACAGAGATAGGGAGGAGTCCCTTCTCCCAAAGGTGGCCATGATGTCACGGGCCATAATGTCACGGGCCATGATGTCACAGGCCATGATGTCACGGGCCATGATGTCACGGTGCTGGTGTTGGACTGGGGTGGGCAAAGTTAAAAATCACACAAAGGCTTAACTGCAATTTAGATTTGTTCAATATATCACATTAGTTGGATGACACTTTGATCTTTTACTATAAATTCCATCTCCATGACACTGCCCCACTAGCTGCCTGATGAAGGAGCAGCGCTCCGAAAGCTAGTGCTTCCAAATAGACCTGTTGGATCATAACCTGGTCACCCCTTCATCAGGAAGGGCTTTTGCCTGAAATGTCAATTTTCCTGCTCCTCGGATGCTGCCTGTGGACCTGCTGTGCTTTTCCAGCACCACTCTAATCTTGACTCTAATCTCCAGCATCTGCAGTATCCAATTCTGTCTATAACCTGTTGTTCCAAAGGGTCATGAATCAGTAGAATTCACTTGCCCAGAATGCGGTGGATGCTGGGACAGTGAGTAAATGTAAAGAGATCGATTTTTAATCAGTAACGAGTTGAAGGGCTATAGGAGTGGGCTTGAAAGTGGAGTCAAGGCTAAGATAAGATCAGCCATGATCATATTGAATGGTGTAGCAGGCTCAAAGGGCTGAATAGCCTACTGCTGCTCCTAGCTCTGATGTTAGCCCTGGGTTCACAGATGGCTTACGGTCCCTATAGAGGCCCTGTAGGCTCCCTCTCCCACAGCCAGGACATCGGCTGACCCACCCCCCAGTCAAAGTGGTGGCTCAATATTGAGTGTAATACTGCCCCCACCCTGGCCACCATCTTCCTGAAGAAGCATTCGGGCATTCCTGAAGAAGGGCTCATGCCCGAAACGTCGACTCTCCTGCTTCTTGGATGCTGCCTGACCTACTGCGCTTTTCCAGCAACACACTTTCAGCTCTGGCCACCATCTTGCCATTCACTCCCAGGAGCTGCTGGTGCTGATTGGAAAGTCGTGACACCATTCTCTCCTGATGGATCCGGACATTGGCCAGGGTTGGGTTTTCCAAGCGATTTGCTAACAGCTCTGTTAAAATCCACCCCGTGATCCCCTCCTCTGCTATCCCAATATCTTTCAACATCCCTGAGCAGTCTTGTGATGCTCATCACCCCATCAGGGGCATGGGGTCGATTGCAGGGTGGATTATAAAGTCGATTACTGTGTCAATTACTGGGTGAGTTTTGAGGTGGACATACAAGGTGGATTATGAGGTGGATTATGGGGAGGATTGCTGGGTGGATTATGAGGTAGATTGTGGGCGGCACGGTGGCACAGTGGTTAGCACTGCTGCCTCACAGCGCCAGAGACCCGGGTTCAATTCCCGACTCAGGCGACTGACTGTGTGGAGTTTGCACATTCTCCCCGTGTCTGCATGGGTTTCCTCCGGGTGCTCCGGTTTCCTCCCACAGTCCAAAGATGTGCGGGTCAGGTGAATTGGCCATGCTAAATTGCCCCTAGTGTTAGGTAAGGGGTAAATGTAGGGGTATGGGTGGGTTGCGCTTCGGCGGGTCGGTGTGGACTTGTTGGGCCGAAGGGCCTGTTTCCACACTGTAAGTAATCTAATCTAATCTAATTACGGGGTGGATTATGAGGTGGATTATGGGGAGGATTGCTGGGTGGATTATGAGGTGGATTATGGGGCAGATTAGGGGGTGGAATTACTGGGTGAATTGCTGGGTGGATTACTCGGTGGATTACAGGGTGGCACGCTCTGTCTTCCATGTGGCAGAACCAATTGAGAAAGGCTGCACCCAAACTGACCTTGTGCCAACCTCCCTGGACCCAACCTCATAATGAAGCGAGCAGCCATTCCCAAACATTCACATTCGCAAATCAGCTTGGTGCTTCAGTGGGCTGGGGTATAATGACCAAGGAATATTCACACACGTTCGCCAAGTGTTGCCAAATCTTCCACTCCGGTCACAAACAGAATTGCTCTTGGAATGTTCAGAATATCTGCACAATAACTGTACCGTCTGTTGATTTGTTCTGGGATTGTGGCCCGGGGTGATGTTACGGTGAAGGAGCGGATGGAAAACACTAAACAACGATGGCAACTCTGACTGACCAGCAACTATCCAGAAGCTTCACTTTGGTGATTTGGGGCTTTTATTTATCCCCTTTGCTGATGGTGCCAATAACGGTCTTGGGCAGGCAGAGGGGAGCTTTTGCAATGGTTGGTTTCAAGGTCCAGCAGAATGACTTTGCCACCAGCAGGATGTGGTGGGATTGGAGGGGGTCCAGAGGGGGTTCACAAGAATGATCCCAGGATGAAGGGCTTGTCCCATGAGGAGTGGTTGAGGACTCTGGGTCTGTACTCAATGGAGTTTAGAAGGATGAGGGGGATCTGATTGAAACTTACTGAGAGGCCTGGATGGAGAAGGTACTTCCACTAGTAGGAGAGACTAGGATCCGAGGGCACAGCCTCAGAGTGAAGGGACCAGCCTTTAGGACTGAGATGAAGAGGAACTTCTTCAGCCGGAGGGTGGGGAATCTGTGGAACTCATTGCGCAGGGGGCTGTGGAGGCCACGTCATTGAGTGTGTTTTAAACAGAGATTGATAGAGTCTTGATTAGCAAGAGAATAAAGGATTATGGGGAGAAAGCAGGGGGATGTGGTTGAGAAACATATCAGCCATGATGGAATGGTGCAGTAGAATCGATGGGCCACGTGGCCTTGTTTAGATCCTTTAGCTTTTTGTCTTATGGACTCAAAATGTTAATTCTGTTTGCAAGTTTGGAGAAGATTTGTAGCTCAGGTTGGGGTTCTGGTTGTAGGATTGCTCGCTGAGCTGGAAGGTTCATTTTCAGACGTTTTGTCACCATACTGGGTAACATCATCAGTGAGCCTCTGGTGAAGCACTGGTGGTGTGGCCCACTTTCTATTTATGTGTTTGGGTTCCCTTGAGTCGGCGATGCTATTTCCTGTGGTGATGTCATTTCCTATTTTTCTCAGGGGGTGGTAAGTGGGATCCAAGTCAATGTGTTTGCTGATAGAGTTCCGATTGGAATGCCATGCTTCTAGGAATCCTCGTGCGTGTCTCTGTTTGGCGTGTCCTGGGATGGGTGTGTTGTCCCAGTTGAAGTGGTGTCCTTCCTCATCCGTATGTAAGGATACCAGTGAGAGGGGGGTCATGTCGTTTTGTGGCTAGTTGGTGTTCATGTATCCTGGTGGCTAGTTTTCGGCCTGTTTGTCCAATGATAGTGTTTTTTCAGATTTCTAGAATCTGCAGTATTTTACTTTTATTGACGAGGAAGTAGATTTTTGTTTGCTTCTTCCCCCATTGTCCAGTCTTGTTTTGTACAACTGTCTTTCCCTGTCTTACAGCGATGAATACACACCCCAAGGTGACTTGCTTGGTTTTAAAGCATTTTAGCATGCCTTGAATTTGGTTGCTATGTAAATGCAAGCTCTTCCTTTAATATGTTTGCTTTCAGGCTTTCTCATCGCAAAAAGCCTTTCACAGGAATTTGATTCACAGGCAACTTTGTAGATGTCCTTGTGAATTCCTATGGCAGCTCTTGCTGTGAGTTGTTGCTATGGCTGCAAGCTTGGCAGAAGACCAGGTACATCAGGTCAAAGAAGTCAAACTGCAATCAGCTCAAATCTTCCCATCCAAATAATCGCTCAAAGTCTTTGATTCCACAGAATGGCAGAGCCATACTTCACAGGGGGAGGCCATTGGGCCCATTGTTTCTGGGTCATGCATGTTTTAAATTAATTCACGGGTTGTGGGCCTTGCTGATGTGCCCCTACATTTACTGCCTGGTTGTCCCTACTTGCCCCCTTGAGAAGGTGGGGGTGAGCTGCCATCTTGAATCACTGCAGTCCACCTGCTGTGGGTTGACCCACCATCGTCCACATGGCCCACTCTCAGCCCTGTAGATTTTTCTTCCTTTTATCTTAGCCTGCTGGACACACTTTCCTCATTCCTGAAGAAGGGCTCATGCCCGAAACGTCGATTCTCCTGCTCTTTGGATGCTGCCTGACCTGCTGCGCTTTTCCAGCAACACATTTTCAGCTCTGATCTCCAGCATCTGCAGTCCTCACTTTCTCCTAGGCAGGAGGAACCTAGAAACCAGCGGGCATAGGTTCAAGCTCAGCGGCAGGAAGATTAGAGGGGACGTGAGGAAAAGGGTTTTTTACGCAGAGGGTGGTGGGTGTCTGGAATTGGCTCCCTGAGTTAGCGGTGGAGGCAGAGACCATAAAGACTTTGAACATTTCCCTGGATCTGCAGCTTTGAGCTGCAGGGCTAAGGAAGATGGGATCAGAAAGAGCGTCTGGGTATCTTTGGGTTAGGCATGGGCACAATGGGCCAAATGACCTCTTTCTGTGCTGTATCATTTCTGTAGCTGTGTGGATGTATATGCCACTGGCTAGGTCAGTCTTATTGTCTGTTCCTAACTGCCTTTGAGAAGGAGGAGTGCAGCAGATATATGAGAACTCCTACACTTGAAAATCCATCTCCCCCCCACTGACTCACTCAGCACCTTGACTTGGAAATATATCGCCACTCCCACAGTGTCATTGGGTCAAAATCCTGGAACTCCCTCCCTAAGGGGATTGTGGACGCCATCTTCTTCAGGGGCAAGGAGGGGCAAGCAATAAATGCCAAACTTGTTGGCAACACTGACCTTGAAAGAAAGGATTTATTAAAGATTGCCAACAGCGCTCCCTGCATCGATCCAATTTGTCAGAACAATAGAAATTAGTCAGATAGAAAAACCGAAATATCAAGAAGGTAGGAGTGAAACAAGCATCAATGAGAAGCTGAGTAGAAAAGGGGATAGGTACTTGCAATGCCTAATGGCAGGGAACATTTTCAAAACCCATTTACATATTGAGTACATTCTGGCAAAAGTATAAGTGATAGTTGCTGTCAATGTTGAGTAGATACTAAATAAGTCAGTGACAGTGAAAAGACATTTTAATTCCGCTCTAGCCTCAGATCTCTCCCACTGCTTCAACTCAATTATAGTATTCTGTACACGGCAGCCATTTTGTGGTGTTACTGGTCTGCACTGATTCCTGGAAGGTTTTATCCTGTGAATTTACTGGGAGTTGTGAAGGTGGGGTTGTGATGATGTATTAGGGGAGTATACCGGATCCACTGAAGGGTCATAGCAGACTTAAAACACTCGCTCTCTCTCTCTCTCTCTGTCTCCACAAATATTGCCAGACCTGCCGAGTTTCTCCAGCATTTCTTGGTTTTGTTCCAAATTTCCAGTGTGTGAAGTTCCTTGTATTGATTGTTGATTCCTCCATGATGGCACCAGCTGAGAAGGAGTGCTGTCATGGAGTCATACAGCACAGAAACAGACTCTTGGTTCAACCAGTCCATGCCGAACATAATCCCAAAATAAACGAGTGTTCCCCTCCCCCACCTTACCCCAGTTCCAACCTTCCAGCTCAGCACCTGTCCTACCTGATTCCTGATGAAGGGCTTTTGCCCGAAACGTCGGTTTCGCTGCACTTTGGATGCTGCCTGAACCGCTGTGCTCGTCCAGCACCACTGATCCAGAACCTGTCCTACCTGTCCCTCTTCCTTCCCACCTATCTGCTCCACCCTCCTCTCCAACCTATCACCTTTACCCCCACCTCCATCCACCTATTGCACTCTCAACTACCTTCCCCCTAGCTCCACCTCCCTCCCATTTATCTCTCCACTCCCGAGGCTCCCAACCTCATTCCTGATGAAGGGCTCTGGCCCGAAACGTCGATTTTCCTACTCCTCGGATGCTGCCTGACCTGCTGCGCTTTTCCAGCACCACTCTAATCTTGATTCCAATCTCCAGCACCTGCAGTCCCCACTTCTGCCTGCCTGCTCCTGACCGCTACACTCCAAACCTTTCTTATTCCAATACTTACTCAAATGCCTTTTAAATGTTGTAACTGTGCCCGCAATCGACCACTTCCTCAGGAAATTTATTCCACACGTGAATCACCCTCCTTGTAAAAAATTTGCTCCTCATGTCTTTTTTAATCTCTCTCCTCTCACTTTACAAATATGCCCTCTATTCGTAAATCCTCTACCCAAGGGAAAAAAATCCTACCAATGACCCTATCCATACCTCTCCGTTAAACCTCTATAAGGTCACCTCCAGTGGAAAAGGTCCCAGCCTTTCTCCCAGCCCCAGCAACATCCTGGGAAATCTCTGGCGAACCCTGAGAGTTCAGGAACCTCGTCAGCTTTATTAGCGTTCAGTGCCGGGAGGGCAGTGTTCTTGGCTGACCGAGGTACTTGGCGTCGTGAGCACTTTAGATGCACAACATGACCCACCGAGGACAGTCCTCTGCCAGTTTCTGGAGGAAATCCTCTACTGAGGCCTTTGCATCGAGCACACGCCGTTGCTTGGAACAAATATCACATTTGGCAGCGTGGAAATCAATAAACAAGCAGATGAAAGTCACTCGCAAAGGAAATGTATGAGTGACAAGGCTAAGGGATGAATTAAAATGGAAAAATTAAAAGGCAAGTAAGATTAGAGCATCATCATGGAGTTGTTCAGACCCCATTATGGGTTTGGAAGCCACTCCCCATCCTGACTTGGAAATATCTCGCCGTTCCTTCAGTGTCTATGGGTCAAAATCCTCGAACTCCTTCCCTAACAGTGCTGAGGTGTCCCTACACCCCAAGGACTGCAGCAGTTCAAGATGACACCTTCCCCCCACCTTCTCTGGGCAATAAATGTAGACTGTGAATATTTACTTGAATTAATCGTTTCGGTTTTTGTTCTGAGTGTTTAATTTTTCTGTGAATGCCAAGCGTACCTTGTTGGTGCAACGTTATCCTCAAAACATGATGTTAGATGCACCGATCTAAATTGAGAGCTCAGTTTTTTTCAGACTGAAACATATCCACAAACACTCCAAGGTTATTTGACTTTGAAGAA
The DNA here is from genome assembly GCF_020745735.1 of Hemiscyllium ocellatum. Taxonomy (NCBI): domain Eukaryota; kingdom Metazoa; phylum Chordata; class Chondrichthyes; order Orectolobiformes; family Hemiscylliidae; genus Hemiscyllium; species Hemiscyllium ocellatum. The sequence goes on from NC_083420.1 coordinate 6,179,087, forward strand.
GAATTGTACAGAGCTAGTTTCATCACAATATCGTCCCACAGGGGATGAATAATTGACCTGCATTTTGTAAGTTTACATTGACTTTCAAAATGTAGTTGCTAACTTACCTATCAAGATCCACATCGCGCAACTTGGCAAAATCACTTCGGGAATCATTTTAAACCAACAGATAAAACAGTGACAGACGTTGCTGGAAAAGCTCAGCAGGTCTGGCACTAACTGTGGAGAGAAATCAGAGTTAACGTTTGAGGTCAAGTGACCCTTCCTCAGAACAGTTCTGAGAACAACTCTGGGTTCTGAGGAAGGGTCACTCAACCCAAAAGTTAACTCTGATTCTCTGCACAGATGCTGCCAGACCTGCTGAGCTTTTCCAGCAATTTCAGTTTTCATTCCTGAATTATAGTATCCACAGTTCTTTCGGTTTTAACACAAAACAGCAACCTCTTCTCAGTCTTTCAAATGTAGGCATCAGGGAATAAACTCAATTCCATAATCTTCTTCATCTGAAATGTCTTCAGTTCTTTGACCAAAGGCAGGTCTGATTCACAACATCACGGGGAGAACGCTGGTAAGTGGAGTTAAAACGCCATGATTGAATGGCGGAGTGGACTCAATGGGCCAAATGGCCTTACATCCACTCCTATGTCTTATGGTCTTATGATCTCTACCATGAGGTGGGGGACCAGGCAATTCTGGATTGGGTGATGTGTAAGGAGGCAGAGTGGATTAGGCAGCTTAAGGTGAAGGATCCCTGAGGGGGCAGTGACCATATGATGATAGAATTCACTCTGCGGTTTGAGAGGGAGGAGCTGGAATCAGATGGAATGGTCTTACGACTGAGTAAAGGTAACTACAGAGACAGGAGTGGGGGGGGGGAGCTGGCCAGAGTTGTTTGGAAGGAGGGCCGAGCAGGGACGGTGGGGGAGCAGCGATGGCAGGAGGTTCTGGGAGTAATTCGGGAGAGGCACAGCAGCAACTCATCCCAAGGAGAGAAGAACTATACCCAGGAGGGGGTGAGGCACCCATGGCTGACACAGGGAAGTTGGGAGAAGATAAAAACAAAAGCAAAAGTGTATGATGTGGTGAAGATTACTGGGAAGATAGAGAATTGGGAAGTCTTTGAAAAAACAGCAGAAGATAATTTTAAAAAGCAATGACATTGGGTGGGGGAATTGGAAGATGCAATATTAGGATGAGCTAGCTAGCAATATGGAAAAGGATCGCTCGAGCTTTTTTCGATGTCTAAAGGATAAGAGAGAGGGAAGAGTGAACATTGGACTGTTGGAAAATGAGGCTGGAGAGGCAGTAATGGGCAACAAAGGAACGTTGCAGGAACTGAATCGGGAGTTTTGCATCAGTCTTCAGAGTGGAAGACACCAGCAGCATCCCATAACTTCAAGAGAGTCAGGGGGCAGTGGTGAGTGTAGTGACCATCACTGAGGAGAAGCTGAAAGGTCTGAAGGTGGATAAATCACCTGGGGCAGATGGACTACAGCCCAGAGTTCTGAAAGAGATAGCTAAGGAGATTGCAGAGGATTTCTGGACTCAGGGAGGGTCTCAGAGGACTGTGGAATGGCTAATATTTAAGGAGCGAGGGAGGCAGAAGTCAGGAAACTAAAGGGGAGAAGGCAGGGGAATGGGGTCGAGAAACACATCTGCCATGACAGAAGAGTGGAGCCGACTCGATGGGCCGAATGGCTGAATTCTCCTCCTGTATCTTAGAGAAACAGGATGTGATCCATCCCAGTCAGCAATATGGCCGACTCTTAACGGCCCTCTGGGCAGTCTGGGCTGAGCGAGAAGAGACTCCCTCATTCTGTGAATGAATAAAAAAGACATGGGTGCGCTGGGTGAACGGAGAGGTCACCAGGTCAAAGCTCTTAACGGAAATGTTGGAATGAGATGCTGTTACTTTACAGAAAGCAATAGTGGTGGATTGGAGAGACTTTTCAGAAAGCGAGATGGTGTTGATTTGCACATTGCTCCTGCAAACTAATTCATCAGGGAGAAAGCTAAACAATAACTGAGAGAATCAGGAAAGGGCAGCACTGTTGGCGGTGGGTGTTGAATGACCGTGACTCTTCCTGGGGAGTTGAAAGAGGTAGTGAGCTGATGAAATGGAACAGACCCAGATTACAATGAACATTGGAGTGCTGCTTAAAAACACTAATTAACTGATGGATGGAGGGAGAGAGCGAGAGAGAGAGAGAGAGAGAGATAAGGAACCACAGTGTTCACGTGTACTCACCCACAGATTGGTTAATCCATTCACTGAAGTAGAGCGAGTTTGACCTGTAGAGATTGTACAACTGAAGGAAAATAGGTTAACAAGCTACTCTGGAGAAAGCTGAACCAGAGGAACCTGCTTAATATGCAGGAATAAATTAAAGCACAATCTCTAACAAAGAGTGCTGTGTTTGATATTGACACTGAGAGGCAGGTAAATGGGGGAGTGGGATGCTGTTCCCGTTCCACATTGTTAGCTCGTGTCTGAGGTAAAGCAGGTGCTTCCATAGCAGCACCTCCCAAACTACAATGACAGCAAAGGAAACTTTTTTAAAGATTAGATTAGATTAGATTAGTATGGAAACAGGCCCTTCGGCCCAGCAAGTCCACACTGACCCTCCGAAGAATAACCCATCCAGACCCATTCCCCTACCCTATATTTACTCCTGACTATGGGCAATTTAGCATGGCCAATTCACCTAACCTGCACATCATAGAACATAGAACAATACAGCGCAGAACAGGCCTTTCGGCCCTCGATTTTGTGCTGACCTGTGACATAATCTAAGCCCATTACCCTACACTATCCCATCATCATCCATGTGCTTATCCAAGGATTGTTTAAATCTCCCTAATGTGGCTGAATTAACTACATTGGCAGGCAGGGAATTCCACGCCCTTACCACTCTCTGAGTAAAGAACCTGCCTCTGACATCTGTCTTAAATCTATCACCCCTCAATTTGTAGTTATGCCCCCTCTTACAAGCCAATGTCATCATCCTAGGAAAAAAACTTTCACTGTCTACCCTATCTAATCCTCTGATCATCTTGTATGTCTCTATCAAATCCTCTCTTCTTCTTTCCAATGAGAACAAACCCAAGTCTCTCAGCCTTTCCTCATAAGACCTTCCCTCCAACATTGTTGGACTGTGGGAGGAAACCGGAGCACCCGGAGGAAACCCGCGCAGACACGGGGAGAATGTGCAAACTCCACACAGACAGCTACCCGAGGCAGGAATCAAACCCGGGTCGCTGGCGCTGGGAGGCAGCAGTGCTGACCACTGAGATTCCATGCCACCCAGTCAAACAAGAACTGAATATGCTGGAGAGTCACAGCAGCTTCTGTGGACAGAGACATCTAGTTTCAAATGCAGTGTCACTTCTTCAGGGTGGAAAGGGATTGGAGAAGTGACTGGATTGACACTTTGCAGATGATACCAAGTTGGGTGGGAGGGTGAGCTGTGAGGATGCAGAGATCCTTCAGCATGGTCTGGATAGGTTGGGTGAGTGGGCAAATCAATGGCAGATGCAGAATAATTCGGATAAATGTGAGGTTATTCACTTTGGAAGCAAAAACAAGATGGCAGACTACCACCTGAATGGCTGTAAACTGGGAGAGGGGAGTGTGCAGGGGGACCTGGGTATCCTTGTGCATCAGTCGCTGAAAGTAGGCATGCAGGTGCAGCAGGCATTAAAGAAGGCAAATGGTTTGTTGGCCTTCATTGCGAGGGGTTTTGAGTACAGGCGCAGGGAAATGCTGTTGCAGTTGTATAGGGCCTTGGTGAGAGCACACCTAGAATATTGTGTGCAGTTTTGGTCTCCTTTTCTGAGGAAGGGTGCTCTTGCTCTTGGGGGAGTGCAACGAAAGTTTACCTCGCTGATTCTGGAAATGGCTGACATCTGAGGAGAGATTGACTAGGTTAGGATTGTTTTTGCTAACAGGAATTCAGACAAGTGAGGAGGGATTTCATAGAGACTTATGCAATTCTAACAGGACTAGACGGGGTAGATGCAGGGAGAATGTTCCCGATGGTGGATATATCCAGAACCAGGGGTCACAGTCTGAGGATTCGGGGTGAGCCATTTAAGACAGAGATGAGAAGACATTTCTTCACCCAAAGAGTGGGAGCCTGTGGAATTCATTACCACAGGAAGGAGTTAATGCCAAAACATTGAATGTGTTCAAGTGGCAGCTAGATATAGCATGTGGGGGGATGGGATCAAAGGGATATGGGGAGAAAGCAGGATTGGACTACTGAGTTGGACAGTCATGATCGTGATGACAGGCACAGCAGGCTCGAAGGGCCAAATGGCCTCCTCCTGCTCCTATCTTCAAAGTTCCTTAAAGGGAAAGTGCTCTTAAGGGAGGAGCAAGTGGAATGGATGGGGAAGGGGAGATTGTGATGAAGTGGTATTGTCATACAATCTCTATCTACAGAGCGGGCACAGGCCATTTGGCCCATCACGTTCGCACTGTCCAAAGGGCACCTTACCCCATCCCTGTAATCCTGCATCTCCCATAGCCAATCCAGCTAACATGCTTATCTTTGGGACTGTGGGAGGAAACCCACGCAGACACAGGGAGAATGTGCAAACTGCACGCAGACAGTCACCTGAGGCTGGGATCAAGTACGGGTCCTTGGCGCTGTGAGGCAGCAGTGCTAACCCACTGAGCCACCATACCATCTCACCAGCTGAGCAATCCAGACTCCCAGACTAATGTTCTGATTGGAATCCTACCAGGGTAGATAGAGAAATTTGAAATTGTTTCTAAAGGTCTGGAATTAAAACTCAATCTAATGACAATGCTGAGTTAATTGACAGTCAAATCCATCAGGTTTACTCATAGAATCCCTACAATGTGGAAACAGGCCCTTCGGCCCACAAGTCCACACCGACCCTCCAAAGAGCAACCCACCCAGACCCATTCCTGTACTGTTCTGCATTTACCCCTGACTAATGCACCCTACACAACATTGAACACTTTGGGCAAGTTAGCGTGGCCAATTCACCCTAACCTGCACAGTTTTGGAGTGTGGGAGGAAACCGGAGCACCCGGAGGAAACCCACACAGACATGGAGAGAATGTGGAAATTCCACACAGACAGTTGCCTGAGGGGGGAGGTTAGTGCACACTGTGATTGTACAGATGCCTATGAGGTCCATGACCAGATCCTCTCGGTTGCTGATGCTGTGTTTGCTCCTGAGATGGGTTTCTGAGCCCAAATTTATGTCCTTAAGCAGACCACCGCCTCTGTAAAATCATCCAATGGCACAGCCCCCATCCCTTTAACCCCTCCCAACCCCCTCCCCAGGCCTCAGTTTGTCAACTGCAGAAACCGTCACACATGTCTTTGCTGCCTCCAAACCTGACTATTCCTGCTCCTGGTCTTACATGTTGAAGTCTTCATCAATCCTGCGATGGTTCTGCTGTCCGTGTCCTAATGTTCCCTGAGGTCCCTTCCGCTATAGGAACGTCGCAGCAAGAGTAGGCCTTTCAGTTCGTTGAGTCTGGTCCGCCCCATGATCCTGGCTGATTGACCATTTTCAATGTCTATTACCCACTCCTATCCCTATCCCCTGATAATTGGAGATCCATCAGTGTCTCCAAGAAACAGGCTGAAAGACTCAGCCTCCCCAACCCTCTGTGGAAGAGAATTCCAATGGATCATCAACCCATTGAGTTAAAAAAAAGTTCCTCTTGGCTCAGGTAACATGGCCCTTATTTTTAAATGCTGAAAATGTGTTGCTGGTTAAAGCACAGCAGGTCAGGCAGCATCCAAGGAACAGGAAATTCGACGTTTCGGGCCAGAGCCCTTCATCAGGCTCTGTCCCAAAACGTCGATTCTCCTGCTCTTTGGATGCTACCTAACCTGCTGTGCTTTAATCGGCAACACATTTTCAGCTCTGATCTCCAGCATCTGCAGACCTCACTTTTTACCCTTATTTTTAAATTCCAGTTCTAGACTCCCCCATTAGGGGACACATCTTTGACTCTGTCTACCCTGTCTATCCCTTTAATTAGTTTTTGTAAGTTTTAATAAGATTGTGTCTCATTCTTTGAAACACTGTCGTTTACAGGCCCCAGTTTGTCCAGACTCTCTTTATCAGCCAGTCCTACATCTACTATCAGTCCGAGATCGGTTCCCAGACAATTAGAATTTCTGAACTGTTGGCTTGTGCCATGAGCTCTGGAAATTCCTTCCCTACCCCTTCCTCTCCACAGCACTGTTTAAAAACCTACATCTTTCACCAACTATCATCCCATCTCCTTCTATCAATACCCCCCTCTGGTTATAGTGCTGTCCAGTGAAACCTCATCCTGTCAAGGCACATGCTATCATAGAATCCCTACTGTGTGGAAACAGGCCATTCAGCCCATCAAGTCTACACTAACCTTCTGAAGAGCATTGCATCCACCCCCATAATCCTGCATCCCACCCAAACCTACCACCCTAACCTATCCCTGCATTTCCCATGGCCAATCCACCCTAACCTACACATCCCTGGACACTATGAGCAGTTCCACATGGCCAATCAATTCTAGCCTGCACCTTATGGCCAATCCACCTAACCTGCACATCTTTGGGCTTTGGGAGGAAACTGGAGAACCCAGAGGAAATCCACGCACACACAGAGAGAAAGTGCAAACTCCACACAGACTGAGGCTGACTCGAACCTGGGTCCCTGGTGCTGTGAGGCAGCAGTGCTAACCACTGAGCCACTGTGCCGCCCCAGTATTGTCGTGTTTGTTCCTTAGCTGAGGTGTAGTTACTGGCCTGGATCATGAGGGGCTGCTCCTGTGATCCTTGTTGAACAGTGTAATGGAATCATTTAAATTCACGTGAAAACTGAAACTGGAACTTGGTCAGTACTGCAGCCTCCCACTCCCATTAACCTGGGTTCATGTGGTTCAGTCCCTGGGTTCACGTGGTTTGGTTCCTGGGTTCACGTGGTTTGGTTCCTGGGTTCACATGGTTTGGGCCCTGGATTCACGTGGTTTGGTTCCTGGATTCACGTGGTTTGTTTCCTGGGTTCACATGGTTTGGGCCCAGGATTCACGTGGTTTGGGCCCTGGATTCACGTGGTTTGGGCCCTGGATTCACGTGGTTTGGGCCCAGGATTCACGTGGTTTGGTTCCTGGATTCACGTGGTCTGGTTCCTGGGTTCACGTGGTTTGGGCCCTGGATTCACGTGGTTTGGTTCCTGGGTTCACGTGGTTTGGGCCCTGGATTCATGTGGTTTGGGCCCTGGATTCACGTGGTTTGGGCCCTGGATTCACGTGGTTTGGTTCCTGAGTTCACGTGGTTTGGTCCCGGATTCACGTGGTTTGGTTCCTGGGTTCACGTGGTTTGGTTCCTGGATTCACGTGGTTTGGTCCCGGATTCATGTGGTTTGGTTCCTGGATTCACGTGGTTTGGTTCCTAGGTTCACGTGGTTTGGTCTCGGATTCGCGTGGTTTGGTTCCTGGGTTCACGTGGTTTGGTTCCTGGGTTCACGTGGTTTGGTTCCCGGATTCACGTGGTTTGGTTCCTGGGTTCACGTGGTTTGGTTCCTGGGTTCACGTGGTTTGGTTCTGGATTCACGTGGTTTGGTTCCTGGGTTCACGTGGTTTGGGCCCTGGATTCACGTGGTTTGGTTCCTGGGTTCACGTGGTTTGGTTCCTGGATTCACGTGGTTTGGTTCCTGGGTTCACGTGGTTTGGTTCCTGGGTTCACGTGGTTTGGGCCCTGGATTCACGTGGTTTGGTTCCTGGGTTCACGTGGTTTGGTCCCTGGGTTCACATGATTTGGTTCCTGGGTTCACGTGGTTTGGTTCCTGGATTCACGTGGTTTGGTTCCTGGGTTCACGTGGTTTGGTTCCTGGGTTCACGTGGTTTGGGCCCTGGATTCACGTGGTTTGGTTCCTGGGTTCACGTGGTTTGGTCCCTGGGTTCACATGATTTGGTTCCTGGGTTCACGTGGTTTGGTCCCTGGGTTCACGTGGTTTGGGCCCTGGATTCACGTGGTTTGGTTCCTGGGTTCACGTGGTTTGGGCCCTGGATTCACGTGGTTTGGTTCCTGGGTTCACGTGGTTTGGGCCCTGGATTCACGTGGTTTGGTCCCTGGGTTCACGTGGTTTGGTCCCTGGGTTCACGTGGTCTGGGCCCTGGATTCACGTGGTTTGGTTCCTGGATTCACGTGGTTTGGTCTCTGGAGTAGGTTAAGAAATGGCAGCTTTCTGACGCTGACTAGCGATACTGAGCCAAGGGATGCCATCTGTTGAACTAAAGGGCAGTGGAATGGTCATAAATCCAATGGGTGATGACTGAACCAGGCTGCAGCTGGTACAGAGATGGTAAGCATCATCACTAGCTCTCTCTTGTGAGACTGTAACTCTAACCATAGCTGACTTTCAGGGGGATTTATCAAACCAGAACTTCATCGAAAAGCACACGATATTGCTCATGGTGAACAATTGGATGGCCAAAGGATATTGTTGTCATGGCGAGAGTTGGCAGAGGATCAGGAACAGCCCAGGTGGGGCCTCAATCTCTCTTGTCCCTTTCATTCCAGTCTGCCTCGATCTCTGATTTACAAAAGATGATCGTGGTCTTGCGCAGCTCTGGCCTGTTTATTGTTTTAATTTCCTCACATTGCTCTTCTGCAGCTGTCCTGCACCTTCGGAATGAGATGGTGACAGCGCGTTGTCAGAAGCTGTGCAATTACTTTATTGTTTGTGGTTGATGGACAGGGTGGTAATCATCAAAGCCTCGGACCTGGCTGACCCATGTGATTGACAGGCAAATGTAAAGATTAAGGAGCACAAAAAGGCATTATGTCACGAATTACTTCGAAAACGTACCACACAATGACTCAAATGGCGTTGCATCCTGTAATTGCAGTCTTGTGCCTGGTGACACAGTGAAAACATGGCAGCAAACATTCCCTCACAGCCTTCAGTCAAATCCAGCAATTTGCTTGTGAATTTGCTGCTTCAGATCCATTGCCGCGTGTGACTATGGGGAACCTTTCTCACCTGCTTGAAATCGGGCCTGCACAGAGTTTGCGAGGAACCTAATATTGATTCTGGGTTATGATGGAATCTTTTTCCTGCCCTACCTGTTTATCCAGTGTGTCAGCCATCAACATTCAGGGAGCTCCGTGCTCCACTGGAGATTCCCTGAGAACAGGGTCTCATTGCCAGGTCGACAATAGCTCACTCGAAACGCTTCAAGAGCCGTTGAAGAGCAGTTCAAAGGTTAATGTCAGTTGTATTTAATGAGACAGAGAGAAAGGGAGAGAGAGAGAGAGAGTGAGGAACACAAGGACTAAACTCCAAGCTACAAGGTGCTGCTGTTGAGAAAGGTTCTTCTGTTCAGTGACCCAAAGGAGACTGTCAAATGTAGGTTACAGTCTGGATGGGAGACCATAGCTTTTCTTAAAAATAGTCAGACTTTGAGGTCCCAAGCACTTATTCAGAAAATAAAGACCCAGCATTCCACGGTTCTGATCAAATGAAAATAAGCTTTCCTACACAAAGTTAGAACACTAACACAATCTGCTCCATATAAGTTATATTCTAACATCCAGAATTAAGAAGAGGTAAATAGAGCTAGCAGTCAAGAGTGTGTTGCTGGAAAAGCACAGCAGGTCAGGCAGCATCAGAGGAGCAGGAGAATCGACGTTTCAGGCATAAACCCTTCATCAGGAATCCTCTGATACTGCCTGACCTGCTGTGCTTTTCCAGCACCACACTGTCTGCCCCTGGGTTTCTCTAATCTTGCTCAGCTGCACCCCATCCTCTGCTGCACTGAACTCCCAATGACTCACAGGCCTTTTCTGACACACCACATCCTGTTCGGTATATAGAATCCTGACAGCGTGGAAACAGGCTTTTTGACCCTGCTAGCCCACACTGACCCTCTGAAGAGAATCCCACCCAGACCCATTCCTCTATTACTACATTTACCCCTCACTAATACACCTAACCTACATATCCCTGTACACTATGGGCACTTTAGCATGGCCAATCCACCTAACCTGCACATCTTTGGATTGTGCGAGGAAACCAGAGCACCCAGCAGAGACCCATGTATAGTTGGGGCTCAGGAAAAAGTCCCAACACTTTTCGGAAAACTCCTTACATTGAGGATTCAGAAGAAGTCCTGGGAGCCGGTTGGAGCTGCTAAGCGTTGAGATTGGGTGTAGGAAAATCCTTGGGAACCATGGCAGGGTGTGGTGTGTCAGAAAAGGCCTGTGAGTCATTGGGAGTTCAGTGCAGCAGAGGATGGGGTGCAGCTGAGCAAGATTAGAGAAACCCAGGGGCAGACAGTGTGGTGCTGGAAAAGCACAGCAGGTCAGGCAGTATCAGAGGATTCCTGATGAAGGGCTTATGCCTGAAACGTCGATTCTCCTGCTCCTCTGATGCTGCCTGACCTGCTGTGCTTTTCCAGCACCGCACTCTTGACTGCTAGCCTCTATTTACCTCTTCTTAATTCTGGATGTTAGAATATAACTTATATGGAGCAGATTGTGTTAGTGTTCTAACTTTGTGTAGGAAAGCTTATTTTTTGTTTGATCAGAACCGTGGAATGCTGGGTCTTTATTTTCTGAATAAGTGCTTGGGACCTCAAAGTCTGACTATTTTTAAGAAAAGCCATGGTCTCCCATCCAGACTGTAACCTACATTTGACAGTCTCCTTTGGGATGACAGTGGAGTATCAGTGGAGACTAACACTAACCTCAATTAACCTTGTTTAAACAGACAAACTTTAAAGGAATACGATAGATTCCAGAGATTTGGAATAAAACAGAAGGTGCTGGGGAAACTCGGTGGGTCCTGGAAGCATCAGGGAGCGTTTCAGGGAACATCTTCGGGACACACACACCCAACAACCCCACTGCCCTGTGGTTGACAACTTCAACTCCCCCCTCCCACCCCCCCCAAGGACATGTAAGTCCTGGGCCTCCTCCACCGCCAAATCCAAGCCACCTGCCAACTGGAGGAAGAACGCTCATCTTCAACCACACAGCATTAACATTGATTTCACTAGTTTCCAAATCTCCCCTCTCCCCAACTCATCCCAGATCCAGCCCTCCAACTCAGCACTGCCCTCATGACCCATCCCATCTGTCCATCTTCCTTCCCATCTATCTGCTCCACCCTCCGCTCTGACCATCACCCCCCACCTGTATTTACCTATCACTTTCCCAGCTACCTTCCCCCCAGTCCCAACCCCACCCTCCTCTCATTTACCTCTCATCCCCCTTCCCCCCTCTTATGCTCAAAACGTTGACTCCCCTGCTCCTCGGATGCTGCCTGACCTGCTGTGCTTTTCCAGCCCCACACTCTCGACTCTGACCCACCAGCATCCTCACTTTCTCAAAGGCGAGAGGTACCAGACTTGAAGCATTAACTGTGTTTTTTTCTCTATCTCTCTCTCTCCGCGCAGATGCTGCCAGACCTGCTGAGTTTCTCCAGCGCTCTCTGTGGGTTTGTTTGCAACAGCTGTTTTCTCAGGCAATGACAGCCCTCCAAGCAGCAAGTGGCAAACTAGAGACAGAGAATCAGTGAGAAATATCAAACCCAACAATGGCGGCACGCTCACCTTGATCAGTCATGGCCCAGATGGTAAGAGAGGGAGCATTGGAGCCTGGATGCAACATTGGGGGGGTCACAGCTGAGGCACTGGGTGCAGTTCTGGTCCCCACACTGTAGGAAGGATGGGATTGCCCTGGAGGGGGTGCAGGGGGAGATTCCCCAGGATGGTGCCTGGGATGGAGCGCTTCAGCGATGGAGAGAGGCTGGATACACTCGGGCTGTTTCCATTGGAGCAGAGAAGGCTGAGGGGGGAACCTGATAGAGGAGTATAAGATTATGAGGGGCATGGACAGGGTGGATGGGAAGCAGCTTGATAAAAGTTCAGTAATAAGGAGGCATCATTTTAAGGTGAAAACCAAGAGGTTTGGAGGAAATTTGAGGAAAATATGTTTCACCTAGAGGATGGTGGTTTGGAATACACTGTCTGGGAGGGGATTTGAGGCAGGACACCTCACACCCTTTAAAAACTACCTGGATGAGCACGTGAGGTCTCATCGCATTTAAGGCCCCGGGCCTAGTACAGGAAAATGAGACAGTGTAGGGTGTGGTCCATTTTTGGCAGCACAGAGTTGATTGGCCGAAAGGCCTCTTGTGTACTGTGTGATTCCACTGCTTTATATTTCAAAATGGCATCAGAGTTGAGCATTCAGCCAATCCCCCAGCCGGACCCTATTTACTAATGTCTTTGCCATAAACGACACTGCAAATGTAAAAGCTCATTACACAAAATATTTGGAAGCACCAAACAGCACCTTAGAAGCGAGGTTTGTCTTTTTGACTAAGTTCCAGAAGGTTTCTCGCTGTAAGAGCTGTCAGGTTTTGTGGCTCTATCTGACTGACCTCACCATGTTAACTCTGTTCCCCTGCTCCACCCACCCACCCCCGACCTCCCTCTCCTCCGATCCACCCCCGACCTCCCTCTCCTCCAATCCACCCCCGACCTCCCTCTCCTCCGACCCTAACTCTTTCTTATTGAATACTGTGTCCCCCCACCCTTCCCAACAACTCGACGCTGCTGAGATATCCCAGAAGTGATGGGCATCCCTGGCGCCACCTCATTGTGTACTGGACAATCTTTGTCAGTGCGAAGTTACCCAAGCACGGTCCCTGATAATTGCCCTCAGTCATGGCAGACAGTGGGGAGGGGGTGTATCGGTGCCCCAGCGTTGTGGGCAGGGACCTAGGGCTCCTGGCAGGCAAGGTGGGGCACAGAGGGACTTCCTCTCCTCCCAAGACCAGCAGAGGAGACTCCCACAGGTCCCCCCCACCCTGGGTCACTGCTACCTGGGTGTCTGGGGGATTAGGAGATAGTGAGGGCTGCAGACGCTGGAGAGTCAGAGTTGAGAGTGTGGGGCTGGAAAAGCACAGCAGGTCAGGCAGCACCCGAGGAGCAGGAGAGTCGACATTTCGGGCATAAGCCCTTCATCAGGAATCTACCTGTCATGGAGGAATGCCCAGCGGTGTAGGTCAGTGACTTCCTCCACTCTGCCCGGGGTCAGTGTCACCATCCTCTCTCTCTCCGGTACCTCACCTTCAATCTGTCTCTGTGACTGTACCCACCTCCCAGCAAGGCTCATGGCCTACCCCCCTCTCACTATCGCCCCCACCCCGCAAAAGGATCTTTAGCAAAGCAAAGATTCCACATGAGTTTTGAGCTGAGATGGAGAGGACGTGGCAGAGGAGTCCTGCCTTTAACTAGCCAACCATTGTTGTTTGTTGGAATATATTGTGTAGTTGCTGGGAAAGGGGAGTGAAAGCACCATTGTGCTGTCTTTCATGTGATAATTTGTTAATAGTCACTGCTGCAATAGATTAGTGCACCATGTTATATCTCAAGTCAGTACACCTTTAAGAGACATCCAAGGAACAGGAAATTCGACGTTTCGGGCATAAGCCCTTCATCAGGAAATTTTTCTGATGAAGGGCTTATGCCCGAAACGTCAAATTTCCTCTTCCTTGGATGCTGCCTGACCTGCTGTGCTTTAACCAGCAACACATGTTCAACTGTGATCTCCAGCATCTGCAGACCTCACTTTTTACACCTTTAAGAGACACAGCATATTCATGGTGTCATCACTGTCTCACAGAATGTGAGCTCAGGGTATGGACATCACAGGCTCCATCTTAACTCAGATCACTTGAAGCATGACGTGCTCAAGGGGGTGTGTTGCACTGTGTGATTTAAGGACTTAATGTTAGCCATGACACTGATGTGCCTGTGAATGTAATGTTTGCAATCTGTTGAATTCTTCAATACCCAGGCCTGGGTTCTGATGTCAGGAGGGTTCAGATAAAATACCGTGTGGGAGACAAAACCCGCAGCCCTCCCCAGCCTTGGTTTTCAGCAATGGTCGTGCGTAGTGTCTGACTGCAGTGAGGGCCTGGCACTGGGAGGGTGGGGATGGAGTGTTGTGTGTCGGTACATTGGCAGGGTGTTGGAGTGTGTGTGTAAACATTCACCGCAGTCTTTGTACTTATTGCCACATGGCTCTTCGATTAACACCACGCTAATTCCCTTTGTATCAAACTGAAGATTCCCCAAAATATCCATCCTCCCTGTCTTGCTGATCTCTGAACTCAAGTGGGAGACGAGACTGGTGTTTGTTTGCCGCAAATGTTTCTCTTCAATCCAACGCAAACGGCAAGTCAGAATGTAGGATACAGGAGCAGGAGTCGGCTATTCAGCCCTTCGAATCTGTTCCACCATTCAGTACCATCATGACCTGAGCTTCACTCCATTTTCTCGCCCACGCTGCCTAAGGGATTGGGAATTTAGAGGCATAGAGTCATACAGCACAGAAACAGACCCTTCAGTCCAACTCGTCCATGCCAATCAGATATCCTAAGTTAATCACGTACCTTCTGGCCCATATCCCTCCAAACCCTTCCTGTTCATATACCCATCCAGATGCCTTTTAAATGCTGTACTTGTACCAGCTTCCACCACTTCCTCTGGCAGCTCATTCCATACACGTACCACCCTCTGTGTGAAAAAGTTGCCCCTTAGGGCTCTTTTATATCTTTCCCCTCTCACCCTAAACCTATGCCCTCTAGTTCTGGACTCCCCGACACCAGGGAAAGGAACTTTTCTATTTATCCTATCCATGCCCCTCATGACTTTATAAACCTCTATAAGGTCACCCCTCAGCCTCCAACGCTCCAGGGAAAACAGACCCAGCCTGTTCAGCCTCTCCCTGTAGCTCAAATCCTCCAACCCTGGCAACATCCTTGTAAATCTTTTCTGAACACTTTCAAGTTTCACAATATTGTGCTGACAGGAAAGAGACCAGAATTGAATGTAGTATTCAAAAAGCGGCCTAACCCAATGTCTTTACATTATATTCCCTACAGTGTAGAAACAGGCCATTTGGCCCAACATTTTCACACGGACCCTCCGAAGAGTAACCCACCCAGACCCATTTCCCTCTGACTAATTCATCTAACACTATGGGCAATTTAGCATGACCAATTCACCCTAATCTGCACATCTTTGGATTGTGGGAGGAAGCCGGAGCACCCAGAGGAAACCCACGCAGACACGGAGAGAATGTGCAAACTCCACACAGAGAGTCGCCTGGCTGAAAATCTTAAATGTAGACAATGCCAGGGCGTATACAATGCTGTAAGGTCCACTGTAGATCACTGTGAGGAATGTGGTAACGATGAGGAAGGGGGTAGTGACCCATTCAGAAGGTTATAACATCTGTACACCAAGGGTAGCCGAGTCTGCCACCATTCCCTGGAGTGTTCTCGAATTACACATTGATCCTGAACCATGAGTGGGGGATAGGGTGGAGGGTGTGGGGCAGTGGGGTGAAATCATAGAGAAACAGCTTCCCAAACCTTTTCCCCACCCTAACCCCCATTCCCAGGCTTGGAAATTGTCCCCCTCCCTCACTGACAGAGTTGTGGGTGGGGGGGAAGGGGTAGGCAGACAGTGGTCCAGGGTCGCCATTTCTCCCTTGGAGTTTGTGGCCCCACTCAGGGAATCGGGACTCCCCTCCTCTAACCCTCCCCCTCCGTCCACTTTGAGACGGCCAGTCATCAAGATTTTTAAAACTACCCCTTTCCTTTGGCCACACTCACTCATTATTTGTAGAAATGTTGAGACCTATTGGGGTGAGGGCTGGGTTTGGTGGCAGTGGACAGTCACATGACAGAACCTCCAGGTGTGAATGTGACCATAGTTAGCCACCCTATTATCCTGACTCCATTTTGTTTTGGCAGGTAACTATCCATCATCCCCGGTGGAAGATTGGCAACAGTTCGATTAATTTAGGGACAAATACATTAACGCAAGATCCAGACCAATTGCTATTGAATGGGAGAGTTAAGGTGGTGTCATTCTTAAAATATTGTGACTGAATCTCTTAGAAATTTTAAAAAATCTGCATAGATCCTTTCTCAGATAATTCAAATGCTGAGTGACCTGTCTAAGATTATGTTAAGATTCATTGAAAATTACTCAACATGTGCTTGTTGAAAAGGCTGATTTGATTTTAATAATTCATTGCATCTCATTTATTGCATTTTAACAGTCACACTTGGGAAAGGATACTTTTGTCAGTCACGTGGAATACAAACTATTGGGAAGCAGTCTACTCAAAGTTTCACTGACATTAGAAATGTCTCACAAATGGCCATTACTTCAGAGCCTTTTTGGCAGACTTTCAACGCTGATTAAATTCTCAGAGTACTCCTTGATGTGGTTTATAGAAAGGCGCTATTTTTAAAATTAAAGCATGACGTTTGGATAAAATTTCAACAATGGGTCTTATCAGGTAGTTGTGCCAGGGGAAAAATAAGGTATCTCTAGTTTCCAGAAGGAGGGAAGTGCTTCAGAAATGCTTTCAACAACAGCTGCCTTCATTGTGATACTCCCAGAGGCCAAAGGTTTAGAATGTGATCATTCTTTGCCGAGTCTCCAGGAGCTATTTCCATCCAGATTGCCTCAGTGGTGATGGAATTTAACCCCGATAAAGGAAAAAGACGAGCGAGTACTTAACCAACTGGGAAGAAAGGTATCTTGGGGTGTTTGCTCACAGATCCCTGATGGCGGCAGACTAGTAATAGGGTGGTTAAGAAAACAAACATCAAACATTACAGACCCTTCGGCCCACCATGTCTGTACTGACCATGATGCCACTCTGACCCAATCCCAGCTGCTTGCCCGTGGTCCATATCTCTCTACTCCCTGCCTGTTCATGTGTCGATCTAAATGCATCTTAAACATTGCTACTGTATCTGCTTTTTCTATCTCCCCAGGCAGCCCGTTCCAGGCACCTTTTACCCTCTGTGTTAAAAACCTGCCTTGCACATCTCCTTTCAAACATTCCCCCTCTCACCTTTAACCTGTGTCCCCAGGATTTCACATTTCCCACCCTGAGAACGAGACTCTGACCCTCCACTCTATTCAAACCTCCCTCTATCAGGTCACCCTTTAACTCCTAGACTCTTTGCGGAAACAATCCACGTTTGTCCAAACTCTCCTCATAGCTACTACATCCAGGACCCACCTTTACCTGCCAAAGCGTGGATGGTCATGGATGATCAGAGTTTGGAGGTAAGGTTGGAGCTGGACTGGACTTTGGTTAGACTCAGCGGCAAAAGGTGGGCCCTGAGGATGGGCATGGTGGTTGGGTCCGGTGTAGACGGTGGTGTGGTGATGGAAGAGGTATGGCAGCACAGGTGTCATTGCTGGTGATCTGGATCAGGGACTGACGGACTCACTTTCAGCTAGATCTTGCTATTTTTGTTTTTATCATCAGCATTCAGAATGGCGTCGGACTGTGGAAAGGTTTTTCTCCCTGTTAGATACACGTGACAATAAAATCATTCGTCATCCATCAGTCTTGCATAAGCATTTGACATAACATTCAAGGTAATGGGCTGTGTGCTGGGTGGTAGGACTAGGTTAGACTGAGTGTAGTTTTTGACAGTGCAGTCCTCCTGAGGCTCTATAAGGCTCTGGTCAGACCACATTTCGAGAATTGTGTACAGTTTTGGGCCCCATATCTCAGGAAGGATGGACTGGCCCAGGAGCAGGTTCATGAGAATGATTCCAGGAATGAACAGCTTAACACATGAGCAACGTTTGAGGATTCTTGGTCTATACTCGATGTGGTTTAGAAGGATGAGGGGGGTGATCTAATTGAAACTTACAGAATACTGAATGGCCTGGACAGAGTGGATGATGGGAAGATGTTTCCATTGGTCAGAGAGACTAGGACCCAAGGGCACAGCCTTAGAGTAAAGGGATTACCTTTTAGAACAGAGATAAGGAGAAACTTCTTCAGCCAGAGAGTGGAGAAACAATGGAATTCATTGCCACGGAAGGCCGTGGAGGCCAGGTCATTGAGTATATTGAAAACGGAGATAGATAGATTCTTGTTTGCCAACGGGATCAAGGGTTACAGGGAGAAAGTGGGCAAATGGGAAACCTATCAGCCATGATTGAGTGGCGGAGCAGACTTGATGGGCCGAACGGCCTAATTTCTGATCCTACATCTTATGGTTATATCTTATGGTCCTACACATTTTTGATGGGTTGAGGGGCCTGTTCTGTACAGTGTGATTCTATGCCAATTGTGTGTGACCAAAGGATCTGTACATTGTGTATGAGCCTCACCTGCTATGAGCCAGTGTGAAGCTGATTAAATGGTGAAGGAGAGTGTTTGATGTCTATTCCCCTCACCCCGCTGGATGGCCATCTAGGAACCAACGACATTGCTGTGGGTCTGGAGTCACTGACTGGGCCGGGTGAGGACAGCAGATTCCCCTGCTGAAAGGCGATAGGTCTTTGAAGCAATGATTTAAAGTTACCGCCATGTGTCTGAGCTGGGTTGCTAGTTATAAAAGGGGAAAGTGAGGGCTGCAGATGCTGGAGATCAGAGTCGAGAGTGTGGGGCTGGAAAAGCGCAGCAGGTCAGGCAGCATCTGAGGAGCATTATTCATGATAAGACCATAAGACCATAAGACATAGGAGTGGAAGTAAGGCCATTCGGCTCATCGAGTCCACTCCGCCATTCAATCATGGCTGATGGGCATTTCAAGGTGAAAGTGAGGACTGCAGATGCTGGAGATCAGAGCTGAAAATGTGTTGCTGGAAAAGCGCAGCAGGTCAGGCAGCATCCAAGGAGCAGGAGATTTGACGTTTCGGGCATAAGCCCCATGATTCCTGATGAAGGGCTTATGCCTGAAATGTCGAATCTCCTGCTCCTTGGATGCTGCCTGACCTGCTGCGCTTTTCCAGCAACACATTTTCAGTTCTGATGGGCATTTCAACTCCACTTACCAGCGTTCTCCCCGTAGCCCTTAATTCCTCGAGACAACAAGAGTCTATCGATCTCTGTCTTGAAGACATTTAGTGTCCCGGCCTCCACTGAACTCTGTGGCAATGAATTCCACAGGCCCACCACTCTCTGGCTGAAGAAATGTCTCCGCATTTCTGTTCTGAATTGACCCCCTCTAATTTTAAGGCTGTGTCCACGGGTCCTAGTCTCCTCGCCTAACGGAAACAATTTCCTAGCGTCCACCCTTTCCAAGCCATGTATTATCTTGCACGTCTCTATTAAGTCTCCCCTTAAACTGACCAGTGTGTGGTAACGGTGAAACACTGTAGGTGGTCCCAGGAATAAAACACCAATTTTGCGATTCCTGCAGAACATGCAAACGGCAATGCAAGCAGTTTCCAGTCAGTAGGAAAAAATTCCAGTCCAGAGTTTTGTGATGACAAGTGAACTTTTGTAAATGGAGGGAACTGAGTAATGTTCAGAGTGCCTGTGATCTGTGGTAATGACACTGAGTAATTGAGCATTCTGGGTGGCAAAGTTCAACAAAATGGTGACTTGTTTCCCCACGTTTAAGAGCATTACAAAAGATTAGGACGGGGACAGCAGCCCACAGTGTGATGTCAGAAAAACAGGGACATTATCAGAAGGGATTCTTCATCCTGAGTGAGTGAGGAGATGTATTCCTGCTCGCCATATTCTCACAGATGGCAGTGAAGGGCGCTGAGTGCAACTGATTTCTTCATAGTCTTTATTTTTCCTCACCCCACCCAAACCTTACCCCCCCTCCGACTTTATCTGCAGCCCCCTCTACCCCCACCCACAGTCCTGAAGAAGGGCTACACCCGAAACCTCGATCTCTACACCTCCTGATGCTGCCTGCCTTACTGTGTTCTCCCAGTCTCCAGCCTGTCCCTCCTGATGCTGCCTGCCTTGCTGTGTTTCCCCAGCCTCCTGCCTGTCCCTCCTGATGCTGCCTGCCTTGCTGTGTCCCTCCAGCCTCCTGCCTGTCCCTCCTGATGCTGCCTGGCTTGCTGTGTTCCCACAGCCTCCTGCCTGTCCCTCCTGATGCTGCCTGCATTGCTGTGTCCCTCCAGCCTCCTGCCTGTCCCTACTGATGCTGCCTGCCTTGCTGTGTTCCCCCAGCCTCCTGCCTGTCCCCCCTGATGCTGCCTGCCTTGCTGTGTCCCTCCAGCCTCCTGCCTGTCCCTCCTGATGCTGCCTGCCTTGCTGTGTTTCTCCAGCCTCCTGCCTGTCCCCCCTGATGCTGCCTGCCTTGCTGTGTCCCTCCAGCCTCCTGCCTGTCCCTCCTGATGCTGCCTGCCTTGCTGTGTTTCTCCAGCCTCCTGCCTGTCCCTCCTGATGCTGCCTGCCTTGCTGTGTCCCTCCAGCCTCCTGCCTGTCCCTCCTGATGCTGCCTGCCTTGCTGTGTTTCTCCAGCCTCCTGCCTGTCCCTCCTGATGCTGCCTGCCTTGCTGTGTCCCTCCAGACTCCTGCCTGTCCCTCCTGGTGCTGCCTGCCTTGCTGTGTTCTCCCAGACTCCTGCCTGTCTATCCTGGAATCCAGCATCTGCAGACGTTTTTGCCGAAGCCCTCGGGAAATCACAGAGTGTACCGGCATCAACAGCAGTGCGAACAAAAAGCGAAGTTGCTGGAAAAGCTCCGCAGTTTCTGGCAGCATCTGTGGAAGTTAACCTTTCGGGTCAAGTGTCCCTTCTTCAGAATCCAGATGCTGCCAGACCTGCTGAGCTTTTCCAGCAATCTCTGTTTTTTGTTCCTGATTTACAGCATCTGCGGTTCTTTCGGGTTTTTTAATGGCCTGGGCTTTTCACTTCCATCACTGACTCCAGAATCAAGAGCCCCTTAAACATTGGTTCCAGCGATTTGGGCAAACATTATTCAGAAATTCAATTGGTCAGAGGACAATTGAAATCAACTTTAAATACTCTCCAATATTCTGTTTGCTCTTTTTCCTTGGTTTAGCCTGGTTTTTACCCAGCTTAGATTTATTGCTAAAAGAAACCTGTTTCTGATGAACAATTGATTCTAAATGCATTTGACTTTCCTTAGCTTTAGTGGGACATATATCTCATTAGAATGCAAATATGCTTTGCACCAAATCTTCTTGTATCAAATATAATGTCATAAACATGATTCTATCTGCAGTGGGGATTTTTCTTTCCCCTTCACAGCTCAGACAAATGGCAACATGTTAAAATTAACAGCGGAGGTGATTTTAACATAACCTTCCCACCAGGAAATGGGTCCACCACCCTGCCAGTATTTTGTCATTCTCCAAGGAAGCTGATACAGAGTGAAATTGGGCTGATGTGCAAAATTATTTCCAGCCAGCGCTGTGGGTTTCCTGCCCCAGTGAATTGAATTAAGCTTGTCCCCAGTGTTCCAAAGAGAAATCTATAAAGATTGTTTCTGTTCAGGGTGCATGCTGTGAATGTGAGCAGGATGTGCAGCTCTTCTGCTGCGCCCCACGCCCTGCACAGAGACAGTGTGTTCAAACACTGCTCTTACCATCCCCTGCCTTTGATATTTGGCTACCCAGGATCTACCTCTTAAAGGTACACTCGCACATCTACAGTCTGAGGAAGGGAGCCAACTACCCTCCTAATTCACACCGACTGCTGTGCACAATTCCTAATTGTCTTCCTCCACTTGGCTCCCTTATCTCTCGCTGAAAATGTGTTGCTGGTTAAAGCACAACAGGTCAGGCAGCATCCAAGGAACAGGAAATTCGACGTTTCGGGCATAAGCCCTTCATCAGGAATGAGGAGAGGGTGCCAGGCAGGCTCAGATAAAAGGTAGGGACGAGGGACTTGGGGGAGGGGCGATGGAGATGTGATAGGTGGAAGGAGGTCAAGGTGAGGGTGATAGGCCGGAGTGGGGTGGGGGCGGAGAGGTCAGGAAGAGGATTGCAGGTTAGGAGGGCGGTGCTGAGTTGAGGGAACCGACTGAAACAAGGTGGGGGGAGGGGAAATGAGGAAACTGGAGAAATCTGAGTTCATTCCTTATCTCTTGCTCCAACTCTCCCCACGGTTCCTTAACCGAGCTGCCCTACCCTCGCGGAGCTCCCTACGCCCCGAGCTGCTGCGTTGTAGCTCCTCCTGCCAGGCGAGCTGGGCTCACATTTGGCTTTGGACCTCCATCTGGTGCCATCCTCACCCTGTGGCCCGACTGTAACCTCCATCACCCACCTACGATTAGGACCATCTGTCTTTCTGCTCCCCTGGACTTTACCCCCTCCAAGAGATCTCTGTGGCTCTGCTCAAATCACCAAAATGCTGGCATTTATTGGGGGGGGGGGGGGGGGGGGGAGAGACGATGGCCAAGTGCTATTATCACTGCACTATTAATCCAGAGATCCCGGGTAATGTTCTGGGCATCTGGCTTCAAATCCCATCGTGGCAGATGGTGGAATATGAATTTAATCAAACCTGAAGTTAAGAGTCTGGAAAAGATTGTCATCTGGTTCACTGATGTCGTTCAGGGAAAGGAATCTGCCAGCCTCGCTGGGTCTGGCCTACATGTGACTCCAGACCCACAGCAATGTCATTAACTCGTAACTGCCCTCTGGGTAATAAATGCTGACCTTGCCAGTGCTGCCCACAACCAGTGCATTTTAAAATAAAATAGTTTCTGGTTCTTTCTTCTTTTTCATTTTCACTGACCTTGCCACTTGTCTTAAATCTGTATATCTCTAAAAAACATCTTTTCACACCCAGAGTTCAAAGACTTCTTTTTTATCCCTTGGCTCTTCTTGTCCATCTTTCAAAGGTGTACAGCAAAAGGGAGAGAACATTGCATCTAATGAGTATTTTTCTTGTTACCAGCTTGAATTTTCTGATACTAACCTATCTATTTATCTTGTAATCAAAACGTCTTTGCTTTCAAATGCATTCAGCGATTTGGGTGACAATTTGTTTTTTTTCTTTATTCACTTTTGGAGTGTGGCTATCTCTCACTGGCCCCCAGTATTTATTGCCCCATCCCTAGTTGCCCCTTGAGAAGGTGGGGGTGAGCTGCCATCTTGAACCGCTGCAGTCTAATCTCTGCTGTTGGTTGACCCATAATGCCCTTGGGGAGGGAATTCTAGGTTTTTGACCCAGTGACACTGGCGAGGGGCTTGGAGGGGAGCTTGCAGGGGGTGGTGTTCCCGTGTATCTGCTGCCCTTGTCCTTCTAGATCGAAGTGGTCATGGGTTTGGAAGGTGCAGTGTGAGGATCTTTGGTGATTTGCTGCAGTGCATCTTGTACATAGTACACACTGCTGCTACTGAGTGTCGGTGGTGGAGGGAGTGGATGATTCTGGATCAAGTGGGGGCTGCTTTGTTCTGGATGGTGTCAAGCTTCTTGAGTGTTGTTGGGACTGTCCCCATCCAGGCAGGTGGGGAGTATTCCCTCACACCCCTGCCTTGTGCTGTGTAGATGGAGGGACAGGACTTGGGGAGTCAGGAGGTGAGTTAGCCTCTGACCTGTTCTTGTAGCCACTGTGTTTATGTGGTGAGTTCAGTTGAGTTTCTGGTCAATGGTAATCCAGGTGTGGTATTTATGAGTGAGTTCTGCATTGGTCACATGCATGTGACTTCTCACAACCTGAGCTGAAGGGATCAGATTTAATGTTCTCTCGTATAGGAGGGAGAATATAGAAGATGAGAGGATTGCTACACTGTCTTGGCGATGAGACCATGCCAAATAAATCCGCTGATGTCCCCTTGCAGCAATGAGGAAGGACCAACGCTGATCAACACACAGACAAGCAGCACCCTACAGGAAGAGAACTCGATCCAACTTGGTTGACACCTTCACAGGCACATTGGAATTAGGAGTGAGAGTAGGCAATTCAGCCCTTCAAGCCCACTCCACCATTTACCATGATCATGGCTGATCTTCTCCTGGTCTCAACTCCACTTTCCTGCCTGCTCCCCATAGCCTCTTATTCCACTTCTCATCAGAAACATATCTGTTTCTTTCTTGAATCTGTTGATTGATTCTACCTCCACTACACACTGGGGGAATGAGTTCCAGATACACAACCCTTTGAGAGAAGTAATTTCTCCTCATCTGAAACTGTTTTGAAACTACCTCCTGTCACTCAAAATGATGCGGGTGAGTTGCATTGGTGCAGCTCGATGTGTGATTGCATTGGGGCGCTGCATTGGTGCAGCTTAATTTGGGAGTGCATTGAGCTGCATTTGGTGCAGCTCACTGCAGGAGTGAATTGGGGAACTGCATTGGTGCAGCTTGATGCGGGAGTGCACTGGGGAACTGCATTGGTGCAGCTCACTGCAGGAGTGAATTGGGGAACTGCATTGGTGCAGCTTGATGCGGGAGTGCACTGGGGAACTGCATTGGTGCAGTTGATGTGGGAGTGCATTGGGGAGCTGCATTGGTGCAGCTTGATGCAGAGTGCATTAGGGAGCTGCATTGGTGCAGCTTGATGTGGGAGTGCACTGGGGAACTGCATTGGTGCAGTTGATGTGGGAGGGCATTGGAGAGCTGCATTGGTGCAGCTTGATGTGGGAGGGCACTGGGGAGCTGCATTGGTGCAGCCTGATGCGGGAGTGCACGGGACGACTGCATTGGTGCAGCTTGATGTGGGAGTGCACTGGGGAGCTGCATTGGTGCAGCTTGATGTGGGAGTGTACTGGGGAGCTGCATTGGTGCAGTTGATGTGGGAGTGCATTGGGGAGCTGCATTTGTGTAGCTCGATGCAGGAGTGCATTGAGGAGCTGCATTGGTGCAGCTTGATGTGGGAGGGTACTGGGGAGCTGCATTGGTGCAGCCTGATGTGGGGGTGCACGGGGAGACTGCATTGGTGCAGCTCGATGTGGGAGTGCACTGGGGAGCTGCATTGGAGCAGCTTGGTGCGGGAGTGCATTGGGGAACTGCATGTTTAGGGGCTATCGCTGTGGTCTGATATCACTGACCATGGCATTACCAACTTCATTATGCTGCCATGGGAAAAGCCTGTATTGTACCCAGAGTTGGTGTGAGTGTGACAGCAACGTGCAGAGATTTCAAAATGAATGTCTGGAACGAGAAGGAATTGAGATTCAAACCTCATAGTTTCAGAAGACGGAAGAAAGGTGTTGAAAACTCATTCCTCTGATTCCTTTAATCAGCTTGTATCCTTGTCACTTTGTAACTTCCTTATTCGACTCTTCTGAGGTGCAAAGGGGGAGCTGATAGACCTTTCCTCTGGAGGTATGAAGCCATACCAACTGTAGAACCAGCGTTAACTACTGTCAGCTATAGCAGTGCAGGTTTGATTTTCACTGTCTAGAGGGGAACCTCGCACTTAGCAAAGAAATAGCACCATGTATACTGCATAATATAAAGCATAAAATTCTTCTATTGTATCAACATAGTTAAGACTTAACAACAGCGTAAGTGAGGAAGGCAGTGAGGAGATTTGGAGTCAACTATTCCTTGAAATCTTTGAGACAAGCAGCAGCTCAGTGGTTAGCACAGCTGCCTCACAGCGCCAGACATCCGGGTTTGAGTCCTGTGCCTCAGGTGACTGTGTGGAGTTTGTACATTCTCTCTGTGTCTGGGTGGGTTCCCTCCCACAGTCCAAAGATGTGCAGGTTAGGTGGATTGGCCATTCTAAATTGTCCATAGTATCTAGGGATGTGCACGCCGGGGGGATCAGCCACAGGGAATGCAGGGTTATTGGGGTAGGGTTGGGAGCTGGGTCTGGCTAGGATGCTCACCAGAGGGTTAGTGCAGACTGGATGGGCCAAATGGCCTCTTATTGCACTGAAGGGATTCTAGGTGATGCAGTGTTCTAACAGTTCATGTCTGACCTGCCGTCTCCTCTTTTGAATGGATGGAAGGCTTTACAAGGAGTTGAAAGTGTGTTCAGGAATTCCTGAAGAAGGGCTCTGACCCGAAATGTTGATTCTCCTGCTCCTCGGATGCTGCCTAACCTGCTGTGCTTTTCCAGCAACACATTCTGGGCTCTGATCTCCAGCATCTGCAGACCTCACTGTCTCCCGGCTTTACAAGGATGCAGTCTCCCTCAGGGTCAGGTCCTACAGTTGGTGAATGTGGATGTGACCAAAGGTCATATTGCAAATTCACAAATTCAGGGGCATAGGGACATCATTCGATGCATCTGCCTGATCTTACTGCGTCATCCAGAAACCCAGAGGCTAATTGTCTGGGGACTGGAATCCGAAGCATGGTAGGCTGCTGGAAAAATCAAACAAATCTGGAATGGAAATCTAGCCTCAGTGATAGTGATGATGATATCATTATCGATTACTGGCTCAGTGATGACCTTTGGGGAAGGAAATCTGCCATCCCCATATCTAGCCTCTATGTGACTCCAGACTCACAGTGATGGGGTTGACTCTTAGCCGCCCCCCCCCCCACCCTGGAACCATTGAATCCCTACAGTTTGGAAACAGGTCCCTCAGCCCAATAAGTCCACACCGACGCACCGAAGAGTCACCCACCCAGACCCATTCCCCTCCCTTATCACTCTACATTTACCCCTGACGGATCCCTGACCACTACGGACAATTTAGCATGGCCAATTCACCTGACCTGCATATCTTTGGACTGTGGGAGGAAACCAGAGCACCCGGAGGAAACCCACACAGACACGGGGAGAACGTGCAAACTCCACACAGTCAGTCGCCTGAGGCAGGAATTGAACCTGGGTCCTTGGTGCTGTGAGGCAGCAGTGCTAACCACTGAGTCTGAGTAGGCTGCCTCAGTTCAAGGGATGGACGACAAATCAAAGTCTCGCTGGCAATTCTTGTATCCCACGGAGGGGAATATGATGCCCTGAATTGGAAACAAACACAGAGGGTGCTGGGAAAACTCCGCATCTGTGGAGAGAGAAAAACAGGTAACGTGCCGAGCCCTGTATAACTCTCGCTGAGAGCTGCAACATTTCTCCCTCTCTCCCCAGGGTTAGTGAATTCCCCCAGCACTTCCTTCACATTGTTTCACATTTCCAGGAGCTGTGATCTTTTGCTTTTACTTATACCTGTAAATTGGGAATGAGAAATACCACTGCAGTAATGGGACTGAGTTCTGTTCTGCCTCAAGCCCATGTTTATCCAGGAGTCTGTGATGCTGTCATGAGGTATAAGAGGTAAAATAAAGTTGCATTTGTGAGTATAGTCATCTGTCACCGAGACAAACAGAGTCAATCAATAAATGAAATGTCCCCAAGCCTGAAGTTGGTTTAAAAGTGCATGGTAATGTTTCCACTATATTACAGCTCCAGTTCTCTGATTACTGTCAGTGTATGTATTTTGAGCTCCGTGGATGGATCAAGAGGAATGGTTAAGTACACTCTCAATCTTCTTGGGAGCACATGCTCGTTTGAGAAGGAGCTGCAGTAATCCAAGGAACTTGCTTTTCTGAAGAAATAGGCACTGCGCAGTGTCTAAGGGGAGATGGAAAGCAGCTGCCTAGCAACACAATCTGCCAGATGCATCTCTGAAAACATTAACATGTTTAAGATCAAAAAATCCTTTATCAACAAAGGACTGTCAACACCATTATTTACGTTTTGAATAGTCTGTTCAAAGTGTTATTTAGATTTTTACCATCTGTCAGGTTCTCCTTGGCTTCCCTCATTGAGTTCCCGATTGTTGTAAACATAGAAAATAGGAGCTGGATTAGGCCATTCGGCCCTTTGGGTCTGTTCCACCATTCAGTAGGACCATGGCTGATTGTCCAACTCAGTTCCCTGTTCCTGCTTTCACCCTCAGCCCTTTGGTTCCGTTAGACCCTAAGAACCATATCCAACTCCTTCCTGAAGATGATCAGTGTTTTGGCCATAATCAGATTCTGTGGCAGAGATTTCCACAGGTTCCCCACTCCCTGGGTGAAGACATTTCCCCTCATCTCAGTCCCAGATGGCCCACCCTGTGTCCTTAGATACTGTCAGGGCCATATTCACTGGAGTTTAGAACAATGGGGAAGGGGGGCTAGGAATCTCTTTTTAAAAAAAAAACTATAAAATTCTAACAGGACTAGACAGGTGAAACACAGGCCGGATGTACCTGATAACCGGGGACTTGAGAATCAGGGAGATCTCAGTCTAAGGTTATGTTTAAGGATGAGGAGAAATGTTTTCACCCAGAGCCTGTGGAAATCTCTGCCACAGAGAGTACTCAAGGCCAAAACATCGAATATCTTTAAGAACGTTCTTAGGATTAAAGGGATCAAAGGATATCGGGGGAGAAGCAGTAGCAAGGTACTGAGATGGATGAGTGGCCATGATCATATTGAACGGTGCAGCCAGTTGGAAGGCTGAATGTTCTACCCCTCCTCCTATTTTCTATGTTTCTATCCTGTCAGAGAGAAGATCAGTTGATGATGAACATGAATAAGCTGTGGTCGACCTGCTGAATATTTCCAGCATTTTCAGGTTTTGTTTTAATTTCCCCACCTCTCTCCCCCCGTAAACAGCCTGAAGGCCATGACAACGGAGTTTACATTGGGTCTTTTCCTGCACAAAGGATCATGGAATTGCGAATGCTCATCACATCGAGCAGTATTATAGAATCATTACGATATGGGTGCAGGCCATTCAGCTCATCGAGTCCACCCTAACCCTCTGAAGGAGATCCCACCCCAGACCTACTCTACCCCTGCAGTGCCCATGGCCTATTCACCCTGACCTGCACATCCTTGGACTGCGGGAGGAGACCCACGCAGACATGGGGAGCATGTGCAAACACCACGCACACAGTCCACCGAGGCTGGAATCGAACCTGGGTCCCTAGCGCTGTGCGGCAGCAGTGCTGACCACTGGGCCACTGTGCCACCCTGTGGTATGAATCAGGTTTTGCAATCTGGTCCAAAGCCCATCATCCTGGAAGGCAGGATATTCATAGGTCTGCCAGCCCAGTGCCAGGATGTGTTGATTGAAGTCTTTGAGGCTCCTCATATTAAGCTGGTCCCTTTGGAACCAGAGGCACTAATCAACAGGCCTCAGGCCTGGGGTGATGGTGCGGTGGTGGCTGTGTCCCTGAGTTCACTAATCCAGAGGCCTAGGCTAATGTTTCGTGTTTGTATGTTCAAATTTCACCCACTACATCAATTTACTTAAAAATAAATTCTAGTTTGTAAGTTAAAGCAAAATGCTGTGGAAAACTGAAACTGCTGGAGAAACTCAACAGATGAACATGGTGGCTCTGTGGTTAGCACTGCTGCCTCATAGTGCCAGGGTCCTGGGTTCGATTCCACCCTCAGGCAACTGCTTGTGTGGAGTTTGTGCCTGTGTCTGTGTGGGTTTCCTCTCAGAGATGTACAGGTTAGGGTAGATTGGTCATGGGAAGTTGCCCATAGTATCCAGGGGTGTGTGAGTTCGGTGCATTAGCTAGGGGTAACTGTAAAGGAATAGGGTAGTGAATGAGACCAGGTGGGTTACTCTGCAGAGAGTCCACACTAACCTCTGAAGAGTATTCCATCCCCCTCCCCATTGTGCTATGTTAACCCCTAACCTACACATCCCTGAACACTGCGGACAATTTAGCATGGCCAATTCACCCTAACCAACACATCCCTGAACACTATGGGCAATTTAGCATGGCCAATCCACCCTAACCTACACATCCCTGAACACTATGGACAATTTAGCATGGCCAATCCACCCTAACCTACACATCCCTGAACACTATGGGCAATTTAGCATGGCCAATCCACCCTAACCAACACATCCCTGAACACTATGGGCAATTTAGCATGGCCAATTCATCCTAACCTACACATCCCTGAACACTATGGACAATTTAGCATGGCCAATTCACCCTAACCTACACATCCCTGAACACTGCGGACAATTTAGCATGGCCAATTCATCCTAACCTACACATCCCTGAACACTATGGACAATTTAGCATGGCCAATTCATCCTAACCAACACATCCCTGAACACTATGGGCAATTTAGCATGGCCAATTCATCCTAACCTACACATCCCTGAACACTGCGGACAATTTAGCATGGCCAATTCATCCTAACCTACACATCCCTGAACACTGCGGACAATTTAGCATGGCCAATTCATCCTAACCTACACATCCCTGAACACTATGGACAATTTAGCATGGCCAATTCACCCTAACCTACACATCCCTGAACACTATGGACAATTTAGCATGGCCAATTCACCCTAACCTACACATCCCTGAACACTATGGACAATTTAGCATGGCCAATTCATCCTAACCTACACATCCCTGAACACTGCGGACAATTTAGCATGGCCAATTCATCCTAACCTACACATCCCTGAACACTATGGACAATTTAGCATGGCCAATTCACCCTAACCTACACATCCCTGAACACTATGGACAATTTAGCATGGCCAATTCACCCTAACCTACACATCCCTGAACACTATGGACAATTTAGCATGGCCAATTCACCCTAACCTACACATCCCTGAACACTATGGACAATTTAGCATGGCCAATTCATCCTAACCTACACATCCCTGAACACTATGGACAATTTAGCATGGCCAATTCATCCTAACCTACACATCCCTGAACACTGCGGACAATTTAGCATGGCCAATTCACCCTAACCTTCACATCCCTGAACACTATGGACAATTTAGCATGGCCAATTCACCCTAACCTACACATCCCTGAACACTGCGGACAATTTAGCATGGCCAATTCACCCTAACCTTCACATCCCTGAACACTATGGACAATTTAGCATGGCCAATTCACCCTAACCTACACATCCCTGAACACTGCGGACAATTTAGCATGGCCAATTCACCCTAACCTACACATCCCTGAACACTGCGGACAATTTAGCATGGCCAATTCACCCTAACCTACACATCCCTGAACACTGCGGACAATTTAGCATGGCCAATTCACCCTAACCTACACATCCCTGAACACTGCGGACAATTTAGCATGGCCAATTCACCCTAACCCACATATCTTCGGACTGTGGAAGGAAACTGTCCTAAATGGCCTGTTTCTACACAGTAGGGATTCTGTGAATTTTAATGGTGTTGGCAGCATCTGTGGGGAGAGAAACAGAGTTATAATTTTGAGTCCAGTTCTGAACTATTTCTCTCCACGGATGCTGCCGGACCTGCTGAGTTTCTCCAGTAATTTCTGTTTTGGTTTTGAACTTCCTCACTCCCTGTTCCTGCTAGGATTCCACTCCATTCTCCCAGTCTCTCCATCTCGGTTACATCTGTTCGGATGATGATGGGGTGCCTGATCTCCTTGTCCCTCAACCAGGGATTGCCTCCACAATCACACACGTATAGCACAAGATTGCTGTTAAGTCTAGGTTTGTTCATTATATCATATCAGTTGCATGACACTGTGATCTTTTGCTATAAATTCTGTCTTATGAACCTGCTCCACAGCCCCCTGATGAAGGAGCAGTGCTCTGAAAGCTAGTGCTGGACTATAACCCGGTGTTGTATGATGTTAACTTCGAGGAGAAAGTGAGGTCTGCAGATGCTGGAGATCAGAGCTGAAAATGTGTTGCTGGAAAAGCGCAGCAGGTCAGGCAGCATCCAAGGAGCAGGAGAATCGATGTTTCGGGCATAAGCCCTTCTTCAGGAATGCTTGGATGCTGCCTGACCTGCTGCGCTTTTCCAGCAACACATTTTCAGCTCTGATGTTAACTTCCTCTAACAAGCAACAGACTGGGTGACTGTCTTGTGGGTGACCTACATTCTGACTATAGCAATGACCCTGACCTCCCATGTACCTGCTTCGATAAACCATCTTGCTCCAGTGTGACCATCTCTGTCCTGCTGCAGAGTTCCAATGGAGCTAAGAGAAAGCTTGAGGAACACCATCTCATTTCCCAAAACTTCAGAGGACGCCCTGTGTCCTCCTTATTTTCCTTATATTGCCCACCCTCTCCCGGCTTTGCTGTCAGCAGAGTGGACCCCCATTTTCTCCTTCTCACTGCTAACATTAACACTTATTTTACATCTCTACCACTCTTTTCCTATGGTTGTGAACAAACAAATGAAAGTAAAAGCTGTACTCTTTCAATCTGCACTTCTGTTTAGCTTGGAAAGATTCTTGTTTAGCTCTGTAACGTTATTGTTCATTAATTTAGAATTAGAATGGCTCACAGGTGAAGGTCTAATTATTTTGATTAAAATTGTTTATTTTTGGTTAAAAAATATTCTTAGTTATGGCAATAAAACTGCACTAAGATACCATCTTACAGAGATCAGCCATGATCTGACTGGGACAGGAGTGAGAGACTGGTCTATCTGTGCTCTGATTTCTTGCTTTCTCATGGAGGATTTCACATTCCATGACACTGCCTGGTGATCTCCTCAGGGATTTGCAAACACGTTGAACTGAGAACTTTAGCAGAAATGAACAATTTTGCAAAAGGAGCCGGGTTTCGGGTGTGGTGTGTGTTGACTGTGACCAAAGTGGAAGTACTGTCCCTGGGCAAGGTGTCAGTACAGCAGAAACAAAAGGGGCCTCACCATTGCAGGGTGTATAATGAAAGATTTCCCAGATTTCTACGTGTACAGGTTTCCCATTGGAAAGTGGGATAATACAATTCATTTGGGTATGAGAATGTCAAGACTCGAGAGGAGCTTTTTATTTGTATACAACTGATACAGTAAAAAATGAGGCACTGCTCCTCCAGGGCTGAGCTGCTACATGGACAGCACAAACAACATGATCATACCCAGGGCAGCATAAAGAGCAAAAGAACATGGAGCAGGAGTGGGCCGTCTGACCCATCGAGCCTGCTCTGCTGTTCAATAAGATCATGGCTGATCTTTTCATGGATTCAGCCCCACTTACCCATCCTCTCACTCTAACCCTTGATTCCTTTATTGTTCAAAATCTATCTGTCTTTCACCCCCTTTACCTCTTCACCCTTCACCCTCTTTTTTGTTCAACATCTATCTATCATTGTCCTAAACACATTCAATGAGGCAGCCTCAACTGCTTCACTGGGCAGGGAATTCCACAGATTCACATCCCTCTGGTTGAAGAAATTCCTTCCTATCTCAGTCTGAAACCTGCTCCCCCTCATTTTGAGGCTGGGCCCCTAGTTTCACTGCCAGTGGAAATGTCTACTCCTTTCAGAATTTTGTGTGTTTCTGTAAGATCACCCCCCTCATTCTTCTGAATTCTGTTGAATATAATCCCAGTCTCCTCAGTCTCTCCTCATAATCCAACCCCCTCAACTCCAGGATCAACCCCGTGACCCTCCTCTGCACCCCCTGCCGTGTCAGTACATCCTTTCTCAAGGAAGGGGACCAATCCTATACACAGTTGCAGTACACAGTAAAGGTGAATCATTCTGAAACTAGATCGGGCTGGTACAAAATGCCTTCGAGGGAAATGAACATGCAAACCCCTGGCCAATAGACATGACCCTGGAAAAGCACAGCAGCTCTGAGTTGCTGTGCGTTTCCAACTTCTCTTCTTGTTGACTCTGGGTTCCATGCAGCCCTCACTGTCACGTTGGCTTTCCTGATACTCTGACAGTGTTCCCTATTTGCATTGACTACTGTCAGGCACTCCTGACTGGTTTACAGCCCTCTGGAACCAAACCTCACCTTCCTGTGTTTGACCTGGCACCATCTCCCACTAACCCGTCACCTGGACTTGTTCCTCTGGTTATAAAATTCTTGTCCTTCTTTATCAAGTTCTCCAAGGCCTTGCCCCCACCCCCCGATCTCTGGGATCTCCTCTGAACCCCATAGCTCTCTGACACTCTGCACTCGCTCATTGCTGATGATAATTTCCGCTCCACTGGTGATCGTGTGTTCAGATGTTTAAACCCTGAACCCCGGGTATCCCTGGAGAAAGTGAGGACTGCAGATGCTGGGGATCAGAGGCGAGAGTATGGTGCTGAAAAAGCGCAGCAGGTCAGGCAGCACCCGGGGAGCAGGAGAATCGACGTTTTGGGCATTATCACTTCATCAGGAATGACTCATCACCTCCACCCCCTCCACCCCTTCACCCCCTTCACCCCTTTATCCCCTCCACCCCCTCCACCCCTTCACCCCCTTCACCCCCTTCACCCCTTTATCCCCTTCACTCCCTCCACCCCCTTCACCCCCTCCACCCCCTTCATCACCTCGACCCCCTCCACCACCTTCACCCACTCGTCCCCCTCCACCCCTTCACCCCCTTCAGCCCCTCCACCCCCTTCACCCCCTTCATCCCCTCCACCCCTCCACTCCCTCCACCCCTTCACCCCCTTCACCCCCTTCACTCCCTCCACACCCTCCAACCCCTCCACCCCCTTCACTCACTCTATCCCCTCCACCCCTCCACCCCTTCACCCTTCACACCCTCTGCACCCTCCAATCCCTCCACCTCCTTCACTCCCTCCACCCCCTTCACTCCCTCCACACCCTCCAACCCCTCCACCCCCTTCACTCCCTCCACACCCTCCAACCCCTCCACCCCCTTCACTCCCTCCACCCCCTCCACTCCCTCCACCCCCTCCACTTCCTCCACCCCCTTCACTCCCTCCGCACCCTCCAACCCCTCCACCCCCTTCACTCCCCCCACCCCCTCCACTCCTTCACCCCCTTCACCCCTCCACCCCCTTCACCCGTTCACCCCCTTCACCCCCTTCACCCCTCCACCCCCTTCACCCATCCACCCCCTCCACCCCCTCCATCCCTCCACCCCCTTCATTCCCTCCACCCCCTCCACCCACTTCACCCCCTTCATCCCCTCCACCCCCTCCACCCCCTTCATCCCCTCCACCCCTTCACTCCCTCCACCCCCTTCACCCCCACCATCACCTCCAGCCCCTCCACCCCCTTCACTCCCTCCACCCCCTTCACCCCTTCCACCCTCTTCACCCCCTTCATCCCCTCCATCCCCTCCATCTCCTTCTCCCCCTTCATCCCCTTCACCCCCTGGATAAAAGGCCAGGGCAT
Source organism: Hemiscyllium ocellatum (assembly GCF_020745735.1). NCBI lineage: Eukaryota > Metazoa > Chordata > Chondrichthyes > Orectolobiformes > Hemiscylliidae > Hemiscyllium > Hemiscyllium ocellatum. Next base: position 6,213,882 of record NC_083420.1, read on the forward strand.
AGTCAGCTATGGAGCATGTGCAGGAGAAGGAGATCGGTGGGGTTGGGTATTTGTTGGCCGGTATCGACATGATGGGCGGAAGGGGCCTGAGTTTCTGTGCTGTGTGACTCTGACAGAACGGTACCGGAGTTGCTGGGGACACCGCGACTAATTCTTATCTCTCCTCTTCCAGCTGAAAAGGCGAGCGATGACTTCTTTGCGAAGCGCCAACATTTTGCAGAGCTGGCCTCGAAGGGGAGCCTGCCCTTGCATCCCGTGGCAATGCCAATGGATCACGAGGACCCCATGCCCCGTGCCAACACCTACAACCCCAAGCTGACTGGACAGAGGAACAAAATGACCAAGATGCACACGCACCCGCTGGTCTTCGACGCTGAGTACAAGACGTGGGACCCGAGCGATACGGCTATCCGCAGGCAAACCTACGCCAACAAGAGACCCTGCACAGTGGGTCCTCTGGTAGAGAAAGCCAGCCCTCAGCCACAGCATTACACAGCAGCACCACAGCCATACTTTGTAACCAACAGCAAAACCGAAGTGACGGTGTGATGGTGAGCATCCTTTCTGTTTCCCACAACAGAAAAGGAAGAGGAGGCTGCTGTTCCCAAGAGCTACCTGACTGAGAACTGAACTATTTTTGGGATGAACTCATGCTGTTGTTTAATCCGAATAGGTTGGGCTGAAGTCCGATCCGGAGTGGATCCGAAGTCTGCAAAATGAGCAATACACATCAAAGGGTTCAATAACGATGGACTTTGTGTTCGTGTATCAAAACAAAACCCACACATTTAAAAAAAAATTACAAAAAAAAAGTGATTTTCTTTAAAACAGAAATGACCGACTTTGAATGAATTCACTCTGGGTTTTTGGTTCTTGATAGTTTTTGAGACAAGGAATCGCTTTTGGGAATGTTTAAGAGAATGGGGAGCATGTCTTATTGTTGTTTTGTAACCTCCTCAACAAATTTGGGAAAAGTTAGGGAGTGGATAAAACAAAGCCCCCTCCCCCGTCTTAACTGGCAATCCTCCTGGTCACCTTCGAGACCCTGTGCTGGTCTTAGGCTCTCTGGGAAGGCTGGGTAATATAGGTTGTGCCTTCGTAGTGGAGAATGATGCTTCATACAGCTAGCCGCACATCCTCTCCATCTCCCTTCTGAATCTCTGCTGATGTTGCTCCCTGTGTTCTTCTGCAGAAAAAGGGGTCAAATTGATGCCAACAAGACAAATCAGAGGTCCCCACCGCCACTCCCATCCCAATATCCAGGCAGCAGACATTGGTGGGATTTCTCTGTTGGTGAATCAACATGATGGCCTCTCTCTCTCTCTCTCTCTCACACACAAACCATGCTGAGGGGCTACGGTGGGGAATGAAAAGGGGGAGGAAAGGGAATAAACTCCCACCACGTTTTATTACACTTCAGAAGGGAGTCCAAAACCTTGCTTGGCTCACACCATCAGCTTCTGTCCCGAGTGCAGAGGGAGCAAAACTCTGCTTTCTCTCATCTTACAACAAGCAGCTCATGACAGACGTCAGCGCTGAGTACGGGTCTGTTTTCACTTTGTATTGTAGGTCAGCTGGAGTGGGTTTTCCTGCACCCAGCTGCTCGCTGGATAACGCCATCTTTTTGACACAGTGAATGCGGCTGTTGGCTGTATAATGTCCAGTTCAGAAACTGATGAGTTAAGCTCGGGACCTTAGCGTGAAACTTTCAATTCCTTTCTGTGTAAAGTGGATAGTTTAGTCTTTGCGACCCACAGAACCAGTTAGATTCATTGATGGGTCCAAGGGATTGATTTGTCAGCTCAAAGGATTTAAGAAATCATTTTAATTCATTTCTCAATATTCTGCTGTTTATAGGAAACATTGTTAGCACGTTCCATGACTCTAAGGTCCCTTCCTCCCCCGTTTTTAACACCTCTCTGTGTTCCTGCTGCTTCAGATGAAAGATTCGGGACCTTGCAGCTTCTCGGCCTGATGGGAAATGTGAGATTGGGGTTTTATGAACCTGAAGCCAAACCAGAAGTAAATAAGGAAAGCAAATAAGTGATTTTTTTTTAATGCAGGCTCTAATTTCTCAGAAGCGCAGTGTTGTTACAGAACAGGAAGCCGTTCAGCACATCACGCCTGGTTCTATTCCCTCGCCATGATGTGGAGGAGCTGGTGTTGGACTGGGGTGGGACAATGTGAAAAGTCGCCAGGTTATAGTCCAATAGGTTTATTTGGAAGCACTAGCTTTCTGAATGCTGCTCCTTCATCAGGTGATTGTCACCTGGAGCAGCGCTCAGAAAGCAAGTCCTTCCAAATAAACCTGGTGTTGTGTGACTTTTGTTAATTCTATCTCTTAAAGCCTATTCCTGCCTTCTCCTTCCACCCTATTTCCATCCAACCAAACATCCAACACCCCTCTTCACTGAATCTCCCTCTCCCATGTTCCCCAGCGGTGTCTCCCACACCCTAACCCCTCGCTGGGTGAAAATCTGTCTGTTTTCTCATGTCACCCTTGCACGTCATTTTAAATCTATGCCCCTCTCGTTCTCGTTCATTCAGAAGCTCCTCCCTATCCACTCCATCTAGATTCACTGCTGATTTTATCTAATCTCTCGGGGAACACTTGCCTAACCTCGTCAGTTTGTTTTACTTTGAGGATTTCAGGAGCTTGCCAGGTCTGTGCTGGAGAGGGCAATTATTCACGCGTTCCCTCTCTCTGTGTGTCTCTCTCTCTCTCCTGATCAACTCCCCCAGTGCACTCAATTCACAGAGAGTTTCAGCACAGATATGACGTGTGACCACCCAGTGCAGCTAACAGGGGGTAGCTCAAACCATCCAGTCATTTCTAACAATGAGGGCAATCTCAGAGAAGCTAAAGAACAAAAGAAAAGGACAGCCCTTTGACCCACCAAGCCTGTGCCTACCATCATTCCCTAATTAAACCAAAAAACATACCTTCTGCCCATATTAAGTCCGTATCCCTCCATCCCCTCCTTAATCATGTAACCATCCAGATGCCTCTTAAGGGTCACCAAGGTGCCTGTTTCCACCACCACTACAGGCAGTGCGTCCCAGGCTCTCTATGTGAAAAATTTCCCTTTCACATCTCCCTTAAACCTGCCCCCTCTTACCTTGAACCTGTGTCCCCTCATAATTGAAACTTCAGCCCTGGGGAGAAGCCTGTGACTATCCACCCTATCTATGCCTCTCATAATGTTGTAGACCTCTATCAGGTCACCTGTCAACCACTGTCTTTCCACTGAAAGCAATCCTAGTCTTTTTAAATGTTCCTCATAGCCAGTGCCCTCGAGACCAGGCAACATTGTGGTGAACTTTCTCTGTACTCTCTCTCCCCAAAGCTTCCACATCCTTCCGGGCGTGTGGTGACTAAAACTGCACACAGTACTCCGAACGCGGCCTAACGAGGGGTTTATATCACTGCAGCCTGGTTCACCAACTCCCTTCCTCCGTGCCCCGTTAGACTGGACAGGGTACACGCAGGAAGAATGTTCTCCCAGAACCAAGGGGAACAATCTGAGGACATGGGCTGGGCCAATTAGGACTGAGATGAGCAGAAATGTCTTCACCCAGAGATTGGGGAGCCTCTGGAATTCATTACCACAGAAAACAGTTGAGGCCAAAGCATTGAATGTTTAAGAAGGAGTTAGATACAGTTCTTCGGGCTCAAGGGATCAAAGAGTGAAGTGGGAGCAGAGTTGGATGATCAGCCATGATCACACTGAATTCCAGAGCAGTGTGGAGGGGCCGAGTGGCCTACTCCTGCTCTTCTTTGTCTCTCTGGACCACTCTTAGGTTTGGCCTCCATTTACCACCTGGTCAGCTTGCTATTCAGGAATCTACGGGACAGGCAGAGTGGGCTGGGGGGGGGGGGACGAAGGGGTGTGGGTGATGGGCCCAATGTCCACTGGGACAAGCAGCATTGGAGAATGGGCACTTCACCACCTCACACACCCAGGGGGTGGGCAGTGGGAGATGGTGAGCCTGACCATGACCCATGACCTTTGTAACAGCTGCTGGTGCCACCTCATAAAACCATCCTTACTCTAAACCCAAGGTATCACCTGTGTACCTGAAGAGTGGAGCAGGTTTGATCCTGTGCTGTACCTTTACCATGATTGAAGCAGGAAGTGACTGTGCGCTCCTGCTCCAACATTCAGTAAAGATCACCCTTCCACCTGACCCCCATGTTTCCTGATTCCAGATGACTTGAGTGTCTGCAGTGACTGGGCATCCACAACCATTCCCCAACCTCCCAGGAAGCAGTGTCTTCTCAGATTTGTCCCGAATGGGAAAACCCTTTGCGTAAAGATGGTTCTCCCTCTGGCCTCTCCAGTCAGGGCGAGCCCTCTCAGAATCTCAGATTTAACAATGAGATCCATTATCCTTCCAAACACTGGGACCCGTTCCACTCCATTACTCCTCATCAGAAAACCTCCTTCTCCCTGGAATACATTTTACACAGAAGGTGGTTCACATGTGGAATGACATTCCTGAGGAAGTGTTGGATCTGAGTGCAGTTACAACGTTTAAAAGGCATTTGGATGGATAACTGAATAGGAAAGGGTTTGGAGGGATATGGGCCAGGAGCAGGCAGGTGGGATTAGTTTAATTTGGGGTTATGTTCAGCACGGACAAGTTGGGACGAAAGGTCTGTTTCTGTGTTGCATGACTCTATAACACAACACCCCTGCTTCTGGAACATTCTATGAGTGAAGTGCAGCTTCTGAATTGCACGAATCAGATCACCTTTAGAGGGCAGATCGACATGCTTTAATGGGGCCTGAGACTTATGGCATGAACACTGATTGGGACAAAACTCGCCCTCTCTCCTTACCACACTCCCAACGCCCTCCCAATCTTCCATCGTGTGTGCGTTTGTTTCCTTTTACGCTCGTTCTGCCTCTGGACAGGCCTTTCTGACAGCATTTTACTGTCATTGTCCACACTATGTTTGTCTTTCCTGGAGAATTCATTGTTGGGGTGGGGGGGGGAGCGGGGTGGAGGGTACATTGTGGCTTACAAACGCTTAGACCCAGAGCGAGTTGACCATCACTTCCCACAGTTTCATACGTCTCTTAACTGGGTGTTTCTGAACTGAACAGAAGCAGTTGAAGGTTGATCTAAACGTGTTAACCGTGGTCAGTGCCCCGTCTCTCTCCCTCATGCTCACCCAGCCCCCCCCCCCCCCCACCAATGTCAGAATGTAGGGATTGACTGCAGCATGGATGAGATTGTGTTTGTGGATTAGTCAGTAGCAACGCTCCCAGCTGGGGGGTCGTACTGTGCAGTCTGCTGCATAGTCCTCAATCATCTTTCTCCAAAGTTAAAAATCACACAGCACCAGGTTATAGTCCGACAGGTTTATTTGGAAGCACAAGCTTTTGGAGTGTTGCTGCACAGCCACTTGATGAAGGAGCGTTGCTCCGAAAGCTAGTGTGCTTCCAAATAAACCTGTTGGGCAATAACCTGGTGTTGTGTGATTTTTAACGTTGTCCACCCCAGTCCAACACCAGCCCCTCCACATCCTGGCTACCTTTCTCCGAAGCTACTTGCAAAGGGCTCATTCTAAATAGTGCCAGGGGAGACGCAATTTGCCATTTCGTTTTGTTTTGTGTGGAAGGAAGTGGCTGTCCATTCCAATTGACGTGCCCATGATTTGTCCTTGAGGAAATTTGGATCTTGGTTCCTTCAGCTGACTAGCTCCTGGATGGTTGACTCCAGACCGGTGCTGCCAAAGCCCCCTATCTGTGTGTTTCATACCCTGAGGCTTGAAGGAATGGCAAATGACAGAGAGCAGAGAGGGTTGGGGAAGACACTGTCTGCTGTCCATGCTGTGAACCATACACTCTGCTGGTGTGACTCAGAACTGTAGCACCCTGCAAGGGAGCAGTGTGGTTTGCTGTCTCAGAGTTTTGTTTGTGTACTGTACATAGCATCCACAATCATTAAATACTCAAAAAGAGCAGAATCCAGCCATCGCTTGGCATAGCACACTGTAGTCCTCAAGCGTTTTAATCAGCAATTATTATTGTCTTTTCCACACACCTGCTTTCTGCTCAGTATAGGTCTGATGTTTGTATTAATGGTGTGACATTGCTGCACACTTTCTCTTCAATGTAACAGAGTTTTTGTTGAATGCTTTCTGCACAATATATTCAGGAAACTTTGCTGTGAATCTTTTGTTTCCGGTAAGTTCCCTTCAACTCTGTCTCTGAAAACAGTGGGAACATGCAATGGATTCAGACTGTGCCTGGGTGTTCACTGCCTCTGTACAATTCCCCAGTCAAGAGCTGGAACTGAAGACCTGGAAGTCTTACCAGTAGACCACCAGTCTTACAGGCACTTGTCTGCCTGTCCTGTGCACCACCTGATGTTCAGATTAGAGTGTGGTACTGGAAAAGCACAGCAGGTCAGGCAGCATCCGACGAGCAGGAGAGTCGATATTTCAGGCAAAAGCCCTTCATCAGGAATAGACCTCCTGATGTTCAGTCAGAGTTAACACCTGGCACTTTCTGACTGTTTAGGAGTTAATGAAACGAATGCTATTTTACCCCAGTTCATACAAAGGATTGTCTTTCTGGGGAAATACCCATTTGCTATTTGGTCTTGTCTTAAGCAGCAAAGGGTGAGAGTAGACGAGTGGAACCAAGGTTGGAAACAGGGTGGTTAAGAAGGTGTTTAGCAAGCTTGCCTTCATTACCCAAACCATTGAGTTTAGGGGGTGGGACGTCATATTGAGGTTGTACTGGACATTGGTGAGGCCTCTTCTGGATGACTGTGTCCAGTTCTGGTTGCCCTGCTAAGGAAGGATATTACTCAATTGGAGAGGGTTCAGAAAAGATTTACCAGGATGTTGCCAGAAATGGAGGGTTTGAGTTACAGGACCATAGGAGGTTGAGGGCGGCTCTTATAGAGGTTTATAAAATCATGAGGGGCATAAATAAGGTGAATGGTAATTGACTTTTCCCTGGGGTGGGAGATTTCAAGGCCAGGGGGACATATTTTTAAGGTGAGAGGAGAGAGATTTAGAACAGGCCTGGAGGCAACTTTTTTTAACACAGTGAGTGGTTCGCAAGTGGAATGAACTTCCAGAGGAAGTGGGTGGCGGGGTACAGTTACAACATTTAAAGGACTTTTGGATTAGCACGCAAGTGTTTGGAGGGATGTGGGCCAGGAGCAGGCAGGTGGGACTAGTTGAGTTTGGGGTTATGGTTGGCAGAGACTGGTTGGTCCGAAGGGTCCGTGCTGTCTAACTCGATGACTTAGACCATGTCCTGAGATGGGGGTACCTGCCAACACGGTTTAGACTCTGATTACAATGTGAACGAAACCGTAATTGGTGTTCAGACTTCCTGAATTATTTCCTCGCAGTTGGCAGAGAGGGTATGATTTCCCGTTTTGGATCATCGTCGGTGATTCCTGATCAGTGGCCACTCTTGGCAAACATGGAGAACAGGAGTTGGGTAAAGTTGGAGCTTGGCTCACTTTGGAAGGTAACATAGTCCTTGCGTCAGCAGAGAGCGCAAGTGGAGATGTCCCTAAACAAAGCAGCTCAGAGAGAGAGAGAGAGCGCGAGGCGGGAGTGCATGGTGTGGGGGAGCAGGGCTAGCTTATTTCTTTACAGACACTTGCAATAACCTTGAAGGGAGGCAGTTCTGCTTCCGTCAGCCTGGTAGAGTAGAGGGGACGGGATGTGGAATGCTCTGTTCAACAGGCCAGCGATCCCTGCCTTTCTCATGCAGACATTCGGCCCTCCCGGTTCTGGGACCAATTTCATAAAAGAGATAAAGCAGCAGCTGATCTGGGAGAGGGCACCATGTGGAGTGAAACTGATTGAGTTTAGCAAAGGAGCTGCATCCACAGGGCTCAAAATAATCTTATGTTTTATGATTAAACTAAACTGATTCTCCTTCCATTTAAAGAGATCCCAGAATGGTATTTGTACATAACAAATTTAACATCATAAATTAACTTTGTAAATGTGTAGCATGGGGTTTAGCTAGAAGTATTCCATTAGCATTCCTCACTCACATCAAGTATTAGGTAGATAACCCGTAGGTAACATTGTGCGTACCAAGTTGTTGATGACTGGTATTAGCAGTTATCGGAGTGTCAGTTTTAATAGGAACGAGAGCACTTTGGAATTTATTTCAACATGTTTCTCCCCCCTCGCCCACTCCCCCAACTCCTCTCCTCCCCAGGAGGCCCAGTAGAAGATGGGAGATTTCTTTTCAATGAGAGAAAAGAGGATGGATAAGCTTTTTATTCCTGAGTATTATTAATGATGACACCAGTTTTATGAAGATGAATGCATAGGGGTGAGAAAAGTAAGGAGAGAGCAAACAGAAGGCTTCCCGATAATTGGCTGGTGTGGCCTTTTCTGTGAAGTGATCGATGCTGAGCTAAACCTCAATGATTGAAATACTTTCTAATCGAGACAGGTTGTTCCTTTCTAAGAGGGTGGCATGGTGGGTCAATGGTTGGCACTGCTGTCTCACAGAGCCAGGGAGCTGGGTTCGAATCCACTCTCGGGTGACTGTCTGTGTAGAGTTTGTGCAGTCTCCTCATGTCTGGGTGATTTGGAGATGCCAGTGTTGGACTGGGCTGGACAAAGTTAACAATCACACAACACCAGGTTATAGTCCAACAGGTCTATTTGGAAACACTAGCTTTTGGAGCGCTACTCCTGCATCAAGTGATAGTGGAGGACACAATTCTAAGGCACAGAATTTAACAAATTCTAAGGCACAGAATTGTGCCCTCCACTATCACCTGATGAAGAAGCAGCGCTCCAAAAGCTAGTGCTTCCAAATAGACCTATGGGACTATAACCTGGTGTGTGTGTGTGGATTTCCTTTGGATGCTCCAGTTTCCTTCCACAGTCCAAAGATGTGCAGGTTAGGGTGAATTGGCCATGCTAAATTGCCGATAGTGTTCAGGGATGTGCAGGTTAGGGTGAATTGGCCATGCTAAATTGCCCATAGTGTTCAGGGATGTGTAGGTTAGGGTGAATTGGCCATGCTAAATTGCCCATAGCGTTCAGGGATGTGTAGGTTAGATGCATTAGTCGGGGTAAATGTAGGGGAATGTGTTTGAGTGGGATTCTCTTCAGAGGGTCGGTATGGACTTGTTGGGCTGAAGGGTGTGTTTCCACACTGTAGGGATTCTGGTTCACAAGATCTTGAAATAAAATTCGATGATCTACTCATTTATTTCACCTTGATTCTGAGAAAAAGTACCTTTCCAAAAGTTCATTCGGTGAATTGAGGGGAGCTGAACCCTGGTTTAAAGCAGAATCCTTTTGGTCTAGCCCTTAGAAATTCTGTTTCCTTCGATGCTGACCAAGTCCTTTTCGGTTTTTGCGTGGGCCTCCTGAGAAGGAAGGATCTGTGTCGATGAAATCATTCCAGACAGAAAAAGCACAAAACCAGTGAAAAGGCTGAACCCCTGGTGGAGTGTGTGGAATCCCCCCGGGCCCGTTTGTAATTGTCTGGGTCTCTGTAGGCAATGAACTTTGTTGCTTTGTGTTCTCTTATTTAGTTACCAGCACACTGCTAACACCCTCCAATCTTGAAACAGTGACTGGGTCAGTGTCCATGGTTCCCATTCCCAGGTGTGCAATTCCTTTTCTAACGTTGTTGACAAACATTTTGATCTGTGTGATCCTTTATCAAGTGAAAGAATCTGGAGGATTTATTTATGACACTAACAAATATCTGATGTCATACAGTTTTGAAATAACTTTAAGTGTATTAGCATAATTATTTTGGTATGTATATTGTCTTGTGAACTGCTGTTGATGAGCTAGTAAAAACAATACATAATTTATGATGTCATCGATTGTCTTGGTTCAGATATTTCGAGTTCTGTTTCCACTATGATGTTAAAATTATGTTTGTAAAGAAATCTTGCAATGTATTTATTGAATTAAAATTTAAAATTTCTTACTTGGCAATAAAACTTATACAACTAACTATGCCTGCATTAGGATTTATTTGCTTTATGATTTGTTTGAGGGTCCTATTTGGTGAGATTCATTGATGTTAACCGCACGAAGCCTATAGCAAAGGCATCGGGGAGAGTGGGGAAGGAATGGTTTACTGACAACATTGGTATAAATCATTTCTCAAAAAGCAACACCTATCCCTGTGGATTTTGTTCCTTTGAAATAACCGGAAGATTAGAGGTGGTTTCAGACTCAGCTAGTCCCAGGAAGTGGCTGTATTCGGAGCTCTGTACTTTATTTCAGAATTGCAGCTTCCCAGTTTCTCCTGCCATTTCCAATGGCGATGTGGTGATGGCAGCTGACCGAGCTGACCAGAGGCAGCCCTGATGTCAGTACAGCGACAGCGAGACTGCCTCGCGATTGGACCGATAGGCTGAGGAGTGGCAGCTGGAGTTTGAATTGGATAGGTGCATGGTATTGTACAGTGACACTGTACTGTGTAATCCTGCTGGGAACCAGTGACACTGTACTGTGTTATCCTGCTGGGACCCATTGAGTGACACTGTACTGTGTAATCCTGCTGGGAACCAGTGACACTGTACTGTGTTATCCTGCTGGGACCCATTGAGTGACACTGTACTGTGTAATCCTGCTGGGAACCAGTGACACTGTACTGTGTAATCCTGCTGGGACTCAGTGACACTGTACTGTGTAATCCTGCTGGGACCCAGTGAGTGACACTGTACTGTGTAATCCTGGTGGGACCCAGTGACACTGTACTGTGTAATCCTGCTGGGAACCAGTGACACTGTACTGTGTAATCCTGCTGGGACTCAGTGACACTGTACTGTGTAATCCTGCTGGGAACCAGTGACACTGTACTGTGTAATCCTGCTGGGAACCAGTGAGTGACACTGTACTGTGTAATCCTGCTGGGAACCAGTGAAACTGTACTGTGTTATCCTGCTGGGACCCAGTGAGTGACACTGTACTGTGTAATCCTGCTGGGAACCAGTGACACTGTACTGTGTAATCCTGCTGGGACTCAGTGACACTGTACTGTGTAATCCTGCTGGGAACCAGTGACACTGTACTGTGTAATCCTGCTGGGACTCCGTGACGCTGTACTGTGTAATCCTGCTGGGAACCAGTGACACTGTACTGTGTAATCCTGCTGGGAACCAGTGAGTGACACTGTACTGTGTAATCCTGCTGGGAACCAGTGACACTGTACTGTGTTATCCTGCTGGGACCCAGTGAGTGACACTGTACTGTGTAATCCTGCTGGGAACCAGTGACACTGTACTGTGTAATCCTGCTGGGACTCAGTGACACTGTACTGTGTAATCCTGCTGGGAACCAGTGACACTGTACTGTGTAATCCTGCTGGGACTCCGTGACACTGTACTGTGTAATCCTGCTGGGACCCAGTGACACTGTACTGTGTAATCCTGCTGGGACTCAGTGACACTGTACTGTGTAATCCTGCTGGGACCCAGTGACAGTGTACTGTGTAATCCTGCTGGGACTCAGTGACACTGTACTGTGTAATCCTGGTGGGACCCAGTAACACTGTACTGTGTAATCCTGCTGGGACCCAATAACACTGTACTGTGTAATCCTGCTGGGACCCAGTGATGCTGTATGGTGTAATCCTGTGGTGAGGGTGCTTTTTGCTTCGGGACAGACCCTCAGGAGCAGGCAGACTCTCACCACAGCGCTCTTTGCTCTCCTTCACCTCACTCACTTACCTGGCACCTGCTTGGATATCTTTCACCACAAATACTTGTGCTCCTGCTCTCCTGCTCACTACCCTGTCGACCTGCAACACAACTTTCAAAGACGGGTGTCTCTGTTTGACAACGCCACCCAGGGCCCTCCCATTAACAGTAAGTCCTACCCTTGTGCGTTTCCCCAAAATGCAGCACCTCGCATTTATCCAAATTCAACACCGTCTGCCACTCACTGAGCCAACTGATCACGATCCCGTTGTAATCTTAGCTAACCTCCGCTGTCCTCGTTATCTGCAATGAGAGAATAGCCCCATGGTCTGGTAAGGTGATATCATTATTATTTATTATTATTATTTAAATGGGAAGAGGCTCTTATCTTGAACAAGATGGCAGTTTATTTTTTTCACTACCTAACAACAGTAGTGTTTATATTTGCCCCAGCGTTCATGTCGTGTGTGTGTGTGTGTGTGTGTGTGTGCGCGTGTGTGTGTGTGCAGGTGTAGGACACAATGGATGAGCAATGAGTGCAGAAATCCTTGTTTATATTCCAGCACCAGGAGGAAAGGGAACACCTGGGTATCCAGGGACAAGCAGGGCCCGTCTCAACAAATCAGTGATCAAAAAAGTGAAAAGGTGGGCAGGGATTAGAGTTGGAGGGGGAAATGACGCACTCCACTCCCTGCGGCGCCCACCTCTCCCTGAACAACCCCAGGGTGTTGGTGGACACCGCGTGCTCCTTCTCCAGAGACACCCGGGCTCTAACGTAACCACAGAAGAGGGGCAGGCAGTCGGCCCTAATGACCCCCTCCACGGCCCGCTGCCTGGACCTGTTTATGGCCAGTTTGGCCAGGCCCAGGAGCAGACCCACGGGGTGGTCTTCAGACCTACACTCCCCCCTCCGCAGGGGGTACCCAAAGATCAGGAGCTGGGGGCTGAGGTGCAGCCAAAAACAGAGGAGAAGATTTTCCAGCAAACTAAACAGGGAGTGCAAACACCCCCAGCCCAGATATACACGGCCCCCGGACTCCACAGAACAAGCAGTTGGGCTGGGAGTCTGTGAACCACCGCAAAATATGGTAGTTTATTGTGTGATTCTAATGAGGCAACAATTGTATTCACTCACTAGACATTGTTACCATGACTACATGGAGAGTGGTAGTTTGGCGCACTGACCTCTACACCGCTGAAGCCAAATGCCAACTCGGGGACACCTCTTCCTACCGCCCCCTCAACCATGACCCCACCCCCATCACCAAACCATCATCTCCCAGACCATACAGAACCTCATCACCTCAGGAGATCTCCCACCCACAGCTTCCAACCTCATAGTCTGGGAACCCCACACTGCCCAGTTCTACCTCCTTCCCAAGATCCACAAGCCTGACCACCCTGGCTGACCCATTGTCTCAGCATGCTCCTGCCCCACTGAACTCATCTCTATCTACCTCGACACTGTCCTACCCCCCCTAGTCCAGGAACTCCCCACATACGTTCGAGACACCACCCACGCCCTCCACCTCCTCCAAGACTTCCGTTTCCCCGGCCCCCAACGCCTCATCTTCACCATAAATATCCAATCCCTCTTCACCTCCATCCGCCATGACCAGGGCCTCCAAGCCCTCCATTTCTTCCTCTCCAGACGTCCCCAACAGTACCCTTCCACCGACACTCTCATTCGTTTGGCCGAACTGGTCCTCACCCTTAACAATTTCTCCTTTGAATCCTCCCACTTCCTCCAGACCAAAGGGGTAGCCATGGGCACACGTATGGGCCCCAGCTATGCCTGTCTCTTTGTTGGCTACGGAGAACAGTTGATCTTCCGTAATTACACCGGCACCACTCCCCACCTCTTCCTCCGCTACATTGATGACTGCATTGGCGCCACCTCATGCTCCCATGAGGAGGTTGAGCAAATCATCAACTTCACCAACACATTCCACCCTGACCTTAAATTTACCTGGACCATCTCTGACACCTCCCTCCCCTTCCTGGACCTCTCCATCTCCATTAATGACGACCAACTTGACACTGACATTTTTTACAAACCCACCGACTCCCACAGCTACCTGGATTGCACCTCTTCCCACCCTACCTCTTGCAAAAATGCCATCCCGTATTCCCAATTCCTCCGCCTCCGCTATATCTGCTCCCAGGAGGACCAGTTCCACCGTAGAACACACCAGATGGCCTCTTTCTTTAGAGATCGCAATTTCCCTTCCCACGTGGTTAAAGATGCCCTCCAACGCATCTCGTCCACATCCCGCACCTCTGCCCTCAGACCACACCCCTCCAACTGTAACAAGGACAGAACGCCCCTGGTCCTCACCTTCCACCCTACCAACCTTCACATAAACCAAATCATCCACCGACATTTCCGCCACCTCCAAAAAGACCCCACCACCAGGGATATATTTCCCTCCTCAGCCCTTTCCATCTTCCGCAAAGACCGTTCCCTCCATGACTACCTGGTCAGGTCCACGCCCCCCTACAACCCACCCTCCCATCCTGGCACCTTCCCCTGCCACCGCAGGAACTGTAAAACCAGTGCCCACACCTCCTCCCTCACCTCTATCCAAGGCCCTAAAGGAGCCTTCCACATCCATCAAAGTTTTACCTGCACATCCACTAATATCATTTATTGTATCCATTGCTCCCGATGCGGTCTCCTCTACATTGAGGAGACTGGACACCTCCTAGCAGAGCGCTTTAGGGAACATCTCTGGGACACCCGCACCAATCAACCACGCCGCCCCGTGGCCCAACATTTCAACTCCCTCTCCCACTCTGCCGAGGACATGGAGGTCCTGGGCCTCCTTCACCGCCGCTCCCTCACCACCAGACACCTGGAGGAAGAACGCCTCATCTTCTGCCTCAGAACACTTCAACCCCAGGGCATCAATGTGGACTTCAACAGTTTCCTCATTTCCCCTTCCCCCACCTCACCCTAGTTCCAAACTTCCAGCTCAGCACTGTCCCCATGACTTGTCCTACCTGCCTATCTTCTTTTCCACCTATCCACTCCACCCTCTTCCCTGACCTATCACCCTCATCCCCTCCCCCACTCACCTATTGTACTCTATGCTATTCTCTCCCCACCCCACCCTCCTCTAGCTTATCTCTCTGCGCTTCAGGCTCTCTGCCTTTATTCCTGATGAAGGGCTTTTGCCTGAAACGTCGATTTTGCTGCTCCTTGGATGCTGCCTGAACTGCTCCTACTTGTGGCTAAAGGCCTAACACTCCCCCAGATCCCATGGTGCTCCACCTTATCCTTTTGACTGAATCATATCAGTTCCTGAGGGGAGCTGACTGGGTAGATGTGGAAAGGATGGTGCCTCTTGTGGGAGAGTCTGCAAGTTGCTTAAAATTAAAATGTTTAAAACAGAGATGAGGCAGCTTTGTTTCCTTCAGAGGCTCATGTGTCTTTGAAACTCTCTTCCTGAAAAAGTGGAGGAAGCAGAGGTTTTAAAGATAGTTAAAGATTGGTTCTTGCTAAGAAAGGAGGTGAAAGGTTATTGGGGGGTAGGCAGGACTATGGACGTGAGGTTACGTGAGTTGCTCCTAGTTCCCCATCCAAGCCTGTATGACCTCATCAGATTGGCCAGAACTCAATGCAGGAGTCAGACACTGATCTGTGCCGAGTTGAAGGGTTGGATCTGGGATGAGGATCTGGGATGGATCATGGAAATGCCGTGTAGTTGGATCTGGCATCAACGTAGACTTCACCAGTTTCCTCTTCTTCCTTCCTCCTATCTCCTCCCAGATCCAACCCTTTAACTTGGCACCACCCTCTTGACCTCTTCCACTTGTCCATCTTCCTTCCCACCTATCCGCTCCGACCGATCACCATCACCTCCCACCTTCATTTACCTATCGCATTTCCAGCTACCATCCCCCACCTCTCCTCCTATTTGTCTCTCAGCCCCCAGCTCCACCCCTCCATGTTCCTGATGAAGGACCTTTGCCCGACTCTCCTGCTCCTCGGATGCTGCCTGACCTGCTGTGCTTTTCCAGCACCACACTCCTCGACTCTGATCTCCAGCATCTGCAGCCCTCACCTTCTGCTCCAACACTGATCCTTTGAGCACCATTACCACAGATGACAGCAGAGTCTATCTTTCACAGGTCTCTGGTGTGGGAGGTGAGAGTTCTGGGTGATACAAGCCAGCACTACGCACTAAATCACAACCGACAGAGAGAGACACACACACACAGGTCAGGTAAGCTCAGTAAGTACAGACAGCAGGAAAGGAGCTGAACAAATGTTAATGACGTCGGATAAAGTGTGCTGACACGGTACTGGTTTGGAATATCGACAGCAGTGGGCCTAATCATCTGATTTCTGTAATTTCCACATAATTCCATGTGGAGCCAATACAGGAGGTGGATGAAGTGATAATTGCATTTCATAACAGTCGTATTGAGAAACAGGGGCTTGGGAATTAGCTGTATTTATTCTCTAGCTCAGGAAATAGATAGAAACTGTTTGGGATTTTACGTCATAGATTTTGAGATCATTTGGAGCCCTAGGTTACGTTAATGCCTTGCAATTATTGTTCAGGGCCCACCATATCTACGTTATACACGTCTCCCCATTTCCAGGTCTCTGCTCTCGAAAGGATTCAGCTGCCGATCTGAGGGAAGGTTTGACTCTTTGGGGAAAAGCTGCAAAAGTAACACGCAAAAAGGAAAGAAGATCGAATGTGTGTTAACTTCAGGTTTCACTTCTTAGTTTACATCAGTATTGTCCCCAAAAAGATTGAATGGTTCGAACCAAAAGCTTAATGAGGGATAACCTTCTGGAGGTTTATAAAATCGTGAAGGTGGGGTGAATGGCAAAGGTCTTTTCCCCAGGGTAGGGGAGTCCAAAACTGGACGGCACAGGTTTAGGGTGAGAGGGGAAAGGGAACTAAGGGGCAACTTTTTCACGCAGAGGGTGGTGTGTGTATGGAATGAGCTGCCAGAGGAAGTGGTGGAGGCTGGTACAGTTACAGCATTTAAAAGGTTGGGTATATGGATAGGAAGGGTTTAGAGGGATAGGGGCCAAGCGTTGGCAAATGATGGGCATCGACGACTTGGACTGAAGGGTCTACCTCTGTGCTGTACATCTGTCTGACTATAACTCTGTGCTACACATCTGTATGATTATAACTCTGTGCTACACATCTGTCTGACTATAACTCTGTGCTGTACATCTGTCTGACTATAACTCTGTGCTACACATCTGTCTGACTATAACTCTGTGCTGTACATCTGTCTGACTATAACTCTGTGCTACACATCTGTCTGACTATAACTCTGTGCTGTACATCTGTCTGACTATAACTCTGTGCTACACATCTGTCTGACTATAACTCTGTGCTGTACATCTGTCTGACTATAACTCTGTGCTACACATCTGTCTGACTATAACTCTGTGCTGTACATCTGTCTGACTATAACTCTGTGCTACACATCTGTCTGACTATAACTCTGTGCTGTACATCTGTATGATTATAACTCTGTGCTGTACACCTGTATGACTATAACTGCTCCTTACAGCAGACCCATCAGCAATTGCCTTTTTTTTTAAAAGAAAGGGACCATTTGGTGCATTGCCCATGGAAAAACCTTGACCAATCAGAGTCTAGCTTGCCAACCAATCGGTATCTTCTTTCTCACGCAGTATAAATTGGTGCTCCCTTTGAGATTTGGTTTTCTTGTGTGTGTCCTGATGAGTACAAGGTGAAAAGTTCTGTCTGCCAGGCTCTCTCTTCATCACCAGGAAATCCTTTGTGCACGCCATCACACAGTGGACCCTCTGATGACAAGATTTCTTAAAACGGGAGACTGAGAAGAGAGACGGTGACCTTACAGTTTAGTGTCACTCACTTTTCAAACTGCTTCTGTTTTATTCCTCCCAGTGTTTTTGGTTCCACCTCTTCCTCTGACACCTCCCCCCGGGTCCTAGGTAAACCCTTGGCAGCAAATGGCTCAAGGCTTCTGTCCCAGCGCCTGTAACGTGGGAACGTGGCAAAGCCTTGAGAGTTTGGGTCCCTGTCTCCTGTTTCTCCAGACTCGGTTGGATGTGCCAACTCCCTCCTATGCTGCCTGAGACAGGAACCTGTGTGTGAAACGGGTGACAACCTGTAACGCACAGACACCCACAACAGCTGCACACAGATACACAGCTGGGACCGGGGAATATGCTTACAAGCCTGTACTCCTGGTATCTGAGAAATCCTGGTGTGCGCTACTCCTGATGAACAGGATGCATTGTGCCCGAGTGAATTTCCAATCTGGGCATTTCTCCCCAGGGTAGGGCTCCCCGCACTCTGCACAACCTCAATAAATCCTCACCACCACCCTCTCCCACCCCCCCTTAATCTCAACAGGTAAATCCACAATACAGGAAATGTAAACTGAGGTTAAGGTCGTGTAATATTCAGCAGCTTTTATCCTGTCACATTGCAGGGTAAGGATAGAATGGAATAAAATGTAGCTGAAAATGTGTTGCTGGTTAAAGCACAGCAGGTTAGGCAGCATCCAAGGAATAGGAAATTCGACGTTTCGGGCATAAGCCCTTCATCAGGAATGAGATGAATGCCATTCCTGATGAAGGGCTTATGCCCAAAACGTCGAATTTCCTATTCCTTGGATGCTGCCTAACCTGCTGTGCTTTAACCAGCAATACATTTTCAGCTGTGATCTCCAGCATCTGCAGACCTCATTTTTCACTGGAATAAAATGTAACCTGCTATCCATTAAATAGCCATATATCCCAGCAGTAAAATTGTTCTTGCTTTGAACACACCATTCCAAAGGCCCTTCCTCCGCCACGTTCTGCAAAGTCAGAATTGAAAATGTCCACTTTATAAACTCTTCAACTCATAAGGAAATAAGGAAATCCTGACAGGGATGTAATAATACTGGGGAAGCTGGTGTTATTGGGGGGTGGGCGGCGATGTGTGGTTGATGCCACAATCAAATGAATAGATATCTCAGTGAGTGACAGAATGGGCTGGAGGGGCCAAATAATATAAAATAACATAACAACACGACGGCTGGAGGAGGAGCGCCTCATCTTCCGCCTGGGAACCCTCCAGCCACAAGGGATCACCTCAGATTTCTCCAGTTTCCTCATTTCCCCTCCCCCCACCTTGTCTCAGTCGGTTCCCTCAACTCAGCACCGCCCTCCTAACCTGCAATCCTCTTCCTGACCTCTCCGCCCCCACCCCACTCCGACCTATCACCCTCACCTTGACCTCCTTCCACCTATCACATCTCCATCGCCCCTCCCCCTAGTCCCTCCCCCCTACCTTTTATCTTAGCCTGCCTGGCACCCTCTCCTCATTCCTGATGAAGGGCTCTGGCCCGAAACGTCGAATTTCCTGTTCCTTGGATGCTGCCTGACCTGCTGTGCTTTAACCAGCAACACATTTTCAGCTCTGATCTCCAGCATCTGCAGACCTCACTTTTTACTGGAGGGGCCAAATAGCCTCATGCTGTTCCTCATACTTATGCCTGTATTACTGAGAAAAACAGGCATGCTGTCAGGACAGATACAAGAATATCAAAGAGGACAACAATTTATACAGATATGAAAACAGAGTGCGCTGGAGAAACTCAGTAGGTCGGCCGGCATCTGTGAAGAGAGAAACAGAGTTAGCATTTGAAGCCTGATATCACTGTTCTGCTGAGCTCAGCAAGTGGTGTTTGTCGTATCTCAGGGTGAAAGCTGCCCAGTGAGATCCTGGAAGTCAGTTTGAGAGCAGCAACCTGGTGTGGGTGACCAGGGAAATCAACACTGTGGAGCTTCAAACACCAAGAGAGAAAATGCTGGAAAATCTCAGCAGGTCTGGCAGCATCTGTAAGGAGAGAAAAGAGCTGACGTTTCGAGTCTAACTGACCCTTTGTCAAAGCTAAAAACAGGGCAGAATAGGGAGGTATTTATACCAGTTGAAAATGTGTTGCTGGTTAAAGCACAGCAGGTTAGGCAGCATCCAAGGAATAGGAAATTCGACGTTTCGGGCATAAGCCCTTCATCAGGAATGAGATGAATGCCATTCCTGATGAAGGGCTTATGCCCAAAACGTCGAATTTCCTGTTCCTTGGATGCTGCCTGACCTGCTGCGCTTTAACCAGCAACACATTTTCAACTGTGATCTCCAGCATCTGCAGACCTCACTTTTTACTCGAAGATTTTAACCTACTGCGAATCCTCTTGCAAGGATGCCTTCCTTGAAGAAGCTCTCTTCCTCCCTCTACAAGAATTTATCACATCTCCATCACCCCTCCCCCAAGTCCCTCCTCCCTACCTTTTATCTTAGCCTGCCTGGCACCCTCTCCTCATTCCTGATGAAGGGCTTATGCCCGAAACGTCGAATTTCCTGTTCCTTGGATGCTGCCTGACCTGCTGTGCTTTCACCAGCAACGCATTTTCAACTGTGATCTCCAGCATCTGCAGACCTCATTTTTTACCCCAGGTATTTATACCAGGCTGAGCGAAGGTGAGTCATGGCTCCAGAAGCAAAGGTAACAATCAAGAGGTGATAATGACAGTGCATAGAGAGATTATAGGGAGATTAGGAGCTGTGAATGACCAAGGCTGAAGCCAGTGCTATGTCACAAAATATGTGGGGGATGGGGGGGATGGGTGAAAGGGAAAGAAAGAGGAAGAAAGAAGGGATTGAAAGAGAGAGATAAAAGAGATAGAAATTTAAAACATTTTAAAATTAACTTCTTACAGTGAATTACTTAGAGTAAAGGGAAGACCTTTTAGAATGGAGATAAGGTGAAATATCTTCAGCCAGAGAGTGGGGAACCTCTGGAATTCATCGCCTCAGAAGGCTGTGGAGGCTAAATCACTGAGAATATTTAAGATGGAGATAGTTAGGTTCCTGAGGATCAAGGGGATCAAGGGTCACAGGGAGAAAGTAGGAGAATGGGGTTGAGAAACTTATCAGCCAGGATTGAATGACAAAAAAGTCTGGATGGGCTGAATGGCCTAATTTCTGCTCCTATTTCTTATGAACTTATAGTCTTAACATCTCGAACAATAATCAAAATCTGAAGGAATGAGACACCACACTTGTAAAGATGCATTCTCAGTCCAAATGAGATGGTTAGGTGTTATGAAGGCTTCATCAGTCTGTTGTAACGTTGCATGCATCAATTTGAATTTTCCTGGATGTGATCACAATGCTGAATTTCTCTATGAGGTACTGTCCGTCCCTGCGAAGGCTGTGAATAAAGCCAACCAGCTCAGAGACTAATCTCTGGCTGTTCATGTTGAATTGAACATTGAGTTATAGAGGGGGCGCAGTGGTATTCTGGTGCACTGACCTCTACACCGCTGAAGCTAAACGCCAACTCGAGGACACCTCTTCCTATTGCCCCTCGACCATGACCCCACCCTCCCATCACCAAACCATCTTCTCCCAGACCATACAGAACCTCATCACCTCAGGAGATCTTCCACCCACAGCTTCCAACCTCATAGTCCGGGAACCCTGCACGGGCCGGTTCTACCTCATTCCCAAGATCCACAAGCCTGACCACCCTGGCCGACCCATTGTCTCAGCATGCTCCTGCCCCACTGAACTCATCTCCATCTACCTCGACACTGTCCGATCTCCCCTAGTCCAGGAACTCCCCACATACGTTCGGGACACCACCCACGCCTTCCACCTCCTCCAAGACTTCCGTTTCCCTGTCCCCCAATGCCACATCTTCACCGTGGATATCCAATCCGCCATGACCAGGGCCTCCAAGCCTTCCGTTTTTTTCCTCTCCAGACGTCTCCAACAGTACCCTTCCACCGACACTCTCATTCGTTTGGCCGAACTGGTCCTCACCCTTAACAATTTCTCCTTTGAATCCTCCCACTTCCTCCAGATCAAAGGGGTAGCCATGGGCACACGTATGGGCCCCAGCTATGCCTGTCTCTTTGTTGGCTACTTAGAACAGTTGATCTTCCGTAATTACACCGGCACCACTCCCCACCTCTTCCTCCGCTACATTGATGACTGCATTGGCACCACCTCGTGCTCCCGTGAGGAGGTTGAGCAATTCATCAACTTCACCAACACATTCCACCCTGACCTTAAATTTACCTGGACCATCTCTGACACCTCCCTCCCCTTCCTGGACCTCTCCATCTCCATTAATGACGACCGACTTGACACTGACATTTTTTACAAACCCACCGACTCCCATAGCTACCTGGATTACACCTCTTCCCACCCTACCTCTTGCAAAAATGCCATCCCGTATTCCCAATTCCTCCGCCTCCGCCGTATCTGCTCCCAGGAGGACCAGTTCCACCATAGAACACACCAGATGGCCTCCTTCTTTAGAGACCGCAATTTCCCTTCCCACGTGGTTAAAGATGCCCTCCAACGCATCTCGTCCACATCCCGCACCTCCGCCCTCAGACCCCACCCCTCCAACTGTAACAAGGACAGAACGCCCCGGTGCTCACCTTCCACCCTACCAACCTTCGCATAAACCAAATCATCCGCCGACATTTCCACCACCTCCAAAAAGGCCCCATCACCAGGGATATATTTCCCTCCCCACCCCTTTCCGCCTTCTGCAAAGACCGTTCCCTCCGTGACTACCTGGTCAGGTCCACGCCCCCCTACAACCCACCCTCCCATCCTGGCACCTTCCCCTGCCACCGCAGGAACTGTAAAACCAGTGCCCACACCTCCTCCCTCACCTCTATCTAAGGCCCTAAAGGACCCTTCCACATCCATCAAAGTTTTACCTGCACATCATTTATTGTATCCGTTGCTCCCGACGCGGTCTCCTCTACATTGGGGGAGACTGGGCGCCTCCTAGCAGAGTGCTTTAGTGAACATCTCTGAGACACCCGCACCAATCAACCACACCGCCCCATGGCCCAACATTTCAACTCTCCCTCCCACTCTGCCGAGGACATGGAGGTCCTGGGCCTCCTTCACCGCTGCTCCCTCACCACCAGATGCCTGGAGGAAGAACGCCTCATCTTCCACCTCAGAACACTTCAACCCCAGGGCATCAATGTGGAGTTCAACAGTTTCCTCATTTCCCCTCCCCCCACCTCACCCTAGTTCCAAACTTCCAGCTCAGCACTGTCCCCATGACTTGTCCAGACTTGTCCGACCTGCCTAGCTCCTTTTCCACCTGTCCACTCCACCCTCTCCTCCCTGACCTATCACCTTCACCCCCTCCCCCACTCACCCATTGTACTCTATGCTACTCCCTCCCCACCCCCACCCCCCTCTAGCTTATCTCTCCACCTTCAGGCTCTCTGCCTTTATTCCCGATGAAGGGCTTTTGCCTGAAACGTCGATTTCGCTGCACTTTGGATGCTGCCTGAACTGCTGTGCTCTTCCAGCACCACTGATCCAGAACCATGGAGTTATAGAGGTCTACAGCACAGAGAAAAACCATTTGGCCCATCATGGGTTAGAAACAATCACCTCACTAATCTAATCCCATTCTCCAGAACTTGACCCATAACTTTTGACATCGCATCCACCTAAATCCTGCTTCAATATAATGAGGGTGAATGCCTCTCCAACCCCACAGGCAGTGAGTACCGGATGGTCACCACCGGAAATATCTGCCTGACACTATAGAAATGCTGTTCCTCTCATCTTTATTCTTCCTGCAACATGCAGGGACAGTATTTCAATGTGGAGGGGCCAAAGGGAACGGGAAATGGTGCTTTGGGAAGACTCTGTTTTCAGATCAGGGAGATGGGTACAGCTGAGAACAGAAGTGAGTCAGTCAGGGCAGGCAGGGACAAGGTCGGACTGATAAATTAAACTGCATTTATTTCAATGCAAGGGGCCTAAAAGGGAAGGCAGATGAACTCAGGGCATGGTTAGGAACATGGGACTGGGATATCATAGCAATTACAGAAACATGGCTCAGGGATGGGCAAGACTGGCAGCTTAATGTTCCAGGATACAAATGCTACAGGAAGGATAGAAAGGGAGGCAAGAGGGGAGGGGGTGTGGCATTTTTTATTAGGGGTAGCATTACAGCTGTGCTGAGGGAGGATATTCCCGAAAATACATCCAGGGAAGTTATTTGGGTGGAACTGAGAAATAAGAAAGGGATGATCACCTTATTGGGATTGTATTATAGACCCCTGAATCGTCCGAGGGAAATTGAAACAAACTTGTAAGGAGATCTCAGCTATCTGTAAGAATAATAGGATAGTTATGGTAGAGGATTTTAACTTTCCAAACATCGACTGGGACTGCCATAGTGTTAAAGGTTTAGATGGAGAGGAATTTGTTAAGTGTGTACAAGACAATTTTCTGATTCAGTCTGTGGATGTACCTACTAGAGAAGGTGCAAAACTTGACCTACTCTTGGAAAATAAGGCAGGGCAGGTGACTGAGGTGTCATTGGGGGAGCACTTTGGGGCCAGCGACCATAATTCTATTCGTTTTAAAATAGTGATGGAACAAGATAGACCAGATCTAAAAGTTGAAGTTCTAAATTGGAGAAAGGCCAATTTAACAGTATTAGGCAAGAACTTTCGAAAGCTGATTGGGGCAGATGTTCACAGGCACGGTGGCACAGTGGTTAGCACTGCTGCCTCACAGCGCCTGAGACCCGGGTTCAGTTCCCGACTCAGGCGACTGACTGTGTGGAGTTTACACGTTCTCCCCGTGTCTGCGTGGGTTTCCTCCGGGTGCTCCGGTTTCCTCCCACAGTCCAAAGATGTGCGGGTCAGGTGAATTGGCCATGCTAAATTGCCCGTAGTGTTAGGTAAGGGGTAAATGTAGGGGTATGGGTGGGTTGCGCTTCAGCGGGTCGGTGTGGACTTGTTGGGCCGAAGGACCTGTTTCCACACTGTAAGTAATCTAATCTAATCTAAAGGGACGGCTGGAAAATGGGAAGCCTTCAGAAATGAGATAACAAGAATCCAGAGAAAGTATATTCCTGTCAGGGTGAAAGGGAAGGCTGGTAGGTATAGGGAATGCTGGATGACTAAAGAAATTGAGGGTTTGGTTAAGAAAAAGAAGGAAGCATATGTCAGGTATAGACAGGATAGATCGAGTGAATCCTTAGAAGAGTATAAAGAAATTAGGAGTATAGTTAAGAGGGAAATCAGGAGGGTAAAATGGGGACATGAGATAGCTTTGGAAAAAGAATTAATGAGAATCCAAAGGGTTGTTACAAATATATTAAGGACAAAAGGGTAACAAGGGAGAGAATAGGGCCCCTCAAAGATCAGGAGGAAGTGAGGACTGCAGATGCTGTAGATCAGAGCTGAAAATGTGTTGCTGGAAAAGCGCAGCAGGTCAGGCAGCATCCAAGGAGCAGGAGAATCGACGTTTCGGGCATGAGCCCTTCTTCAGGAATGAGGAGAGTGTGCCAAGCAGGTTAAGATAAGGGAGGAACTCAGATTTCTCCAGTTTCCTCATTTCCCCTCCCCCCACCTTGTCTCTGTCCCAACCCTCGAACTCAGCACCACCTTCCTAACCTGCAATCTTCTTCCTGACCTCTCCGCCCCCACCCCACTCCGGCCTATCACCCTCACCGTAACCTCCTTCCGCCTATCACATTTCCAACGCCCCTCCCCCAAGTCCCTCCTCCCTACCTTTTATCTTAGCCTGCTGGACACATCTTCACATTCCTGAAGAAGGGCTTATGCCTGAAACGTTGATTCTCCTGCTCCTTGGATGCTGCCTGACCTGCTGCGCTTTTCCAGCAACACATTTTCACCCTTCAAAGAATAGCAAGGCGGCCTTTGTGTGGAGCCACAGAAAATGGGGGAGATACTAAATGAATATTTTGCATCAGTATTTTCTGTGGAAAAGGATATGGAAGATATAGAATGTAGGGAAATAGATGGTGACACCTTGCAAAATGTCCAGGTTACAGAGGAGGAAGTGCTGGATGTCTTGAAACGGTTAAAAGTGGATAAATCCTCAGGACCTGATCAGGTGTATCCAAGAACTCTGTGGGAGGCTAGAGAAGTGATTGCTGGGCCTCTTGCTGAGATATTTGCATCATCGATAGTCACAGGCGAGGTGCCGGAAGACTGGAGGTTGGCAAACGTGGTGCCACTGTTTAAGAAGGGCGGTAAAGACAAGCCAGGGAACTATAGACTGGTGAGCCTGACCTCGGTGGTGGGCAAGTTGTTGGAGAGAATCCTGAGGGACAGGATGTACATGTATTTGGATAGGCAAGGACTGTTTTGGGATAGTCAACATGGCTTTGTGCATGGGAAATCATGTCTCACAAACTTGATTGAGTTTTTTGAAGAAGTAACAAAGTGGATTGATGAGGGCAGAGCAGTAGATTAGATTAGATTAGATTAGACTTACAGTGTGGAAACAGGCCCTTCGGCCCAACAAGTCCACACCGACCCGCCGAAGCGCAACCCACCCATACCCCTACATTTACCCCTTACCTAACACTACGGGCAATTTAGCATGGCCAGTTCACCTGACCCGCACATCTTTGGACTGTCGGAGGAAACCGGAGCGCCCGGAGGAAACCCACGCAGACACGGGGAGAATGTGCAAACTCCACACAGTCAGTCGCCTGAGTCGGGAATTGAACCCGGGTCTCAGGTGCTGTGAGGCAGCAGCGCTAACCACTGTGCCACCGTGTGATCTATATGGACTTCAGTAAGGCGTTCGACAAGGTTCCCCATGAGAGACTGATTAGCAAGGTTAGATCTCATGGAATACAGGGAGAACTAGCCATTTGGATACAGAACTGGCTCAAAAGTAGAAGACAGAGGGTGGTGGTGGAGGGTTGCTTTTCAGACTGGAGGCCTGTGACCAGTGGAGTGCCACAAGGATCAGTGCTGGGCCCACTACTTTTTGTCATTTACATAAATGATTTGGATGCGAGCATAAGAGGTACAGTTAGTAAGTTTGCCGACTCAGGCGACTGTCTGTGTGGAGTTTGCACGTTCTCCCCGTGTCTGCGTGGGTTTCCACCGGGTGCTCCGGTTTCCTCCCACAGTCCAAAGATGTGCAGGTTAGGTGAATTGGCCATGCTAAATTGCCTGTAGTGTTAGGTAAGGGATAAATGTAGGGGTATGGGTGGGTTGCGCTTCGGTGGGTCGGTGTGGACTTGTTGGGCCGAAGGACCTGTTTCCATACTGTAAGTAATCTAATACTCCATTATACTACTGTTGTCAATTATGCCCATCGGCAATTATGTTAGGGGGTTCCCATTGACCAGAAACTGAGCTGGACCACTGATTCGGTGACAGTGAAAGCTGGTCAGAGGCTTAGAGCCTTCAGAAGCTCACCTCCTGACCCACCCCTCACCTCCCTCCCCCATGTGCCTGTTCATCATCTACAAGGCACAAATCAGGACTGTGAGGGGATACCACTCGGAGATAGTGAGGGCTGCAGATGCCGAAGATCAGAATCGAGAGTGTGGTGCTGGAAAAGCACAGCAGGTTAGGCAGCATCCGAGGAGCAGGAGAATCAACGTTTCGGGCATAAGCCCTTCTTCAGGAAAGTTGAGGGGGGAAAGAGGGTTGAGGGAAGGAGTGGTGGGAGGGGTGTTGAGGTGGATGGGAAGGTGATGTGGATGCAGTTGGGAGGTGATGGTGATGGGTCGGTGGGGAGGGTGGAGTGGATAAGTGGGAAGGAAGATGGACAGGTCAAGATGGCGGTGCTGAGTTGCAGGGTTGGATCTACTTGCCTGGATGGAGGCACTCAAGATGGAGCCCACTCGAATTGACACCACCTCCATTAATTTAAACAGCTACTCCCTCCACCACTGACGGTCAGTAGCAGCAGTGGGTACCATCTGTAAGATGAGCTGCAGAAATTCACCAAAGATCCTCAGGCAGCACCTTCCAAACCCACAGCTATTTAGAAGGGCAAGGACAGCAGATACATGGGAAAACCACCCCCTGTAAGGCTCCCTCTAAGCCACTCACCATCCTGACTCAGAAACATGTTGCCGTTCCTTCAGCGTTGCAAGGTCAAAATCCTGGCATTCTCCTCCGTAACTGGAGCATGTTCACTCTGGAGTCTGTAATGTTACTCACTTAGCACTGATGTCCCAAGGGATGACACTCAGGCCTACATGCTGGGAGTGAACAAAACCAGCAATTGCTGGAAAAGCTCAGCAGGTCTGGCAGCATCTGTGGAGAGAAATCAGAGTTAATGTTTCAGGTTGAACGGACAGATGCTGCCAGACCTGTTGAGCTCTTCCAACAATTGCTGTTCTTGTTTCTGATTTACAGCATCCGCAGTTTTCTTTCGGTATTTTGCTACGAGTGAAGGTTTTTTTTAAAAAAATAAAGTATTTTTCAAACTGGTCTGAAAATCAGGTGCTAATCTGACCGTCATTATCATGTCTCTCTCACTCAAGCCTGACCCAAACCCTTTGTCGCAGAGTTTGTGTTGCTGCTTTCTGAGTGGGTGAGGTCAGATGTCAGCTCGGAGATAGTGAGGGCTGCAGATGCTGGAGATCAGAGTCGGGAGTGTGGGGCTGGAAAAGCACAGCAGGTCAGGCAGCATCCGAGGAGCAGGAGGGTCAACGTTTCGGGCAAGAGCCCTTCACACAACACCAGGTTGTAGTCCAACAGGTTTATTTGAAATCACAAGCTTTCGGCGTGCTGACCCTTTGCTGGGCTTTCTGAGTGAACATCGCCTCATCACTGTCCCTAGCACCTTGTATTTGCTCATCTGGCATCTGTCTACTTTGTGCGACAGAATTCGCATCTCGTTTACTTTACATTGACACTGAAGTCTTCCTGTGGTGAAGGCTTGTTAAAACACTAATGAGTCTTGCCGCATCATTTTGATGATGATGCCAGTCCTGGAGGGCTCCAGGCTGTGTGCAGGATTATTGACAGCACCAGCTCGGAGCATTGCTGGGGGAGTGCAAGTGAGTGGTCACTCTGCGTGTCTCAGAGATTAGATTACTTACAGTGTGGAAACAGGCCCTTCGGCCCAACAAGTCCACACCAACCCGCCGAAGCGCAACCCACCCATACCCCTACATTTACCCCTTACCTAACACTACGGGCAATTTAGCGTGGCCAATTCACCTGACCCACACATCTTTGGACTGTGGGAGGAAACCGGAGCACCCGGAGGAAACCCACGCAGACACGGGGAGAACGTGCAAACTCCACACAGTCAGTCGCCTGAGGCGGGAATTGAACCCAGGTCCCTGGCGCTGTGAGGCAGCAGTGCTAACCACTGTGCCACCGTATCTGGCTGGCACTTTGACATTACTTCAGTCTGATGGCTCCAGTCTCTTTACAAAATTGTACATGTTCAACGTGACAAGGTTGTTATCATCTGCATTTGAACATAGAACAGTACAGCACAGTGGAGGCCCTTCGGCCCACAATGTGGTGCTGACCTTTTATCTTACTCTAAGATCAAACTAACCTCCATACCCTTCACTTTACTGTCGTCCATGTGCCTATCAAGAGTCGTTTAAATGACCTGAATGTATCAGAGTCTACTACCACCCCCAGCAGTGCATTCCACACACTCACCACTCTCTGTGTAAAGAACTGACCTCTGACATCTCCCCTCAACCTTCCTCCAATCACCTTAAAATTTTGACCCCTCATGATAGCCATTTCCAAAAGTCTCTGGCTATCCAGTAAGAAAAGCCCTAGCTCTCTCAACCTTTCTTTATGAACAAATGCAGCATTTAAAAGGCATCTGGGTGGGTACATGAACAGGAAAAGGTTAGAGGGATATGGGCCAAGTGCTGGCAAATGGGAGTAGACTAGGTTGGGATATCTGGTCAGTATTAACGAGTTGGACCGAAGAGACATCTCTATGACTCTATGACATGCCCTCCAGTCCAGGCAGCATCCTGGGAAATCTCCTCTGCACCCTCTCTAAAGCTTCCACATCCTTCCTATAATGAGGTGACCAGAACTGGACACAATATTCCAAATGTGGCTTAAACAATTTGGGCAATTTTAAAGCTGCAGATAACAAGCTAAGAAAAATATCTATTTCTTTTGTTGCAAACCCGACAATTTTATGAATCTGTCGTTTTGCGTTCAGGCATAGTGCTTGCTAAAATATTTTCTTTTCCCACACTGTTGCAGGGAATTGACGCTAGGTTCAGCTGTACCCTGCCTCACTTCCATCTTACAGAGAGACTCGAAAGACTCAGGGTTGAAATGGATTGACTGAGGGAGTTGCGGGAGCCTGTGGGCTCTGTGTCTTCAGATTTCACATTAACGTGACGGGTTTAGGACGAAACCCAGTAAATGTAATTTCAGAAACCACCCGTACGGATGCAGACACGTATTCATTCAAGAAAAGAAATTGAAAGCTTGCTCTTTGTTATCCTCTGATCCTTCTGCATGGGTTTGAGAGTCAAGATCAAGAGGGCACTGATTTAAAATGATTGATGAAAGAAGCAAGTGTGATGTAAGGAACAACACTGTCACATTGTGAATAGTTCAGGTTGGGAATGCACTGTCTGAGATAGGAACAACCTGCAGTGTTACAGGGAGAAGGCAAAAGATATGGCGTGGGGAAATTTGGAAAGGTGCTGGCCTAGTGGTATCATCGCCAGACTGCCAAAGTTGAAAAGTGTGGTGCTGGAAAAGCACAGCCCATTGAGGAGCAGGAGAGTCGACTCTCCTGCTCCTCGGATGCTGCCTAATTGGCTGTGCTTTTCCAGCATCACACTTTTCAACGCTGACTCTCCAGCATCTGCAGTGCTCACTCTCTCCTGTTAATCTAGAGACTCAGGTAATGTTCTGGGGTCCCAGGTTCACATCCCAGCACGGGAGGTGGTGGAATTTGAATTCAATATTTTTAAAAAATCTGGAATTAAGAGTCTAATGCTAACCATGATTCAATTGTCGGGGGAGAAAAAAGAGACATCTGGTTCACTAACGTCCTTCAGGGAAGGAAACTGCCCTCCTTACCTGGTCTGGCCTACGTGTGACTCCACAGCTACGATGTGACTGACTCTTAACTGCCCTCTGGGTAGTTGGAGAAGGACAATAAATAAAATCCTAGCTAGTGACACCCACATCCCAACGTGGTCAGCACTTTGAGAGCCTGTGGGAAAGGTGGGGGGATGGCTCCTATCACGTGGGTTCCCTGAGCGGATGGTCAAAGTCATTTGGGCAGAATGCTCCATCACCAGAACCTTCCACCAAGTGCCAGGACATCACTCAGCTGGTGGTGAGGAGGGCACTGCCCATGAGGTCCTTCATGTACGCCCGGTCGGTCTGTGCCACTGTGGGCTGCCCTCATAGAGACGATCACACATCTCCTTCTAGAATGGGCCTTTGGAAAGGGAATCTGGAGGAAGATGCAGCGGCTTGTGTTGAGGTTCATCCCGAGGAGTTCTCCGGTCTGTTCCCCAGGGCACACGCTCAGACAACATAGACTGCCTCTGGAGGGCCATCGACTCAGTGAAAGACGGTCTGTGGTCTGACCGAAACCTGTTAGTCTTCAAGAGCAAAGAGTTGGCCTTGACTGAGTGTTGCAGCCTGACACATCTCAAGGTCTGGGACTACACACCGAGGAACGTAGTAAAGCTTGAGATAGCTGCTGCCAAGACGTAGTGGGGAAACACCACTGTCTGGGGACTTCCTGCCGAAAGTAAATGGTGGGCCCGTTCAGTTCTCGGGCCCTCATAGTTCCTCAAATGTATGTAAATGTTTGTATTGTGTGTGTAAGAGAGGTGTTTGGTTTTTGGGTAGAGTCAAACTTCAACACTTTGTTTATTTACTCGATATGCTCCTGTACTGAACCAAACTGCATTTGGGACAGTGTACATATACAAAGAGATTTTTTTGTGTGAATAAAATATATTTTTGAATAGAAAAACACGATGAATTTAAAAATGCTCATTTGGAATGCCAGCACAGACAAGATAGACTGCTCGGTCTCCTCCTCTGCTTTGATTTGAAGTCTAAAGACTGAGATGAGGAGAAATGTTTTCACCCAGAGAGCAGGGAACCTGTGGAATTCTCTGTCATGGAAAGCATTCAAGGCCAAAGCACTGACCCTCTTCAAGAAGGTGATAGATATTGTCCCTAACAGACTTACAGGATAAGAGTAGGATGTAGGAACTGGATACTGTTGGATGATCACATTGAGTGGTACAACAGTCTTGAAGAGCTGAATGGCCCATTTCTGTTGCTATTTCCTATGTTTAAGGTGGTGTTTATATTACAACAGCACACGGATACAATGGTTTCACTCAGAGCCCTAGAATTCTCCAAATCTCAACACTGTTGAGAAATCTCCTGATGTGAATTTCTTTTTGAAAACATTGTCTTGAAAATTCTTTTGGGAACTGTCTTCCATTTTTACTGGGGAGGGGATGGCCTACTGACCTTATCGCTGGGCTATTAATGCTGAGCTGAAAATGTGTTGCTGGAAAAGCACAGCAGGTCAGGCAGCATCCAGGGAACAGGAAATTCGATGTTTCGGGCATAAGCCCTTCATCAGGAATGAGGAAAGTGTTTCCAGCAGGCTAAGATAAAAGGTAGGGAGGAGGGACTTGGGGGAGGGGTGATGGAGATGTGAGGGACTCACTGAAATCCTTGTAGAGGGAGGAAGAGAGCTTCTTCAAGGAAGGCATCCTTGCAAGAGGATTCGCAGTAGGTTAAAATCTTCGAGGAGAAAGTGAGGACTGCAGATGCTGGAGATCAGAGCTGAAAATGTGTTGCTGGAAAAGCGCAGCAGGTCAGGCAGCATCCAAGGAACAGGAAATTCGACGTTTTGGACATAAGCCCTTCATCAGGAATGAGGAAAGTGTGTCCAGCAGGCTAAGATAAAAGGTAGGGAGGAGGGACTTGGCTAAGATAAAAGGTAGGGACCTCAAATCCTACCAAAGCAGATAGTGGAGTTTCAATTCAATATATACATGGAATGAAGAATCTAGTGAATGACCATGAGTCAATTGTCAGGAAAATCCATCTGGTTCACTAATGTCCTTTAGGGAAGGAAACTGCCCTCCTTACCTGGTCTGGCCTACATGTACCTCCAGACCCATAGCAATGGGGTTGGCTGTTAACTGCCCTCTGGGTAATAAATGCTGACCTGGCCAGTGATGCCCTCATCCTGTGAATGAATACAGGGAAAAAAAAAATTCTGTCCAAGAACTGCAGCGATGGGGAATGACATCGTCAGTCACAAGAGAAAACATTTGCAGCTCTTCCCTGCTCTCAGCTCCACCTAGCCAGGATAGGACAGGGAATGGGTTTCAGGACGGTTACCCTGGGAAACATAAAGTTAAAAATCACACAATGCCAAGTGATAGTCCAACAGGTTTATTTGGAAGCACTAGCTTTCGGAGCGCTGCTCCTTCATCAGGTGGTTATGGAGAAGGATCATAAGACACAGAATTTATCGCAAAAGATCACAGTGATGTGTAACTGAGATGATATACTGAACAAACCTAGATTGTTGTTAAGTCTTCCAACTTTTAGAAGGTTTAGGTTCATTAATATGTAAATCCCAAAACTTCATTTAAGTCACATTCCTGAGACAACTTAAGGTTTTGGAAAAAAAGGTGCCATCTCAGCTCAGATAATGCATGAAAGGTGTGAGGTTAGCGTCTGTCTGTATCTCAATCTTGAGTCAGACTGGTTCTTTTTCCAAAGTAGGAATTTATGAAACATCAGCCTGCAGATTGGGCACTTTTTGAACAAAATAGAATGTATCTGTAAATACAATTTTGCAAATGTAAATTCACCCCATAGACTTATATGCATGTGTGCATGCATGTGAGAGAGGGAGAGACAGAGAGAGAGAGAGAGAGATAGACAGAGAGTGCAAGTGTGAGTGTGTGTGTCTGTGAGTGTGTCTGTGTGTGTGTGTGTGTGTGTGCACGTGTATGCATGTGCATGCTTGGTAGAGCGTGTGAGTGTTTGGTAGGGTGTGTGCGTGAGTGTGATGGAGTAGAAGTCCACAGTTTGCAGGCAGTAAATCCATGTGACATTTCTATAACGTCAGGAGCATCTGGAATAAAGTGGGTGAACTTGCAGCATGTGTTGGTACCTGGGACTTCGATGTTGTGGCCGTTTTGGAGACATGGATAGAGCAGGGACAGGAATGATTACGGCAGGTTCCGGGATTTAGATGTTTCAGTAAGAACAGAGAAGATGGTAAAAGAGGGGGAGGTGTGGCATTGTTAGTCAAGGACAGTATTACGGTGGCAGGAAGGACCTTTGAGGAATCGTCTATTGAAGTAGCATGGGCTGAGGCTAGAAACAGGAAAGGAGAGGTCACCCTGTTGGGAGTTTTCTATAGGCCTCCAAATTGTTCCAGGGATGTAAAGGATACGATAGCAAAAGTAATTCTGGATAGGATCGTGAGTGACAGGGTAGATGTTATGGGGGACTTTAACTTTCCAAATGTTGACTGGAAATGCTACAGTTCAAGTACTTTAGATGGGTCAGTTTTGCTCCAATGTGTGCAGGAGGGTTTCCTGACACAGTGTGCAGACTGGCCAACCGGGGGTGAGGCCATATTGGATTTAGTATTGAGGAATAAGCCTGGCTAGATGTTAGATTTGGAGGTAGGTGAGCACTTTGGTGATAGTGACCACGATTCGGTGATGTTTACTTTAGCGATGGACAAGGATAGGAATATGATTCACCGCAAGTGTTATAGCTGGGGGGAATGGCAATTACCATGCGATTAGGTAAGATTTAGGATGCATAGGATAGGGAAGGAAACTGCAGGGGATGGACATAACTGAAATATGGAGCTTATTCAAGGAACAGCTACAGTGTGTCCTTGGTAAGTATGTTCCTGTCTGACAGGGAGGAAGTTGTCGAGAGAGGGAGCCATGGTTACTAAAGTTGAAACTCTTGTCAAGTGGAAGAGGAAGGCTTAAATGAGGATGAAATGTGAAGGCTCAGTTAGGGGGCTTAAGAGTTATATGTTAGCCAGAAAAGATGTAAAGAGCCAGGAGGGGACATGAGAAGTCTTTGACAGATTGAATCAAGGAAAACACTAAAGCTTTCTATAGGTATTTAAGGAATAAAAGAATGACTAGAGAAAGATTAGGGCCAATCAAGGACAGTAGTGGGAAGTTGTGTGTGGAGTCTGAGGAGATAGGGGAAGCACTGAATAAATATTTTTCTGCAGTATTCACACTGGAAAAATACAAGATGAGATGAGATTGATATTCACAAGGAGGAGGTATTAGCAATTCTGCAAAGTGTGAAATTAGGTAAGTCCCCTGGGCCAGATAGAATTTATCCCAGGATTATCTGGGAAGCCAGGGAGGAGATTGCAGAACCTTTGGCTTTGATCTTTATGTCATCATTGTCAACAGGAATAGTGCCAGAAGACTGGAGGATGGCACATGTTGTCGCCTTGTTCAAGAAGAGGAGTAGAGACAACCCTGGTAATTATAGATCAGTGAGCCTTACTTCAGTCATGGGTAAAGTGTTGGAAAAGGTTATAATAGAGAGGATTTATAATCACCTGGAAAGGAATAAGTGGAACATAGAACATAGTACATAGAATATAGAACATAGAACATTACAATGCAATACAGGCCCTTCAGCCCTCAATGTTGTGCCGACCTGTCATACACTCTGAAGCCCATCTAACCGACACTCTTCCCTGTTACGTCCATATACTTGTCCAATGACGACTTAAATGTACTTCAAGTTGATTAGGGATAGTGAACACGGTTTTGTGAAGGGTGGGTTGTGCATCACAAACCTTATTGAGTTCTTTGAGAAGGTGACCAAATGGTGAATGAGGGTGAAGCAGTTGATGTGGTGTATATGGGTTTCAGTAAGGTGTTTGATAAGGTTCCCCACGGTAGGCTATTGCACAAAATATGGAGGCACGGGATTGAGGGTGGTTTAGCAGTTTGGATCAGAAATTGGCTAGCTGAAAGAAGACAGAGGGTGGTGGTTGATGGGAAATACTCATCCTGGAGTTCAGTTACTGATGGTGTACCGCAAGGATCTGTTTTGGGTCCACTGCTGTAGCCCCAAAGAAGGCATACGGTGTGTTAGCTTTTACTGGTGGAGGGATCGAGTTTCAGAATCCTGAGGTCATGTTGCAGCTGTACAAAACTCTGGTGTGGCTACACTTGGAGTATTGTGTACAATTCTGGTCACTGCATTATAAGAAGGATGTGGAAGCTTTGGAAAGGGTGCAGAGGAGATTTACCAGGATGTTGCCTGGTATGGAGGGAAGGTCTTATGAGGGAAGACTGAGGGACTTGAAACTGTTTTGATTAGAGAGGAAAAGGTTGAGAGGTGACTTAATAGAGACATATAAGATAATCAGAGGGTTAGATAGGGTGGGCAGGGAGAGCCTTTTTCCTCAGCTGGTATGGCTAGCACGAGGGGACATCACTTTAAATTGAGGAGAGATAGATACAGGGCAGATGTCAGAGGTAGTTTCTTTACTCAGTGAATAGTAGGGGTGTGGAATGCACTGCCTGTAACAGTAGTAAACTTGCTGACTATAAGAGCATCTAAATGGTCATTGGATAGGCATGTGAATGAGAATGGAATAGTGTAGGTTAGATGGGCTTCAGATTGGTTCCACAGGTCAGCACAACATCGAGGGCCGAAGGGCCTGTACTGCACTGGAATGTTCTATGTTCTATTTTCCATTTTATAAATCCCTACTTTGGAACTAGAACCAGTCTGACTCAAGACTGGGATACAGACAGACTCTAACCTCACACCTTTAATGCATTGTCTAAGCTGAGATGTCACCTTTTTTTTAATGAAACCTTAAGTTATCTCGGGAATGTGACTTGAAAGAAGTTCTGGGATTTACATATTAATGAATCAAAACCTGCAACCCATTCTAAAAGATAGAAAGACTGAACAGTAATCTAGGTTGTTCAATATATCGCATCAGTTGCATGACACTGAGACCTTGGGCTATAAATTCTGTGTCTTATGATCCTGCTCCACTAGCTACCTGATGTAGGAGCAGTGCACCGAAAGCTAGTGCTTCCAACTAAACCTATTGGACTATACCCTGGTGTTGTGTGATATTTAACTTTGTCCACCCCAGTCCAACACCGGCATCTCCACATCATGGAAATACAAGACAGGACATTCCCTCCCTCCCAGTGACAGTGCACTCCCTCCCTCCCAGTGACAGCACATTCCCTCCCAGTGACAGTGCATTCCCTCCCTCACAGTGACAGTGCGTTCCCTCCCTCCCAGTGACAGTGCACTCCCTCCCTCCCAGGGACAGTGCGTTCCCTCCCTCCCTCCCAGTGACAGTGCGTCCCCTCCCTCCCAGGGACAGTGCGTTCCCTCCCTCCCTCCCAGTGACAGTGCGTCCCCTCCCTCCCTCGCAGTGACAGTGCATCCCCTCCCTCCCAGTGACAGGACATTCCCTCCCTCGCAGTGACAGTGCGTCCCCTCCCTCCCTCGCAGTGACAGTGCACTCCCTCCCTCCCAGTGACAGTGCATTCCCTCCCTCGCAGTGACAGTGCGTCCCCTCCCTCCCAGTGACAGTGCATTTCCTCCCTCCCAATGACAGTGTGCTCCCTCCCTCCCAGTCAGTAATATAAATTGTGAAGCGTTCCTGTCCCAGCACTGATCCCCATGTGGCAAGACATCCCTCTGTATGTTGATATCAGGTTCTCTGATAGACAGCTAGTTCAGTCTGCCTGAGCTTAACCCTGGGCACTCCAACTCTGAGCTCCCTGACAATCTGTTAGCAGCAATGTAGCAGGGTCAGATTCATTCCCCAGCCTCTGCCCTTTTGTAACAATAACCCAGGCTCATCGACACTAAATTCACCATAGGGGTAGCTTCTTAATGGAGCGTTTCCATGGCACAGGTACTTGCAGTGTAAGGTGGAAATTGCTCTGCATTTATATCCTCAGTGTGATAAAGCCGTTTTGTTGCAGCTGTCGTTCTGTGTATGTTTGGGGAGAGTCCGAGCTGATCCAGGAGATTCCGAGAATTCCCGACAAGGATCTGCGCAGCCGCCACTGTGTGGGCTTCGTCATTTTCTTCCTCTCCACCTTTCGTCCCTTCGCCGTCTGTCTAACCTCCGCGTTGCTCCCCAGAGTTCCAGGTCGTTCTCCAGGGTCTCTGGATTAGTTGGTCAGTGACAATCCCACAATGTTCCTGTTTCCTGTACCTCGTGGCCTTGTCCATCTCACTACATTCTGTCCACGTGAGGTTCTGCTGGAAGGCCCAGGTGTCAAGTTCAGATCCTGCTGAAAGAGTGATGGACCTGCAGCCCTAGGTCTCTCTGTTCGACAACACTACCCTGTGCCCTACCATTAACAAGAAAGTCCTGCCCTTGTCTGTTTTACCAAAATGTAATACCTCACATTTTTCCAAATTAAACTCCATCTGCCACTCTTCAGCCCATTGGCCCCGTTATCAAGATCCTTTGTAATCATAGATAACCTTCCTCACTGTTGACTATATCTCCAATTTTGGTGTCATCTGCAAACTTAATAACGTTCCTCTTAAAATCTCATTCAGATTATCTATAAAAGTATGGAAAACCATTGGTCAGGCCTCCAGCCCAGAAAAAACCCTCCACTGCTATCTTCTGTTTCTTCTGTGACCAATTGTCAAGCTCTTCCTGAATCTCATGTGATTTAACTTTGCTCATCAGTTTAGCATGCAGAACCTTGCAAAGGCTTTACTAAAATCCATGTGGACAACATCTGTTTGGTTACATCCTCAAAACAATCAAGTTTGTAACACATAATTTCCCATGCACAAAGCCATGCTGACTATCCGTAACTGGTCCTTGCCTCTCCAAACACAAGTAAATCCAATCTCTCAGAATCCCCTCCAGAAACGCACACACCACTGCCATCAGGCACACAGTCTAGAGTTCTCAGGCTTCCCTTTACATCCTTTCTTAAATAAAGACACAACACTTACCACCGTCCAGTTCTAGAAAATAGAACATAGAACAGTACAACACAGTACAGGCCCTTCGGCCCTCAGTGTTGTGCTGACCTTTTATCTTCCTCCCAAATCAGACTAACCTACATACCCTTCATTGTACTCTCATCCATGTACCTATTCAAGAGTCACTTTAGTGTCCCTAATGTCTCTGACTCTACTACCACTGCTAGCAGTGCATTGCACACACTCACCACTCTCTGTGTAAAGAACCTCCCTCTGACATCACCCATAGACCTTCCTCCAATCACCATAAAATGATGGCCCCTCATGATAGCCATTTCCGCCCTGGGAAAATGTCCTGACTATCCACTCTATCTATGCCCCTCATCATCTTGTACACCTTTATCAAGTCACCTCTCGTCCTTCTTCATTCCAATGAGAAAAGCCCGAGCTCCCTCAACCTTTCTTTATAAGACATGCCCTCCAGTCCAGGCAGCATCCTGCTCAATCTCCTCTGCACCCTCTCTAAAGCTTTCATATCCTTCCTATAATGAGGTGACCAGAACTGAACACAATATTCCAAGTGTGGTCTAACCAGGGCTTTATAGAGCAGCAACATAACCTCACGGCTCTAAAACTCAATTCCCCTGTTAATGAAAGCCAACATGCCATATGCTTTCTTAACAACCCTATCAACTTGGATGGCAACTTTGAGGGAGTTACGGATATGGACCCCAAGATCCCTCTGTTCCTCCACACTGCCAAGAATCCTGCCTTTAACCCTGTAATCTGCATTCAAATTCGACTTTCCAAAATGAATCACTTCACATTTTTCCAGGTTGAACTCCATCTGCCACCTATCACCTATCAAGGTCTGCTTCCAGTCAATGTCCTGTTGCAACCTATAACAGCCCTCCACACTATCCACCAGCCTTTGTATTATCAGCAAACGTACTAAGCCACTATTCCACTTCCTCATCCAAGTCATTTATAAAAATCACAAAGAGCAGAGGTCCCAGTACCGATCTCTGCGGGACACCACTGATCACTGAGCTCCAGACTGAATACTTTCCATCTACTACCACCCTTCTATGGCCAGCCAATTCTGTATCCAGACAGACAGATTTCCCTGTATCCCATGCCTCTTCACTTTCTGAATGAGCCCACCCTCGGGAACCTTATCAAAGGACTTGCTTAAATCCATGGACACCACATCCACTGCTCTACCTTCATCAACGTATTTTGTCAATAACTTTAGTGAGGTCTCTGAGGCATGACCTGCCCCTCACAAAACCATGTTGACTATCTCTAATCAATCTAGCACCTTATTCAGGGAATATATCTGCTGGGGACCTCGCAATTTCTTCCCTAATTTCCTACAATGCCCTGGGATAACTAAATCAGGTCCCAGAGATTTTTCCACCTGTATGTTTTTAAAGATCTCCAGCACTTCCTCCTCTGTAATGTGGATTGTTTTCAAGACATGAAATGTTAGAGAGATGAATACCCAACTGTAAGGCTAGTATGAGAGAAGTGGTTAGCCCTGCTGCCTCATAGCGCCAGAGACCCGGGTTCAATTCCAGCCTCGGGCGACTGACTGTGTGGAGTTTGCACGTTCTCCCCGTGTCTGCGTGGGTTTCCTCCGGGTGCTCCGGTTTCCTCCCACAGTCTAAAGATGTGCAGGTTAGGTGAATTGGCCATGCTAAATTGCCCAGAGTGTTAGGTGTAGGGGAATGGGTCTGGGTGGGTTGCTCTTCGGAGGGTCGGTGTGGACTTGTTTCCACACTGTAAGTTAGCTAAAGTGAACTCTGGTTCCTGTGCCACTGGTACCAGGAATAGGGAAAGACAGGCTGTACATTGGGACAGTCCATATCCAAACCACAGTAGGACCTGTATTCCTGTAGAAAATAACATAACCAGGGAAACAGAGATGGTTTAAAATTAAATGAACAGGCCAAGAGATTGGGAGTGGCGCATCAGAGAGCAGAGACAGGGTAAGAGAGGATAAACGGGAAATGAAGGTGAGAGAATAGGAGGAAGGGACAGGAAAGGTAAAACCTGAGCATACACCAACAGTCGAGACTAAATGTTACAAAGTTCAAAATCAAAAACAGCTAAAGGCTCTGAATCTGAATGTACATTGGTTTCATATCAAAGTAAGCATATTGAGAACGCATTTTAAAGTAAACAAATTTGATTGAAACCCCTTCGAGGTATGGCTTTCGGGTGTCAAGGATTTAGTCCTGAATATTAAGGGATATATGACATCGAACTAGACCCCATCTACCACCCCCTGAGAAAAAGAACAGGAAGTGACTCCACCACAGGAAATGACATCACCAACCCAAACACATAAATAGAAAGCAGGAACTATCAGCAATGTTTCGCCTGAGACCCACTGAAGATGTTAAAAAAGTGTTGCTGGAAAAGGGCAGCGGGTCAGGCAGCATCAAAGGAACAGGAGAATCGATGTTTTGGGCATAAGCCCTTCTTCAGGATTCTCCTGTTCCTTTGATGCTGCCTGACCTGCTGCGCTTTTCCAGCAACACATTTTTAAGCTCTGATCTCCAGCATCTGCAGTCCTCACTTTCTCCCACTGAAGATGTTACCTAGTAAGGTGACGAAACGTCTGGAAATGAACCTTACAGCTCAGCGAGCAAAACTACACCCAAGATAAATGGCTTCTCAGGAAATCAGGATGCTAGGTAAAGGTGGTGGGGTAGCACTGTTAGTTGTGCAGTGGTTTGAGTTGATCTGGGTTCAGGAAACCGTGATGGAGAATCAGTTTGGCTGGAGCTGGGGCTGTTTTGTACAGCAGCTGCTGCCCAGTTCTTGGTCACAGAGAACCCCAGTGTCCCCATCTCCAGGATTGCTGCAGTGAGATCCATGGACTGTGCTTCTCCAATAACATGGCTCTTTATCACTTCTATACACTACAGGGCTGTCTTGGGTATTGGGGTATGTGTGTACATGTTATGTATTAACTCAGGGGACATGGACATCACTGGCTGGGCCCAGAATTTATTGCCCCGTCCCTAGTTGCCCCCTTGAGAAGGTGCTTTCTTGAACTGCTGCAGTCCATGCGCTGTAGGTTGACCCACAATGTCCTTTGGGAAGGAATTCCGGGACTTTGACCCAGCAACAGTGAAGGAACAGCGATATATTTCCAAGTCAGGGTGGTAAGTGGCTTGGAGGGGAACTTGCAAGGGGTAGTGTTCCCTTGTAGCTGCTGCCCTTGTCCTTGAAGATGGAAGTGGTTATGGGTTTGGAAGGTGCTGTCTGAGGATCTTTGGTGAATTACTATAGTGCATCCCTTGTAGATAGTGTACACTGCTGCTACTGACCATTGG
This sequence comes from Hemiscyllium ocellatum, assembly GCF_020745735.1. Classification (NCBI taxonomy): domain Eukaryota; kingdom Metazoa; phylum Chordata; class Chondrichthyes; order Orectolobiformes; family Hemiscylliidae; genus Hemiscyllium; species Hemiscyllium ocellatum. The sequence goes on from NC_083420.1 coordinate 6,255,714, forward strand.
TGGTGGAGGGAGTGATGCTTGTGGATGTGGAGTCAAGTGGGCTGTATCATCTAATATAATACAAATGCCTTTTCCCTTTCCATTGCCATTCTTGCAAATTGTCCTGATGAGAGCTGGATGAAGGGCATCAACAAAATGTGAGGTTGCTCAGCTGAGAAAGTTAAAACTGAAAAAGTTAAATGCGCTCAGTTCAGAAGTGGTTGTAATAAAATAATGTAAATAGAAGGCAGAGAGTGAGGCCAGGCAGTGTGTGCTTAAAGTAAGGACTCTACCTGAACTGTGCATCAGCAGGACAAGGGGAGACTTTGGTTGGAGGCATGTGATGATGTATGTGCTGTGAGGAATATGCGACATCACGTTAACATGCAGTTCCAACACCATGCGATATTTCCCCCTCCCACTCCGTTTTAATCTAATTCCTTCCCGCTCTCCCTGACCCTGCATTACGTCATTCATAATGGATTCTGCATGTAAACGTCTAATTGATTGCAGGGGTTCAGTATTGTTGCTGCAGGGGTTCAGTATTGTTGCTGCAGGGGTTCAGTATTACTGCTGCAGGGGTTCAGTATTGTTGCTGCAGGGGTTCAGTATTACTGCTGCAGGGGTTCAGTATTGTTGCTGCAGGGGTTCAGTATTGTTGCTGCAGGGGTTCAGTATTACTGCTGGTGGTTAATAGTTAAAAACAAACGTCACTGTGATTTGGTGGTGGGGAAGTGGTTCGGTAATGTGTGATTCCCCTTCTGGATATCAAAACCAAAGCATGCAAATGGAAATTGGGAATTGGGAATTGCATTGTATAAAAGATGAAAACTGGGGTGATTTTTGCCAGAGACCACTCTTAAAATGTTTAAGATGCACCCACACCCTCCCACCCACTTTGTGTACGTGTGAATGAATGATTGTAATCTATGTCTGAATCCCCTATTGGTTGAAATACAAACTAAAAGAACTATTGATGCTGAAATCAGAAACAAAACCAGAAATTGCCAAAAAAGCTCAGCAGGTCTGGCAGCACTGGAGACTGGCCCCGAAATATTAATTTTGATTTCTCTTCACAGACCTGCTGAGCTTTTCCAGCAGCCTCTGTTTTTGTCTCCTACTGGCCTGTCAGTTTGAACACCAATGCAACAATAGGTGCTATCACCGAAGATGGCTCTGTAGTCCAGCGTTGCTCTTGCGTTCCTCTCCCAGTCACGAACACACAGCAGAATGGCATCGCTGTTCATGAATTCGTTTCTCGCTGACCAGGCATCTCTCTCACACTGACTGCCTGCTATCAGAACATCAGGAGGGTTTACAGATTGAAATTCCACCCACCTGCCTGTCTACTTTTCAATGCCATTAAGTGGTGAGAAGGGACTTGATCCAGAGACTTATGCCCAAAGTTGGGAACGAGACCCCCTGTACAACACATGCAGTGGGAACTTTGTATATCTCAGAGTAAAATAGGGTGGCTCAGTGGTTAGCACTGCTGCCTCACAACACCAGGGACCCGGGTTTGATTCCTGCCTCAGGTGACTGTCTGTGTGGAGCTTGTACATTCTCCCTGTGTCTGCGTGGGTTTCCTCCAGTTTCTTCCCACAGTCCAAAGATGTGAATTGGCCACGCTAAATTGCCTGTAGTCTTTGGTGCGTTAGTCAGAGGGAAATGGGTCTGGGTGGGTTACTCTTCGGCGGGTCGGTGTGGACTGGTTGGGGCGAAGAGCTTGTTTCCACACTGGAGGGAATCTAATCTTACAGAGACAGGGAGGAACTTCTTCAGCCAGACAGTGGTGAATTAATGGAATTTATTGCTCCAGGAGGCTGTGGAGGCTGGGTCATTCAGTATGTTTAAGACGGAGATAGATATGTTCATGGAAGAATTCGGGAGAATGGGCTTGAGAAACTTATCAGCCGTGACTGAATGGTGAAGCAGACTCAATGGGCTGAATGGCCTAATTTCTGCTCCTATGTCTTATGGTCTTGTAGCCTTAAACCTTCTGGAGATGGAACATCTCTGTTGTGACTTGAAAAATGTTGTTTGGGAAGTTAGGCACTCAGAAACATTTCTGTAGATTTTGAAACAGTGGCTGATGCAACAAGAGTTTAATGTTTTACAAAACCAACTGGATGGTTGCTGAAGAAGATCTCGGGATCTTGGGGATGATAGAACCCAGCAGGTCCCCTTACTCAGGTGCAGGGTTACTCTGCAATGAAGCTTCACTGAAAGAGAAAGTAAAAACCGTACCAACTAACGCCACTGGTTGGGAAAAAAAAATTAAGCTAAATTTTGTTTTTAAATCCTGCCAGACAGGAAAATGAGTGCATGGAGCTCCGCTGCTGCATTGACTGTGAATTCTTTAGAATAATGTGGAATATCGAGGGGCAGCTGTAATGTGTGTCTTGTTCCCATCTTCACTGGAAATGTCTAGCTGTCACACGTTGTTGAGGAATATCCTTTCAGAAAACTAACCGCGAAGACACAGCTCTCCAAGATGCTGCAGCGTAATCCGTTCATTAGATCTGGATTAAGAATTTAAGAAGCGATCCAACCCTAGATCTTTTGGCTCATTAATCCTGTCACTTCGAACTGCTCCTGTATAATTTGTCCTGCTGTGGGCTGGACTCGGTTTATTTGACCTGCACATGCAATCCTTTCAAACGGAGACGATCAGTCTGATTTCTCTGTGACTGGAGAAGGCAATCACATTAACCTCCAGAATACAGTGAACGATTGTCAGCATTGTTCATCAACCTGGGATGGGTCAGTGCTGAGCTTCCAACTGACTGCATCTACCCATAGGCCTCCCAGTAATCCCTGGAACCCTGCGTGTCTCTCTGGTGTGACTGTGGTGTTGCATTCCCTCCAATTTTGGTTTCTGCCATTTTTGTCGCTCTGTGATTGACAGTCACTCTGGAATCCCCGGTCTGACATGACTTACCTAAAACCTTTGACCCATCACCAGCCTGTTCCCATCATCGGGCCAATCGTTCAATCCCCTGTCCTGATATCCCCTTCTCCTGCCTTAGGCTGGCAGCTCTGTTTGATATTGTACTTGTGAAAGACCTTGGAACTTGGGGTGGCTCGGTGGCTCAGTGGTTAGCACTGCTGCCTCACAGCGCCAGGGTCCCAGGTTCGATTCCATCCTCGGGCGACTGTCTGTGTGGAGTTTGCACATTCTCCCCGTGTCAGTGTGGGTCCCCTCTGGGAGCTCTGATTTCCTCCCATAGTCCAAAGATGTGCAGGCCAGGTGAATTGGCCATGCTAAATTGCCCATAGTGTTAGGTGCATTAGTCAGAGGGAAATGGGTCTGGGTGGGTCACTGAAAGTGCTATGTAAATGCAAATTGTTGTTGATGGTGCTTTCCAACAAACTGTGTTTAATGGAGTATGATTATTAACTGTAATGATCATTTCAAAATCCATTAGGTGATAACAACTGTGTTGATTTAATACAGAACATCCCCTCCGCATTCTCATAGTGCTCAGATCTCATTGGATCATCTCTTGACCATAGTAGGGACAGATGATAATGTCATAGTCACCTCATTGGCCAGAGGCTTGAATCCCACCAGGAATTATTTAAATTCAATTCAGTCTGGAGTTACAAGCTGGGCTAATGGCAGCTAGATAACCATGAGGCGTAGAATCCCTACTGTGTGGAATCAGGCCATTCAGCCCATCGAGTCAATGGTCAAAGAAACCCATCTGGTTCACTTTTGTCCTTTAGGAAGGGAAATATCCCAAACCATTCCCAGTCTGGCCTGCATGTGACTCCAGACTCACAGCCAACGTGGTTGGATCTTAGCCACCCTCTGACAGCTCAGTTTGAGGGAAACTAAGGACGGACTGTGAATGTACCAGCCAATCATATCCAGATCCTGGGAGAAAATGAAAACTAATCTTCAATGGGAAAAGGGTGGGAAATGTCTGGTTGCTTCCTCAACTTAATAGAAATAGAAAAAAAACTTGCATTTATGTAGCATCCTCCACAACCATCACAAAACACAGTACAGCAAGCACTCTGTGAAATGCAGTTCCTGTTGTTGCTTTCAGAAAATGTGACAGGTCAAAATGTACTCAGCAAGTTCCCGCAAACAGTGCTGGTGACAAAGTCATTCTTTTTTGTGGTGTTCCTCCAGTGATGAGGACATCAAGAAAACCTTCCCTTCTCTTCTTCTAAAGAGTGTCTTTCCTCTCCACCAGAGCAGTTTTAACAGAAATGGTGAGTGCTGGAGAAGCTCAGCAGATCTGGCAGCATCGGTAGCGGGGAGGAACCGAGCTAATGTTTCGAATCCGGCCCTGACTCTGCTTCTGAACTGACAGTAGCTCAGAAATGCCGGTGAGTTCACTGAAGATGCTGGGGGCGGGGAAGGGGTGGGTGGAAAGGCAGAGATAGAGCCCTGAGAGAGCGAAAGAAAGTTAGACAGACAAAGGCATTGTTGATGGTAAGGCAGGGAGTTGGAAAAACTAGTAATAGGGACAGTGTGAAGGTGAAAATAGGTGGATAAAAGACAAGGGGGAAGTGATGGCTGCAGGTGCTGGAGATCAGGGTCTAGGTTAGAGTGGTGCTGGAAAAGCTCAGCAGGTCAGGCAGCATCCGAGGAGCAGGAAAATCGACGTTTCGGGCATTAACTCTTCATCGGGATTCCTGCTCATGCCCAAAACGTCGACCCTCCTGCTCCTCGGACGCTGCCTGACCTGCTGCGCTTTTCCCAGTGCCGTCCCCTCAACTGAAAGACAAGATGAGTCCAGGCTCTGAGAAAGTTGAAGGGTCACTGGGCCTGAAATGTTAACTCTGCTTTCTGACCGTGGATGCTGAACTGATCCACTGAGTTTCTCCAGCAATTGCAGATTTTGTTTCAGATTTCCAGCAGTTCTCTGTTTGATCTCAAGTTAACATCATCCTGCCTGAAAGCTGGGGATGTGGAATTGATTTCCCCACCCACTCCCACCACATCGTCCCGCCCTCCATCTCCTCCCCTGCCCCTTAACCTGACCTAACCTATCCATCTTCACCTCCCCCACCAATCTGCTCCACCCCTCTCACTGACCAACCTGCATCCACCTATTACCATCTCATCCTCCTTTCCCTCAGTCCCAACCCCCGTCCCTCTATTTATTTCACAGCCCCCATTCCCCCTCCCCCAGCCCTGAAGGAAGGTACTGACCTGAGATGTTGACTCGCCTGCTCCTCGGATGCTGCCTGACCTGCTGTGCTTTTCCCAGCTCCGCACTTTATCCAGTCCAGCATCTGCAGTCCCCGCGCTCTCCCAGTTGATGTTACAGTCAGACCAGCCATGAATGGTGGAGCAGCGTCGAGGGGCTGAATAAGACCATAAGACCATAAGACATAGGAGTGGAAGTAAGGCCATTCGGCCCATCGAGTCCACTCCGCCATTCATGGCTGATGGGCATTTCAACTCCACTTACCAGCGTTCTCCCTGTAGCCCTTAATTCCTCGAGGCAACAAGAATTTATCAATCTCTGTCTTGAAGACATTTAGCGTCCCGGCCTCCACTGAACTCTGTGGCAATGAATTCCACAGGCCCACCACCCTCTGGCTGAAGAAATGTCTCCGCATTTCTGTTCTGAATTGACCCCCTCTAACCACACCTTCCCCGCTGTGTCCACGGGTCCTAGTCTCCTCGACTAATGGAAACAATTTCCTAGCGTCCAGCCTTTCCAAGCCATGTATTATCTTGTACGTCTCTATTAAGTCTCCCCTTAATCTTCTAAACTCCAATGAATACAATCCCAGGATCTTCAGCCGTTCCTCGTATGTTAGACCTCATACGAATGGCCTCCTGCTACTGTGTATGCGTGTTCGGAGCACTCTGAATGGTGCAGCTGTGTACGAGGGTGCCTGTGAGCCCTGAAGTGGGCTTGAAGCCAGATCTGTGACTGCGAGAGATAAGAATGTCCACAGCAGAGCCACTGTTGCATTTTGGTAAGACAAACCAGGGCAGGTCTTACCCAGTTAACGGTAGGGCCCTGGGGAGAGTTGTTGAATTGAGAGACCTAAGGGTGCAGCTGTGTAATTCCTTGAAACTGGCACCACAGATAGACAGAATGGTTAGGAAGGTGTTTGCTAGGCTTGCCTTCATTGATCACAGCATTGATTAGAGGTTGTTTTACTGTCATGTGTGTTTCATTAACAGGAATTCATTGTAACACTATTGACGAATTGGGGACACTTTCTAAAGTGCAAACTTTTGAAACGTGTGTTGGCTGTTAACGTGATTACATCGTCAACACTTTGAGTGCTATTTTTATTGCATGGTTTTTATATGGCACGGCGTTGTACAAGAACTGCAACCATTACGTTAAAGGAGAACTGACTGAATAGGAGTTGGGAGGTCAGGTTGCGGCTGTACGGGATATTGGTGAGGCCACGTTTGGGGCACTACGTACAATTCTGGTCGCCCTGTGGAGAGGGTGCCAAAGCGATTTCCCAAGGATGTTGCCAGGGCTGGATGGTTTGACCTGTAGGGAGAGGCTGCGGAGGCTGGGACATTTTTCACTGGAGTGTCGGAGGCTGAGGGGTGACCCTATAGAGGTTTATAAAATCATGAGGAGTGTGAATAAAATAAACAGACAAGGTCTTTTCCCCACAGTAAGGGAGTTCAAAACTAAAGGGCATAGGTTTAGGGTGAGAGGGGAAAGATTTAAAAAGGACCTAAGGGGTAACGTTTTCACTGTGAGGGTGGTGCATGTATAGAATGAGCTGCCAGAGGAAGTGGTGGAGGTGAGTACAATAACAACACTTAAAAGACATCTGGGCAGGAAAGTGAATAAGAAAGGTTTGGAGGGATATGAGCCAAATGCAGGCAAATGGGACTGACTCAGTTTAGGATACCTGGCCGGTGTGGGTGAGATGGGCCGAAGGGCCTGTTTCTAAGCTATTCACCTCAATGACTGTGTGAGCGTTAGTACTGAATTGGAGTTGACACTTAATCTAATGGTTGAGGGGATTGTTTATTGAGATTGCTTTGTAAGATTCATCGCTAACATTGCCAGGTACTGCTGAACGAGCAGCATTGCCATGGCTTCTCCCCTTCAGAGAGCACACCCTCCGGTTTGTGTTCAGTGGTGAATCAAACCAGAGCTGATTACCTCCTGAGCAGAGAGCTGCAGGTTCGAGCTGGTGGGAATCTAAAAAAAAGGTGAGAATTTTCCCCACTGAGTCTCCGGAGGATGGTTCCTGGTGCAGATGGTTTGGCACCTGTTGTTGACTGTCCATATTCTGTCGGGCGGTTTGCATGAGGTTTATTTTGGGATGATCTAGTTCTTTGCTGTATGTAAGAGTGGAAGCTTGCTGGCTGAGAGGTTGTGTTCCACCTTTCAGCTTCATAACTGCACAAGGTGGTTGTAGATACACCTGTGTTTGACGGATATGACATGAATCTTTCTCCCACTGCTTGGGCCACCCTTTGTGATGCTTTGACTTCAGACCAGGTGTACGGTTGCACAGAAGACCTGAAGGACGGTTGACTATTACACACTTGGATCTGGGTGAAGAGCTGTACCAGATTGGAAATGTTAACTCTGCTTATTCTCTCTCTCTCTCTCTCTCTCTCTCTCTCTCACACACACTCACTCTCTCAATCCCTCTCTCACTCTCTCAATCTTTCTCACTCTCTCTCAATCTATCTCATCTCTCTTTATCTTTCTCACTCTCTCATGCTCTCTCTCACTGTCTCTCCCTCTGTCTCTCTCTGTCTCTCTCATTGTCTCTCTCTCTCTCTCTCAATCTTTCTCACTCTCTCATACTCTCTCTCAGTCTCTCTCTCTCTCATTGTTTCTCTTTCTCTCTGTCTCTCTCACTCTCTCTCAATCTCCCTCTCTGTCTCTCTCTGTCTCTCTCTTTCTGTCTCTCTCTCTCTCTCTGTCTCTGTCTCTCTCTCTCTCTCTCTCTCTCTATAGATGCTGTCTGACTTGTTGGGTTTCGTTGGCAGTCTCTGTGTCTGATTCAGATTTTTGGTGTCTGCAGACTTTCATTGGTTCAGTTTGACAGTTTATAAAGGGAGCCCTGATGTCACGAGGAAGGAGACAGGAGCTCTGCTGGTGAGGGGCCCACAGCTCCTGTCTCTCTGGAGGTTTTAATATGATGCAACCACGTGGAGAAAGCTCTGTTTTCTGGTGGAGTGGGGTGCAGTATACCTCCGATCCTGCACGCTCCACACCAGACCCACCCAGTGTAACGTCACTCCGGCTTCACCATGTGGGATTGAGTTGGAGGCACAACATTGTGGCTCTTGTTCACCTACAATGCTTTCTTCAACTGTACACTGATACATAAGAATAGGAGGAGGCCATTCAGCCCCTCGAGCCTATTCCAACATTGATTGAGATCATGGCTGATCTATGTCCTAACTCCATAGACCTGCCATTGGCTCATATCCCTTTGAAAAACAAAAATGATTGATCTCAGATTTAAAATTAACAACTGATCCTGCACCTACTGCCATTTATGGATGGGTCCGGTCCCACCCTTTGTGTGTCGAAGTGCTTTCTAACACCTCTCCTGAACGCCCCTGGCACTAATTCTCAGACTATCCCCCTCGTTCCAGAATCCCCAACCAGTGAAAATGATTTCTCTTCATCGACCCTGTCTTTTCCTGTTAATATCTTGAAGATTCAATCAGATCGCCCCTTAGCCTTCTAAATTCGAGAGAAAACAGGTCTCATTTGCATAATCTCACTCCAAAAATTAACCCCAAAGTCCAGGAACCATTCTTGGAAACCTAGATTGTACTCCCCTCAGTGTACCTGGTCCGGTGGGGAGTAATTTGTACATTTATCCTACAACATAAAAAGTAGTTTATCTTAATCGCTGTTTATATTGACATCCTGCTTTTCTGCTTGATGGAGCGAGGTCTGATCAATGTGAACGTGTTTCAATTTACTGTATACCCACAATGTGCTGGGACTGTGGTGACCGGACTGACTGCTATATAAATGCAAGTCTCTTTTTGATTCAAGTCAAAGGGAATCATTCATTGCCATAAGATAAAGGTGCAGGTGTAGGCCTTTCAGTCCCTTGAATGAATGATTGATAATTTACTGTCACTTGTATTTTGCAGTGAATAATATAGCAGCATCAACTGTTACCGCATTCCAGTGCCATTGTGAACAATTTAACAAGAATAAAGAGATATAATGGAAAGGGGGTCTATCCTTGTTCCACTGCTTACACCCTGAGCCCGCTCTCCAATGTAGGGGGTGCCATCTTTTTATCACTGGGCTATCTCGCCAGAGTGTGTCTTAGACCCACACTCACCCAGGAGACCCCCAACACCACGCCCACTAAAACCAGGAGACCCCCAGCACCAGGCCCACTACAACCAGAAGACCCCCAGCACCAGGCCCACTACAACCAGGAGACCCCCAGGCACCAGGCCCACTACAACCAGGAGACCCTCCAGCACCAGGCCGACTAAAACCAGGAGACCCCCAGCTCCAGGCCAACTACAACCAGGAGACCACAAGCACCAGGCCCACTACAACCAGGAGACACCCAGCACCAGGCCCACTACAACCAGGAGACCCCCAGGTCCAGGCCCACTACAATCAGGAGACTACAAGCACCAGGCCCACTACAACCATGAGACCCTCCAGCACCAGGCCCACTACAACCAGGAGACCCCCAGCACCAGGCCCACTACAACCAGTAGACCCCCAGCACCAGGCCCACTACAGCTAGGAGACCCCCAGCACCAGGCCCACTACAACCAGGAGCCTCCCAGCACCAGGCCCACTACATCCAGGAGCCTCCCAGCACCAGGCCCACTACAACCAGGAGACCCCCAGCACCAGGCCCACTACAACCAGGAGACCCCCAGCTCCTGGCCCATCACAGCCAGAAATCCCTGGCCCTGTTGCCAGGCTAGGCTATGACCTTGCCAAGAGTCCCACTCCAGCCACCCTCCTCCTCAATGTCACCTTGCTAGCACCTCCATCCTGAGTGAACATTTGCTCCGTTAATCAGTGAGGTCATGGCTGATCTGTTAATGGTCAATTTCACTTTCCTGCCTCTTCCCCATCACCTTTAATTCCATTCCTGAGAAACCATAAGAGCAGAGTAGGCCATTCGCCCAGAATTCGGAGGCTAGCACTCCCGCTGACACCATATTTGGATCCCACAGTCAGTGGAATGTAAACTCAGTCAGGAAATGTGGAATTGGATCGTTGTCTCAGACTGGGGACCACAAAGCTACAGTCGATCGTTGGGGAAAACTGATACGGTTCACTGATGTCCTTTAGGGAGGGAAATCTGCCTCTTTACCTGGTCTGGCCTGCATGTGACTCCAGACCCACAGCAACATGTTTGACTCTTAGCTATCCTCTGGGCAATTCGGGATGAGGAATCCATGCTGACCTAGCCAGAGACCACCATGTCCCACAACTGAATAAATGAAACAAAGGTCCGGAATTGTACTTGGAATGTCAGTGGATGGTGGTCAGGACTGGAGTAGTTATTCAAGGTGGAGAGATAAAGCTTGCTGTTACTTCAGGGGCAGATCATCACCTTTTGAAAGGTAAACATTGTCATCATCAACTCAAACACATCAACAAATCGTTCACACAAACAGGACCCTCATAAATGAAATATGTGACAAATGATACAGTGAATGGATGAATCAAGCAACAGGTTACTGGTCAAAAATTGGAATAGCATGATGAGATCGTTGGGGTGGCACGGTGGCTCAGTGGTTAGCACTGCTGCCTCACGGCGCCAGGGACCCAAGTTCGATTCCAGCCTCAGGCGACTGTCTGTGTGGAGTTTGCACATTCTTCCCCGTGCTGAAAATGTGTTGCTGGAAAAGCGCAGCAGGTCAGGCAGCATCCAAGGAACAGGAGATCCGACGTTTCGGGCATAAGCCCTTCATCAGGAACTTTTCCAGCAACACATTTTCAACTCTGATCTCCAGCATCTGCAGACCTCACTTTCTCCCCGCACATTCTTCCCCGTGTCTGTGTGGGTTTCCTCCGGGTGCTCCGGTTTCCTTCCACAGTCCAAGATGTCCCGGTTAGGGTGGATAGGCCATGGGAAGTTGCCCACAGTGTCCAGGAGTGTGTAGTTGCCATGGGTCATGCAGGGTTACAGGGATGGGGTGGGTCTGGGTGGATGCTCTTCGAAGGGTTGGTGTGGACTCGATAGGCCAAATAGCCTGCTTCTACACTGTAGGGATTCTACACCATGATCTTGTATACCCCCAGGAGCATGGTTCCATTTGCCATCTATAGTCCACTGGTACTTGAGACAATGCTGCATCCTCTTGGTCCTGCAGTGATGCTCCAGCCCAGGTAATGGGGCCCTACCTTCGGAAAAGGCCGAGGTGGGGTCTGATAGTGACTCCCACCCACACAGAGACTTATCAGTTGGCAGCAGGAGGGTCATGTCAGGTTAGATATGAACTCCTTTCATTTCTTCATTGTTCTAATTGATTCATAAAGTTTTGTACTTAAGATGGCACTGTCAGTGGTGACATTATAAACTTCTCACTGCGCTCATGTGTCAATAAAGTTAATTCTAATTTCAACGGCCAAAGTCACAGAATCACAGAGGGTGGTACAGGAAGTGGACTTGGATGTAGATTGGGTGATTGCTTTGCAGAACACCCCAGTTCCGTGACAAACATAAGCCTGTCACTTTAGTCCAGGGTTCCCCCTTCTGACCTCTCTGTCCCTGGCCATTGATATTGTTCCGGAAAAATCTAACAGGAGCTCGTGAGCGGCCTAGCCCTTCCCATTAGGCATTTTCCAGCTGTTTGAACTTGATACTGAGTTCAACAATCGCAGGCAGTGCCTTCTGGTGTGATCGCCTTTCGTTTTCTGTTTCCTTATCCTTTCCCCCTTCCCTAGTGTTTGATTTCAAATGGTATTGAGCCATCATTCTGCCATTCACATCCCCCTGGGGCTGGGAAGGCGATAGGTAAATGCAGGTGGGGGGAGCTGATGGTGATAGGTCGATGCAGAGGGTGGAGTGGATAGATGGGAAAGAGCCCTCCAACTGGGCATCACCCTCATGACCTGTCCCACCTGCCAACCTTCCTTCCCACCTATCCACTCCACCCTCCCCTCTGACCTATCACCTTCACCCCCACCTGCATTTACCTATCGCCTTCCCAGCTACCTTCCCCCAGCCCCAATCCCCCTCCTAATTATCCCTCAACACCCTTCCCCCATGCCCCCAACATTCCTGATGAAGGGCTGATGCCCGAAATGTCAATGGTCCTGCTCCTCCGAAGTTGTGTTTTTCCAGCACCACGCGTTTCTGACCCTACCTGTAAGGAACAACACGGGAGACTGGAGTTCATCTGCTCCGAGCGGTTTGTTTTTTACGTTTTGTTTCTTGCCCTGCGTTTTTTTCACCATCTTCAGGGGAAGGTGTCTTCTCTTGGCCTGGGCCCAGTGATGAAGAGGCTTCCATCTCCAGTGTGGAGCTTTCGGATATTCCCAACACCTTGGGTGGGTGGTCCTGGCCTGGTGGGGTGGTCTCAGTCTTGTTATTTAACTCATTCACAGGATGAGGGCATCACTGGCTGGGCCAACATTTATTACCCATCCCTAATTACCCAGAGGGCAGTTAACAGTCAACCCCATGGCTGTGGGTCTAGAGTCACACGTAGGCCAGATCAGGTGAGGATGGCAGCTTCCTTTCCTAAAGGACATTAGTGAACCAGATGGGTTTTTCCAACAATTGACAATGGATTCATAGTCAACATTAGATTCTTAATTCCAGATTTTTATTGAATTTAAATTCTGCCATCTGCCATGGGGGAGTTTGAACCCAGGTCCCCAGAACATTACCTGGGGGGCTCTTGGTTAACAGTCCAATGGTAAATAGCTAGGCCAATGCCACCAGCTGGCATAACGATCCCAGAGGGTTTTGCCGTTCGAACTGCAGTGTGGTCTGGTCCCAACCCAAACGCCACCTTCAGCAGCAGCTCTGACTATCCCAGTGTTTGTCTTTCCCCGAAAGGAAACTGACCTGAGATGACCCTCGCCTTAATTTTCTTTCTTTTCCTTTCTTGTCTCTGACCCCTGTCACTAATGCGGCCACCGTGGTCTGGTGGCTTAGCAAACGTCTCACTGTAATGTTTATCATGAAAATAAATTGCCATTCCACTCCGTAAAGTACATTCTTAATTGAAGCATGTGCTGGTAAATTTTAATCATCCTGCTAATGTGAAGGTACTTACTGAAGCCTCAATGATTGAAGTGAACTACGTTCAGTCAACTCGATGCACATTGATCCAATAACAAATATTAAAGCGTTTGTGTGAATTTCTAAATAAGATGCAGCAACTAATTTGCTTCGAGCTGCGTCTTTGGGTCGGCTTTTGGATGAGGGAATAAATCCAATTTTATTTGAGAAATATAAAATTTACATTGAGAGACGATATCAACCCTTTGAAATGGAAAGGGTTGGAGATAGCTTACTCTGCAGAGCAGCCTTCTCTGGGGTTTTAGTGTGATCTGAGTTCAGGTACTGCAGTCTGATCTTACCAGTTATTGAACAAAATGCTATTATGACAGAATCACTGGTTAGAGGGTCATTGGAAATAATGAAGGTCAGAAAAGCTCAATGAATGAGTCCTTCTCATATCAAACATGAATAATAACAAGTCCTCTCGCCTTCATCAAGGCCAGTTTTCTGAAATGAGCAATCAATTAATTTCTGTGGGAATTAACAGATCACAAAGTGAACATTATGTATGTTCAATCTAATTTCTACAAGAACTGATCAGATTAAATTATTCGGAAGCATTAAGCTGTCTTCTTCACGATCAATTCCTATGAGACCATTCGGTCCCTCAAGCCGATCATAGAATCTCTCCAGTGTGGAAGCAGGCTATTCAGCTCATACTGACCCTCCAAAGAGCATCCCACTCAGAAAGCTCTGAAAACTTGTGATTTCAAATAAACCTGTTGGACTATAACCTCTGACTCTGTCCACCCCAGCCCAACTCCCGGCACCTCCACATCTGGAGAAGTCAACAGTTATCCCTCGGTTAAAACCAGTAAAACGACCTTTAATGTCGTTACTTTCTGTGGGATCTTGCTGTGTGCTGGTTGACTGCTTCCTGTACCTTTGTTGTGTGAATGGTCACAATTCTCAGGTAGCCTCGTGGGCTGTGACGTGTTCTGGAACATGTGGAAGATACACACGTGAAAATGCTGGAGGAAAATCAGCAAATAAAAAACTGCACATATCCCTGCACTGGGAAACTCTGTGGAACATTTCTGAGATGGAGCGGAGCCAAGCAGAGAGCTCTGGCTTATCGACTGAATAACGCTGTTGGTTCCACCATCTGCTCCTGCACTGGTCATTCCAGCTGAACAGAATGTTCCAACCAACAACGTTCATTAACCCCATTGTAATGATTATCTCGAGAGTCTGAACAGATGTTAATAACTGGCAGACAGATCAGCCTTTGGCGATGTGTGATTCTTCCTCAGAAACATGGCTCTCAGCGACTACTCTTCTCCCGATATCGTTCCTGGCCGTTTGTGTTCATTTGTAAGAGGGATCTGAGGGATCGATTGTGCTGTTTATATACATGTCCCGTCAGGTACCCTAAACTGTCAGTAACAACATTCATCAACAGTGCTATCAAATGTCCCTGGCAGAGAATAACCTGCTCACTGGCTGATGCTCAGTTTGGGTTCTGCCAGGTCCTCTCAGCTTCTGATCTCAGAACAGCCTCTGTCTAAACATGGAGAGAGAGCTGAATCCCGATAAGGGAGGGTGACTGCCTTTGAGATTCAGGGAGCCTTTGTCTGAGTGAGGCATCAAGGGACGCTGTTAAAGTTGAAATCAATGGGTATGAGGGGGCAAATTCTCTGCTGGTTGGAGTTATACCCTGCACAAAGGAAGGTGGTTATGGTTGTTGGAGATCAGTCATCTCAGCTCCAGGAGTTCCTTAGGGTAGTGTCCAAGGCCCAACCATTTTCAGCTGCTTCATCAATGACCTTCCCTCCATCATAAGGTCAGAAGTGGGGATGTTCACCAACAACTGCACAATGTTCAGCACCATTCATGACTCCCCAGATACTGAAGTAGTCCGTGTTCAAATGCAACAAGACCTGGCTGGAGCTGACACATGGCAAGTAACACTGATACTGCACACATGTCAGTAAATGACCATTTCCAACAAGAGAGAATGTAATCATCAACGCTTACAATTCAACGGCATTTCCATTGCTGAATTAAGTCCACCCTGGGGGTTACCATTGACCAGAAACTGAACTGGACTAGCCAATTAATTTGGCAGTGGCAAGAGCAGGTCAGAGGTTAGGGATCCTGCAGCAAGTAACTCAGCTCCTGACTCCCTAAGCCTGACAAATCTGCTAGCACACTTTGAGGAAGTAATGAGCAGGTTAGATCAAGGAGAGCCAATGGATGTTATCGAACTGGACTTTGAGAAGGCCTTTGACAAGGTGATGCACAGGAGTAAGATAAGGGCCCATGTTGTCAGGGCAATGTGCTAGCATGGCTAGAAGCTTGGCAGTCTGGCAGAAAGCAGAGAATGGGGATAAAAGGCTCCTTTTCAGGATGGTAAATGGTGACAAGTGTTCCAGAAGGTGTTCGGCAAGGCTCCGTGTTGGGGCCACAACTTTTCACTTTATACATTAACAATCTAGATGAAGGAACTGAGGGCATTCTAGTTATGTTTGCAAATGGGACAAAAGTAGATAGAGGGACAGGTGGCACTGAACATGCAGAGAGGCTGCAGAAGGCTTTGGACAGGTTAGGAGAGTGGGCAGACAAGTGGCAGATGGAGTAGAATGTGGGAAAGTGTGAGGTCACGTACTTTGGTAAGAAGAATAGAGGTGTGGACTATTTTCTAAATGGGGAAAAAATTCAGAAGTCGGAAGTGCGAAGGGAGTTGGGAGTTCTATTCCAGGATATTCTCAAGGTAAACTTACAGGTTGACTCAGTAGTTAGGAAGGCAAATGCAATGATGGCATTTATTTTGAGAGGACTTGAATATAAAAGCAGGGATGTACTTCTGAGGCTTTATAAAGCTCTGGTCAGACCACATTTGGAGTTTTGTGTACGGTTTCAGGCCCCATATCTCCGGAAGGATGTACTGGCCCTGGACCATGCTCAGAGGAGGTTCACAGATTGATCCCAGGAATGAAAAGCTTAACATATGAGGAATGTTTGAGGATTCTGGGTTTATTCTCAATGGAGTTGAGAAAGATGAGGGGGAATCTAATCAAAATATACAGCATACTGAATGGCCTGGACAGAGTAGATGTTGGGAAGATGTTTCCATTGGGAGGAGAGATTAGGACCCGAGGGCACAGCCTTAGAGTAAAGGGAAGACCTTTCAGAACAGAGATAAGGAGAATCTGTGGAATTCATTGCCACAGAAGACTGTGGAGGGCAGGTCATTGAGTATAGTTAAGATGGAGATAGATGGGATCTTGAGTATCAAGGCAATCAAGGGTCATGGGAAGAAATTGGGAGAATGGGGTTGAGAAACTTATCAGCCATGAATAAATGGTGGGGCAGACTCAATGGGCTGAATGGCCTAATTTCTGCTCCTATGTCTTATGGTCTTATGGTTCCCCCATCCACAAGGCACAAGTCAGGGAGTGTGATGGAATACTCCCCATTTGCCTGGATGGGGGCAGCTCTAACAACACTCAAGAAGCTGGACACCATCCAAGGCATCATTGGCACCACCTTCAACATTGTCCCCACTGCCACAGGCGCTCAGTGATGACAGTGTGGGCTGTCTACAAACTGCCTGTAACAACTCACCAAGGGTCCTTCAACAGAACCTTCCAAACTGGTGAGCTCTCCCATCCAGGAGGACAAGGGCAGCAAGTACATGGGAACATCAGCTCCTGCGAGTTCCCCTCCCAACCCCTCACCTTCCTGACTTGGAAACATATCCCCATTACTTCATTGTCAAGAGATCCAAATAGCTGGAACATTGTTTTGGTGGATACATTTGAAGAGTTAGTTGTCCCCTATGTAGGAGGGGGAGGGGGGGGGGTGGAAGGTTGGTTTGTTTAGGGTGGGTGGATGTGAGAACAATGAGTAAGAATACTCCTTGCTAGCAATTATTGATTTATTGTTGAAAGGATAGTCCGAATTAGTTGGCTTGATTCAAGTTTCCATTCCCTTGCCTGTGCTCTTCGTAGGAGAAAGTGAGGACAGCAGATGCTGGACATCAGAGTCGAGATTGTGGTGCTGGAAAAACACAGCTAGTTAAACATCAGTCATTCCTGATGAAGGGCTTATGCCCGAAATGTTGACTCTCCTGCTCCTTGGATGCTGCCTGACCTGCTGCGCTTTTCCAGCACCACACTCTCGACTATATGCTCTTCCTAACTAGTCTCCATTTGTGAAATGGGCTGAGCAATCATATTCCTGTGTCTTTCAAAACTTATAACAATGATCTTTGGAAATGTGGGATGGAATGAAATAAGGGAGTGAAATTGGCTGTGATGTGTTTTGAGGGCGGCACGGTGGCACAGTGGTTAGCACTGCTGCCTCACAGCGCCAGAGACCCGGGTTCAATTCCCGCCTCAGGCGACTGACTGTGTGGAGTTTGCACATTCTCCCCGTGTCTGCGTGGGTTTCCTCCGGGTGCTCCAGTTTCCTCCCACAGTCCAAAGATGTGCGGGTCAGGTGAATTGGCCATGCTAAATTGCCCGTAGTGTTAGGTAAGGGGTAAATGTAGGGGTATGGGTGGGTTGCGCTTCGGCGGGTCAGTGTGGACGCAGACATGGGGAGAACGTGCAAACTCCACACAGTCAGTCGCCTGAGTCAGGAATTGAACCTGGGTCTCAGGCGCTGTGAGGCAGCAGTGCTAACCACTGTGCCACCGTGCTGCCCAATGTGAGAAAACATTTCAGCCTGAGGGTTGTGGGTGCCTGGAAGGCACTGCCAATGGAGGTGGGGGGAAGCAGGCTTGTTAGCAATGTTTAAGACATGCAGAGTCATAGAGACGTACGGCATAGAAACAGACCCTTCAGTCCAACTCGTCCATGCCCACCAAATTTCCTAAAGTGATCTAGTCCCATTTGCCATCACTTTGCCCATATCCCTCTAAACCCTTCCTATCCCTATTTAAGAGTGCGGTGCTGAAAAGCACAGCCGGTCAGGCAGCGTTCGAGCTGGGGGGAAGGTAGCTGAGAGTGTAATAGGTGGATGGAGGTGGGGGTAAAGGTGATAGGTCAGAGAGGAGGGTGGAGTGGATAGGTGGGGAGGAAGATGGACAGGTAGGACAGGTCACCCTAAACCTATGCCCTCTAGCTTTGGACTCTCCCATCCTGGGAAAAAGACCTTGGCTATTCATTCTATCCGTACCCCTCATAACTTTATAAACCTCTATAGGGTCACCCCTCAGCCTCTGATGCTCCATCTTGATAGACACATGAACATGAGGGATAGACATTGTGCACGGATAATGAGTAGCAGGCCATAATAAAGATTAGGAGTCAGTACAGTCTTGGTGGGCCGAAGGGCCTGTTCCTTTGTTATGTTGAATTGTATTGAATGGAATCATATAAAATCTGCTATGACAAGTAGTGGCTGTTTTTGGATAAGCCACCTTGCTAGTGGCTGGTGAGACTGGAACCCATGTTTGTGGAGGAGAGGTTTGTGAAACACGAGAGGCAACTGAATCACCAGATGGAACCTTACAAAGCGAAGTCCAATCGACTTTGTTCAAACGATTCATCAGAGAGGACTCTGTTTGAAAAGGGCACTGGATATTTCAAATCAGAACAGAAAGTGCTGGAGAAACTCAGTAGGTCTGGTAGTACCTGTGGAGAGAAACAGCGTTTCTATTCCCATATGATTCTTCTCTGGAACTGAAGGGGGGTGTCACTGCAGTGTCCCAATGAAACCCAGTGCAAGTTGGAACCTCATTTTCCACTTTAAGCACTTTCCAGCCTTCAGGATTCAACACAGAGTCTGCAATGTAACAGCATTAACCCTGTCCTCCATTGAAATTCATCCTCTCCCATGTGTCTTGTTTGCTTTTGAACCAACTTCACCTATTCTGTAAAATTCACACCAATCATTAACACCTATTTTGCACCTACATCTCTTTTTTACTGCCCATTACCACTTCCTTTGCCTTTTGCTCTGGGCCCGTTATTCCTGCTCGCTCCTCCTCCGACTTTGCCAATCGTGTGAAAACCATCGGATAAAAGCAAATTACTGCGGATGCTGGAATCTGAAACCAAAAGAGAAAATGCTGGGAAATCTCAGCAGGTCTGGCAGCATCTGTAAGGAGAGAAAAGAGCTGACGTTCCAGCAATGAAGAATAGTTCCAGTGCAGCCTGAATCTGTTCAATATGGCGGAGATTGCCTCAGTACCTTTCCTCAGCGTGTCAGACAACGCAGCTGAAAGCACAGAATGCTTGTACAATAATGTGTTGTCCCTGGTACATGGATAACATTGGGAAGTGGATTGTTCCCTGGGGATATTGGAGCTCAACCAGAGTTAAGGACTGGTGTCCTCCAGCAGTTAACGGTTCAGTGGCTAGCACTGCTGCCTCACAGTGTCAGGGACCCGGGTTCGATACCAGCCTTGGGTAACAGTCTGTGTGGAGTTTGCACGTTCTCCCCGTGTCTGCGTGGGTTTCCTCTGGGTGCTCCGGTTTCCTCCCACAGTCCAAAAGATGTGCAGGTCAGGTGAATTGGTCATGCTAAGTTGCCTGTAGAGTCAGGTGCATTGGTTCGGGGGAATGGGTCTGGGTGGGTTACTCTTTAGAGGGTCGGTGTGGACTAGTTGGGCCGAAGGGCCTGTTTCCATACCGTAGGGTATCTAAATAAAAAGAGGAGAGGTAGCAGGGTCATGGAGTATCTTAACTGTGGATGTGAATGCACCTCAAGAGGCTGCAGAGGGGATTCACCAGGCCATTGTCTGGGCTGGGCCGATCTAGCTACAGAGCGAGACGAGATAGTCTGAGGAGGAGATCTGACTGAGGTGTACAAAGCTCTGAGAACATCAACAGGGTAGATAGGGAGAAACATTTTCCCTCAGCAGAGATGTCCCTAACCAGGGACCATGGTATTAAGGTAATGAGCAGGAGATTTACAGAGGATTGGAGGAAGTAATTTTTCACCCAGAAATTGCTGGGCACCTAGATTAGATTAGATAGATTCCCTACAGTGTGGAAACAGGCCCTTCAGCTCAACAAGTCCATACCGACCCTCCAAAGTGCAACTCACCCAGACCCATTCCCCTACCCTACATTTACCCCTGACTAATACACCTAACACTATGGGCAATTTAGCACGGCCAATTCGCTCTAACCTGCACATCTTTGGATTGTGGGAGGAAACTGGAGCAGCAGAGGAAACCCCCACAGACGTGGTGAGAAACTCCACACAAACAGTTGCCTGAGGCTGGAATCGAACCTGGGTGCCTGGTTTTGTGAGGCAGCATTGCTAACCACTGAGCCACCAGACGCCCAAGTGTGGGGCTCTTGGTTAAAGGAGTGGAACCCTAGAGACATTATAGGGATCAGTTCTGGGTCCTTTTTGTTTGCAATTTGTATGAAAGATTTGGAGGAGAACATAGAAGGCATGGTTAATAAGTGTGGACAAAACCAGAATTGGTGACAGAGTAGGCAGCGAAGGTGGTTTTCTAAGATTACAAAGGGATCTTGATCAAAGTGTCAGTAGGCTGAAAGATGGCAGATGGAGTTCAATCTGGATAAAGGCGGAGTATTACATTTTGGTATAACAAACAAGGGTAGGGCTTATACAATTAATGAAGGACCTTGGGTAGTGTTGTAGAATAGAGGGACCTAGGAGTGCAGGTACATAATTCTTTGAAGTTTGCTTCAAGGAGAGACAAAGTGGTTAAAAAAGCTTTGAGCAAGCTTGCATTCATTGCTCAGACCTTTTGAGTTTAGGGGATGGGAAGTCATGTTGAGGTTGTACTGGACATTGGTGAGGCCTTTTCTGTAATACTGTGTTCAGTTCTGTCCGTCCTGTTACAGGAAGGATATTATTAATCTGGAGAGGGTTCAGAAGAGATTTACCAGGATGTTGCTGGGTATAGAAAGGCTGGATAAGCTGGGACTTCTTTCACTGGAGCATAGGAGGTTGAGAGCTGACCTTATGGGAGTTTATAAAGTAATGACAGGTACAGAGATTTAATGGTAGTTCTCTTTTCTCTGGGATAGGAGATTTCAAGACTAGAGGGCACAATTTTAAGGCGAGAGGAGAGAGATTTTATAAAGACATGAGGGGCAAACATTTTACGCAGAGGGTGGTTTGTGTGTGGAATGCATTTCCTGAGAAAGTGGTGGATGTGATCACAGTTACAACATTTAAACAACGTTTGGATAAGTACAAGAAGGGAAAGGAGGGAGGGATATGCGTCAGGAGCAGTCAGGTGGGACTAGTTTAGTTTGGGATTATGTTCAGCATGGACTGGATGGACCGAAGGGTCTGTGTCCGTGCTGTATGACTCTATGATATTTAGATGGTCAGTTGAACTACCATTAGCCCATAAGGCGACAGGCCAAGAGCTGGAACATGGGGTTAGAGTCGATCGATATTTGGTAACTGCTGCAGACATGATGGAATGAACAGCCTTTTTCCACATTGTAAAACCTTTATAACTCTAACTTTATAACTCTATGATTTTGTGGCCTCAATGGATGTTTAAGGTCATTTCTGATACAATTCCGCAAATTATAGAAGTATGGAATTCAATTTCAACTCTGGCCCAGGTGGGGTTTGAATTCAATCCAAATCTATATCCATTTATCCACAGTATCCTCTGGTACGTCTGTTTTCACTGGGTCACAGACTTGCCAAAGGCAATGCCTTTCTCTGCAGCTTATCTGAGGGAGATGGGGGATATAGCTGAGGTCAGAGAGGGACCAGTTAAATTGAGACATCACAAAGGCACGACCTGTTCCCAGTTCACGCTGCACAGACTGGAAAGGTGTTAATTAAACTCTCCGCATTATCAGTGTCTCAGCAAGCAGAACTGACCTCAGCCTGGAGGTTACTGGAGACATAGGTCAATCGTTGAGTGTCAGTCTATGATGGACTCTCAGCGGGAGATTAACAGTGTGCGTTGTGGGTCAGGAAACCCAGTCCTGTTCCATCCTGTCACACTGCAGCACAACTGAGATTATACTAATCAGAGAGCTGCCACACTGACATTGCTAAAGGACTGTGTATATATCCACTGAAACAGTAACAGAGAGGGCGATCCACATTGACAGGTGTAGCTCAGAACTCTGTTTTGGAACTCCCACCAGGGCTCAGTTCAGGGTCCGAGACTGAGGACGCAGCATTCATTACACCGTGCATGCATTCACCATAACATTTCACTTAAAGCCATGGTTCACGAGGATGCCTTGGGATTCATCGCTAACCCCTCGCACTCATGAGTTGTGCTGACTGCATGATTTCCTGCAGAAACAGACGCTAACTATAAGGAGCGAAACTCAGTGCAAGCTGGAATAGCAACATCTCATTCTCCGCTGGGGAACTCGACAGCCTTCAGGACTCAATCTCGAGATTGAGGCAAAAGAAACTGCAGATGCTGGAAGCCGAGGTGGATAAGTAGGAGGCTGGAAGGACCCAGCAAGCCAGGCAGCATCAGGAGGAAGAGTTGTCAACGTTTTGGGTGTAACCGTTCTTCCAGCCTCCTGCTTGTCTACCCTCAATATCAAGTTCAACCACTTCAGGGCTTGACCATTTCCCATGTCCTTACCCCAACCCTCACACAGTAGGCCTTGTTATCACATGGTCTGCTGTTACCCACAACCCATTGTTAACCGTTAACAGTCCCCAGTAGCAGCTATTTACCCTCCCAGGCTGATTCCTCTGTCTGTCCAACTGTTATAGAGTTATAGAGTAATGCAACATGTTCTTCTCTCTCTCCCCGCATATCATTTACACCTTACCCATTGTCTTCTGCATATAAGCCAACCTTTCCTCACTACCATCAGGTCTGAAGAAGGGCCATTCAACCTGAAACATTAACTCTGATCTCTCTCCACACATGCTGTCAGACTTGCTGAGTTTTTCCAGCATCTTTTGTTTTTGTTTCTGATTTACAGCGCCCACAGTTCTTTCAGGTTTTGATTGAGCACTGTATCAGCTGTTATCGAGTTCACTGATACCGGGCGAGTGAACTGGAGAAGAGCACAGCTCGAAAACCAGTCTCAGTCTGAGTCTGAGTCTGAGTCTGAGTCTGAGTCTCAGTCTCAGTCTGAGTCTCAGTCTCAGTCTGAGTTTCAGTCTGAGTTTCAGTCTCAGTCTCAGTCTCAGTCTCAGTCTGAGTCTGAGTCTCAGTCTGAGTCTCAGTCTGAGTCTGAGTCTGAGTCTCAGTCTGAGTCTGAGTCTGAGTCTGAGTCTCAGTCTGAGTTTCAGTCTCAGTCTCAGTCTGAGTCTGAGTCTCAGTCTGATTCTGAGTCTGAGTCTCAGTCTGAGTCTGAGTCTGAATCTGAGTCTGAGTCTGAGTCTCAGTCTGAGTCTCAGTCTGAGTTTCAGTCTGAGTTTCAGTCTCAGTCTCAGTCTCAGTCTGAGTCTGAGTCTCAGTCTGAGTCTCAGTCTCAGTCTCAGTCTGAGTCTCAGTCTCAGTCTGAGTCTCAGTCTCAGTCTCAGTCTCAGTCTCAGTCTGAGTCTGAGTCTCAGTCTTAGTCTCAGTCTCAGTTTCAGTCTCAGTCTGAGTCTCAGTTTCAGTCTCAGTTTCAGTCTCAGTCTGAGTCTCCGTCTCAGTCTCAGTCTCAGTCTCAGTCTCAGTCTGAGTCTCAGTCTCAGTCTCAGTCTGAGTCTGAGTCTGAGTCTGAGTCTCAGTCTCAGTCTCAGTCTGAGTCTGAGTCTGAGTCTCAGTCTCAGTCTGAGTCTGAGTCTGAGTCTGAGTCTGAGTCTCAGTCTCAGTCTCAGTCTCAGTCTCAGTCTGAGTCTCAGTCTCAGTCTCAGTCTCAGTCTCAGTCTGAGTCTGAGTCTGAGTCTGAGTCTCAGTCTCAGTCTCAGTCTGAGTCTCAGTCTCAGTCTCAGTCTCACTCTGAGTCTCAGTCTCAGTCTCAGTCTCAGTCTCAGACTCAGTCTCAGTCTCAGTCTGAGTCTCAGTCTGAGTCTGAGTCTCAGTCTGAGTCTCAGTCTCAGTCTCAGTCTCAGTCACCTTATTAAAGCAAATTAGGGGAATGCCCTAGAGACTCTACCAACTGAGAGCTCGTTGTTGTGGTTCTGTTCGCCGAGCTGGGAATTTGTGTTGCAGACGTTTTGTCCCCTGTCTAGGTGACATCCTCAGTGCTTGGGAGGCTCCTGTGAAGCGCTTCTGTGATCTTTCCTCTGGCATTTGTAGTGGTTTGAATCTGCCGCTTTCGGTTGTCAGTTCCAGCTGTCCGCTGCAGTGGCCGGTATATTGGGTCCAGGGCGATGTGCTTATTGATTGAATCTGTGGATGAGTGCCATGCCTCGAGGAATTCCCTGGCTGTTCTCTGTTTGGCTTGTCCTATAATAGTAATGTTGTCCCAGTCGAATTCATGTTGCTTGTCATCTGCGTATGTGACTACTAAGGATAGCTGGTCATATCGTTTCGTGGCTAGTTGGTGTTCATGGATGCAGATTGTTAGCTGTCTTCCTGTTTGTCCTATGTAGTGTTTTGTGCAGTCCTTGCATGGGACTTTGTACACTACATTGGTTTTGCTCATGCTGGGTATCGGGTCCTTCATTCCGGTGAGTTGTTGTCTGAGCGTGGCTGTTGGTTTGTGAGCTGTTATGAGTCCTAGTGGTCGCAGTAGTCTGGCTGTCAGTTCGGAAATGCTCCTGATGTATGGTAGTGTGGCCAGTCCTTTGGGTTGTGGCATGTCCTCGTTCCGTTGTCTTTCCCTTAGGCATCTGTTGATGAAATTGCGCGGGTATCCGTTTTTGGCGAATACATTGTATAGGTGCTCTTCTTCCTCTTTTTGCAGTTCTGGTGTACTGCAGTGTGTTGTGGCCCTTTTGAACAGTGTCTTGATGCAACTTCTTGATGCAATTTCTTCAGTGAATCAGATGGGTTTCTCCATCAATTGGCAATGGATTCATTATAATCTTAATTCCAGATTTTTAAAAATTGAATTCAAATTCCATCATTTGAGGGTATTTGAACCTGGCTCCCCAGGACATGACCTGGCTCTCTGGATTAACAGGCCAGCGATAACACCACACCATTCACCATCACGGGATGCGAACCTGGGTCCCCAGGACATGACCTGGCTCTCTGGATTAACAGGCCAGTGATAATGCCATCTCCCCAGCTACAGTGAGAGGGTTGTAACATGAGGAAGGGTTGGGCAGACTGGACTTGTTTCCACTAGTTTGGAACAGTGAGGGGTGATCAACTGAAGTGTATAAGTTCCGGAACATTCTTGACAAAGTGGACATGGAAATGATGTTACAACATGGGGTAAACCATTCTGCTAATTGAAGGCAGACACGCAGAAAACCTCACCTTGCCTTGCCTCATCATCTGTAGAAGTATGAGTGACAAGGAACTACTGAATCTCACTACTTAAAAAAAAACAATTTATTCTTTAACTCCAGTGAAGAAAGAGAACATTAAACAACAACTATCAACACTGTAATCCTCCTTTATCTTAACTATTTCTCTACCTCCCACTCTACAACACCAAACTGATCCAATAAAACCCCCCAGATTAGGCTTTACCAAAAAAAAAATCAAATTTCAAAACCAGTTAGCTGTGGCAGCGAGTTTTGGGAAGATTTGTAGCTCAGGCTGAGATTCTGGATGTAGATTTACTCACTGAGCTAGAAGGTTCATTTGTCACCATACTAGGTAACATCATCAGTGAGCCTCTGAATAAAGTTTGGATTTCCTAAGGTTTATGACGTCATTTCCTGTGGTGACATCATCTCCTATCATGATGTCATTTCCTGTTCTTTTTCTCAAGGGTGTGGTAAATGGGATCCAGGTCAATGTGTTTGTTGATAGAGTTCTGGTTGGAATGCCATGCTCCCAGGAATTTTCATGTGTGTCGCCGTTTGGCTTGTCCTAGGATGGAGGTGCTGTCCCAGTCGAGTTCATCTGGAGGCTCTCTGAAGAGGTTACCTAGAATGATGATGAAGTGTCTGAAAATGAACCATCCAGCTCAGTGAGCAAACTTACATCCAGAGTCAGTTGTGTCAATTTCTCTCTGTAGATTTTTCTGGGTGTTTTCTTTGGCCTTTTGCTGCACAGAGTTCATACAAACAGATACCTTTCAGAGAGCGGTTCTGTGGACCATTTGCGTTTGTTGGTGTTTTTGCCATTCTGGCTAACTGTTCAAAATGCCCGATTTTATAGCCCAAAGCATCGGATCATCTCATTGGTTTGATGTCGTCAAAATTTATATTCGATTGGATTTTGGTATCTTGGGGCATAATTTAAACTGATTGGCCAAATTCAAATTTGTTGTGTCCCATGGCTACTCAGCTCCAGCTATTTGTTTCACAGCCAAATGTTGCATTTTTAAAAATTGTTCAGCATACCCTGTGCTTGTTTAGTCCTTGTCAGCTTTTACTCTCTCTTAAAGGTACAGTATACACCTACACCTTCATAATAGTAGTGTTTCTTCTTGTGGCATCATCCTGAACTAACACCAGGTTATAGTCCAAGAGGTTTATTTGGAAGCACTAGCTTTTGGAAAACTCTGAAATCTAGTGCTTCCAATCAAACCTGTTGGACTATAACCAAGTCCTGTTTTCAAACTGGGGAATTTCTCTTCCATGACAGAGATGAAGAGAAATATTTCTCTCAGAGGCATGTGTGACTTTGGAACTGCACCTCAGAGCGTGGTGAAGGTGAGGTGATTGAATTTTTTTTTAAGACAGAGAGAAAGATATTCCTCTGGGTTGGGGGAATGGAAGGTTTGGAGGTACAGAGAAGATGGGATTTGAAACACAAGCAGATCAGCCATGTTCTTACGGACTGACAGAATAGGTTTAAAAGGCTGAATGGTCTCCTGCCAATCCAATTTTGTATGTTCAGAGGCTGCAGCTGTTTCTGTTCTGAGAAGATGACATTGGGGATTGAGGAGAGCAGCTTAGAGTCAAACAGCACAGAAACAGACCCTTTGGCCCAACCAGTCCATGCTGACCAAATTCCCAAGCTAAACTAGTCCCACCTGCCTGCGTTTGACCCATAACCACCCCCCAAACATTTCTTATTCATGTTCTTCTCCAGATGTCTTTTAAATGTCTAACTGTACCCACATCCACCATTTCCTCAAGTTCATTCCGCATATGAGACAATCTCTGTGTAAAACAATTGCCCCTCACGTCTTTTTTAAATCTTTCTCCCTTCAGCTTAAAAATATGTCCCCAGTCTTAAAGTTCCCCACCTGCCGTTCACCTTATCTACACAGTCAGTGCTGCTGTAACGCGGCGGTCTGATCTCGTGCAATCCCGTGTTATAAGAAAGTTGGATAATAACTGCGCCATTCAAACCAATGGGAGCGGAATCATGTTATAACCAACACATTAATAAAACATGCTTTATAACAGAATGATCTGTATCCTTCATGATTTTATAAACCTCAATAATGTCACTCCTGAACCTCCTACACTCCAATGAAAGAAACTGCCAGCCAGTCCAGCCTCTCCGTATAACCCGAACCCTCCATTCCCAGCACCGTGCCAGTTGTGGTGCAGACTGTGCCTGTGGAACACAGGCTGGTTTTGTGTTAATCCCAACTGGGAATCAGATTAACTCTCAGTTAGAGAGGGATTGAAATTTCTCATGAGGTAGATGGAGTTGGATGGACTTTGTGACTCGCTGAGATGATGAAAATTTGAGTGGCCTGCTGAGCCAGTTTGTAAGGTATGTCTTGAGTAAAACATAGAGTAGTACAACATTGAATATAGAACATAGAACAGTAAAACACAGTACAGGCCCTTCAGCCCTTGATGTTGTGCTGGTCTTTGTTGAATGTGTCTTTGAACAGGAAATCTAAGGAGAATTCTTCATGAGAATGATCTTGATAACTCACATTTAACTCATGCTAAGTCTGGATGTTAGAGTATAGAATATACAGATGTTAGAGTATAGATATATAGAATATATCTGATTTAGTGTTTGAGTTATTGACTATTGTAGAATAATTATTTTATTTGAAACCTTAGAACCTAACAGGTTAATTATCTAGTTTACATTCTTGACTCCTTCAGAGTCCTTCAGGAACGTCCTTTCAACTTGAAATGTTAACTCGGTTTCTCTCTCTCTCTAGGGATGTTATGGGAATAATTTTGACTGGATGCAGAATGGGTGGCACTCACTTGATTGGCTGATGTGTTTTCCTTGCTTTTTTGATTCACCAGGAAGTGGTCAGACAGGGAATGGTGGTGGTAGATCCACGGGGAAACTGTCTCCAACCAAGAGGCCGGGAACGCAGGTGAGGTCGCGAGCTGACATTTTGGGTTTGTCTGGATAAAAACCCCACACAGGGTTTCTGGGACTGGCGTGAAGGGGGCTGTGGGTCTGGATGGGACGCTGCTTGGAGAGTCAGTGCAGACCCGATGGGCTGAATGGCCTCTTCCTGCACAGTCGGGATTCGACCTGGTGTTGCAGTGGGAACGAATTTTGAGAGCACAGCATCAGATATGATCAGAAGCAATTTTGCATTTGTATAGCCCCTTTAACACATAACAAAAACGTTTTTTGACCTCACATCAGAGACGACTTCAGACATCAGTTAAAGCAGGAATCACAACTGCAGTGTGTAACTCTGACTGAATTATTATTCATTTCTTATTACAAATTAAGAGCCAGATTGTGTCAGAGCTTCTATTAAAATGTGCAGCTGAAATCTCTCTCTCTCTCTGTGGGGTTAGGAGATGTCTCTCCTCCTCACTGAATGACTGCTAATGACATTATTAGAACTTTGCAGAAACATGAAAATTCATGAGTCGGTAAATTTCCGTAATTGGGCGATTGTTTTGAAGATGAGAAGTTGTACTGTTGAAAAAGTCATGGATAAAATCACATTAAGACTGAGAAAGGTAAAACCTGACGAGCAGCACAGGGAAACATTGCAGTAGGACACCTTCATTGCTATTTCCTTAACTCATGAAAAGGTTGTTACAATGGAGCAACTGAAACATAAAATTAAAACGAACATTGAATAATTGCTTTTTTTAGAAGAACTAAATTACACTTGATTGCACTTCAACGAATATATTAAACAGTTCTGTGAGAAATGAACTTTAAATCACTTCCAATTAAAGACCAATCTACACACTGATTCCTGCTAAACGTCTTGTGTTCAGCAACATTGCATACAGCTCACATGCTACACAACATTCTCACATTTCCCCAAAACCTTCCAGCAATTCTTTCTCTGGGCTGCCTGCAAGATGATCTCTTTGAGAAATAGAAGCATAGAAGATAGGAGCAGGAGTAGGCCACTTGGCCCTTTGAACCTAACCCATTATCTAATAACTTAACATTGAGTTCTCCAATTTCACATAACCTATCCTCCTGCTCCCCGTTCCCTTTTCAGCCCCAATTCCTCCCTTCCATTCCACCTCCTGCCTCACCAGTTTCCCTATCTCTCTACTCCCAACCTCATCTCATGTCCAGCCCTAACTCTCCTCCCCACCTCCTAGACCCGGCCATCTTCCATCCCACCCATCGCTCCACACTTCCCACTGACCTCTCGCAATAACCCGTGGGCGGCACGGTGGCACAGTGGTTAGCACTGCTGCCTCACAGCACCTGTAGACCCGGGTTCAATTCCCGACTCAGGCGACTGACTGTGTGGAGTTTGCACGTTCTCCCCGTGTCTGCGTGGGTTTCCTCCGGGTGCTCCAGTTTCCTCCCACAGTCACAAAGATGTGTGGGTCAGGTGAATTGGCCATGCTAAATTGCCCGTAGTGTTAGGTAAGGGGTAAATGTAGGGGTATGGGTGGGTTGCGCTTCGGCGGGTCGGTGTGGACTTGGGCCGAAGGGCCTGTTTCCACACTGTAAGTAATCTAATCTAAACCGTCTAACTATCATCAACCCCAGCCCCATCCCCCTCCCTTTATTTATTTTGAATCTGCCTTCTCCCACTCTCAATCCAGAAGAAGGGTCACACCTGAAATATTGACTTCTCCACCTCCTGACGCTGCCTGCCTTGCTGTGTCCCTCCAGCCTCCTGCCTGTCCCTCCTGATGCTGCCTGGCCTGCTGTGTTCCCCCCGTCTCCTGCCTGTCCCTCCTGATGCTGCCTGCCTTGCTGTGTCCCTCTAGCCTCCTGCCTGTCCCTCCTGATGCTGCCTGCCTTGCTGTGTCCCTCTAGCCTCCTGCCTGTCCCTCCTGATGCTGCCTGCCTTGCTGTGTTCTCCCAGCCTCCTGCCTGTCTACTTTAGTGTCTGCAGTGTCTTTTTGTCTGTATTCAATATTAGATTACTTACAGTGTGGAAACAGGCCCTTCGGCCCAACAAGTCCACACCGACCCGCCGAAGCGCAACCCACCCATACCCCTACATTTACCCCTTACCTAACACTACGGGCAATTTAGCATGGCCAATTCACCTGACCCGCACATCTTTGGACTGTGGGAGGAAACTGGAGCACCCGGAGGAAACCCACGCAGACACGGGGAGAACGTGCAAACTCCACACAGACAGTCGCCTGAGTCGGGAACTGAACCTGGGTCTCAGGCGCTGTGAGGCAGCAGTGCTAACCACTGTGCCACCGTGCCGCCCACAATGGTCATGACTGAGCATCCAGCTCAGACCCCTGTTCCCGCTATCTCCTCATACTCCTGTCATCCCTTTATCCCTAAAATCTATATCTAACTCCTTCTTGAAAACATTCAATGGTTTGGCCTGAGTTGCCTTCAATGGCAGAGAATTCCACAGGGCAAAGGTGAGGACTGCAGATGCTGCCTGGCCTGCTGTGCTTTTCCAGCACCACTCTCATCTAGAGAATTCCACAGACTTCCCACTGTCTGGATGAAGACATTTCTCCTCATCTCACTCATAGAATCACAGAGTTCTCCAGCATTGAGACAGGCCCTTGGGCCCAAGTTGGTCCATCCGACCAAAATGTCCATCCGCATTAACCCCATTGCCCTGCACTTGGCCCATATCCTTCTAAGCCCTTCTTATCCAGGAGGTTATCCATAGTCCTTCATGGCCTATCGTCTACCCAAGAAACCAATGCAGGTGTAGGCCATGATTGAGCCTGCTCCCCCTTTCACGGATCTTTGGCCTAGGTTATTCTGGCTTAGATGGACAATTGTTAGCTCAGTTGGCTAGATAGCTGGCTTGCAATGCAGTGTGTATCCAACAGTGTGGGTTCAATTCCTGCAACAACTGATGTTAGACTCTCCTTCTCAACCCCTCTGCTCACCTGAGGCATGATGACCCTCAGGTTAAAACCCGACCAGTCATCCCTCTTTCTTTACTGGTAGAGCAGCCTCAAGGTACAGTAGGGCGATGATGATCTTACCTTGTGCCTGATATGCTTCACAACCCAAAAACTAAACCATATCAGCCTTAGATGTTCTGAATGTCCACCACACTGAGGTAAAGAATCCCACAGATTCATCTCTCCCTGAGAGAAGAAGGATCTCCTCATCCCAGCCCTGAAACGCTGGGCCCTGACCCCAACTGCTGCTGGACTCTAAGGTTGGAGGAATCGGTCTCTCAGGATCTTATCGGTGTCATCTCAATCACGCCCGATCTCCAGACAGCCAAAGCTCATTCCGTTCGGACCATTCGCTTATCCCAGGGATCCATCCCGTGAACTGTTTCCAGGACAGAGACCAGGAGCAGGCTCTCTGAGGGCAGGTAATGAATATTGCACAGCTGCTCTGCGGAGTCTCCAGGGTCTCCAGGGTCCTGTTCATACAGTGCTGAGCTTGATAAGCGGTTAGCTAACATTACACAGGACCATCCAACAACGGGATACACAGCCCATGATCCGATTCATTCCCCATTCCCAGCGGCGATGGTGTGGTGTTTGGGACGGTCAGCGGGGCAGCTCACCATCAGTTCCCCTTGGGCAGGGGGAGATAGACAACAAACAGAAACCTAGCCAGTGTTCCCTGCCTATCCTGGCCAAACCCCCTCTCCTGATTTGTTACAGTCTCAGAGGGAATACCGTGGCTGAAGAGGGCTGACCTCACTCACTGTCTTTATCTATTCAGCACGTTTACCTCCCCCCAACCCAGGTTGTTTGCATTAAGTGAAGAAATCATTTGCCTTTATTGGTCAGAGTATTGAGTACAGGAGTTGGGAGGTTATGCTGCAGCTGTATAGGACATTGGTGAGGCCACTGTTGGAAGACTGTGTTCAGTTCTGGCCTCCCAGCTATAGAAAGGATGTTGTGAAACTTGAAAGGGTTCAGAAAAGATTTACAAGCATGTTGCCAGGGTTGGAGGATCTGAGCTACAGGGAGAGGCTGAACAGGCTGGGGCTGTTTTCCCTGGAGTGTCGGAGGCTGAGGGGTGACCTTATAGAGGTTTACAAAATTATGAGGGGCATGGATAGGATAAATAGGCAAAGTCTTTTCCCTGGGGTGGGGGAGTCCAGAACTAGAGGGCATTGGTTTAGGGTGAGAGGGGAAAGATATAAAAGGGACCTCAGGGACAACTTTTCACACAGAGGGTGGTACATGTACGGAATGAGCTGCCAGAGGATGTGGTGGAGGCTGGTACAATTGCAACATTTAAGAGGCATTTGGATGGGTATATGAATAGGAAGGGTTTGGAGGGATATGGGCCGGGTGCTGGCAGGTGGGACTAGATTCGGTTAGAATATCTGGTTGGCATGGACGGGTTGGACTGTAGGGGCTGTTTCTGTGCTGTACATCTCCATGACTCCATGAGGTTAATTTTAACCAGACCCTTTCTCTTGTGGATATTTTTCACACAGCCCCAAATGTTTCATTAGAAGCTAGTGTAATCCAGTTTTCTTGAATTAATGCAACACACATGTCAACAGATTAGAAATAAAGGGGAGTTCAAAAAGATAAAATTACTAAGAAACTGATATCCACAGAAATACTAAATCTGCACAAAGAGCATACGAAAAATGTGTAAAATGGGAACACAAACAGGCCTGATTTCAGTTTGACATCATAATGTGGGACACAGAAGGCACGGTTGGGAGCATTAATTCCACAACCTTCTTTACAACACCATCATGATAGATTTGTTTTCATTGAGTCATTTTATGGGATGTGAGCATTGCTGGCTGGTCCCAGTATTTATTGCCCCGTCCCTAGTTGCCCCTTGAGAAGGTGGGGGTGAGCTGCCATCTTGACCCGCTGCAGTCCATGTGCAGTGGGTTGACCCACAATGCCCTTAGGAAGGAAATTCCAGGATGTTGACCGAGTGACACTGAAAGAACGGCGATAGATTTTCAAGTCAGGATGGTGAGGGGCTTGGAGGGGAACTTGCAGGGGGTGGTGTTCCCATGTATCTGCTGCCCTTGTCCTTCTAGATGGAAGTGGTGGTGGGTTTGGAAGGTGCTGTCTGAGGGTCTTTGGTGAATTTCTGTGATGCATCTTGTAGATGGTACACCCTGCTGGACTGGTCCCTCCTGGAGACTGAAACCAGAAGTTGCAGTTTTGAGGAATAAATGGCAAACGATTTTCACATTTAATTTAGTCATCGAAACTTCCTGTGAAACTTTGGGGAAAGTACCAGCAGTGTGCAGCTTTTTTAAAATTGTGAATTAATTCATCGAAAGTCCAGCAAATGCCTTCCTTAGTTAATGACAATCTGTGGTTGGAGTGACTGTGCTAATGGAAAGATAATGTTCAAGTGAATGAGTCTTAGATTAATGCAGTGTCATGGGTTGCAGTCTGTGCTAAGGGCAAACTGTGCAATTGTAAGGAGAAAATTGTTCTTTCAAGCTGAGAGGTAAAAGGGCTAATAGAATCGACGCGTAAAGAAGGAATAAAAATGTCCCCACACACACATTTGCTGTTTTATCAAACATCCATCAAAAATTTCACTCTGGTTGTTAGAACAAGTCATTGTGCTTTAAAATGAGAAGTGAATTCAAGGTCAAAAGCTGTGAAATTGTCATTTTGGTGTTATTTAAACAGGCAGCAAATTAAATCAGAAGATATAGGCAGATGCCGTCAAACAGCATGATTTGGTTTCGGAAAGATTGCACAGAAAGGTCACACAAGTTCATTATATCTCCCAGACTATTGTTCATAATACACAGCCATCTGAGCCAGAATAAAATGAACTTTTACACCCCTCCCTCCTTCCTAAGGTCACACTGTCACTCTCCCCTCGGAACCCACTTCAAAAAAAAGTTAGTCTCTTCCTTCTTCATTTATTTGCCTTCAATTGCTATCCTGCGGCAATCCTTCAGTTCCCACTTAAACACCTTGCAGTTATATCACACCTTTGACATTGTAGAGCGTTCACAGATGTGTCATCGAAGAGCGATTGACAGCGAGCCACATGAGGAAATATCAAGGCCGAAAGCCTGAGGCTTGGTCAAGGAGGTAGGTCTTAAGGAGCATCGTAGGGAGGGAAGGTGGGCAGAGAGGTTTTGGAGAGAATTTCTGGTGGAGGTGGAGACATTGCTGATAAAAATCCCTTGTGACGAACAAGCACCTATTTGTTATTGGAAGTGGTTGAAAGTTGGGGCAAAGAAAGATCTCGGAAGAAATTTGATGCAGAGTGTGAAGTCTTTGAGTTTTAGGAAATTGCTTGTAATATTGTAATATTGGGCGGCATGGTGGCTCAGTGGTTAGCACTTCTGCCTCATATCACCAGAGTCCCAGGTTCAATTCCAGTCTCAGGCGACTGTCTGTTTGCACGTTCTCCCCGTGTCTGTGTGGGTTTCCTCCGGGTGCTCCGGTTTCCTCCCACAGTCACAAAGATGTGCAGGTCAGGATGAATTAGCTGTGCTAAATTGCCCATTGTGTTAGGTACAACAATTAGAGGGAGATGGGTTACTCTTCGGAGGGTCAGTGGGGACTTGTTGGGCCGAAGGGCCTGTTTCCACACTGTAGGGAAACTAATCTAATTGTTTCATAAGCAATGTTCCCTCTATGCTGTGAAGGAACACTGCCATATGACAGCCTGAAGATTACTGAACAGGGTCGCAGTGACACAGCGATAATATCACTTGTCCTGGAATCCTAGAGATCCAGGTTAATGCTATGGGGGCCTAGGTTCAAATCTCAACAGGGTGCGAAGGATGAGGGGGGGTCTAATTGAAACATACAGAATACTGAATGGCCTGGACAGGGTAGGTGTTGGGAAGATTTTTCATTGGTCGGAGAGACTAGGACCCAAGGGCACAGCCTTAGAAAAAAGGGAAGACCTTTTAGAACGGAGATAAGGAGAAACCCCTTCAGCCAGAGGGTGGGGAATCTATGGAATTCACTGCCACAGAAGGCTGTGGTGGCCAGGTCACTGAGGGTATTTAAGACGGAGATAGATAAGTTCTCGATTGTCAAGTGCATCAAGTTACGGGGAGAAAGTGGGAGAATGGGGTTGAGAAACCTATCAGCCATGATTGAATTGTGTAGGAGACTCGATGGGCCAAATGGTCTAGTTTCTGGATCTGTGGTGCTGGAAGAGCACAGCAGCGAAATCGACATTTCGGGCAAAAGCCCTTCATCAGGAATAAAGGCAGTGAGCTGGAAGCATGGAGAGATAAGCTAGAGGAGGGTGGGGTGGGGAGAGAGTGACTTCAACAGCTTCCTCATTTCCCCTTCCCCCACCTCATCCTAGTTTCAAACTTCCAGCTCAGCACTGTCCCCATGACTTGTCCGGACTTGTCCTACCTGCCTATCTTCTTTTCTACCTATCCACTCCACCCTCTCCTCCCTGACCTATCACCTTCATCCCCTCCCCCACTCGCCTATTGTACTCTATGCTACTCTCTCCCCACCCCCACCCTCCTTTAGCTTATCTCTCCATGCTTACAGCTCACTACCTTTATTCCTGATGAAGGGCTTTTGCCCGAAACGTCGATTTCGCTGCTCGTTGGATGCTGCCTGAACTGCTGTGCTCTTCCAGCACCACTGATCCAGAATCTGGTTTCCAGCATCTGCAGTCATTGTTTTTACCTGGTCTAGTTTCTGCTCCGGTGTCTTATGGGTCACTGCTGGAGTTTAAAGTCAATTAATAAATCTGCGATATAATGCTGCTGTCAGTAATGGTGACCGTGGCAATCATCGCTGATTGGTGTCTAAACCCTTCCAGTGCTTTGTTTCCTCTTTAAGGAGGGAATGGTCACAGGTCCATCCTGATGTGATTGACCCATAACTGTCCTTTGAACTCGCCGTCATGAACAGGGAAGGGGGAGGACAACAAATTCTGTCCTTCCATCAACAGCTAGAATCTGTGAAACAGCAGATTTTAAATAAACCTTATTCTCTGAGAAGCATCACGTGTGCAGAAGAAGTTGAGACAAACTGCATTTTGAAAAATAAGGCTTGAAATAAGCTCAGAAGGGAAATCTTTTCCCAAGAAACAGAATGTGGATCATTTTGCCTGAGAGATTTTCAAGAAACTGAATTTAATGGTCTGTCTAGATCGACAGTGTTTGTAACACCTGGAAAAGTGTAAGAGCTAAAACATGAAGATAGGACATTTCTATGACAGATTATTATTCTGGGGAGTCTATTATATTAACCATTATAAAGAAGATTGCATCAAATTGTTTGTTTATAGACAAAACACGCTCCAGATAAGCTTGCTATAGTGTTATAAAGGCAGCATAGCAGAGTAATATGTGTGCAATCCTCAAATTGGATGAATATTTCATGCATCTTCTGTCATAAAGTATTTTTATAATTAGCTGGTGGAATAAATACTTCCCAGTCTGCTGCATTGTCATGCAAGATTAATAGAATTCTGTTCCTC
The DNA here is from genome assembly GCF_020745735.1 of Hemiscyllium ocellatum. Lineage (NCBI taxonomy): Eukaryota > Metazoa > Chordata > Chondrichthyes > Orectolobiformes > Hemiscylliidae > Hemiscyllium > Hemiscyllium ocellatum. The sequence goes on from NC_083420.1 coordinate 6,292,528, forward strand.
AGCCAAATTCTTTTGTGAGGCAGAAATAGAATATTTTGTGGTTTCGAGCACTTTTTGCAGCCGACCCTTTGATCAGGCACTTGGTGGAATTGTAACTGATTTGAATCAGATACCCAATACTCCGAAAGGCGAGTTTCTTAACGAGGACAGCCGCTTCTCCTCCCGCGTGAAGGGTGAGAGAAAAATTCCGGAGGTTTTCCAGAAAGGAATATTCAGGAAGAAATATTGAACATTAACAGGGGGTGGGGAAGGGTGTTGGCAGATATGAGAAGCAAAACAAAATAGGCACCAAGGCGAGACCTACAGCAGCAGAGAGTAGATACAGAACAGCGTGAAAGCAATCTACCAGTGGGCTCCCTGTTACTCTCTCAATCTCTCACATCCCAAAACACAGCAGCAGTCTGGTTGCCATAGCAACCCATATTAGTTCAACCAGCACTTCCACGACCTCAGGTAAGACTGAATTTGTGGGCTGTTTACCTTTCATATTCGGCGCACCTTTGTGAAAATCTATTTGCTTTGAGTGTAACCCTGTAATAAGGTTAGATTTGTGCTTCTTTTAAAAACAAGTGATAACTATGAGTTCGTTCCCTGTTATGGGGAGGGTTGAGGTTTGTATTCATCAAGTTGGACCATTAAAAGAAAATTAGGAAGTTCGATTACATTTTGGCTGCTTTTTTGTAAGTCTTCAAAATTAATTGGAATAATTAAATCGCTGTCTCCTTCCAAAACATTCCATTACCATTAAAGCTTTCTCTGAAAGGAATGGTTCAGGATCAAACTGCACATATTGGCAAAAATATATTAGTTCTTTTTGATAAGAAGATGTAATTATAAAAAGGGGGACCGTTTCCAATCTGGCAGGGTGAGATTTTAATGGAACATGCTGTGAGAGTTGTGAGAGAGTGCTCTCTCTATCTCTCTCTCTCTGCATTAACATTGGACACATGCTGAGTCCTGGGGCTTCCCTGGTCAAAATGATGATTTCACCCCCTGGAGGGAACTCCAATTGAACGGTGAGTCAACTCGAACCTCATCTTCAAAGGAAGGTTACTCAGGGATCATCATCATAGAATCCCTTACAGTGTGGAAGCAGACCATTCAGCCCATTGAGTCCACACTGCCCCCCCCAACCCCCGCCTCCAAAGAGCATCCCATCCAGAATCCTACCTCTATCCCTTTTCCCTGTGGCCAACCCACCTAGCCCACACAATCCTGGACATCGTGGGGCAATTTCCTACGGCCCATCCACCCTAACCTTCATAACCTTTGGACTGTGGGAGGAAACCGGTGCACCCAGAGGAAACCCACACAGACACGGGGAGAATGTGCAAACTCCACACAGATAGATGCCTGAGGATGGGATTGAACCTGGGTCTCAGGCGCTGTGGGGCAGCAGTGCTAACCACTGAAACACTGTGATCAAAGTGATCTGGAGTTGATCCTGAGCTGATCAAACTATAGGCAGAGAATTCGAACATAGAACATAGAAAAGTACACATAGGACAGGCCCTTCGGCCCACAATGTTGTGCCGAGGATTATTCCCAATCTAAACTAAAATAACCTAACCTATGCACCCCTCAATTCACTGCTGTCCATGTGCACGTCCAGCAATCGCTTAAATGACTCTGCTTCCACCACCACAGCTGACAACGCATTCCATGCATTCACAACTCCCTGCATAGAGAACCAACCTCAGACGTCTCCTCTATACCTTCCACCTAATATCTTAAAACTATGTCTTCTCGTCCCAGTCAATCCTGCCCTGGGGAAAGGTCTGTGGCCATTGACTGTATCCAAGCTTCTCATTAACTTGTGTACTTCAATCAGGTCACCGATCTTCATCCTTCTCTCCAGAGAGAAAAGTTTGAGCTTAGTCAACCTTTCTTCGTAAGGCAAGCCCTCCAGTCCAGGCAGCATCCTGGTAAACCTTCTTTGCACCCTCTCCAAAGCCTCTGTATCTTCCCTATAGTAGGGCAACCAGAACTGGACACAATATTCCAAGTGTGGTCTCACCGGGGTCTTGTAGAGCTGTAGCAAAACCTCACGGCTCTTAAACTCGATCCCCCTGTTAATGAAAGCCAAAACACCATATGCTTTCTTAATCCTATCCACTTGGGTGGCAACTTTGAGGGATTTATGTACTTACACACACAGATCCCTCTGTTCCTCCACACTATCAAGAATCCTGTCTTTAATTCTATATTCAGCATTTGAGTTTGACCTTCCAAAATGCATCACTTTGCATTTATCCAGGTGAACTCCATCTGTCATTTCTCAGCCCAGCTCTGCATCCTGTCTATGTCACGCTGCAGCCTGCAGTAGCCCTCTATATTATTGACGACACCTCCAACCTTTGTGTCATCTGCAAATTTACTAACCCACCCCTCAACCTCTTCATTCTAGTCATCTATAAAAACTACAAAGAGCAGAGTCCCAAGAACAGTGCCCTGTGGGACCCCACTCAACACTGACCTCCAGGCAGAATACTTTCCATCTACAACCACTCTCTGCCTTCTGTCAGCCAACCAATTCTGAATTCATGATTTGGAGATGCCGGTGTTGGATTGGGGTGTACAAAGTTAAAAATCACACAACACCAGGTTATAGTCCAACAGGTTTAATTGGAAGCACACTAGCTTTCGGAGCGACGCTCCTTCATCACCTTCCAATTAAACCTGTTGGACTATAACCTGGTGTTGTGTGATTTTTAATTCTGAATCCAGGTAGCCACATCTCCCTGTATCCCATACTTCCTGACTTTATGAATGAGCTACGCACGGTAGCACTGGTGGGCGGCACGGTGGCACAGTGGTTAGCACTGCTGCCTCACAGCGCCTGAGACCCAGGTTCAATTCCCGACTCAGGCGACTGACTGTGTGGAGTTTGCACGTTCTCCCCGTGTCTGCGTGGGTTTCCTCCGGGTGCTCCGGTTTCCTCCCACAGTCACAAAGATGTGCAGGTCAGGTGAATTGGCCATGCTAAATTGCCCAGAGTGTTAGGTAAGGGGTAAATGTAGGGGTATGGGTGGGTTGCGCTTCGGCGGTTCGGTGTGGACTTGTTGGGCCGAAGGGCCTGTTTCCACACTGTAAGTAATCTAATCTAATCTAAAATGGGGAACCTTATCAAATGCCTTGCTAAAGTCCATAAACACCACATCCACTGCTCAACCTTTGTTGACCTGTCTCATCGGGTAAAAAATGAGGTCCGCAGATGTCTGGCACCCTCTCCTCATTCCTGATGAAGGGCTTATGCCCGAAACGTCGAATTTCCTGTTCCTTGGATGCTGCCTAACCTGCTGTGCTTTAACCAGCAACACATTTTCAGCTGTGACCTGTCTCATCACCTCCTCAATTCTCAAAGAAGGTGATACTCAAATACAAACCAGGTAAGTCCCCAGAAATATTCTTGCACCATAGAAATATCAGAAGGTTAATGAAGGTATCACATGAAATCACTGTTTTATTTGCTGGGAGTACAACCCAAGCAGACTCCGAGGAGGTGATGGCCTAGTGGTCTTATTACTGTAAATCTAGAGACCCAGGGATTTGTAACCTAGGATCCTGGGGATCTGGGTTCAAATCCCACCACAACAGATGATGGAATTTATATTCAACAAAAAAAAAATCTGGAATTAAGAGTCTGATGATGATGATGAATCTACTGTTGGGGAAAGTCCATTTGGTTCACTGATGTTTGTTAGGGAAGGAAATGGCCATCCTTACCTGGTCTGGCCTACATGTGACTCCAGACCCACAGCAATGGGGTTGACTCTTAACTGCCCTCTGGGTAGACAATAGACAATAGGTGCAGGAGTAGGCCATTCTGCCCTTCGAGCCTGCACCGCCATTCAATATGATCATGGCTGATCATTCCTAATCAGTATCCGCTCCCTGCCTTATCTCCATAACCCTCGATTCTACTATCTTTGAGAGCTCTATCCCACTCTTTCTTAAATGAATCCAGAGACTGGGCCTCCACTGCCCTCTGGGGCAGAGCATTCCACACAGCCACCATTCCCTGGGTGAAGACGTTTCTCCTCATCTCTGTCCTAAATGGTCTACCCCGTATTTTTAAGCTGTGTCCTCTGGTTCGGCACTCACCCATCAGTGGAAACATGTTTCCTGCTGCCAGAGTGTCGAATCCTTTCATAATCTTATATGTCTCAATCATATCCCCTCTCAGTCTTCTAAACTCAAGAGTATACAAGCCCAGTCGCTCCAGTCTTTCAGTGTAAGGTAATCCCTCCATTCCAGGAATTGACCTTGTGAACCTACGCTGCACTCCCTCAATAGCCAGAATGTCTTTCCTCAAATTTGGAGACCAGAACTGCACACAATACTCCAGGTGTGGTCTCACCAGGGCCCTGTACAGCTGCAGAAGCACCTCTTTGCTTTTATACTCAATCCCCCTTGTTATGAAGGCCAGCATGCTATTAGCCTTCTTCACTACCTGCTGTACCTGCATGCTTGCCTTCATTGACTGGTGTACAAGAACACCCAGATCTCTCTGTACTGCCCCTTTACCTAAATTAATTCCATTTAGGTAGTAATCTGCCTTCCTGTTCTTGCCACCAAAGTGGATAACCATACATTTATCCACATTAAACTGCATCTGCCATGCATCTGCCCACTCACCTAACTTGTCCAGGTCACCCTGTAATGTCCTAACATCCTCATCACATTTCACCCTGCCACCCAGCTTAGTATCATCAGCAAATTTGCTAACGTTATTGATGATACCATCTTCTATATCATTAACATATATTGTAAAAAGCTGCGGTCCCAGCACTGATCCCTGCGGTACCCCACTGGTCACTGCTGCCATTCTGAAATGGAGCCGTTTATCAGTACCCTTTGTTTCCTATCAGCCAACCAACTTTCAATCCAATCTAGTACTTTGCCCCCAATACCATGTGCCCTAATTTTGCTCACTAACCTCCTATGTGGAACTTTATCAAAAGTTTTCTGAAAGTCCAGGTACACTACATCTACTGGATCTCCCTCATCCATCTTCAGAGTTACATCCTCAAAAAATTCAAGAAGATTAGTCAAGCATGATTTCCCCTTCATAAATCCATGCTGACTCTGTCCTATCCTGTTACTACTATCCGGATGTGCCGTAATCTCATCCTTTATAATAGACTCCAGCATCTTTCCCACCACTGAGGTCAGACTAACTGGTCTATAATTTCTTGCTTTCTCTCTCCCACCTTTCTTAAAAAGTGGTATAACATTAGCCACTCTCCAATCCTCAGGTATCAATCCCGAATCTATCGAATTCTGGAAAATAATCACCAACGCATCCACGATTTCCCGAGCCACCTCCTTCAGTACCCTGGGATGTAGACCATCAGGCCCCGGGGACTTATCAACCTTCAGACCGAACAGTCTCTCCAACACCAAATCCTGGCAAATACAGATTCCCTTCAGTTCAGGTCCTTCAGCCACTGTTACCTCAGGAAGATTGCTTGTGTCTTCCCCAGTGAACAAAGATCTGAAGTACCCATTTAATTCTTCTGCCATTTCTTTGTTCCCGGTAATATATTTCCCTGTTTCCTAATATAGTCCTAACCATTTTTTTGCCTTGCACATACTTGAAAAAGCTTTTACTATCCTCCTTTATATTATTGGCCAGTTTACCTTTGTACCTCATTTTGCCTCTGCGTATTTCCTTCTTAGTAATCCCCTGTTGTTCTTTAAAAGCTTCCCAGTCCTCAGCTTTCCCACTTATCTTTGCTATGTTATACTTTTTCTCTTTTAATTTTATATATGTTTCTTAACTTCCCTCATCAGCCACGGCCGCCCATGCCTCCTCCTGGGATCTTTTTTCCTTTTAGGAATGAATTGATCCTGCAACTTCTGCATTATACACAGAAATATCCGCCATTGTTCCTCCACGGTCATCCCTGCTAAGGTATTGCACCATTGAACTTTGGCCAGCTCCTCCCTCATAGCTCCATAGTTCCCTTTATTTAACAGAATTACTGTCACTTCCGACTGTCCCCTCTCCCTCTCAAATTGCAGATTGAAACTTATTGTATTATGGTCATTACCTCCCAATGGCTCCTTCACTTCGAGGTCCCTGACCAATTCTGGTTCATTACACAATATTGGATCCAGAATTGCCTTCTCCCTGGTAGGCTCCAGCACCAGCTGCTCTAAGAATCCATCTAGGAGGCACTCCACAAAGTCTCTTTCTTGAGGCCCAATACCATCCTGATTCTCCCAGTCTACCTGCATGTTGAAATTCCCCCATAACAACTGTAGTAACATCTTTACCACAGGCCAATTTCAGCTCCTGATTCAACTTACACCCTATATCCAGACTACTGTTTGGCGGCCTGTAGATGACTCCCAAGAGGGTCTTTTTACCCTTAGTATTTCACAGCTCTATCCACACTGACTCTACATCCCCTGACTCTAGGTCACCCCGCGCAAGGGACTGAATATCCTCCCTTACCAACAAGGCCACTCCACCCCCTCTGCCCATCAGTCTGTCCTTACGATAGCACGTGTAGCCTTGAATATTCATTTCCCAGGCCCTGTCAACTTGAAGCCACGTCTGTTATCCCCACAATATCGTATCTGCCAATTTCCAAAAGAGCCTCAAGCTCATCCATCTTATTTCTAATGCTTTGTGCGTTCATATATAGTATTTTAAATTTGTTACTGCTCTCACCCTTCCCATCAACCCCTATTTCACTCAACCTTACAGCATGATCCGAATTTTCTGCCTCATTGCTGCAGTTGTCTTTCTTGACTTCTCTTGTTCTAACTTTCTCTTCAATTTCCTTTTTATACATCCAGTTTGTCCCCTCCCCCCCCCGCTAATTAGGAATGGGGAATAAATGCCAGTCTAGCTCAGAGATATTGTCATCCCTTGAATGAATGCATTTGTAAAAAAAACTCTCCAGAGTTCCCCAGCATCACAGATACACATTTCAGCCATTTTGATTCTCTCCATGTGATATTAGGGAAGATTTGGAGACACGGCAAAGGATACGGTCCCTGACAACATCCTGGCAATGGCACCGAAGCCTTGTTCCCCCATGTTAAGTGGAGAGAATTGCAAAGATTGACAATTCTTTCATTGAAGCAATCCTCATTTCCGGCTGAACATCCCTCAGGAATGGAAACTGCCATCCCTACCTGGTCTGGCCTACACGTGACTCCAGACCCACAGCAATGCAGCCAATGCTTAACTGTCCTCTGGGCAATTAGGGATAGACTATAAACGGTGGTCTAGCTGTGTCACATCCTATGACTGTGTTCTTTTCAGAAACATGACAGGCCTCCATACCCTGAGACTGTGCACAGACCCGACCCCCAACAAGTTTATTTTGAAATCAGGACGTGTTGTGGCTTGGCAGGGAATGAAGACTGGATTGTTTTGAAGGCTGTTCCAATGGCCAATGTACCTGTGTTGCTGGGGAACTGGGTACTGTACTGCACAGAAGGCAATAAGACTGTGGCTGACTGAGTAGAAACTGCATCCTCTAGTGAAGGCTAAAGGACTGTATAAAAGACAGAATCAAAACCACAATCTATACGTGAGTCAATCGCTGGCTCCCATCACAGTCGTTTGATGAAAGAATAACTATTTGTCATGCTCCAACAACTTGTTCTGGACGTGAACAAATTAGACGCTCCTGTCTAAAGTAATTTCTCATTCTTATTTAAGCCAGAGGGAATACACTGTCACTGCTGATTAACAGGTAAGTGCAGTCCAGATTTCAATATCGTTTAGATGATTGTTATGTCAGAAAACTACACATTTGCAATCCCACACAACATTAACTCTCATCCAGACACCAACTCCCTGATAATCCTGAGGCAGATGTTGTCTGCTTGATCACAGCTGGCCCTGAACTGGAGACAAAGAGTTTAAGGCAGGGCTTCCCAAACCGAGGGTCGCGACCTCTGGCACGGTCACAGGTCGAGCAACTGGGGTCATGAGCTCCCAGGTTGCGAAATGTGGAACAAAAGCTGAGACGGTTCTTGGATTGGCTCGAATTGTTAGTGATTATGGTGTAGCAGGTTTTAGGGGCTGAGTGGTCTATTCCTGATCCTATTTCAGACATTTGGCATTTAGCTTGTCCATGGGCACAACTTCATCCTCAAGGTCTGGGGTGGCACGGTGGCTCAGTGGTCAGCACTGCTGCCTTACAGCACCAGGGTCCCAGGTTCAATTCCAGCCTCGGGTGACTCTCTGTGCGGAGTTTCTCCCCGTGTCTGTGTTGGTTTCCTCTGGGTGCTCTGGTTTCCTCCCACAGTCAGGGTGAATTGGCCATGCTAAATTGTCCCACAGAGATGTGTAGGCTAGGTGCATTAGTCAGGGATAAATGTAGGGTATTGGGTAGAGGAATGGGTCTGGGTGAATTACTCTTCAGAGGGTCAGTGTGAACTTGTTGGGCCAAATGGCCTGTTTCCACACTGTAGGGATTCTATGTCAACATTGACAACCAACAGAACCTACAAAGTAGGATGTGCCTCAGACACCTCTCTGTGTTTAAACACTCAGCCCACTCACCAGCATTTCCCCACCCTCCCGTACCCTGCAACTTCCAGCCTGAGGGGCACAGCAAGGTTAAAGCATTGACATGGGGTCACCGCAGGAACTGTACCTGAATGTACCAACGTGTTTCTTCTGCTTGGGGAGTTGGGAATCAGGCACTGTTACTGTCTCAGGAGATTGGTTAAAAAAATCACACAACGCCAGGTTCTGGTCCAACAGGTTTATTTGGAAGCACTAGCTTTTGGAGCCGGTCAGGTAACTGAAGAAGGAGCAACGCTCAAAAGCTAGGCTTCCAAATAAACCTGCTGGACTATAACCTGGTGTTGTGTGCTTTTTAACTTTGTCCAACACCAGCACCTCCAATGGAGGATATTGGGGTGGACCACGTGGGCACTGAGATGAGGAGACATTGCTCTTCAGTCAGAGAGTGGGCAGCCTGTGGAATTTAGATTCGATTAGATTACTTACAGTGTGGAAATAGGCCCTTCGGCCCAACAAGTCCACACCGACCCGCCGAAGCGCAACCCACCCATACCCTACATTTACCCCTCACCTAACACTACGGGCAATTTAGCATGGCCAATTCACCTGACCCGCACATCTTTGTGACTGTGGGAGGAAACCGGAGCACCCGGAGGAAACCCACGCAGACACGGGGAGAATGTGCACACGTCACACAGTCGCCTGAGTCGGGAATTGAACCCGGGTCTCTGGCGCTGTGAGACAGCAGTGCTAACCACTGTGCCACCGTGCCGCCCCTATCTGTGACCACGGAAGGTTCCGGCAGCCTGCTCACTGAGTAAATCCAAGCAAGATATTAGGAAGTCTTTAGACTTTGAACACATCAAAGGATAAGGAGGGAAAGTGGGAATATGACCAGAGTCATTCCTGGGATTGCCGTATGAAGAGAGGCTGGATGGGTTAGCACTGTGTCCATTGCAATGCAGAGAAATGAGGGAAGGCACCTCATACTGATGTACAAAATTCTAACAGGATTAAATGTTCCCAATGACCAGGCAGTGCAGAACCAGGGTCATAGTCTATGGATACAGCCCGGGACATTTAGGGCTGAGATCAGGAAAAATATCTTCACCCAGAGGGTGGGGAGAGGAAGGAGTTAGATCTCATTCTCAGGGCTAAAGGGATCACAGAACATGTGAAGAAAGTGGGATAGAGTTGGACAATCAACCACGATTGTATTGAACAGTGGAACAAGCTCGAAGGGCCGAATGTTCCAGTTTTCTATGTTTCGATATCCACAAAGTTCTTACCTCAGCAACGCTGGAACCATTTCAGGTTGGAGGCACCTCTGAAAGATGCAATGAGGATCTCTAACTCCAATTCCCACGGGATAACATCCGACAGTTCCCATGTGACACAAACTAAGCCCTTGCCAACCTCCTCGGAAGTCCTGGTGTTTTGTTTGGCTGCACACAGACAGTACGGAGAGGATTCGGCTTTCACTGAATCACTAACGCTGCCAACATCAGGGCGTACAATTCAAGGTCACGGAGTTTCATTTCAACCTGAGATCGAGTCAGAAATGAAAGTTGACCCCGTGTGGGGAATAAACAGGAGTGGAGCAGCAGCACTCGGTGCGTTGGCACAGTCAATGTTGTAGGCGCCACTCCAACCGGGCACCAGTTTGTGCCAAGGTTTGCAAATGAAAAAGTAAAAGCTTCTGTCTGATGAAGGGACAGTGGTACGGTGCAGTAAATGCCAGATTTTTCTGGGCTGTACATCTCTCTGACCCAAAGACTCTGAGCATGCTTTAGAAGTAGCTGCACCATCATCAACACCAGCTCCAGTACCAACACCAGCAACAGCACCAGAGTACCAGTACCAACAACAACACCATACCAGCATCAGTACTAGCACCAATACCAGTATCAGTGCCAGTACCAATACCAGTATCAGTATCAGTATCAGTGCCAGTACCGGCATGTATCAGCACCAATAACAACACCAGCACCAGTATTAGCACTAGTACCAGTACCAACACCAACACCAGTACCAACAACAACACCATACCAGCATCAGTACTAGCACCAATACCAGTACCACTACCAGCACTAGTACCAGTGCCAGTGCCAGTATCAGTGACAGTACCAGTACTAGCTCCACTACTAGCACCAATACCAGTACCAGTACCAGCACCAGTATCAGTGCCAGTCCCAGTATCAGTGCCAGTATCAGTATCAGTATCAGTGCCAGTACCGGCATGTATCAGCACCAATAACAACACCAGCACCAGTATTAGCACTAGTACCAGTACCAACACCAATAATCAGTACCAACACCAATGCCAGAACCAACAACAATACCAGTACCAACAACAATACCAGTACCAACACCAATGCCAGTAACAACAATACCAGTACCAACAACAATACCAGCTCCAATATCAGTGTCAGCACCAGTACCACCATCGGTACCATTACCAGTACTAACACCAGTACCAGTACCGTAGAACACAGAAGAATACAACACAGTACAGGCCCTTCAGTCCTCAATGTTATGCTGACATTTTATCCTACTCTAAGATCAGACTAACCAACATGCCCTTCATTATACTAATTACCTTAAAATTATGCTCTCTCGTGATAGCCATTTCTACCCTGGGAAAAAATTTCTGGCTATCTCTCTATGCCCCTCATCATCTTGTACACCTTTATCAAGTCACCTCTCGTCCTTCTTCATTCCAATGAGAAAAGCCCAAGCTCCCTCAACCTTTCTTTATAAGACATGCCCTCCAGTCCAGGCAGCATCCTGCTCAATCTCCTCTGCACCCTCTCTAAAGCTTTCATATCCTTCCTATAATGAGGTGACCAGAACTGAATACAATATTCCAAGTGTGGTCTAACCAGGGCTTTATAGAGCAGCAACATAACCTCACGGCTCTAAAACTCAATTCCCCTGTTAATGAAAGCCAACATGCCATATGCTTTCTTAACAACCCTATCAACTTGGATGGCAACTTTGAGGGAGTTACGGATATGGACCCCAAGATCCCTCTGTTCCTCCACACTGCCAAGAACCCTGCCTTTAACCCTGTAATCTGCATTCAAATTTAACCTTCCAAAGTGAATCACATCACACATTTCCAGGTTGAACTCCATCTGCTGCTGATCAGCCTGGGTTTGCATCCTGTCAATGTCCCACCGCAACAGCCCTCCACACCATCCACAACTCCACCAACATCGGCAAACTTACTAACCCACCCTTCCATTTCCTCATTCAAGTCATTTATAAAAATCACAAAGTGCTGGGGTCCCAGATCAGATCCCTGTGGTCACCGAGCTCCAGGCTGAATACTTTCCATCTACCACCACCCTCTGTCTTCTATGGCCAGCCAATTCTGTATCCAGACAACCACGTTACCCTGTATCACATGTTTCCTTATATTCTGAATGAACCTATCAGGGGAATCTTATCAAATGCACCACACCCACTATTCTACCAGTACCAACACCAGCACCAGAAACAGCACAAGCACCAGAACCAGTACCAGACCCAGTCTCAGCGCCAGTACCAGCATCAGAACCAGCACTAATACCTGTACCAGGACCAGCACCAATATAAGACCATAAGACCATAAGGTATAGGAATGGAAGTAAGGCCATTTGGCCCATCGAGTCCACTCCGCCATTCAATCATGGCTGATGGGCATTTCAACTCCACTTACCAGCATTCTCCCCGTAGCCCTTAATTCCTCGAGACATCACAAATTTATCAATATCAGCAGCAATGCCAGTGCCAGCACCAGCCTCAGCTCCAGCTTCAGCCCCAGTACCAGCACCAACACCAGTACCAGCACCAGTATCAAGACGAGCACCAGCACCAACACCAGCACTAACATCAGTATCAGCACCAACACCAGTACCAGTACCAGCACCAGTCTCAGCTCCAGCTCCAATACCAGTACTAGCCCCAGCACCAATACCAGTACCAAACCAGTACCAGCACTAGCACCAGCACCAGTACTAGTACCAGCACCAACACCAACATCAGCACCAATGCCAGCACCAACACTAGTACCAGTACCAGCACCAGTATCACCACCAACGCCAAGACCAACACCAGTACAAGTACCACCACCAACACCAGTACCAGTACCAGTACCAGCACCAACATCAACATCAGTACCAGTACCACCTCCAACGCCAGCACCAACACCAGTACAAGTACTACCACCAACACCAGTACCAGTACTACCACCAACACCAGCACCAACACCAGTACAAGTACTACCACCAACACCAGTACCAGCACCAATACCAACACCAGTATCAGCTTCAGCACCAGCTCTAGCTCCAATACCAGTACTAGCCCCAGTACCAGCACCAGTACAAGTACCAAACCAGTACCAACACTAGTATCAGCACCAGTACCAGTTGCTTCTCTTCAGCCACATGCCCCTGCCAGGGCAGGGAGGATGGAGACTGAGTTCCAGCTCCAGCAAGACGAGACCACCCCCCAAGCCAGCAAATGCAGGGGCAGGCGGGCTCTCACAGTGGGCCATCACAACGTCCCCTAATTAGCTGCAGGTTGTTCTTGGAATGGAGGAGTTTGTGGCCACCAATTTGAAGATCCAGTATACGGACAGGGCCCTGACTGAAGATAATCCATGTCCAATGGCGATGCTGTGTAGGTGTAAAGGGTATAATGGCTAAAACATCAGAGTGCTGCATTCAAGATGGCAGCCGGAGAGTAGGCAGAGTCTGGGCTCCTCCTGTTCCTTTTCTTTTTCTCCTTTGTTTCGCAGTTTATTTAGTTTTCACGCCAAATTACCGGATAAGGAGAGCTTTTCGATGGGTTCCCGATCAGCAGCGGTCTGTGCAGGGGCAGAATGGCCACAGAATCGGTCAGTTGGCCTGGGAAGCCTAATGGGGGCACTCACGTCTACATGGGATGGGCCCCTGGAGGGGACACAGTGTGAGCCAGTGTATCCCAGAGCAGGGGGGCACAGTGTGGGCTGGTGTATCCCAGAGCAGGGGGGCACAGTGTGAGCTGGTGTAACCCAGAGCAGGGGGGCACAGTGTGGGCCAGTGTATCCCAGAGCAGGGGGGCACAGTGTGAGCTGGTGTAACCCAGAGCAGGGGGGGCACAGTGTGAGCCACTGTATCCCAGAGCAGGGGGGGCACAGTGTGAGCCAGTGTAACCCAGAGCAGGGGGGCACACTGTGAGTTGGTGTAACCCAGAGCAGGGGGGGGCACAGTGTGGGCTGGTGTAACCCAGAGCAGGGGGGGCACAGTGTGAGCCAGTGTAACCCAGAGCAGGGGGGCACAGTGTCGGCTGGTGTAACCCAGAGCAGGGGAGCACAGTGTGAGCCAGTGTAACCCAGAGCAGGGGGGGCACAGTGTGGGCTGGTGTATCCCAGAGCAGGGGGGGCACAGTGTGAGCTGGTGTAACCCAGAGCAGGGGGACACAGTGTGAGCTGGTGTAACACAGAGCAGGGGGGCACAGTGTGAGCTGGTGTAACCCAGAGCGGGGGGGGGGCACAGTGTGAGCCAGTGTAACCCAGAGCAGGGGGGCACACTGTGAGTTGGTGTAACCCAGAGCGGGTGGGGGGGCACAGTGTGGGCTGGTGTAACCCAGAGCATGGGGGGCACAGTGTGAGCCAGTGTATCCCAGAGCAGGGGGGCACACTGTGAGTTGGTGTAACCCAGAGCAGGGGGGGCACAGTGTGAGCCAGTATATCCCAGAGCAGGGGGGCACACTGTGAGTTGGTGTAACCCAGAGCAGGGGGAGGGGGCACAGTGTGAGCTGGTGTAACCCAGAGCAGGGGGGGCACAGTGTGAGCTGGTGTAACCCAGAGCAGGGGGGGCACAGTGTGAGCCAGTGTAACCCAGAGCAGGGGGGGCACAGTGTGAGCTGGTGTAACCCAGACCAGGGGGGGCACAGTGTGAGCTGGTGTAACCCAGAGCAGGGGGGGCACAGTGTGGGCCGGTGTAACCCAGAGCGGGGGGGGCACAGTGTGGGCCAATGTAACCCAGAGCAGGGGGGGCATAGTGTGAGCGGTGTAACCCAGAGCAGGGGGGCACAGTGTGAGCTGGTGTATCCCAGAGCAGGGGGAGCACAGTGTGTCGTGGTGTAACCCAGAGCAGGGGGGACACAGTGTGTCGTGGTGTAACCCAGAGCAGGGGGGACACAGTGTGGGCCAGTGTATCCCAGAGCAGGGGGGCACAGTGTGGGCCAGTGTATCCCAGAGCAGGGGGGCACAGTGTGGGCCAGTGTAACCCAGAGCAGGGGGACACAGTGTGAGCTGGTGTAACCCAGAGCAGGGGGGGCACTGTGTGAGCCAGTATATCCCAGAGCAGGGGGGGCACAGTGTGTCGTGGTGTAACCCAGAGCAGGGGGGACACAGTGTGGGCCAGTGTATCCCAGAGCAGGGGGAGCACAGTGTGTCGTGGTGTAACCCAGAGCAGGGGGGACACAGTGTGGGCCAGTGTAACCCAGAGCAGGGGGACACAGTGTGAGCTGGTGTAACCCAGAGCCGGGGGGGGGGCACAGTGTGAGCCAGTGTATCCCAGAGCAGGGGGGCATAGTGTGAGTTGGTGTAACCCAGAGCAGGGGGGGGCACAGTGTGAGCTGGTGTAACCCAGAGCAGGGGGGGCACAGTGTGAGCTGGTGTAACCCAGAGCAGGGGGGGCACAGTGTGAGCTGGTGTAACCCAGAGCAGGGGGCACAGTGTGAGCCAGTGTATCCCAGAGCAGGGGGGCACAGTGTGGGCTGGTGTAACCCAGAGCAGGGGGGGCACAGTGTGAGCTGGTGTAACCCAGAGCAGGGGACACAGTGTGAGCCAGTGTATCCCAGAGCAGGGGGGCACAGTGTGGGCTGGTGTAACCCAGAGCAGGGGGGGCACAGTGTGAGCCAGTGTAACCCAGAGCGGGGTTCACAGTGTGAGCTGGTGTAACCCAGAGCAGGGGGGGCACAGTGTGAGCTGTTGTAATCCAGAGCAGGGCGGGGCACAGTGTGAGCTGGTGTAACCCAGAGCAGGGGGGGCACAGTGTGAGCCAGTGTAACCCAGAGCAGGGGGGCACAGTGTGAGCCAGTGTAACCCAGATCGGGGGGTCACAGTGTGGGCTGGTGTAACCCAGAACAGGGGGGGCACAGTGTGAGCCAGTGTATCCCAGAGCGGGGGGGTCACAGTGTGAGCCAGTGTATCCCAGAGCAGGGGGGCACAGTGTGAGCTGGTGTAACCCAGAGTAGGGGGGGCACAGTGTGAGCCAGTGTATCCCAGAGCAGGGGGGCACAGTGTGGGCTGGTGTAACCCAGAGTAGGGGGGGCACAGTGTGAGCCAGTGTATCCCAGAGCAGGGGGGCACAGTGTGGGCTGGTGTAACCCAGAGTAGGGGGGCACAGTGTGAGTTGGTGTAACCCAGAGCAGGGGGGGCACAGTGTGAGCCACTGTATCCCAGAGCAGGGGGGGCACAGTGTGGGCTGGTGTAACCCAGAGCAGGGGGGCACAGTGTGAGCCAGTGTAACCCAGAGCAGGGGGGGGGCACAGTGTGAGCCAGTGTATCCCAGAGCAGGGGGGCACAGTGTGAGCTGGTGTAACCCAGAGGAGGGGGGCACAGTGTGGGCTGGTGTAACCCAGAGCAGGGGGGCACAGTGTGGGCTGGTGTAACCCAGAGCAGGGGGACACAGTGTGAGTTGGTGTAACCCAGAGCAGGGGGGGCACAGTGTGAGTTGGTGTAACCCAGAGCCGGGGGACACAGTGTAAGTTGGTGTAACCCAGAGCAGGGGGGGCACAGTGTGAGTTGGTGTAACCCAGAGGAGGGGGGCACAGTGTGAGCTGGTGTAACCCAGAGGAGGGGGGCACAGTGTTGTGACGGGGAAGTAAAAGTTAGACTCTCTTTAACTTATCTTTCTTTATGTTTTATTTTATTTTCAGTTAATATGATTGGCCAATATGGGGCGATGGTGCATGCTTTTCCCTGTGTTTTATGTTGAATCCACGTGAGAATAAATGATCCAATTCGGTCAGTTCTGTCCCCTGGGGCGTGGTATACTGCTTGGTTTTTCTCTCCATGTATTTTCTGGTGGACTGTACCTTCTGAGGCAGTCCTACCTCCAGCCTGTGCACAAAGGCACAGTGACAGCACATAACTGGGTACAGGACTGTCCACGCAGTGACCTCTCCAGGACTGCGGCCTCACCGTCCCAGAGCAAGGAAAGGATTCACTTCCTTTGAACCCAGCTGCTGCGGTATTGACTGCACCAACTGATTGTTATTGATCGCTCAAAACTGTTAGCAAGAGAAAGA
The DNA here is from genome assembly GCF_020745735.1 of Hemiscyllium ocellatum. Taxonomy (NCBI): domain Eukaryota; kingdom Metazoa; phylum Chordata; class Chondrichthyes; order Orectolobiformes; family Hemiscylliidae; genus Hemiscyllium; species Hemiscyllium ocellatum. The sequence continues at coordinate 6,309,314 of NC_083420.1, forward strand.
AAATCCAGTCGGACGTGGAAGGGACATTTCTCCCTCTTTGGCAGAAGTGTGTCAGTGAGTGAATACTGCACGTGTGTGTGCATGAATATTCTGAGTCAATTCAATAAGGGCTGAGCTATGTTTGAGCTTTTAGAAATGAGATGGAAGTGGCTTTGGTTTGGTGCCCAGCCCCAGTGTGTCAGCTGTGTCTTCGGACTTATCAAACCTGTCGGTTCGATTTTCCCATTTATCTCCCAACCCAGTATGGGCTGAAAATCCAACCTGGAAGCTGATGGGAAATTAAACCTAAACTGATAACTGTCAAAGGCCCACAGACCCTGAAAGTCCAAGAACTATTGGAGTTAAAATGTTAAACTTGTTTCAATTAACTGTGGCCAGTCAAGCATTCTGTGCCTGCATGGGCAATGACACCATTCTCTCCTGTGTGTTACACAGGTTTCCACCCTGGGCTGCACCTTAATAATATATGATGTAACCCCATGGGGTAGTCTCTTGATGTTTGTAATAAATAGCAGTGTAATAGGTCTTTGAGAATCTTGGAATCCCTGCAGTGTGGGAGCAGGCTGTTCGGCCTATCGAATCCACACTGACCCTCCGAAGAGCAGTTCACCCAGACCCAACACTCTCCCCTCAGCCTGAATTTCCCATGGCTAACCCACCTAGCCTGCACATCCCTGAACACTATGAACAATTTAGCACAGCCAACCTGCACATCGCTAGATTGCAGGAGGAAAATAGAGCACCTGGAGGAAACCCATGCAGACACAGGGAGAATATGCAAACTCCACACAGATGGTCATCTGAGGTTGGAGTCGAACCCAGGTCTCTAGTGCTGTGGGGTAGCAGTGTTAACCAATGAGCCACCATGGCACGGCCCATAAAAGACCAATACATAGCATTTCCGTGCAGTGGTTAATGGTTACTGTTTGATTATCCGGGCAGTATTTGCTCACTCTTTCATGTAAGATTCCTGAAGAAGGGCTTATGCCCGAAACGTCGAATTTCCTGTTCCTTGGATGCTGCCTGACCTGCTGCGCTTTTCCAGCAACACATTTTCAGCTCTGATCTCCAGCATCTGCAGACCTCACTTTCTCCTCACTCTTTCATGTGTAAGGGCTGGACTGTATCCATTAGGATCCCACCATGGCTGCTCCTGTCACATGCTGCAGGGTTCGGAGTCTCTTTATTCAATGCAGAATGGCAGCTAGAGCTGTTTCCTGAAGGTCCCTCCCTGACCTTCACGGGTGAAGAGATGGCCTTATGGGATTATTGGTACCCTGTTAATCCAGAGATCTTGATAATGTTCTGACCAGCTGGGTTCAAATCCCACCATGGTGGAATTTGAATTCAGTAAAAAATAATCTGGAATTAGGAGTCTAATGCTAACGGTGAATCCATTGCCAATTGTTGGATAAATCCATCTGGTTCACCGATGTCCCTTCGGGAAGGAAGCTGCCATCCTTACCTGGTCTGGGTTACATGTGACTCCAGACCCACAACAATGGGGTTGACTCTTAACAGCCCTCAGCAGGGATGGACAATTAATACTGGCTGAGCCAGTGATGCCCTCATCCTGTGAATGAGTAAGGGATAAAGAGACCTCCCAAATAGCAGTGGGACAGTGACTCCCCAGGCTCCCCACTCTCTGGGTGAAGACATGTCTCCTCATCTGGGTCTGAAATGGCCCACCGTGTATCCTTACATTGTGACTGTTGGTTGTAGGATCTTTGCCTTACGAAATCAATCGATGTCTAGACATTAAAGATGTCAAGGAGTATGGGGAGACAGCAAGTGGCAGAGGGTCAGGTTGAATGGGGGAGTGGGCTGGAGAGCCTACCCCTACTGTGTTTTTCTATCATTTTATGTTTACAGCAATAGAGTTCCCAGTCTGGGTTTCTGGGACTGAGATATTCCTCCTCCCCCAGATCTATGGATCTTCTGCAAGACTCTGTCAGAGTGCACTGATAGAACTTTCAAAATGTTTGCATTCCCCTAGCAGTAGGAAAAATGAACTCGTGGATATTGGATAAGAGGGTAGACCTGCTGATCAGAGATCACATCATTTTACATTCGGCAGAATTAAAATATCCAGCTGTGTGACAGATTAGATAGATTTCACAAGTCTTTTGGCATTCTGGAGCATAATTAACCTTGAAAGTGCGTATTGGATTGGAGGGAATATCATTGGGGAGAATTAAGTCACAAAAAAATCATACTGACTGTCTTCAAAGAGCTTTTGGATAATTTATTGACTTGAGTCGTAAGTGATTTGAATTTAACCTGCTCCTCTTAGCGAAAGTGTCAGGTTGAATTTTCAACCAATGTTTTCACATTGTGGACGGCTGTGAATATGCAACATGGCAGGAATTCTTTAGTAGCGCAAATACGTTGATGTCATAGCGTTGGAAATCCCGCAGTAGGCAGTTGTGATCGGATCAGAAATAGGTCATTCTGTCTTTTGAGATAGTTCCATCATTCAGCTGGGGCATAGCTCCCCTCTCAAACTCTGCATCTGTTAATACTCTTTCTAAACAACAATCTATCCTCTCATTGATCTGTGGATTTTGATCAGATTAACTCTCATCCTTTTAAACTCAAGAGAATATGAAGTATGTTTAGTTGGCTTGTTTTCATATAGTCATCCGTTACAGCGTGTGAAGTTTGACACATAAAGAAGAGGCTAATGGAGGAGGGAAAGATCGGCTTATAAAACAAAATACTGGTCTCCCTCCCATTGGAAGGATGTTGTGAAACTTGAAAGGGTTCAGAAAAGATTTACAAGGATGTTGCCAGAGTTGGAGAATCTGAGCTACAGGGAGAAGCTGAACAGGTTGGGGCTGTTTTCCCTGGAGCATCGGAGGCTGAGGGGTGACATTATAGAGGTTTATAAAGTCATAAGGGGCATGGATAGGATAAATAGGCAAAGTCTTTTCCTTGGGGTGGGGGAGTCCAGAACTAGAGGGCAAAAATATAAAAGGGACCTCAGGTGCAACTTTTTCACACAGAGGGTGGTACCTGTATGGAATGAGCTGCCAGAGGAAGTGGTGAAAGCTGGTACAGTTGCAACATTTTAAAGGCATTTGGATGGCTTTGTGAATAGGAAGGGTTTGGAGGGATATGGGCCGAGTGCTGGCAGGTGGGACTGGATTGGGTTGGGACATCAGGTCGGCATGGACAAGTTGGACCGTAGGGTCTGTTTCTGTGCTGTACATCTCTATGACTCTATAAAAGGATGGCTCTTCAGGTACAATGGTAGCATCCCTACCTCTGGACCAGTGGTTTGTGTGGATTCAAGTCTCACCTGCTACAGAGGGGTGTAATAGCACATCTGAACAAGTTGGTTAGAAATTGTTGACCAAACTAAAGGATATGTGCAGGGCAGCGATGAGGGTAATGATGGGGGGGACAGGAAGTGGTGGGTACATGTACAGTTACAATGTGTAAAAGAAAGTTGGAGAAGTTAATGACCAGGAAAGATTTGGAGGGATATGGGCCAGGAGCAGGCAGGTGGCTCTGGTTTATTTGGTGAACTTGGTTGATGTGGAAATGGTTAACCAAACGGTCTGTTTGCGTGCTGTGTGACTCGATGATTCAATGACTCGATGACTGACAAACATTCAAAACAATAAGGAAGTAGGATCCCATGGTTGGGGTGGGGGAACAGAAGACAAAACAATGGCTCCTCATTTAGCGTGACTTGGTGATTCAGAACAAGCTCAGAAGTCACGTGACACCAGGTTATAGTCCATATTTATCTATTTTGAAATCACAAGCTTTCGGAACACTGTCCCTTCTTCAGGTGGAGTGGAGGGAGGCACACAGGTACAGAATTTATAGGTGGAGAGGTCAAAAGATCGTACATGTGGTGGGGGTGGAGTGGTATTCAGAACAAGATAAACGAATTAACAACACAGTTAATGAATCTGATCTTATTGCTATTCTGGAGAGATAGTTACAAAGCGAACAAAGCTGGGGACAGAATACTCAGGAGGTATGATTTCTTGAAAAGACAGACAGGAAGGTGGGGTAGCTTTATTAGCACAGGATATGTTGAGCAGGATTCCAAAAAAATCATCTAACATTGGAAAATCTGGAAATGCTTTGGGGGCGACACAGTGGCTCAGTGGTTAGCACTGCTGCCTCACGGCGCCAGGGACCCGAGTTCGATTCCAGCCTCGGGCGACTGACTGTGTGGAGTTTGCACATTCTCCCCGTGTCTGCGTGGGTTTCCTCTGGGTGCTCCGGTTTCCTTTCACAGTCCAAAGATGTGCAGGTCAGGTGAACTGACTGTGGGAGATTGTGTAGGTTAGCTGGACCATCCATGGGATATGTGGGATTAGGGTAGGTGAGTGGGTTTGGGCGAGACACTCTTTGGAGGGTCAGTGTGGACTTGATGGGCTGAATGGCCTGTTTCTACACCATAGGGATTCTGTGATATGGGTGAAGATCAGAAATAAAAGAAGGTAATGGCCCCATAATAATAATTGTACTCTTGGACAGTGAATGTTTCAGGAGGCAATGAGGAGATCTGAAAACAGCAGTACATTAACCTCCGTATAAACGACGAAAATTGACAAAAGTAGCCAAGAGGAAGCATGCATGGAGTGTGTAATGGAGACAGTCTCGAGAACAATCTGTTGTGGATCCAAACAAGGGTCAGGCTATTTTGGATCTAGTGATCTGTAATGAAGAAGGTTTAGTAAATGGTCTCAGAGTAAAAGATCCCCCAGGGATCAGTGACCATGAAAATGTGCACTTTGACATTCTGTTTGAGTGTGAGAAACTTGATTGGACATGATTGCCCTGAACAGTTTTGAATAAGAGTAATTACAAAGGAATGAGGGCAGAGTTGGCTGGAGTGGACTGGGAAAAGGTTTAAGCCGGAAATATGGATGATGGGTAATGGTAGACATTTAGGAAACTAGTTCAGGAGTCATGGTGAAGATACATCCCACTGACAGAGAATGGGATTCAACCAACCATGGTTAAGCAGAGGAGTTAAGGATAGCATCAAATTGAAAGATAAAACCTATAATGTGGGAAAGATTAGTGGTAAGTCAGAGATTTCTAAAACCAATAAAAGACGATAAAAAGATGATAAATAGGGAGAAATCGGTTTTGACGGTAAACAAGTAAAATAAAAATGGCCCATCATAGAGTCATAGAGATGTACAGCACGGAAACAGACCCTTCGGTCCAACTTGTCCATGCCAACCAGATATCCTAAATTAATCTCGGCCCATTTGCCACCACTTGGCCCATATCCCTCTAAACCCTTCCTATTCATATACCCATCCAGCTGCCTTTTAAATGCTGTAATTGTACTAGCCTCCACCACTTCCTCTGGCAGCTCATTCCGTACACTCACCACCCTCTGTGTGAAAAAGCTGCCCCTTAGGTCCCTTCTAAATCTTCCCCCTCACCCTAAACCTATACCCTCTAGTTCTGGACTCCCCCACCCCAGGGGGAAGACCTTGTCTGTTTATGCCCCTCAGGATTTTGCTTAATGCTGATAGGTGCATAAATCATTCAGTTCTCTCTCGTACTCGATCTTTCCACAAATAGGAACACTCGATCCTGACCAGGAATTAGATGGTTTCTGTCCAATCTCCTCTCAGCGTTCTCCTCCCTCATGAGGCCGGGCTCCCTTTCTCCAATCTTGCTTGGCGACTGAACCTCCTCATCCTTGGAGCCATTCTCGCTAATCTTACCCCCACTCTCTCTCTCTGGAGCCTCTGCATCCTCTCTGAAGGGTAGCTCCCATTCACAAAAACACCGAGCAATTGTTTATTTGATCATGGATGGGGTGTGAGAGTCCGGGGCGAGCAGACAATTTAATTTCCATTCCAAACTCTCCTTGCATTGGTAATGGGCAAGACATCTTCTTGCAGTAGAAATTTGAGTTAAGTTTTATTGTCCTCAAGTCCAGGAGTACAGTGAAAAGTCTACAAAGTCACCATTCACAGTATCATCTTTGGTACAGGGCACCTCGGTATAAAACGTTAGATACAAAGGAGATAAATAAAGAAATGAGTTCAAAAGTATAGCCAATACACCCCAATTATGCAGTAACTGTGTGTGTAAGGAAAGATTTAGTTGAGTCACCTTGAAGTCTGATAATTCAGTAGAATCCCTACACTGTGGGAGTTGACCATTGAGTCTGACCGTCTGAAGAGTATCCCTTTCAGACCCACACCCCTACTTTATCCCTACAACCCCAAGGCTCACCCACTGAGCATACACATCTTTGGTCACTATTCAGCATGGCCAATCCACCCTAACCTGCACATTAGTCAGGGGAAACGTAGAGTAATAGGGTAGGGGAACAGGTCAGCGTGGGATACTGTTCAGAGAGTTGGTTGGACTTGTTGGCACACTGTTATTCCCACACTGTAGGGATTGCACAATCTTTAGATTATGGAGGAAACTCACAGCAACACAAGGAGAATGTTCAAACTCCACACAGACAGTCACCCGAGGCTGGAATCGAACCCAGGACCCTAGTACTGTGAGGCAGCAGTGCTAACCACTGAGCCACCGTGTTGCCCCTGCATCTGCAGCTGTTTATGATTTATAATCTTTGCAGTAGATTAATAGGAACCTTTAGCTTTTGTGTGTCAGGCTGGGAATTAGAAGTGAAATTAGATTCAGTGTGCAGTGAACTGCTGAAATGAGTATTACTTTGGAGTAATGGTCAGTGTAGACACTTTGGGAACCTCACTAAAAGACATGCCAGGCCATGCTGACATTTAATCAGTTGATAAACAGCACAGGAATAAAAAACAGCAAAAGTTCAACCTCTGCGTATGGATTGTTCTTCTGAGAGTCAAAAATTGATAGACACATCAGTCGAGCAATTAGAAGCTACAAGAGAGAAATTATTGAAAAGCTAATGAAGTGGGCAGTTGTACCAGTACACAAAAGGAGAACTTGTTAAAGCTAAAATTATCAACAAGGGACAAGCTGATGGAAATTGTCCATATGCGAAGTTAGATTACATGCTGCAGAAATGTATTGATTGTTAGGGGAGCGACAGTGGGAAAGGTGCATACAAATTCAACAGCAGCAACATCTACTTGAGTGCTGCCTGCTGTTTTTTCAAAAATTAACCTGCTCCAGCGTACCGTTACACGCCTCCAGCGCAAGAGGGACTTAAAGCTGGACCTCCTGGCTCAGAGGTTGGGGCACTACTACTGCATTACAAGATCCCATCCCATCAACCACTCCCCCTTCCCCCCCGCGCCCCCCATGTTGACCAGTTAATGATGGAGTAATGATACTGATAATGACGCCGACACACGTTTATTGATTATTTTGAAGGCAGTGGTCGAGAGAGTCTTGACCAATCAATGGAGTCAATGGTTATTGGGTGCTCTCATAAGAACATAAGATCTAGGAGCAGGAGTAGGCCATTTGGCCCATCGAGCCTGTCCCACCATTCAATAGGATCATGGCTGACCTTTTACCCACCCTCTCCCCGTGTCCCTTAATTCCTTTGTTGTTAAAATAAAAACCTATCTTAGCTTTCAAAACAATAACTGAAGTAATGTCAGCTTCTTCCCTGGGCAGGGAATCCCATAGATTCCCAACCTTCTGGGTGCAGAAATTCCTTCTCAATTCAGTCCGAAATCTGCTCCCCCTAATTTTGAGGCTATGCCCTCTTATCCTAGTTTCACCCACTAGGACATTCTCACTACTTCTATCTTATCTATTCCCTTCATAATTTCATATGTTTCTGTAAGATCCCCCCTCATTCCTCTGAATTCCAATGAATATAATCCCAGTCTACTTAACCTCTCCTTATAAGCCAACCCCCTCAACGCAAGGCCATAATGATGACCTCATTGAATGGAGAAGCAGATGTGAGGGGCTGAATGGCCTGCTGCTCTGTACGCCCTGAGTCCCATCTCTGAGCCGTCCTCCAAAGTCGCACGGTGGTGTTAGTGTCACTGATGTGGCCAGGCCATCATATCTCTGCTGTGTTTCTGTCTCATCGCTTTCCAATAAGAGTCATGGCCGGCATTTATTACCTGTCCCTAATTACCCAGAGGACAGTTAAGAGTCAACCCCAATGCTGTGGGTCTGGAGTCACATGTAGGCCAGACCAGGTAAGGATGGCACAATGAGCTCAGGACTGTAACATACATGTAAGTCCCAAACAGCAACCATGCAGGCCAGTTGCAAATATAACTTCTTGAAGTAGATGTTTACCCACCGTCAGGTGTGTTGTATGATGAATAAATCTGTGGAAAACACATTGAGTGGCATATTTGAGTCCACCTGCCCAAGCAGGGCTAGATGGTTGGTGGCAGCTTGTAGAAGTGCAGATGCTGGAAAGCTGAAACAATAATACAGTGTGCTGGAGAAACTCAGTATCTGTGCAGAGAAAGCAGAGTTAACATCTCATGTCCAGTCTGACTCTCCCTCAGGACTGACGGCAGTGAGGGAAAGGCGATATGTACACGCTAAAGATGGGTTTGAAGCTGAGACAAAGAGAGAGAGAGAATGAGAGTTAGGCAGAGGAAGAGCTGGATGATAGTATAACAGGGAGGAAGAAGGAAATGAAGACTTTAACCACCATGGGATCAAATAGCCTTGTGCAGAATTTTATTCTACACATCAGAGAGGCAGCTGGCCTTGTGTGTGTGTGTGTGTGTGTGTGTGTGTGTGTGTGTGTGTGTGTGTGTGTGTGTGTGTCTGAGTTTATCTGTTTGTGTGTGTGAGAGTGGGTGTTGTGTGAGTGCATGTGTGCGTGTATGTGCACGCACGTGTGTGTGTGTGAAAGTGGGTGTTGTGTGAGTGCGTGTTTGTGTGCATGCGCATGTGTGTGTCTGTTGTGTGTGTGTGTGAGAGTGGGTGTTGTGTGAGTGAGTGTGTGTGTTGTCTGAGTGTGTATGTGTGTGTGTGAGTGTGTTTGTGTGTGCGTGAGTGTTGCGTGAATGAGTGAGTGGGTGTTGTGGAGTGTGTGAGTGTGTGTGTGCATTGTGCGAGTGTGTGTGTGAGAGTGAGTGTTGTGTGAATGAGTGTGTGTGTGTGAGAGAGTGGGTGTTGTGTGAATGAGTGTGTGTGCATTGTGTGTGTGAGAGTGGGTGTTGTGTGAGTGAGTATGTGTGTTGTCTGAGTGCATATGTGCGAGAGTGAGTGTGTTTGTGTGTGTGTGTGAGAGTGGGTGTTGTGTGAATGAGTGAGTGGGTGTTGTGTTAGTGAGTGAGTGTGTGTGTGCATTGTGTGTGTGTGTCTGTGTGTGAGAGTGGGTTTTGTGTGAGTGTGTATATGTGTGTGTGTGAGTGTGGGAGTGGGTGTTGTGTGAGTGTGAGTGTGTGTGTGTGTGAGAGTGGGTATTGTGTGAGTGAGTGTGTGTGTTTGTGTGGAGGGGGTAATGGGGTGAATGTGGGGGTTGGGGGTTGGGGAAGGTGGTGGAGATTGAGGCTTATACTGGTTTCCTCCCCTTTTACTAACAAGTGACAGCTCTCCTGTACTCGGAGATGACCACAAACTCTTTTACTTACCTGAATGTCCCTGGTCTGCTCTCTCTCTCCAGAGCGGACCATTCCATTGGTTCTTCATGGTCTCTTGACCGTTAACTGCTGATGGCCCTGATCCATCACGGTATGCATCACCACCTCGTGGTCACCTCCAGTCCCTTTCTATTTGATTTATTATTGTCACATCCACCTGGGTCCAGTGAAAGATGTTCTTCTGTGTGCAGCACAGGCACACTCCTGATGAAGGGCTCATGCTTGAAATGTCGACTCTCCTGCTCCTCGGATGCTGCCTGACCTGCTGTGTTTTTCCAGCGCCACACTTTTCAACTCTGACTCTCCAGCATCTGCCGTCCTCACTTTCTCCCAGGTCATACCAGACAGAGTGAGTTTGGGTGATAGAACAGAGCTTAAAAATGTGTTGCTGGAAAAGCGCAGCAGGTCAGGCAACATCAAAGGAGCAGGAGAATTGACATTTCGGGCATAAGCCCTTCTTCAGGATTTGATGCTGCCTGACCTGCTGCACTTTTCCAGCGCCACATTTTTCAGCTCTGATCTCCAGCGTCTGCAGACCTCACTTTCTCCTGATAGAACAGAGCTGCAGAGAAGGTGCGAGATCACACAGCGAGATCACCATTGGATTTGAAAGTTGAGTGGTCGGTTCAGAAATCTAATAACAGGGCGGGAGAAGCTGTTCTTGAATCTGTTCTGACATCATTGTCACCCTCCTTGACCCTCCTTCATTCCGGAAAATCCCAAAGGGATGAAGTAAGTGATCGCCCTGACCAGCAGGTCGGTTCAGCTGTGAAAGAACCTGAGCGTTTGATCCAAATAAAGTCCTGAACCGATCTCACTGCCCTTTCCTGGACCTTGAAGGAATTTGATCACAGGCTGCGACAGCAGAACCTTCCCCACCCCACAACTAACCACACACACATACAGTGGCTTTTAGTGCATGAAGGTGGATGAAAGCAACTATTTTCTAATGACATTGTGGAAACAATCTGGGAAATACAGATAGCTGTGCACCTTGTTTGGTTTTCCCACATATCCAGAGAAGTATCGAGAGAGACGCCGTGAGACCTTCCCAGAGTGGGGGCTGTAGCAGATGGCCTGTCAGTTTATGGACCCAATGGAAGAATCCTTAGCTCCAACACCACCAAACCCTAGTGGGGTTGCTCACCCAGTGAAGCTGGCATTAACAAAGAAAAGAGTATGGTCCCACAGCCAAGATATTGATGTGGGTGGATTGGCCGTGGGGAACACAGGGTTAAGGGAGTGCACTGGAATGGGATTCTCTTTGGAGGGTCGGTGCAGACTTTTTCCACACTGAAGGGATTCCTGTGACAGTGAAAGGTTTCCTCCCAGATCCAGAATAAAGTGAGAGTTGTAATGGCAACGTTGCAGGCGACCGGTGTCAAAGCTGTGCAGCGATTCGCTGAATTCATCCACAATTTGGCAAACTGATTGGCCAGGGTGAGAACCATTACAACGGCCCCTGGTGCACACAGCAGGAGTGACTAGTGATGGCAATGCCAGTGCTGAAACAATGATAGATGGTGAAGTCTCCACCTGCTGCTGAGACAGGGCCTGAAGCAAACTTCTCATAGTGAGAAAATCCACGGTTTTATCACAAACACTATACTCACAGCAAAAACCTCTGGCCCTATCTCAGTCTTTGTTTGTCAATGTTTTAGAAGATACAAAGGGACAGTTCAATCTGACTACAGGCTAGTTCAAAGCACCTCCCTTAAGCCCCTACTACCCACCACGGACAATGTTATTCCAATGGTGGGTAGAGATCCCATCTGGATGTGACATACAAACAGAGGAGGCAGAGGTCCATTGCAGACCAGCTGGCTGGAGCAGCACTCCCCAAGAAGAAAATAGAGGGTGAAATCTTCCAGGTACAAAATGTGTCACTATAGCCCGATTCTCAGAGAGTCATCAACCCACCAGAGACGTGGAATATAACGAGCACCCTGCTCCAATTAATAAACTATCCCATTATGTACAATTTGGGTGGCACGGTGGCTGAGTGGTTAGCACTGCATCTCAGAGTCCCAGGTTCGATTCCAGCCTCGGGCGACTGTCTGTGTGGAGTTTGCACACTCTCCCCGTGTCTGCGTGGGTTTCCTCCCGGTGCTCCGGTTTCCTCCCACAGTCCAAAGGTGTGCAGGTTAGGGTGAACTGGCCATGCTAAATTGGTCATAGTGTCCAGGGATGTATCGGTTAGGCACATTAGTCAGGGGTAAATGTAGAGTGATAGGGAAATGGGTGTGGGTAGGTTTCTCTTTGGAGGGGCAGTGTGGACTTGTTGGGCTGAATGGCCTGTTTCCACACTGTCAGGATTTGATGATTCTTCAGATGCAAATCTCCAAGTGCAGTCAGATTAGTGATGGAAGGACAGCCAGAGAGCATCAAGGACACATTTGTTGCTATAAGACAGCAAGGAGGATTCGGCGATGACTTAACAAGATGGCATTTGTACCAAAGGAAATAGAATCATTATCCCAAATGGGTTGAGAGGGAGAGATGCCAACACACCTCCATGCCAACCATCAAGGAATTGAGTCAATTCTGAGGAGGGCAAGAGATGTGTTCTGTTGGTCAAACATGGAGCACATCAACCAGAGCCAAGCCATGAACAAGGAATGAGCTCTCTGACCGAGGGAGATACCAGTTACAAACCACATCCCAGAGAGAGCACGGGTGGAGCTGGGAGTGGGTCCCTTCACTCTCACCGAGTCCGCATGAAGGTTGCAAGTTTGCTCGCTGAGCTGACAGGTTTGCTTTCAGATGTTTCGTCACCATGCTTGGTAACATCATCAGTGAGCCACTGGTGAAGTGCTGGTGTCCTGTCCCACTTGCTATTTGTGTGTCTTGGTGTGTTGTGGTGGGTGATATCATTTCCTGTCCTTTTTCTCAGAGGTTGGTAGATGGGGTCCAAATTGATGTGTTTACTGTTGGAGCTCTGGTTAGAATGCCTGGCCTTTAGGAATTCCCGTGTGTGTCTTTGTTTAGCCTGTCCCAGGATGGAGGTGTTGTCCCAAAGTGGTGTCTTTCTGCGTCTGTGTCTAAGGATACTGGTGATAGACGGTCATGTCTTTTGGTGGTTAGTTGGTATTTGTGTATCCTAGTGGCTAGTTTTCTGCCTGTCTGTCCTATGCAGTGTTACAGTCTTTGCCTGGTATTTTGTAAATGACATTCATTTTGCTGGTCATTGGTATAGGGTCCTTTAGGTTCATCAGTAGCTGTTTCAGTGTATTGGTAGGTTTATGGGCTCCCATGATGTCAAGGGGTTGGAGTGGTCTGGTAGTCATCTCCAAGATGTCTTTGATGTATGGTAGTATGGGCGTGTTGAGCTACTTGTTTGGGTTTGTTGTTTAAGGATCGGCCGACTGGATGCCTTGTCACAGGACATGACTACCAGGGAGGTGGATCTATAGCCACCAGTGATTAATACTGAGATTGTCGGGTGACTATTAGCACAGGGTCAGCTACTGTGACATTCCCAATATCTCCGTGAACAACAAGACAATAGACAATAGAATATAGACAATAGGTGCAGGAGTAGGCCATTCAGCCCTTCGAGCCTGCACCACCATTCAATGTGATCATGACTGATCATTCCTAACCAGTATCCAACAATGACCCTCAGTCAGCGAGGATCTGAAGGATTCAGTTGCATCATGAAAGATTGGAAAATGGAACAGCACACACCAATGCCACACAATCCCCAGTCCAATGGAAAGGTGGGCAGGGGGAGACAGTGAAAATCACCAATGGAATCACACAAGAAATGGAGGAAATCCTGTACAGATGTACACAAGGCAATCAGCTGGAGAAACATACCGACCGAGAGTATGGGCAGTATTCTGGTATAATATCACACACGATGCGGAGTGGGCCATTCAGGACAAGCAACGACAGACAAAGGTATTAATATAGAACATAGAATATTCCAGCGCAGCACAGGCCCTTCAGCCCTCAATGTTGCGCTGACCCGTGGATCCAATCTGAAGCCCACCTCCCTACACTATTCCATTCTCATGCACATGTTTATCCAATGACCATTTAATTCCCTTAAAGTTGGTGAGTCTACTCCTGTTGCAGGCAGTGCGTTCCACGGTCCTACTACTCACTGAGTAAAGAAACTACTTCTGGCATCTATCCTATACCTATCACCCGTCAATTTAAAGCTATGTCCCCTCATGTCAGCCAACACCATCCAAGGAAAAGGGCTCTCACTGTCCACCCTATCTAACCCTCTGATTATCTGGTATGCCTGTATTCAGTCAACTTTTAACCTTCTTCTCTCTAAAGAAAACAGCCTCAAGTCTCTCAGTCTTTCCTCATAAGACCTTCCCTCCATACCAGGCAACATCCTGGTAAATCTCCTTTGAACCCTTTCCAAAGCTTCCACATCCTTCCTATAATGTGGTGACCAGAACTGGACACAATACTCCAAGTGCAGCCGTAGTATTAGGCCTGATCTTCTCACAGAAACCACCTTCATGTCATGATACAGTGTGAAAGGCTGACTTCTTTCACAAGGACACATTGATTTTACAATCTCTCCGGATTTCCCTTCAGTCCTGTTGAATGTTTGGGGGTCACTGTTTCAGCCAGGGTTGCTGCTGGTTACCCGGATGCTCTGTGTTCCCATGATGCCTCACCGCAGCTCCACGGTGTACCCTCTGGAGTGATATCTCCAACCAGGCTGCTGGCCACGCTCCAGCAGAAACCCTTCCACCAAGCCGCTGCTCTGTCAACACTATCTTCCTGTGAACCCATCCTTTACATTCTGTGCTGATGTAAATGGGGAGCCAGGTTCGAATCCCCCCACAGCAGCTGATTGAATCTGAATTCAATAAAACTCTGGAATGAGGAATCTAATGATGACCAAGAATCCATTGCCAATTGTTGGAAAAACCCATCTGGGTCACTAATGTCCTTTAGGGAAGGAAACTGCCATCCTTACCTGGACTGGCCTACATGTGACTCCAGACCCACAGCAATGGGGTTGACTTTTAACTGCCCTCTGGGCAGTTAGGGATGGCCAATAAGTACTGGCCTAGCCAGCAATGCCTTCATCCCATGAATGAATAAAGTAAATATAATGGATAATGTATGAAGACTAGCTTTACATTGCAGTGACGTTGGTTGTCAGGAGTGATCTGTGTAAGGAGGTTAACGGTAATTGTAAACGGTAAGGTCAGAGACTAGGAATACTACAGTGAGTAACTCACCTCCTAACTCCCTAAAGCCTGTCCCACCATCTACAAGGCACAAGGTAGGAGTGTGATGGAATACTCCCCACTTACCTGGATGGGAGCAGCCCCAACAACACTCAAGAAGCTTAATACCATCTGGGACAAAGCAGCCCACTTGATTGGCACCACATCCACAAACATTCACTCCCTCCGCTACCAACGCTTAGTAGCAGCAGTGTGTACTGTCTACGAAAGATGCCCAACAGAAATTCACCAAAGATCCTCAGGCAGCACCTTCCAAACCCACGACCACTTCCATCTGGAAGGACAAGGGGCAGCAGACGCACAGGAACACCACCAGTTCCCCTCCAAACGCCTGACCATCCTAATTTGGAAATATATCACTCTTCCTTCAGTGTCACTGGGTCAAAATCCTGGAATTCCCTCCCTAAGGGCATTGTGAGTCATCCCACAGCACATGGAATGAGGCGGTTCAAGAAGGCAGCTCACCCCCACCTTCTCAAGGGGGCAACTTGGGACGGTAATAAATGCTGGGCCCAGCCAGTGATGCCCACGTCCAGTAAGTGAAGGGCTTCAACTGGGTACAGCCAAGCAAGACTGATGAGCTTGTGTTAGTCTTTTTTTTAATAAGAACCTCTTAGCAAGAAATTCAAATTGCAAGTCCTCACTCCATCTGTGTCTGACAGGACTACGCCCGATGAAGAGGGAGGACTGAAAACTGACAACACTTGCTCTCTTGGGATGAACCAATTAAAAAAAAGAACCTCAAATAGATTGGACCACTCTCTGGGTTTAAGTGACAGTTAAGAGCACTTCACAGAAGTGGATCGTCTCCTCAGCCACACAGTGAGATTACTGCCTGAGTATCCATTATTCTCGCTGTAATTGGGTTTTGTCCGATTGTAATTAAATGTCCCCAGCTTGACCTGAGCTCCCGTGAAGAGTGAAATAATTCACCCACAGCCACCTCGCAATTCCTTGATTTGTCACAAAGTCTCATTCAATTTTCCAACTTGCCAGAGAACCGCGTCATTCTGACATCAAAATCGACGTGAATTATTTCTTTATTCGAACCCCAGAGAGGCTGCCAATTGATTTGTTTCAGTACTTATTTGCGAATTTAATATTTGATCCTGGAAGAATGCACATTATTTTTCTCCTTTCTCACAACTTGTGTCAAATAACAATCACAATCTGTGTCACCTCCTTACAGTGAGACGTCTTCACATCACCCAAACCTATCCTACCCCTCTGCTCACCCTAACATTGAACCAGATTTTCATAGAATCACAACAGAATAGAAAGCAGGCCCTTTGGCCCAATATGACCATGCTGACCCTCCAAACAATAACCCAGCCAGACTCATTCCCTACCCTACATTTACCCCTGACTAATACACCCAACCTACACATACCTGAACACTATGGGCAATTTACCTGACCTGCACATCTTCAGATTGTGAGAAGAAACTGGAGCACCTGGAGGAAACCCACACAGACACAGGGAGAGTGTGAAAACACCACACAGACAGTCACTCGAGGCTGGAATTGAACCTGGGACCGTGAGGCAGCAGTGCTAACCACTGAGCCACTGTGCTGCCTGAAGGACAGCTGATAATATCCACTATTACATGGGCTTACCTACACTCTTCAGCTCAGAAAATATTCGCTCACTGCATTAGATTAACAGATAATTGGAATTCTGGACAATCCAAGATGGAAGATGGGAAAAAATTGTGACTGGATGAGTTGGTCCTTTTTTTGAGGTAGTTAAAGTGTTGGAAGTAATTTCCTCAAATTCCAGGAGCAGTAATTACTGTTTTATAAGCCAAGATTTGGAGATGCCAGTGTTGGACTGGCGTGGACAATGTTAAAAATCACACTCCATCAGGTTATAGTCCAACAGGTTTAATTGGAAGAACTAGCTTTCGGAGCGCCGCTCCTTCATCAGGTGGTTGCGGAGTACAAGATTGTAAGACACATAATTTATGCAAAAGTTTATAGTATGACATAACTGAAATTATATATTGAAAAAGACCTGGATTGTTTGTTAAGTCTCTCATCTTTTAGAATGACCATGTTGGTTTCAGTTCTCGTATATGTAAATCACAAAACATTTTTTAGAAGTTACATTCTCAGGTTAACTTTGACAATTGGAGTCATGTTGGCCCAGATAATGTATTAAAGGTGTGAGCTTCCCTGTGTGAGACTGTCTATGCCACAATAGTCAGCATGACATGGAGAAAGACCAATTTATCACAGTATAAGGCAAGAACTTTCAAAAGCTGATTGGGGGCAGATGTTCACAGGTAAAGGGACGGCTGGAAAATGGGAAGCCTTCAGAAATGAGATAACAAGAATCCAGAGAAAGTATCTTCCTGTTCGGGTGAAAGGAAAGGCTGATAGGTATAGGGGATGCTGGATGAATGTTTGGTTGAGAAAAAGAAGGAAGCAGATGTCAGGTATAGACAGGATAGATTGAGTGAATCCTTAGAATCCTTGGCAGTAGGAGTATACTTAAGAGGGAAATCAGGAGGGCAAAAAGGGGACATGAGATAATTTTGGCAAATAGCATTAAGGAGAATCCAAAGAGATTTTATAAATATATTAAGGACAAAAGGGTAACTAGGGAGAGAATAGGGCCCCTCAAAGATCAGCAAGGCGGCCTTTGTGTAGAACCACAGGAGATGGGGGAGATACTAAACGAGTATTTTGCAGCAGTGTTTACTGTGGAGAAGGACATGGAAGATATAGAATGTGGGGAAATAGATGGCGAAATCTTGAAAAATATCCATATTACAGAGGAGGAAGTGATGGAAGTTTTGAAACGCATAAAGGTGAATAAATCCCCAGGACCTGATCAGGTGTACCTGAGAACCCTGTGGGAAGCTAGGGAAGTGATTGCTGGGCCCCTTACTGAGATATTTGTATCATCGATAGTCACAGGCGAGGTACCGGAAGACTGGAGGTTGGCTAACGTGATGCCATTGTTTAAAAAGGGTGGTAAGGACAAGCCAGGGAACTATAGACCGGTGAGCCTGACCTCAGTGGTGGGCAGGTTGTTAGAGGGAATCCTGAGGGACAGGATGTACATGTATTTGGAAAGGCAAGGACTGATTGGAAATAGTCAACATGGCTTTGTGAGTGGAAAATCATGTCTGACAAACTTGATTGCATTTTTTGAAGAAGTAACAAAGAGGATTGATGAGGGCAGAGCAGTGGATGTGATCTACATGAGAGGTGGCATGGTGGCTCAATGGTTAGTATTGCTGCCTCACAGCGCCAAGGACCCAGGTTCGATTCCAGCCTCCAGCAACTGTCAGTTTGGAGTTTGCACATTCTCCCCGTGTCTGCGTGGGTTTCCTCCCCCAGTCCAAAGATGGGTGGGATTAGTAATGGGAAATTGTCTCATTATGTTCAGGGATGTGGAGGTTGGATGCATTAGTCATGGGAAATGTACAGTAGTAGGTTAGGGGAATAGGTGTGGGCGGGATATTCTTCGGAGGGCCAGTGTAGACTTGTTGGGCTGAAAGGCCTATTTTCCCACTGTAGGGAGCATGGAGTGGCACAGTGGTTAGCACTGCTGCCTCATAGCGCCAGAGACCCGGGTTCAATTCCCACCTCTCTGTGTGGAGTTTGCACATTCTCCCTGTGTCTGCATGGGTTTCCTCCCACAGTCCAAAAATGTGCAGGTTAGGTGAATTGGCCATGCTAAATTGCCCATAGTGTTAGGTAAGGGGTTAAATTTAGGAGAATGGGGTCTGGGTGGGTTGCGCTTCGGTGGGTCGGTGTGGACTTGTTGGGCCGAAGGGCCTGTTTCCACACTGTAAGTAATCTAATCTATATGGCGTTCGACAAGGTTCCTCATGGGAGACTGATTAGCAAGGTTAGATCTCATGGATTATAGGGAGAACTAGCCATTTGGATACAGAACTGGCTCAAAGGTAGAAGACAGAGGGTGGTGGTGGACGGTTGTTTTTCAGACTGGAGGCCTGTGACCAGTGGAGTGCCACAAGGATCGGGGCTGGGCCCTCTACTTTTTGTCATTTATATAAATGATTTGGATGTGAACATGAGAGGTACAGTTAGTAAGTTTGCAGATGACTCCAAAATTGGTGGGATAGTGGACAGCGAGGAGGGTTACCTCAGATTACAACGGGATCTTGATCAGATGGGCCAATGGGCTGAGGAGTGGCAGATGGAGTTTAATTTAGATAAATTTTGGCAAAGCAAATCTGAGCAGGACTTATCCACTTAATGGTAAGGTCCTAGGGAGTGTTGCTGAACAAATAGACCTTGGAGTGCAGGTTCATAGCTCCTTCAAAGTAGAATCGCAGGTAGGTAGGATAGTGAAGAAGGCGTTTGGTATGCTTTCCTTTATTGGTCAGAGTATTGAGTACAGAAGTTGGGAGGTCATATTGCGGCTGTACAGGATGTTGGTTAGGCCACTTTTGGAATATTGCATGCAATTCTGGTCTCCTTCCTATCGGAAAGATGTTGTGAAACTTGAAAACATTCAGATAAGATTTACAAGGATGTTGCCAGGTTGGAGGGTATGAGCTATAGGGAGAGGGTGAATAGGCTGGGATTGTTTTCCCTGGAGTGTCAGAGGCTGAGGGGTGATCTTACAGAGGTTTATAAAATCATGAGGGGCATGGATAGGGTAAATAGACAAGGTCTTTTCCCTGGGGTTGGTGAGTCCAGAACCAGAGGTTTAGGGTGAGAGGGGAAAGATATAAAAGAGACCTAAGGGCCTAAGGGGCAACTTTTCACGCAGAGGGTGCTGCGTGTATGGAATGAGCTGCCAGAGGAAGTGGTTGAGGCTGGTACAATTACAGCATTTAAAAGGCATCTGGATGGATAAATGAATAAGGCTGCAGAGGGATTTGGGTCAAGTGCTGGCAACTCGGACTAGATTAGGTTAGGATATCTGGTCGGCATGGACGAGTTGGACTGAAGGGTCTGTTTCTGTGCTGTGCATCTCTATGACATTATAAACCTAATCAGAAAATATCATGGTAGGAGGTGAGGAATTGTGAATTAAAGCAAGTTGTATAGTTTTTGACATAGTTATACACAAACACAAGTAAGGTGAGAAAGGACATATCTGTTAAAACTTTTCGTCTTGTACTCATCAGGACAATTTGCAAGAATGTCAATATTAAGGAGAACCCAGATTTGTCGATGTTGTGATCGGACAACATTTGCGAACTAATCTCTCAGTAATCACTCAATTAGTGCATTCTCCAATGCCTCTACAATCAGAGTCCAATCAAAAAGCATGGTCAACTGCTTGCTCTGTCGAGTCCGGGGGCCGTGTATATCTGGGCTGGGGGTGTTTGCACTCCCGGTTTAGCTTGCTGGAGAACCTCCTCCTCTGTTTTTGGCTGCACTTCAGTCCCACGCTCCTGATCTTTGGGTACCCTCTGTGGAGGGGGGAGCGTAGGTCAGAGGACCACCTCATGGGTCTGCTCCTGGGCCTGGCCAAACTGGCCATAAACAGGTCCAGGCAGCGGGCTGTGGAAGGGGTCGTTAGGGCCGACTGCCTGCCCCTCTTCTGCGATTACGTTAGGGCCCAGGTGTCTCTGGAGAAGGAGCACGCGGTGTCCACCAACACCCTGGGGTTGTTCAGGGAGAGGTGGGCTCAGCAGGGAGTGGAGCAAATTATTTCCCCCTCCAACTCTATTTGGATTTAGTCCCTGCCCTCCCCTTCACTGTTTGTTCACACAGCATTGCCCTTTGATGTGAAGGGCACTGCTTGTCACTGGCCACTCGGGTGTTTTCCTTTCTTCCTGGTGGTGGAAACTGAATAAAGGTTTGTGCACTTTCTGTCTCTCACTGCGTCTCACACCTGCACACACACACCATGGGTAAGGAAATAAATAAATAAATACGCAGGAGTGTGAGAGAGTCTCCTGTCTCCAGTGACTGGCTCTGAGCTGGCCAGTCAGTCTCCATGTGCTGCGCATGTGTCAATAAAGGGGTGATTTGGTGATGGGATACCTGCATCGATGAAGTTATCTCAACCTGCCCTTGTCCCCAAACCCACCAGATTGGCTGCAATGTCTCCCCCAGTGCCACCAGGACACTGACCAGCTCTCCACCCACCCCGTACACCCGACCAGTTGAAACTGCCTCTGCTCTGTCAATGTCTGCCATCAAACAGAAACCCAGTAGGGCGTGCACTGTCCATTCAGACCAGCCCTCAGACACGGCAGGACATTGGGGAGCTCAGTGGAGTCACAAGATCACCATCACCGCAGACCTCACCCCTACCTAGAACTGGCCTGTGTGCTGTAATCCACATTAAACTGATCCATTTCCTTTTCAGAAGAGGTGGCATTGTCACCAGCTGGAATTCCAGTGAGGGATTGGGCCAGGATATTTGTACCCCATGTGGTCAACTTTAAATAGCAGTGCACGCATTTGCAGGAAATATCCCACTGTCACTGGGTCAGGAATCCTGGTACATCCTCCTTATTGGCTCCCTAGGTACCCTGGCATTGGACAGACTGCAAGAAGACAGATTCCCACCGCCCCCCACTCCCCACCCTGTGTCCCCCCCCAACCTTCTCCAAGTAATGAGTGATGTGGTCTAGTCAACGGCACCATAGCCTGTCACTGAATGTATTAAAAAAGAATGAGTTGCTCATTATTCCATTCCCTTCCTTGACATACCCAGCACCACCCCACCCCCATCCTGAATACAGCCTCAATTTTCCATAGACCTGGGGATCACAACTCCCCATGTTCAGACCCTACACTGGCTCAATAATTGATCAGAGCAGAATGGAGAATTGCCCAATCATATTACCGTGCTGTAGTTCCTGAGATGGGGATCCTGAGATGTCTCGAGGAATTAAGGGCTACGGGGAGAACGCTGGTAAGTGGAGTTGAAATGCCCATCAGCCATGATTGAATGGTGGAGTGGACTCGATGGGCCGAATGGCCTTACTTCCACTCCTATGTCTTATGGTCTTATGAACTAACAACTTGTGACTGTTTGTCTGAGTATGAAAGATGGGAGCTAGCTAAAATGTGCAATTGGCGGGGTAAGCTAGCAGCTGTGTGACTTTAGCTCCCTTGACTGGATGGCTGCCCCATAATGCAGAGTGATACTTACAGTGTGGGTTCAATCCCTGTACTGACTGGGGTTACTGTGAAGGAATCACGGGCTCAACCTTTCCTGAGGCGAGGTGACCCTCAGCTTAAACCCCCACCAGTTGTCTCTGTCTGATGAGGGAGAGCAGTTCCCTGCTCAACATGACTTTGATTGTCAGTAGCAATTGTCCCTGCTTCGAAAAGCCATACCAAAGTTATTGTGAATGTCTACGTCACAAGAGTAACAGTGGGATCTAGTCCCATCAGACAGGATCTGTAAGCCCTTACGTACTTGAGAAAAATTCCAACCCTCTTAACAAGAGTTTGCACGTTCTCCCCGTGTCTGGGTGGGTATCCTCCCACAGTCCCATTACCTGCAGGTTAGGGTGGATTGGCCATGGGAAATTGCTCAGACTAGGTGGGTTAATCATGGGGAATGTTGGGTTATAGGTGTAGGGTAGGGGAATGGGGATAGGTGGGAGGCTCTTTGGAAGACCGAATGGCCTACTTCCACAGTGTAGGGACTCTATAAAGTGCACAACATTTTCCAGGTACCTGCCTCAGTGGGAATGGAATACTCAAACAGAGTAAACAATGCTTGCAACAAAAAGACAGGGATTGTGTGTGTGTGTGTGTGTGTGTGCGCATTTGTGTGTGGGTGTGTATGTGCGTGTGTGTGTGTGTACGCCCGTGCATGTGTGTGCGTGTGGGTGTGTGTGTATGTGTGTGCGTGTGTGTGTGCGCGTGCGTTTGTGTGTGTGTGTGTGTGCGCGTTTGTGTGTGGGTGTGTATGTGCGCGTGTGCATTTGTGTGTGGGAAGGGAGGGGTTGTCATTGTTAAAAATGTACTCAGTCAAGCCTGTCACACCTATACGCTCCCAGCACTTCTTTGGTGACCAATGGAGGGCAGGAAGCAGCTAAGATTTCTCAGCTGTTTCAGTGAAGTGACTGTTGTGCTTTGAGGAATTGCTGGAGAGTACACAATCCCAGACTGTTCCACAGATTGAGAGCCAGAATTTACATTTTTCTTCTTGCGGAGAATTAGTCTAAAAAACTATTGAAGATACGCTATAAGTGAAAACAAAGACTCCTCGCTTCTATGAATTATCCACAGTGTTTCTCAAACAATCAGAACCCAAATTATTTGGAGTTGTCCCAGTTGAGCTCTTCTACCAGTGGGTCCTTTTTAATAATGATTCTGCCTGGAGCGGAAACCTTTCATTCATTCTTGTCTTGCCTTTGTAATGAGGTGTGCTGTCAGCCGACGGAGAGTGTCGAGTTTACAATCTCTCTGTGTTCCCCGACCTGCTCTCCGGCTTCACTTGATCTGTCCCATCTTCCATCTTCTACTCAACTGCATTGCCTGAGGAACTGAGATTGTTGGTTGGTGCCAGGTTTTCGTTTTGTTTTGAAGTGATCCAGGACAGCCCAACATCCTGGTAGATGTGCATATGGTTCAGTTATTTAAGAGCAAAATCGTTCATTTCAACAGAGTTGAGGTTGACAAACTGCGCAAGATGTTCTTGTTGCAACAAAATAATTGACACTTGCTGTGAGAAACTGCCCAAAGAATCATCTTCATTTCTGTCACAGAACACCATCAACAGAGCCTCACACTCTTTTCTCTCTCTCTCTCTCTCTCTTTCTCTCTCTCTCTATCTGGCTCTCTCTCTCTCTCTCTCTCTCTCTCTCCCTTTCCTTGTCATCTCCCATTAGTTAGTTAACTGAATGATTGGTTTGCAATGCAGAGTAATGCCATACAGCATGGGTTCAATTCCCACACCGGCTGAGATTACAATGATGTTTCTCGATCTCGTTCCCCTTGTCTGAGTTCCTGCGACCCTCAGGTTACACCACTGTCTCGCCCTAATGAGAGCACATGCCTAAGGTAACTGTATCAGTTAGCAGTCCCCAGAGTGATAACAGGTAGTAACCTCAAGTTTTGAGAAGATTTGTAGCTCAGGTTGAGGTTCTGGTTGTAGGTTTGCTCACTGAGCTGGAAAGCTCGCTTTCAGACATTTCATCACCATACTAGGTAACACCTTCAGTGAGCCTCTGGATGAAGCACTGGTGGTGTAGCCCGCTTTCTATTTATATGCTTGGGTTTCATTGGGTTGGTGGTGTCATTTCCTATGCTGATGTTGTTTCCTGTTCTTTTTCTCAGAAGGTGATAAATGGAATTCAAGTCAATATGTTTGTTGATAGAGTTCCGGTTGGAATGCCATGCTTCTAGGAATCCTCGTGCATTTCTCTGTTTGGCTTGTCCTGGGATGGATGTGTTGTCCCAGTCGAAGTGGTGTCCTTCCTCATCTGTATGTGAGGATACTAGTGAGAGAGGGTCATGTCATTTTGTGGCTAGTTGGTGTTCATGTATCCTGGTGGCTAGTTTTCTGCCTGTTTGTCTAATGTAATGTTTGTTACAGTCCTTACAAGGTATTTTGTAAATGACATTAGTTTTGCTTGTTGTCTGTATAGGGTCTTTCAAGTTCATTAGCTGCTGTTTTAGTGTGTTGGTGGGTTTGTGATATACCATGATGCCAAAGGATCTGAGTAGTCTGGCAGTCATTTCTGAGATGTCTTTAATGCAGGAGAGAGTGGCTAGGGTTTCTGGACATTTTTTGTCTGCTTGTTTGGGTTTGTTGCTGAGAAATTGGTGGACTGTGTTCATTAGGTATCCGTTTTTTTTGAATACATGATATAGGTGATTTTACAGCTGACAGAGGAACTACGAAGAGTAGAGGAAAATCACCTGTACAATCCAAAAGAACAGGTTGGATTCAGGTCTGCTTTAAGGGAAATTAATTTCATTAAAAACATCCCTGCTTCTAGGTGACTTGTGAATCTTTCCACTTGGTGGGTCGAGGGTTGGAACGTAGCGTAGAGTTTATTGTACCATTTCAACTGAAGTTCATCTCCTTGAAGCTTCTAGTATTGGGAAATGACTGTCTTCAGTGGGGACTTGAGGGAATTGCAATAATTGATCTGAGTCCAGTGCTCTGCCACCATGTGTTAAGCTGCAGAAATAAAAAGGAATCCAATAGGTCATCTAAAGGGGTCACGACCTGTGGCAACCAACGCTTTTAACAAGAGTCTTCATTCTCGTCTCCCTTTAGTCTGTGTCCTGAATAATTTACCAATGTTTTAAAGGTCATTTAATTTATTGCGTTTTTGCTTCCTGCAACCTTCCCCTGCCAGCCCATTCTGAAACGTAAATGCCAACCTGTCCTTTCTGCTTGTTCCTGGATCAGTCTGACTGAGAGATCATTCCTCAGTCAACGATTCATTATCTCATCCAGCTCATCTCACTGAAACTCCTCCATTTCCCCATGCATTTTAATCCAATCGCAGCTTAAAGGGTTTAGCTTTCAGAGTCATAGGGTTATACAGCATGGAAACAGACCCTTCAGCCCAACAGGTCCATGCCAACCACAGTCTCAAACTAAGCCATTCCCACCCGCCTGCTCCTGGTTCATATCCCTCCAAACCTTTCCCGGTCATGTACTAATCCAAATGACTTTCAAATGTTGTATTTGCATCCATATCTATCACTGTCTCAGCAATTCCACCCTCAGTTCTTTTTAAAATCTCTCTCCTCTCACCTTAAAAATGTACCCCCTAGTCGTGAAATTCCCCACTCAAGAGAGAAAACAACTCTATCTATATCCCACGTGATTTTATAACCTTCTATAAGACCATTAGACCATAAGACATAGGAGTGGAAGTAAGGCCATTCGGCCCATCGAGTTCACTCTGCCATTCAATCATGGCTGATGGGCATTTCAACTCCACTTACCCGCATTCTCCCCGTAGCCCTTAATTCCTCGAGACATCAAAGGTCACCTCTCAACCTCAATCAAGACTCTATCAAATGGAAATGTCTGAACTAGAAGCAGAGGACCACCAGTTGGCCATTCCTGCCTGCTCCCCCGTTCAATAAGATCATGGCCGTTCGGATTGTATCAGATCTCCACATTCCTATCTAGCTCTGATAACGTCTCACTTCATTTGTCTAAAAAAGAGCTGAAAAATACTTACAAATACCATCTCTGCGACCTTCTGAAAGAGGAGATTCTAATTTTTAAATGGTGACTCCCCTCCCACCCCTCACCCCCCCCAGTTATGGACTGACCCACAAATTAAAAGCATTCTTTCTATATTCACCTTCCGAAGACCACTCAGGATCGGGCAAATTTTAACCAGGTCACCCTTCCCTCTTCTAGGCTCTGATGGGGATAAGCCCAGGCTGGTCCTAACCCATCTCCGTGCTGCTAACACCTGCTGTAACGAGAGAATGTTCCGGAGCTTTGTGCCTTTGATTAGCCAAACAGCGAAAGGTGACAGTTGATTCTAACTCGACATTCTGTGTGATATGGCTGGTAAGGCAGGCTGTGTAAGATGGTATTGAACTGCAGGTTACTGGGAGATGATGATGTTAAAAATAAGATGGCATGTTGAAAGGACACAACTCACTTAGTTTGAAGGCTGTGCTAAGATTTGTGACAATGTGGTGATAGCCATCACTGGAGTAATACACTATCTCTATTGCACAATGTCACAGCTTGACAAAACTCCTTTGTCATTCCCAGCCATCAAAAGGTGACAAAAGCGTTCGTTACTTTTCCTTCTATCAATCGCCTGGGTTTTTTGTTTATTCATTCACAGGATGAGGGTATCTGTGGCTAGGCCAAAATTTATTGCCCCTCCCTCTGGGTAGGCCAGACCAGGTAGAGATGCCTAAAGGGATTAGTGAAGCAGGTGGATTTTTACAGTAATTGATTCATTGTCATCATTTAGGCTCTTAATTTCAGATTTTTATTGAATTCAAATTCTGTCATAGAACAAAAGAATCCCGACAGTGTCGAAACAGACCCTTCAGCCCAACAAGTCCACACTGACCCTCTGAAGAGTATCCCACCCAAACTCATTCCTCTCCCCTATTACTCGACATTGACCCCTAACTAGTGCACCTAACCTGAACACCATGGGTAATTTTCCATGGACAATTCAGCTAACCTGCACATCTTCGGACTGTGGGAGGAGAGAGGGCGAAAGTGAGGACTGCAGATGTTGGAGATCAGAGACTAGATTAGAGTGGTGCTAGAAAAGCACAGCAGGTCAGGCAACATCTTAGGAGCAGGAAAATTGATGTTTCCAGCAAAAGCCGTTCATCAGGAATGAAGAGCTTATTCCTAAAACGCTGATTCTCCTGCTCCTCAGATGCTGCACTGTTCCAGCGCCACACTCTCAACTCTGACCGTCTCCACTGTGGGAGGGAGTCCACGCAAACACAAGGAGAATGTGTAAACTCCACACAGGTAGCCACCCAAGGCTGGAATTGAACCTGGGTCCCTGGTGTTGTAAGGTTAGAGTGCTAACCACTGAGCCACTGTGGTACCACTCAAGCCCTGGTCCTCAGAACATTGCCTGGGTCTCTGAATTAACCCCCCTAGGGATAATACAAATGGGCCATCACCTGCCCTGAGTTATAGATGGAGTAAACTTTTACTGAAGATTCACAGCCTCCATTACAAATTGTCTCGTGCAGTGCGGAAGAATGAAATGTTTTGGAAGGAACATGAAGAAGAGAGAGGTTTGGGGGTTGGGTTTGTGGGTGGTTGGTGGGCAGCTCAAACAAGCAGACTCTTCTGGCCTGAATCCATGGGAAAGGCAAGTGACCTGGGAAAGAACAAACCATCCCAGTAACCTGCACTCACATCTCCGTACTCATCAATTCAGCCCGTTATCACAATTCTGTACTCACTGCTTTTGGGAATAAGAACGTAGAACATTTCCTGTGATTATGTTATAAAAAGACTGCAGTTTGAATCGTTTGCTGGAGTTGTTACCTATAATGTGAATAGGTACCCTCTCCCCTTGCATGCAGGAAAGATACAGATTGGTTCGGGGAAAGGAGTCAGAGTCTTGTTTCACATTGATTAAAGGATCTCTTGTTGGGACAAAAGCTTGACGTGATCAATCAGAGTCTAGATTAGAGTGTTGCTGGAAAAGCACAGTAGGTCAGGCAGCATCCGAGGAGCAGGACAATCGACGTTCGGACAAAAGCCCTTCATCAGGAATGTGGAGAGAGGAGGAGTAGGCATTCTTGCAAGAGGATTTGCGGTAAGGTTAAAATCAGCGAGGTGAAAGTGAGGACTGCAGACGCTGGAGATCAGAGTTAAGATTAAAATGGCGCTGGATAAGCACAGCAGGTCAGGCAGCATCCGAGGAGCAGGAAAATCGATGTTTCGGGCAAAAGCCCTTCATCTTGATTAATCCATGCCAACTCAGTTGGTTAGCTCAGTTAGTTAGGCAACTGCTTTGTAATGCCATCGATGCCCGTTACTGGTTGAGGGTACTGTTGAGGACCTCGCCCTCTCACTCTCACCATTTCCCTGAGGCCTGCTCCCCCTCAGTTTCACCTTGCTACCAGATGTCTCTCCAATGCGGACTGTGACAACCTCCACATGAACTTCCGTTTTACTTTATTATTATTCCACAGAGCCAGCAACTTTACGGCAGCAAATAAAAAAAACCCTCTAAATTCGAAAAGCAAGTCAAACGTCGAACGGTTCGAGGTTGTCAGAAAGCAGCTGTTTGGAACTGAGGAGAGCAGGTCAGCAGCTGGAATGGTCACAGGTTGGTGCGCATGTGTCTTCCAATCAATCCCACTCCTGAGGCTATCGGAGGGGCTGCAGGTGGATCTGAAATTCGGAATAGACACAGCCAGGCCACTCCTCAGTCTGGAGTTTCAGTCTGCCCCACCAGGATGTAATGATGAGCAGAACGAGATTAAGATTCTGACAGCCCTCGACTGAGCTACTGCTCAGTCCCTCCATGTATAAATGCCCTCTGAGAGGAATTAGGGTAAACCTCCGAACTGGAGTTACACTTTTCAAAGAATAATAGGACAGTCCAGAGCCAGCTGTTCATCTTTTTTATACAGCTGAGTCAAACTGTGGGTTACATCTGCAGCATGGACAGCTTCTCAGTTCTTCCATTCTGCATAACTCCCTCCCTAAGGATCTACCCACAGCACATGGACTGCAGCGGTTCAAGAAAGCAGCTCACCCCCACCTTCCCAAGGGGCAATTAGGGACGTGGCAATAAATGCTGGGCCAGCCTCCATCCTGCAAGTGAATAAAAGTAAATCTAATTCCCAACCTTTATTACAATTTCAGTTGGCGTGCCCATTATCAGAAATTCTTTGACATTGTGAAGCGTCGCAATGGGGAGACGGCAATGTTGGCTCTGGGATGAGATGCAGTGGATGAAAATTACGACCTTGTCCAGTCAAGGCTGGAGAGCTTGTTTCATTCTTCGATGACAGGTGCAGGATTCGAAGATTGAGTGAAGTCAGTCCAGTGAATCTGGAATAATATGAATGGGAGTCAATGATACCGACAAATGCTGGAACTCACGGTGGGTCAGACAGCATCCATGGAGAGAGAGCGAGCTGACCTTTCCAGTCTTCATCAGAGCTGCTGCCTGTCCCTCTGTGATCTCCTGCATTGCTTTGTTCTCAGGATTAGAATGGAGCTGAACTGCGGCTCTACAGGGTATTGGCCCAGACCACCTCTAGAGTATCGTGTATGGTTTTGATTTTCTTCATAGGATCCCTACAGTAGAAACAGACTCTTTGGCCCAACAAGTCCACACTGACCCTCTGAAGAGTATCCCACCAACTCATATTCCTTTCCTAGGACTCCATATTCCTCCTGGATAATGCACCTAACCTGCACGTCCCTCAACGCTGGGGCCACCTGACCTGCACGTTGTGGATTGTGGGAGGAAACCCACCCAGACACAGGGAGAATGTGCAAACTCCACACAGACAGTCACCTGAGGCTGGAATCGAGCCTGGGTCCCTGGTGCTGTGAGGCAGCAGTGCTAACCACTGAGCCACCCTGCCATCCTTTCTTGTTTGAAGAATCATAGAACCCCTACAGTTTGCAAGCAGGCCATTCGGCCCATCGAGTCCACACTGACCCTCCAAACAGTATCCCACCTAGACCCAACCTCCTATCCTAGGCCCATAATCTTGCATTTCCCATGGTTAATCCACCATAGCCCACACATCCCCGAGGCACTATGGGGCAAGTTAGCATGGCCAATCACCCTAGCCCACACATCCCTGGGCACTATAGGGCAAGTTAGCATGGTCAATACACCCTAACACACTCATCCCTGAATTTAATGGGACAACTTAGCATGGTCAATACACCCTAGCCCACATATCCCAGGGCACAATGGGTAATTTAGCATGGCCAATCCACCCTAGCCCACACATCTCTGGGCACAGCATTGCTTTAGGAGCAGTTCAGGGAGCATTCAATCCTGGGATGACAGGCAAACCCTTATGAAGAGACCTTGAACAGATTGTGTCTAAAATGACTGGAGTTAGAAGAATGAGAGGTGTTTGCACTAGAATACAAAAGCTCCTGAGGTGACTGGATGGGGTGGAATTAGGGAAGAAGTTTCCTCTGATGGAGGGCATTGAAACTGGGGGGGTCAGAGTTTAAGGGGAAGAAGTCTTGATTGTAAGACCGAGAGGGGTGTAATCTTCAATCATAGAGGGTGGGATTCTCTTCCTCAGAAATGTGTTAGGGCTCGGTCTTCACTCAAGGCTGAGTTAGACACAAGGGAGTCGAGAGGTATGAGGCAGACAGGAACTCGCAACGTTGCCCACAACCGGATCACCACAATCTTATCACAAGAACATAAGGAGCAGGAGGAGGCCATTCAGCCCCTCAAGCCTGCTCCACCATTCAATACGGATCATGGCTTTGTCAGGCCACTTTTGGGAGATTGCAATTCTGGTCTCTTCCTATCGGAAGGATGTTGTGGAATTTGTAAGGGTTCAGAAAAGATTTACAAGGATGTTGCCGGGGTTGGTGGGTTTGAGCTATAGGGAGAGGCTGAACAGGCTGGGGCTGTTTTCCCTGGAGCATCGGAGGATGAGGGGTGACCTTATAGAGGTTTATAAAATCATGAGGGGCATGGATAGGATAAATAGACAAAGTCTTTTCCCTGGAGTTGGGGAATTCAGAACTAGAGGGCATAGGTATAAGGTGAGAGGGGAAAGATATAAAAGAGACCTAAGGGGCAACTTTTTTACATAGAGGGTGGTGTGTGTATGGAATGAGCTGTCAGAGGAAGTGGTGGAGGCTGGTACAATCACAACATTTGAAAGGCATCTGGATGGGTATATGAATAGGGAGGGTTTGGAGGGATATGGGCCGGGTACTGGCAAATGGGACCCGATTCGGATATCTGGTCAGCATGGACGGGTTGGATGGAAAGGTCTGTTTCTGTGCTGTACATCTCTATGACTCTGTGATCATCCAGGACAAAGCAGCCCACTTGATTGGCACCACACCCATAATCATCCACTCCCTCTACCACCGACACTCGGTAGCAGCAGTGTGTACTATGTACAAGAGGCACTGCAGCAATTCACCAAAGATCCTCACACAGCACCTTCCAAACCTACAATCACTTCCATCTAGAAGGACAAGAACAGCAGATATATGGGAACACCACCACATAAAAGTTCCCCTCCAAGCCACTCACCATCCTGACTTGGAAATGTATCACTGATCCTTCGCTGTCACGGGGTCAGGATGCTGGAACCCCCTCCCCAAGGGCATTGTGAGTCAACCCACTGCACGTGGACTGCAGCGGTTCAAGAAGGCAGCTCACCCCCACCTTCTCAAAGGGCAACTAGGGATGGGGCAATAAATGCTGGGCCCAGCCAGTGACACCCACAACTCACAAATGAAAAAGGAAAAGAAAATGCTGGCGAATGGGACTATGTTAGTTTAGGATATCTGTCCAGCAGTTGGACGGAAGGGTCTGTTTGTGTGCCTGTAAACCTCTATAACCCTATGGCTGATCTCAGCTCAGTCACAACTCCATTTTCCTGCCCGCTCTCGTTAACGCTTCCACCCGTAACTTATGGAAAATCTATCTGTGTCCTCCTTCAATTTACTCAGTGTCCCAGCATCCACTGCACTGGGGGACACTGAGAGGGAAGCCATGATGTGGAGGTGCTAGTGTTGATCTGGAGTGGACAGAGGTCACACGATGTCAGGTTATAGTCCAACAGGTTTATTTGAAATCACAAGCCTTTGGAGCAATACTCTTTCATCAGGTGACGAAGGAGCAGTGTTCCAAAAGCCTGTGATTTCAAATAAACCTGCTGACCATAACCTGGTGTCATGTGACTTCTGTCTTTGAGAGAAATAATTCCTCCTCGTCTTGGGGTTAAAGTTGACACCCCCTTATCCTAATACGATCACCTCTCATTCCAGACTGTTCCACATGCGGAAACATCCTTGCAACGTCTACTTTGTCAATCTCTTTTAGTATCTTATATAGCCCAATTAGATATTTATCAAACAGTGGGACAGGGTCAAATGGTCTACTTCTGCTACTAATTCCTATATACTAGATTATCGCCCCAACTTAGAAAATAGACTGCATCATGAATTGAGACCATCTTTATTCATTTTGTGCATTGAACAGCTAATAGGCATCTGCAGGGCTTTATAATTTATTGTAATTAATGAAACGACATTGAATTGCTGTAAAGAATACAATGACAACACAAAACATGAAAGAGAGAAAATTAATTTCTGTTTATTTAATTTGATTTCAAAATATTGCAATTTCCTACAATAATTATTGTTGATCTGGAGTTACGTATCTGCATGATTTTTTTCATACTCGTGTTCCACCCTTTCAGAAGTGGAGCTCGTTCTGCCCATCCCTGGGGCTGGTGCTGGTATCCCTGAATCCTTCACATAAGCTGCAATAGATTTCCAGTTTGTCTCGACGCCTCATGGTGCTATGAAAGCAGGCGCTGTGTGACGGGAGGGTGGGGGGTGGGGCGGCGGGATAACAGATTGAAAATTCAGAACTTTTCACATTCACACACTCACTAAATCATGCAGTGACCTATCCAGGAAAGCTTGTGCTCTCAGGGATGATGAGCAGGCAGGAAAACGCTAGAAACTGCACAGGGCCGAATGGAGGTTGGAGAGAGAGTATTGTACCAGATTCTAATTCACCCGGACAATCTTGATGAGGCTGTGTCCAATCATAGCTCAAAGCAGCTTATAAACATCAGCAAGTAAAAAATGAGGTCTGCAGATGCTGGAGATCACAGCTGCAAGTGTGTTGCTGGTTAAAGCACAGCAGGCCAGGCAGCATCTCAGGAATAGAGAATTCACGACGGCTGGAGGAGGAGCGCCTCATCTTCCACCTGGGAACCCTCCAACCACAAGGTATGAACTCAGATTTCTCCAGCTTCCTCATTTCCCCTCCCCCCACCTTGTCTCAGTCGGTTCCCTCAACTCAGCACCGCCCTCCTAACCTGCAATCCTCTTCCTGACCTCTCCACCCCCACCCCACTCCGGCCTATCACCCTCACCTTGACCTCCTTCCACCTATCCCACCTCCATCGCCCCTCCCCCTAGTCCCTCCTCCCTACCTTTTATCTTAGCCTGCTTGGCTCTCTCTCTTATTCCTGATGAAGGGCTTATGCTCGAAACGTCGAATTCTCTATTCCTGAGATGCTGCCTGGCCTGCTGTGCTTTAACCAGCAACACATTTGCAGCTATAAACATCAGCAGACTGACAAGATGTCAGACTTTAATTCCTCTGTAGCATCTGTATCACCATTACATTTGAATCGGAGTGATAACTGCGAGCAGCAAATATAATTATGTACCTTCCAGAGAAAAAAACGATTTACATGTGGTGTCTGACACAACCTTCGCTTACCCAAAAGTGCTTTAGAGGCAATTAAGTGCTGTTGATGTGGGTTGACTCTTGTAAACATGACATACAATCTCCACACTGCCATATCCCACATAACACACAGACCAGTTGATCTGCTTTGCAGAGGTTGCTTGAGGGATCAATATTGGGAAATCGCTCGACTGTTCCATATTCGTTAATAATTACAGATCTTCTACCCAAACAGCTACAGATTATCAGCTCATCCAGAACGGTACAGAGCAATGTAACATCCCATCAGTGTTACACCAGGTTAGTCCATCCAGAACGGTACAGAGCAGTGCAACATCCCATCAGTGTTACACCAGGTTAGTCCATCCAGAACGGTACAGAGCAGTGCAACATCCCATCAGTGTTACACCAGGTTAGTCCATCCAGAACGGTACAGAGCAGTGCAACATCCCATCAGTGTTACACCAGGTTAGTCCATCCAGAACGGTACAGAGCAGTGCAACATCCCATCAGTGTTAGACTACATCCTGACATCTGCGGAGTGGGATTTCCGCCGATAACTTTTGACTCAGGGGCAGGAGAGCCAACACAGCCGCCGTTTCTGGGCCTTGAGCAATGAAAAAGAAGATGAGCTGCAACAAATGAATGTAGTGACTGTAACATCAAACTAATGCAGGTGTAGTGGTTGAACAGGTGTGTGGACAAGCCTCGACTGTCTGAAATATATAAATCAGCCCTCACTTCCACCTTGGACTCTGTTTTCCCTTTCACACTGTTTAACCCAACCCAAATCTGGATATTTTTAAATCATCCTGTTCAGACAGTTTCTGGCACACCTCTGGAGTATGTGGGAGTTGAACCGCAGCCTCCTGGTTACAGAGTTAGGGAAGCGATCACTGCACCACAAGAGCTGTCAGTGAAACTACCTGTCAAAGGTTTGTTTCATTGACATCAAACACTTTGCAGTAACTCCACAGAGTCTGGGGTCCCGTCACCAAACTCTCCCTCATTTACAGATGGAGTATCCCTGACACTGATCCAGCTCCCTCAGAGAACAGCTCTCAGGGTGAACAGATCCCCTAACACTCCTGTTTATGCCTGTCAGCCAGGGCTCCCTGATTTGTCCAGATTAACAGCCTCAGTTGGGGAACTCCGATTCTCAGAGGTCCCCCTGGCTGACCTTGATGACCTTTCCCTTGGTTCAGGGGGATGATGGTGCCGTGGTTTAGTTCCTGACCTGATAACTCGGACGTACAAAGCTAATACTTCACTGATAGAGGATCACATCCGGCTAATGGCAACAGCTGGAATTTACATTTGACAAATCTCATCCTCCATGTAAAGCTCGTCTCAGCAATGGTCGCCATGACAACTGGCAGCCGCTGTTGTGAAGCCCCATTTGGTTCACCCTTTAGGGCAGTAAATTTGCCCAACCCAGCATGACCTACACATGACTCCAGACCCACAGCGAGGGGGTTAACTCTGAAACTGCCTCATAAAACCACAAAGTGGTTCAATGGTTAGCACTGCTGCCTCACAGCACCAGGGTCTCAGGTTCGATTCCAGCCTTGGGTGACTGTCTGTGTGGAGTTTGCACATTCTCTCTGTGTCTGCGTGGGTTTCCTCCGGGTGCTCCGGTTTCCTCCCACAGTCCAAAAATGTACGGGTCAGGTGAATTGGCCATGGTAAATTGCCCGTAGTGTCCAAGGATTTGTAGATTAGGTACATTAGTCAGGGGTAAATGTACAGTAATGGGGTAGGGGAATGGGTCTGGGTGGGTTACTCTTCAGAGGGTCGGTGTGGACTTGTTGGGCCCAACAGCCTGTTTCCACACTGTCGGGTTTCTCTGATTCTAGGAAAAGCCAGTCAGGGCGATGAGGAGTAGACAGACAACTGTTGGCCATGTCTTGTGAAAGACTGAAAGGGAGATCGGGACGCTTTGATCAACTTGAGGAGATGATATCCTTGATTGCTGGCTGCACTGTTCCCCGTGAAATGATGGTAGTGCCAGGTGGTGCTGGGAATGGAGGGTTTGAGTTCTCAGGAGAGGCTGGATTGCCTGGTACCTCTCCCACTGGAGAAGAACAGACAAAGGAAGCACATGGTGATGTCAGTGCAAGAGAGAGAGAGAAAGAAACTGACGCACAGAGAACCTGCACAGTTAATGCCTTTGCTGTTTGAATTCACGTATCGCTGGACATCGGAATGTATCTGGGAAAATTAACAAACAGTGACATTCACAACTGATCTTGGAGGAACTGTTGGGGTGAACTTCACTGCACAGAATCAAATAAGTTAATCGTATTAAGTGGCCTACAGAAAGTCTGCAGTAGTGAGTAGAGTGGGTTCTTTCTTGATTATATGTTTTTTTGAGATATGTCCCTTGATTAAATTTTAAAAACATAAGCCGTAACTATTAAGGTAACATGGGTCCGTGTTTTGTAGAGGAATAAGACGGTGTTATTTTCTGGGTCTGTAGATTGTGAAGGAGCAAATATGGCATTTAGTAGAGTGATATGTGTTTCTTGTCAGATGTGGGAGTTTAAAGAAGGCTTAAGGGTTACTGTGGGTTATGTCTGCTATAAATGCTGTTGATT
The DNA here is from genome assembly GCF_020745735.1 of Hemiscyllium ocellatum. Classification (NCBI taxonomy): domain Eukaryota; kingdom Metazoa; phylum Chordata; class Chondrichthyes; order Orectolobiformes; family Hemiscylliidae; genus Hemiscyllium; species Hemiscyllium ocellatum. The sequence goes on from NC_083420.1 coordinate 6,345,480, forward strand.
CCGAATCCTATCAGATCAAATGGATTGCTTGGAGAGATGGTGAGAAGCAATGAGGAATTAGTAACAGTATGTGATGGATGGCAGTTATAGGAAGGGGGGAAAGTCTCAGATACAGTCACATAGATGGGTTAACTCCAGGAAAGGTAAGAGAGGAAGGCAGCTAGTGCAGGAGTCTTCTGTGGCTACACCCATTTCAAACAGGTATGCAGTTTTGGAAAATGTAGGGGGTGATGGATTCTCAGGGGAATGTAGCACAAACAGCCAAGTTTCTGGTATTGAGACTGGCTCTAATACAACGAGGGGTACGTTGGGTTCCAAGAGATCAATTGTGTTAGGGGATTCTGTAACTCCGAGGTACAGACAGACGCTTCTGTGACCAGCAGAGAAAAAGCAGAACAGTGTGTTGTTTCCCTGGTGCCAGGAACAAGGGTGTCTCAGAGAGGGTGCAGAATGCTCTCACGGGGGAGAGGGACCAGCAGGAGGTCATTGTCCACATTGGAACCAACGATATTGGAAGGGAAAAGGTTGAGATTCTGAAGGGAGATTACAGAGAGTTAGGCAGAAACTTAAAAAGGAGGTCCTCAGGGTAGTAATATCTGGATTACTCCCAGTGCTACGAGCTACTGAGGGCAGAAATAGGAGGATAGAGCAGATGAATGCATGGCTGAGGAGCTGGTGTATGGGAGAAGGATTCACATTTTTGGATCATTGGAATCTCTTTTGGGGTAGAAGTGACCTGTACAAGAAGGATTGATTGCACCTAAATTGGAAGGGGACTAATATACTGGCAGGGAAATTTCCTAGAGCTGCTTGGGAGGATTTAAACTAGTAAAGTGGGGGTGGGGGTGGAACGCAGGGAGATAGTGAGGGAAGAGATCGATCTGAGACGGGTACAGCTGAGAACAGAAGTGAGTCAAACAGTCAGGGCAGGCAGGGACAAGGTAGGACTAATAAATTAAACTACATTTATTTCAATGCAAGGGGCCTAACAGGGAAGGTTGATGAACTCAGGGTATGGTTAGGAACATGGGACTGGGATATCATAGCAATTATGGAAACATGGCTCAGGGATGGGCAGGACTGGCAGCTTAATGTTCCAGGATACAAATGCTACAGGAAGGATAGAAAGGGAGGCAAGAGAGGAGGGGGAGTGGTGTTTTTGATAAGGGATAGCATTACAGCTGTACTGAGGGAGGATATTCCTGGAAATACATCCAGGGAAGTTATTTGGTGGAACTGAGAAATAAGAAAGGGATGATCACCTTATTGGGATTGTATTATAGACCCCCCCAATAGTCAGAGGGAAATTGAGAAACAAACTTGGAAGGAGATCTCAGCTATCTGTAAGAATAATAGGGTAGTTATGGTAGGGGATTTTAACTTTCCAAACATAGACTGGGACTGCCATAGTGTTAAAGGTTTAGATGGAGAGGAATTTGTTAAGTGTGTACAAGACAATTTTCTGATTCAGTATGTGGATGTACCTACAAGAGAAGGTGCAAAATTTGACCTACTCTTGGGAAATAAGGCAGGGCAGGTGACTGAAGTGTCAGGGATGTTGCCAGGGTTGGAGGATTGAGCTACAGGGAGAGGTTGAACAGGCTGGGGCTGTTTTCCCTGGAGCGTCGGAGGCTGAGGGGTGACCTTATAGAGGTTTACAAAATCATGAGGGGCATGGATAGGATAAATAGACAAAGTCTTTTCCCTGGGGTCGGAGAGTCCAGAACTAGAGGGCATAGGTTTAGGGTGAGAGGGGAAAGATATAAAAGAGATCTAAGGGGCAACGTTTTCACACAAAAGGTGGTACGTGTATGGAATGAGCTGCCAGAGGATGTGGTGGAGGCTGGTACAATTGCAACATTTAAGAGGCATTTGGATGGGTATATGAATAGGAAGGGTTTGGAGGGATATGGGACAGGTGCTGGCAGGTGGGACTAGATTGGGGGTTGGGATATCTGGTCGGCATGGACGGGTTGGACCGAAGGGTCTGTTTCCATGCTGTACATCTCTATGACTCTATGACTCTATAGGAGATCTTACAGAGGTTTATAAAATCCTGCTGGCTCGAGATAGAGTTGTCTTTTCCCTCGGACTGTGGTTTTCTAGACTGGAGGCATAGTTTTCAGGTGACAGGCGAAAGATTTAAAAGGACATGCGGAGGCAACTTTTTTACACAGAGAGTGGTTCACGTGTGGAGTGAACGTCCAGAGGAAGTGGTGGATGTGGGCACAGTGACAACATTTAGCAGATGTTCAGGTAAGTTCAGGAATAGGAAAGGGTTTGGAGGGATATGGGGCCAGGAGCAGGCAGGTGGGACTAGTTTAGTTTGGGATTATGGTTGGCATGGGGTAAAAAGTGAGGTCTGCAGATGCTGGAGATCAGAGCTGAAAATGTGTTGCTGGTTAAAGCACAGCAGGTCAGGCAGCATCCAAGGAACAGGAAATTCGACATTTCGGGCCAGAACCCTTCATCAGGAATGAGGAGAGGGTGCCAGGCAGGCTCAGATAAAAGGTAGGGAGGAGGGACTTGGGGGAGGGGTGATGGAGATGTGATAGGTGGAAGGAGGTCAAGGTGAGGGTGATAGGCCGGAGTGGGGTGGGGGCGGAGAGGTCAGGAAGAAGATTGCAGGTTAGGAAGATAGTGCTGAGTTCGAGGGAATCAACTGAGACAAGGTGGGGGGAGGGGAAATTCAGCATGAACTGGTTGGGCCGATGAATCTGTCTCCATTTTGTGAGTTGTGACTCTCTGGTGTGCACAGTGGCTACTCCCCTTAAAGCATTGATTCACAACGGGGGGATCAAAGGCTGCATGAGTACAGCAAGCTGGAAGGAGCTCTTGTGGTGCCATAGTAATGTCCCTATCTCTAAGCCAGGAGGTCTGGGTTCAGGTTCCACCTGCTTTGGAAGTGTGCAATGGCAGGTTGATTAGAAAATTAAAATAAGAAAGGGAAGCCATTTCTCCAAACGATGGTGAGGAACAGGTGAGAGGCTCACATTTCACAGAATCATACAATCCCTACAGGCCCTCCCCTTCTCAGGAGCAGGTGGGACTTGAACCGACTCCTCCAAACAGAACCCCACCCAGACCCATCCCCTTACCCTGTTACTCTACATTTACCCCTGACTAATGCACCTGACATACACACCCCTGAACACTGTGGGCAATTTAGCATGAGCAATTCACCCAAACCTGTACGTCTTTGGATTGTTGGAAGAAACTTTCTTCGTAGATTGCCTGCAGTGTAGAAACAGGCTCTTTGACCCCACAAGTCCACACTGACACCCCCGGAGAGTATCCCACCAACTCATTCCCCTTTCCTATATTTCCCATGGATAACCTGCACATTTTTGGACTGTGGGAGGAAACCGGAGCACCAGGAGGAAACCCACGCAGACACGGGGAGAATGTGCCAACTCCAAACGGACAAACAGTTACTCGAGTCTGGGAATGAACCCGGGTCCCTGGCACTGTGAGGCAGCAGGGATAACCACCATGCCACCCTGGCTTATTTCTGTCCCGAGCTAATTACTGAAGATCTAAAGGTTGCTTACAGAATGTAAAACAGGAAAAGGTGGAAGTTAACTTTTGTTTACGCAATTCTATTTCAAAAATATTCCTGGTTGCAGTTTCCGCCAATGATCAGTGCTGCCCTGGACACAGATCTGCATGATTTTTCAGTACTTGTGTTTCACTGTTTGAAAAGTGGAGCTGTTGCAGTGTACTCCCCTGTTGCAGTGTACTCCCATGTTGCAGTGTACTCCCCTGGGTGGGTTTGCGCGGCTGAATCCTTCCCACAAAGCTGTAATAGATTTCCAGTTTGCCTTGATGCATTGCGATAATGTGAAAGCTGAGACAGCGCATCCCAGGGTCCACGCCGACAGCACCTGGAACCCTGCCTTCAACTCAAAAGCTCCAACTCCACGTTGCTCTGATCTCTCTCCAAACCGCACCCCACATCCAGAAAGGTTTCTGCATCCAAACCCGACAATAATGGTCCAAATCACTCGGCCCTTTCTCGAAGTGTGCCTCATTTATTTGAGACGCTGACCATTCTCCTACGTTCTGCTCCCCCTCTCTGGCAAACACTTGTCTGTACAGACATGCAACTGCATTCTGAGGGATGTGTGCGCGATGCTGCCGCTGTCACCAGGGAGGACACCAGTGGTGCCAGTGTTTATGCTACTTGCCCACCACTCGGCCTTTCATTGCAAATGAACAGCTGCTGCTGGCATTTCCTTGGGGTTAGGGTAACAAGAACACGTTTCTTCAGTTCACCACCTGGCTTTAGCTCCGTCCCACTGCCCTGCGATGCTCACCTTGAGTGGGGCAAGGGGGCACATCCTTACTGCCACTCCCTGCTCCCCACATCAGCCCCCCACCCACCCACCAGGAATGGCCAAGAGTCCTGTGCTGACCAACGCCTCAACGGGCCTCTGTTGCTATGGAGATGCGTACTTTTACCCACATGTTGTACAGACTGGACTGGGCACGGCTGGGTCCAGCGTTAAAGTGAGGAGGCACTGGGTGGGGTGAGAGGGTCAGAGGGGGTGGGGTGAGAGGGTCGGGGGAAGGGGGTGAGAGGGTCAGAGGGAGCGGGGTGAGGGTTAGAGGGGGGTGGGGTGAGGGTCAGGGGAGGCAGGGTGGGAGTGTCGGGGGGTGGGGTGAGACAGTCGGTGGGTGGGGTGAGAGGGTCAGAGGAGGTGGGGTGAGAGGGTCAGGGGTGTGGGTGAGACGGTCGGGGGAATGGGGTGAGAGGGTCGGGGGTGTGGGGTGAGAGGGTCGGGGGTGTGGGGTGAGAGGGTCGGGGTTGGGGTGAAGGGTCGGGTGGTGGGATGAGAGAGTCAGAGGGGGTGTAGGTTGAGAGGGTCAGGGAGCGGGGTGGGTGGGTCGGGGGGCGGGGTGAGAGGGTCAGAGGGGGTGGGACGAGAGGGTCAGGGGGCGGCGTGACAGGGTCAGAGGGGACAGGGTGAGAGGGTCAGAGGGGGGTGAGGTGAGAGGGTTGGGGGGTGGGGTGAGAGGGTCAGGGGGTGGGGTGAGAGGGTCAGGGGGTGGGGTGAGAGGGTCGGGGGGGGTGGGGGTCGGGCCATTTCAGAGGGCAGCTACGAATCAAGCACATTGCTGTGGGTCTGGAGTCACGTGTAGGCCCGACTGGATAGAAATGGCAGGTTCTTTCCCTGAAGGACATCGAATGGATCTTTACAATTGACGATGGTGTGGTGGTCCCAGTTAAAGGGCCAGACAGGGTCAATACAAGGAAGATGTTTTCCCCCAGTTGGGGAGATTAGGACCAAAGGACTGAATTGAAAAATAAAACTACTGAAGTCCAAGAGGAGGAGAAACTGTTTTATTTTCAGGAGCTCGGTACCACAGAGTGTTGCAGATGCTCAGTCTCTGGCTATGTTTAAGGCAAACACTGATTCCTGGTGGGGTACAGGGCGATGAGGAAGGAGTAGATAGAAGATATTGATACATTTGATCAACCATCACCATATCGAATGCAGAAGGTTTGATGTTCTGTAAGGCCTACTACCCTATAATACTGGTGTTTTAGTACAATTTTTAAAATTGAAATCCAATTTCACCATCTGCCAAAATGCAAATCAAAGCCTTGTCCCTGGAACATGAGCCTGTATCATTGCCCCATCACACCCCTGGATACTGGTCTTTGTCAGTGCACCATCACACCCCTGGATACTGGTCTTTGTCATTACACCATCACACCCCTGGATACTGGTCTTTGTCATTACACCATCACACCCCTGGATACTGGTCTTTGTCATTGCACCATCACACCCCTGGATACTGGTCTTTGTCATTACACCATCACACCCCTGGATACTGGTCTTTGTCATTACACCATCACACCCCTGGATACTGGTCTTTGTCACTGCACCATCACACCCCTGGATACTGGCCTTTGTCATTACACCATCACACACCTGGATACTGGCCTTTGTCAGTGCACCATCACACCCCTGGATACTGGTCTTTGTCACTACACCATCACACCCCTGGATACTGGTCTTTGTCAGTGCACCATCACACCCCTGGATACTGGTCTTTGTCATTACACCATCACACCCCTGGATACTGGCCTTTGTCAGTGCACCATCACACCCCTGGATACTGGTCTTTGTCACTACACCATCACACCCCTGGATACTGGTCTTTGTCATTACACCATCACACCCCTGGATACTGGTCTTTGTCATTACACCATCACACCCCTGGATACTGGTCTTTGTCACTACACCATCACACCCCTGGATACTGGTCTTTGTCATTGCACCATCACACCCCTGGATACTGGCCTTTGTCATTACACCATCACACCCCTGGATACTGGTCTTTGTCATTGCACCATCACACCCCTGGATACTGGTCTTTGTCATTACACCATCACACCCCTGGATACTGGCCTTTGTCATTACACCATCACACCCCTGGATACTGGCCTTTGTCATTACACCATCACACCCCTGGATACTGGCCTTTGTCAGTGCCCCATCACACCCCTGGATACTGGTCTTTGTCATTGCACCATCACACCCCTGGATACTGGTCTTTGTCATTACACCATCACACCCCTGGATACTGGTCTTTGTCATTGCACCATCACACCCCTGGATACTGGTCTTTGTCATTGCACCATCACACCCCTGGATACTGGCCTTTGTCATTACACCATCACACCCCTGGATACTGGTCTTTGTCATTACACCATCACACCCCTGGATACTGGCCTTTGTCATTACACCATCACACCCCTGGATACTGGTCTTTGTCATTGCACCATCACACCCCTGGATACTGGCCTTTGTCATTACACCATCACACCCCTGGATACTGGTCTTTGTCATTGCACCATCACACCCTTGGATACTGGTCTTTGTCATTGCACCATCACACCCCTGGATACTGGTCTTTGTCAGTGCACCATCACACCCCTGGATACTGGTCTTTGTCATTACACCATCACACACCTGGATACTAGCCTTTGTCATTGCACCATCACACCCCTGGATACTGGCCTTTGTCATTACACCATCACACCCCTGGATACTGGTCTTTGTCATTACACCATCACACCCCTGGATACTGGCCTGTGTCATAACACCATCACACCCCTGGATACTGGTCTTTGTCATTGCACCATCACACCCCTGGATACTGGCCTTTGTCATTACACCATCACACCCCTGGATACTGGTCTTTGTCATTACACCATCACACCCCTGGATACTGGCCTTTGTCATTACACCATCACACCCCTGGATACTGGTCTTTGTCATTGCACCATCACACCCCTGGATACTGGCCTTTGTCATTACACCATCACACCCCTGGATACTGGTCTTTGTCATTGCACCATCACACCCTTGGATACTGGTCTTTGTCATTGCACCATCACACCCCTGGATACTGGTCTTTGTCACTGCACCATCACACCCCTGGATACTGGTCTTTGTCATTACACCATCACACACCTGGATACTAGCCTTTGTCAGTGCACCATCACACCCCTGGATACTGGCCTTTGTCATTGCACCATCACACCCCTGGATACTGGTCTTTGTCATTACACCATCACACCCCTGGATACTGGTCTTTGTCATTACACCATCACACCCCTGGATACTGGCCTTTGTCATTACACCATCACACCCCTGGATACTGGTCTTTGTCAGTGCACCATCACACCCCTGGATACTGGTCTTTGTCATTACACCATCACACCCCTGGATACTGGCCTTTGTCAGTGCACCATCACACCCCTGGATACTAGCCTTTGTCAGTGCACCATCACACCCCTGGATACTGGCCTTTGTCAGTGCACCATCACACCCCTGGATACTAGCCTTTGTCAGTGCACCATCACACCCCTGGATACTAGCCTTTGTCATTACACCATCACACCCCTGGATACTGGCCATTGTCAGTGCCCCATCACACCCCTGGATACTGGCCATAAATATCTCCTGCTCCTACCATCTGCCATCGATACTCATTGGGTAGACCATGTCCTGGTGTCACAATAGATCACAAAGGTTTTGTCCCAAGAGGTGGGCCATCACCATCTGGATCACAAGATCTCCTGGGAGTAAATCTTCACAAGTGGTATCACATTCCCAGAGGGTTCCTCGGGGTCGATGCTGAGTGAAATCAATACAGAAAGTGCTGGGGATGCTGGAATGGAAGGTGAGGGCCCCAGCCTGTGCTCTGAACTTGCTGAATTCAGAGTGGCACGTTGGAGATCCAGGTACGCTCTTCCCTCTTGCTAAGGCCATTCCTTGCTGGAGATGTGCATACAACGAGTAAAAAGTGAGGACTGCAGATGCTGGAGATCAGAGCTGAAAATGTGTTGCTGGTTAAAGCGCAGCAGGCCAGGCAGCATCCAAGGAACAGGAAATTCGACTATTCGGGCACAAGCCCTTCATCATTCCTGATGAAGGGCTTGTGCCCGAAACGTCGAATTCCATGTGCATACAACTACAACATTTCAAAGGCATTTGGTTATGTTTATGAATAGGAAATGTTTGGATTGATATGAGCCAAGCGCAGGCAAATGGGACTAGTTTAGTTTGGAATGATGGTCAGTGTGGACAGGATGGAACAAAGGATCTGTGAGGGGAAACCTCTTCTTCATTTGGAGAATGTATCTTCAGAGTCCTTTTTTCTGCATCCATTGAATGTGGATGAGACCAGCATCCCTAATTACCCAGAGGGCAGTTAGGAATCAACCCCATTGCTGTGGGTCTGGAGTCACATGTAGACAAGACCAGGTAAGGATGGCAGTTCCCTTCCCTGAAGGACATTAGTGAACCAGACGGGTTATTTCTGATAATTGACAATGGATTCATGGTCATCTTGAGATTCTAAATTCCAGACTTTTATTTAATTCAAATTATACAATCTACTGTGTTGGGATTCACAAAGACTTAGGCCATTCAACCCATCAATTCTGCTCCGCCATTCAATCCTGGCTAAGTTTCTCAATTCCATTCTCCTGCCTTCTCCCTGTAACCCTTGATACTCAAGGATATATTTATTTCCACATTAAATATATGCAATTCAGATTCAGATTCAAACCCGGTTCCCCAGAACATTACCTGGCTCTCAGGGTGAACAGTCCCGCGATAATACCATTAGGACCATCACTTCCCCCTTTCGAACTGGACGCCCATTTGTTGAGAGCTCTCAAGCCTGAGATGGACAGCTTTGTTGTCCCTGAGGGAAACAAAGTGATACGAAGGTGGAGTTGAGACACAGTCATCAGAGTCGTCGAGTGTGGCACAGGAAAAGCACAGTGGGTCAGGCAGCATCTGAGGAGCAGGAGAGTCAATGTTTTGAGCATAAGCCCTTTCAAGTCCTCCAGTCATCAACCATGACCTTAGGACCAGGGCCCCTGTGTCCTCCTGCCTCAGCATCTCACAGTAAGGAACAAACAGGACCTTGCTGTGCTTGTGACTTTGTGCCAGTCAGTGCCACATTCCCACCCGCTTACTGCCAGGGGGCCCCTCGGGAAAGCTCTGCCTTTCCCTGCCTTCATTCCGTGCCCTTGCAGAGACTCAGGTGGGCAACAGCGAAGGCTGTTCCTCTGCCTCTCCCGGCAGCCAGCTCGCAGAACAACAGGCCAATCAGACGAAGGGACCTCTTTGCAGGAAAATGGAATGGAAATTGTGTGCGTATTTTGAGACAGAAGTGAGGGAAATATTAATCCTCAGAACAGCAGTTTGAAATTCCGGTGTTTACTGATATTCCCTGAGTGACCTGTGAGCTGGATCTCCAAAGGGAAGGGTTCCCTCTTTCATAAGCTCACTGCAAGTAGAATCTTATCCTCATTTTAAATCAATATCATTCTTCTTCCATGAACCTTGGGAAAACATTCCAACAGAACTTCTAACGTTCACTACCTTTCAAAGGAAGAAGACTGATTTTATTGAGATGGAGATAGCACCCTGTCATTTTCACTACTTGAGGGTTCTTTCTCATACCTGTCACTCATAGTTGTGACTTCACTCCTGCATTCATTTTATTTCCCTGCCGTGTTCTGTGTACAATCCTTTCATGATCATTGCGTGTGTGTGTGTGTCTCTCACTCTGAATGCTCAACATGGCTCATGTGTTTGCTTCGTACACGTACATGTACCTCCTGCACACAGATGTACGCTGTGAATAAAATATAACAAAAAAACTGTGGATGCTGGAGATCTGAAATAAAACCAGACATAACTGGAGAAACTCAGTCTCAGTGGAGAGAAAATTGAGTTAACATTTCAATTCCAGTGCTCCTTCGCCAGAACTGTTCTGAAAAATGGACTCGAAATGTTAACACTGTCTCTCCACAAAGACTGAGTTTCTTCAGCAATTTCTGAATTTGTTTGCAGATACTGCATATTCTGTGGATCTGTTACACACATACACTGTGTCTTCTGTGTGAATCCTTTACGCACATGTACACTGCATGTTCTGTGTGAATCTGTTACACACATGTACACTGCATGTTCTGTGTGAATCTGTTACACACATGTACACTGCATGTTCTGTGTGAATCCCACATTCACATATACACTGCATGTTCTGCGTGAATCTGGTACACACATGTACACTGTGTGTTCTGTGTGAATCCCTTACATGTGTGTACACTGCTTGTTCTGTGTGAATCCTTTATACACATGTACACTGCGTGTTCTGTGTGAATCCTTTACACACATGTACACTGCGTGTTCTGTGTGAATCCTACATTCACATGTACACTGCATGTTCTGCGTGAATCTGGTACACACATGTACACTGTGTGTTCTGTGTGAATCCTTTATACACATGTGCAGTGCGTGTTCTGTGTGTATCTTTTACACACGCACACTGTGTTCTGTATGAATACTTTACATACATGTATACTGTGTGTTATGTGTGAATCCTTTATTCACATGTACACTGTGTGTTATGTGTGAATCCTTTATTCACATGTACACTGTGTGTTATGTGTGAATCTGTTACACACATGTACACTATGTATTCAGTGTGAATCCTTTATACACATATGCACTGCGTGTTCTGTGTGTATCTTTTACACACGCACACAGTGTTCTGTACGAATCCTTTACATACATGTATACTGTGTGTTATGTGTGAATCCTTTATTCACATGTACACTGTGTGTTATGTGTGAATCTGTTACACATGTGTACACTGTGTGTTCTGTATGAATGTTTTATACACATGTACACTGTATATTCTGTATGAATCCTTTACACACATGTACACTATGTGTTCTGTATGAATGTTTTATACACATGTACACTGTATGTTCTGTATGAATCCTTTACACACATGTACACTGTGTGTTCTGTGTGGGCCTTTTGAACAGCCCAACACTGGGACGGTGTCTGTGGGGGAAAGAGGGGAATTGAATAAGGTGAATGGGGATTCTGGGCAATTGCTTGAGGGGTTAGGGTCCCGGGTGTGTGGGTGAGTGCACTGTGTGTAGTGCTCCAGCTAGTGGGGTGGGTATTGTACCAATAGGCTGGCTGTGGTGATTGACAGGTTAGTGAGGTGGCTTTGGAGTATCTTAGTGGCACATCAAAGGTATTGTACACCAGCTGGGTGAGGATAATGGGATATCAGGTAGGGGTGTGTGTGTGTGACAGAGAGAGTGTGTGCATGTGAGTAAGCGTGTGAGTGAGTGAGTGTGACAGAGTATATAGGAGGGTGTGTGAGTGAATGTGTGTGTGTGCACACAAGTGTTTGAGTGAGGGTGTGTGTGGAGTGTGTGAGTGTCAGAGTGTGATTGGGAAATTGGGAGAGTGTGTGTGTGAGTGTGTGTAAATGTGTGTGAGTGTGTGCAAGTATCTGTGAGTGTGTGTGAGTGTGTTGGAGAGAGCATGTGTGAGAGTGTGAGGATCAGCATGGGGGCTCGGTGGTTAGCACTGCTGCCTCACAGCATCAGGTGCCTGGGTTCAATTCCAGCCTCAGGTAACTACCTGTGTGGAGTTTGCACATTCTCCCCGTATCTGTGTGGGTTTCCTGCAGGTGCTCTGGTTTCCTCCCACATAGATGTTCAGTTTAGGGTGAATTGGCCATGCTAAATTGCCCAGAGTGTTCAGGGGTGTGTAGGTTAGGGTGAATTGGCCATGCTAAATTGTCCATAGCGTTCAGGGATGTGTAGGTTAGGGTGAATAGGCCATGCTAAATTGCCCATAGTGTTCAGGGATGTGTAGGTTAGGGTGAATTGGCCATGCTAAATTGTCCATAGTGTTCAGGGATGTGTAGGTTAGGGTGAATTGGCCATACTAAATTGTCCATAGTGTTCAGGGATGTGTAAGTTAGGTGTATTAGTCAGGAGTAATAGGGTAGGGGAATAGGTTTGGTTGGATTACTCACCGAAGGGTCGGTGTGGACTTGTTGGGCCGAAGGGCCTGTTTTCACACTGTCGGGATTCTATGATGTGTGTATGAACTCTGCTGCTTTTTGTTTCACCTCTACGAGCTGGGGTTCCCTCAGGTGTGAGCACACACTCACACACTCACATACACTCACACACTCTCACACACACACACATTCACACACACTCACACTCACACACACTCACACACTCACATACACTCACACACTCTCACACACACACACTCACTCACACACTCACACACTCACTTCCTCAGGTTTTATACAGGAGCTCAGACAGTATCACGACAGCATCTCCCTGGAACAAGATGGAAGCCCCTCGCTGAGTTTATGTCGTGTGAAAATAATGAGTTAAATCCAATCATACTCTTAGATGCTAGGACAGTAAATATTTAATGAATTGTGGCAATGTCTCTGACTGCAGTAACCCACGGACTCTGTAAATATGGTGAACGAGAGACCTGAGTTGTGATAGCACATACGATGATGCTGTCTGTATTTGAGCTCCTTATTAAGACTCCCTCCTGTGCCTCAAATGCAAAGCACCTGCCTCTCCATGTCTTGGTTTTAAATATCTATACTCAGCACATGGGAATAACAAGCAGAAACGGGCGATCACAGGTCACACAGGAGGAAACTGAATTCTCCTGTTTGTCATAAAATATTGCAATAGTTAAAATAAAGCTGCATGCTTATTAGATTGTGTGCGTTACCATAGAAACCGAACCCTCTCACAGTCCACATTCCAGGCGTTTCTGTTATTGGGTAGAGTGGCTTTCGACTTTTGGAAAATGTGACACCAGCATAATTCATAACAGCTCACATCAGCAGGGGAAAGATTAAAAACTGGGGCTGAGCTGTGTGTGTACATTTATCTGTAAGGAACTTATCCATGAAGTTTAAAGTGGCCCTGTTAATTCCAGAGGGTCTTGTCTATAAACCACCCTCCAGAGAGACCACTCAGCCATTGGCTGCCTCCTTGTCAGCGTTGAGTATCGTCATCATTTCATTCACTCCACAACAGGGAACAATCTGGTCCTCATAAACCTGTCCCTGTTCAGCTACATGTCATTTTGAAGACAAGGGAAGAGGGGAATGTGTGCAGTATGACGGCCTCCAACTGCATGATAAAGGGTTCCACTTATTGGTTTAATTGAAAAGGCAATTCAGCTTCGGGAGAGTCAGGATTCCAAGCTGCGATAGGATTTTGATCATAATGTGATCATTTTACAATCGCTTGCAATGCTTTGTACTTTCAGCCCTGAGTGTCCTTGAAGCACGTGGCGCCCAAGGCCATTGTCAATGGAGCAGCGTCCATTGCTGTGGGTCTGGAGTCCCCGACTGGGCCAAGGAAAGATGAACCATGTGGGTTTAGTCTCATGGTCACCATCACTGGTGTAAAACGTATAGCAGCTGATCAGAGCAGGTCCATAGAATCAGATAGTACAGAAGAGGCTATTCAGCCCATCGAGTCAATACTGCCAGAAATATACTAACACTACACCAGACCCACTTTCCCAGACTGGGCCCACACACTGGGCCCACACACTGGGCCCACGCACTGAGCCCACACACTGAGCCCACGCACTGAGCCCACACACTGAGCCCACGCACTGGGCCCACGCACTGAGCCCACGCACTGAGCCCACGCACTGAGCCCACGCACTGAGCCCACACACTGGGCCCACGCACTGGGCCCACGCACTGAGCCCACGCACTGGGCCCACACACTGGACCCACGCACTGGGCCCACGCACTGGGCCCACTCACCGGGCCCACGCACTGGGCCCACGCACTGGGCCCACTCACCGGGCCCACGCACTGGGCCCACGCACTGAGCCCACACACTGGGCCCACAGCCTTGAATGTTATCACATTTCAAGTGCTCGTCCAAGTACTTTTTTAAAGTTGTGAAGTTTCACATCTCAACTCCGCTCCTATGTGGGGCATTCCAGACCCCTACCACCCTCTGGGTGAAACATGCTATTCCTCAAGTCCCCTTGAAACATCCTGCCTTTCACTTTAAGATTATGCCTCCTTTGTTACTGACTCTTCAATTCAGAGGAACAGCTGTTTCCCATCCACCCTGTCCATGCCCCTCATAATCTTATACTCCTCTATCAGGTTCCCCCCTCAGCCTTCTCTGCTCCAATGGAAACAGCCCAAATGTATCCAGTCTCTCTCCATCGCTGAAGCGCTCCATCCCAGGCACCATCCTGGGGAATCTCCCCCTGCACCCCCTCCATGACAATCCCATCCTTCCTACAGTGTGGGGACCAGAACTGCACCCAGTGCCTCAGCTGTGGCCTCCCCAATGTTGCGTACAATTCCGATGCTCCCTCTCTTACCATCTGGGCCATGACTGATCAAGGTGAGAGCTCCATATGTCACCTTAACTAGCCCATTCTGAAAGCAAACATCAAAAGGACATCAACATCAATGAGAAGCAATGTTATAGTGACACAAAGGGACAGTAGATATTCAGGAACAATGTTGGACTATTAGGGAAATAGAGTCATAGCCATAGAGTCATAGAGATGTACAGCATGGAAACAGACCCTTCGGTCCAACCCGTCCATGCTGACCAGATATCCCAACCCAATCTAGTCCCATCTGCCAGCACCCGGCCCATATCCCTCCAAACCCTTCCTATTCATATACCCATCCAAATGCCTCTTAAATGTTACAATTGTACCAGCCTCCACCACATCCTCTGACAGCTCATTCCATACACACACCACCCTCTGCATGAAAAGGTTGCCCCTTAGCTCTCTTTTATATCTTTCCCCTCTCACCCTAAACCTATGCTCTCTAGTTCTGGACTCCCTGACCCCAGGGAAAATACTTTGCCTATTTACCCTATCCACACCCCTCATGATTTTATAAACCTCTATAAGGTCATCCCTCAGCCTCCGACGCTCCAGGGAAAACAGCCCCAGGCTGTTCAGCCTCTCCCTATAGCTCAAACCCTCCAACCCTGGCAACATCGTTGTAAATCTTTTCTGAACCCTTTCAAATTTCACAACATCTTTCCAAGAGGAAGGAGACCAGAATTGCACACAACATTCCAACAGTGGCCTAACCAAAGTTCTGTACATCCACAACATGACCTCCCAACTCCTGTACTCAATACTCTGACCAATAAATATTGGATAGTTACTTTGTCCCAGGTTTTACAATAGAAGGAGAGGGTAGCTTGCTGGAAATCCTGAGCAAATTAACAGTGGAATTATTTTTAAATTAATTTTTTGTGGGATGTGAGCATTGCTGGCTGGGCCCAGCATTTATTACCCTGTCCCTAGTTGCCCCCTTGAGAAGGTGGGGGTGAGCTGCCTTCTTGAACCGCCTCAGTCCATGTGCTGTAGGTTAGACCCACAATGCCCTTAGGGAGGGAATTCCAGGATTTTGACCCAGTGACACTGAAGGAACGGCGATAGATTTCCAAGTCAGGAAGGTGAGGGGCTTGGAGGGGAACCTGCAGGCTGTGGTATTCCCATGTAGCTGCTGCCCCTGTAGCTGCTGCCCCTGTCCTTCTAGATGGAAGTGGCGGTGGGTTTGGAAGGTGCTGTCTGAGGATCTTTGGTGAATTACTGCAGTACACCTTGTAGATAGTACACACTGCTGCATCAGTGTCGGAGGGAGTGGGTGTTTGTGGACGTGGTGCCAATCAAGTGGGCTGCTTTGTCCTGGGTGGTGTCAAGCTTCTTGACTGTTGTGGGAGTTGCTCCTTTCCTGAAGAAGGGCTTATGCCCAAAACGTCGATTCTCCTGCTCCTTGGATGCTGCCTGACCTGCTGCGCTTTTCCAGCAACACATTTTTCAGCTCTGATCTCCAGCATCTGCAGTCCTCACTCTCTCCTAGCTGCTCCTATCCAGGCAAGTAGGGAATATTCCATCACACTCCTGCCTTGTGCCTTTTAGATGGTGGGACAGGCTTTGGGGAGTCAGGAGGGGAGTTACTCACTGCAGGATTCCTAGCCTCTGACCTGCTCCTGTAGCCACTGTGTTTATGTGGTGAGTCCAGTTGAGGTTCTGCCGCAAACCGGAGCAGAAGTTAATCAAAAAAGCTAACAAAATGTTGGCTTTTATATCTCAAGGATTGGTGTGTATGAATACAGACATTGGGCTGCAGTTACACACAACCTGGTTAGACCCCACTTGGAATACTGTGAGCAGATCTGGAAACCATACCTTCGGAAGGAGGGGTTGGTCTTGGAGACAGTACAATGAGGTTTACAAGAATCATACCTGGACATCAGGGGGTGAGAATTTATACAAATAAGTCCTGATTTTATTGAATTTAGAAAGTTAAGGGATGGTTTGAGCAAAGTCTTCAAGATATTAATGGGAAAGGATAAAGAAAAAAAGAACAGGAAATGACATCATCAACATAGCGAATGACGTGGCCGACACAGGAAATTACATCACCACATGAAATGACATCGCCAACACAAGGAAACCTAAACACATAAATAGAAAGCGGGTCACTAACACCAGTGCTCCACCGGAGGCTCACTGATGATATTACCTAGTATGGTGACGAAACGTCTGAAAATGAACCTTCCAGCTCAGCGAGCAAACCTACATCCAAAGAGAAACTCTCTTATGGTTGGGATTCTAGAACTAAAGGGCATGAGGCTGAGAGCTAGAGCCAGACCCTTCAGGAGAGATGTTCAAAAGCAGTTTCTAGCACACAAAGGCTGGTAGAGATTTGGAACCGTCTCCCCCAAATGACAGTGGATACTGAATCAGTTGTTAGTGTAAGATCTGAGGTGGATACTTTGGTTTTGGTTTAGTAAGGATATCGGCAAACAACAGGTGTATGGAGATAGGCCACAGATCAAATGGCAGAGCAAGCTGGATGGGCTGAGTGGCCTCCTCCTACTCCTGGTTTGAATGGGATTTCACATCTCAATACAACATCCCGTTTGGGCACTGCAGAAAATTGACACAGATTTGTACCTGCTCCTCAGAATCATTTATTTATGGGAGCGGTGCTCCGAAAGCTTGCATTTTCAAATAAACCTGTGGGACTATACCCTGGTGTGGCGGGATTTTTTAACTCTTTGCTGGAACCATATAATGGGAACGAGCTGTGCCCCCTCTTGGCTGAGTGTTGCCAATACACTGTTTGTGTGTCACCAGAACACACAGAGAAAGATACTGGGTACAATCAGCACTATTGTTACTGAGTAGGTAAAAACAAGGGCTGCAGATGCTGGAAACCAGCCTCTAGATTAGAGTGGTGCTGGAAAAGCACAGCAGGTCAGGCAGCATCCGAGGACCTGCCCCTCAGATACTGCCTGACCTGCTGTGCTTTTCCAGCACCACTTTAATCTAGACTTTTGTTACTGAGGCATTCACTTCTGCTTTTCATTGGTTAGTCTAATGCAGTGACACAAATTACTGTTCCTCTCTCTGTGATAGACCAGAATACAATTTGCAATGTGGGTGACACTGCCACTTACGATAGGATTGTTGTCCATGATAAAAATAACCACGTTCTACTCCTGAGCTAGGAAACTTTATTACTTGGCCATTAATTATGCACATTCTCGGAGATTACACCAGGACTTTCAAGACTTTGCAGGTTTCTCAACTCTCCTGAAGCTAAATCATATTGGAAATGTGATTAAAGAATGCACTACTGTGAGAAAACAAACGTGTGAGTTCTGCGATAAGTGTTTTATGAAAATTAATCAGTGCTCAGCTAACTTCAGATTTTAGTTATACCAATACATAAGCATTTAAACTGCCAATTACACAGTAAATTATGAAACACTTCTGCTTTGTTAATGGCCAGTTAGATTAGGTTCCCTACAGTGTGGAAACAGGCCCTTCTGCCCAACAAGTCCACACTAACCCTCCAAAGAGTAACACCCCCCCCCTACATTTACCCCCTGACTAACACAATCGGCAATTTAGCGTGACCGAATCACCTGACCCGCACATCTTTGGACTGTGGGAGGAAACCGGAGCACCCGGAGGAAACCCACGCAGACACGGGGAGAACGTGCAAACTCCACGCAGACAGTTGCCTGAGAGGGGAATCGAACGGCGCCTCTGGTGCTGTGAGGCAGCAGTGCTAACCACTGAGCCACCGTGTCACCACTATTAGTTGATACAATTTTATTTGTGACATGGGCACTTCTGTTTCACCAGCGTACCAGCCACACGGAGGGTGTGAGCTCACAGAGCTCCTTCAAAGTCGAGTTCATAGTGGATAGGATAGTGAAGGAAGCATTTGGTATCCTTGCCTTTATTGGTCAGAGTATTGAGTACAAGAGTTGGGAGGTCATGTTGCAGCTGTACAGAACATTGGTTAAGCCATTGTTGGAATATTGCTTGTAATTCTGGTCTCCTTCCTATCAGAAAGATATTGTGAAACTTGAAAGGGTTCAGAAAAGATTTACAAGGATGTTGCCAGGGTTGGAGGATTTGAGCTATAGGGAGAGGCTGAACAGGCTGGGCTGTTTTCCCTGGTGCGTCGGAGGCTGAGGGGTGACCTTGTAGAGGTTAATAAAATCATGAGGGGCATGGATAGGATAAATAGGCAAAGTCTTTTCCCTGGGGTCAGGGAGTCCAGAACTAGAGGGCATAGGTTTAGGGTGAGAGGGGAAAGACATAAAAGAGACTGAAGGGGTAACGTTTTCACATAGAGGGTGGTACATGTGTGGAATGAGCTGCCAGAGGAAGTGGTGGAGGCTGGTACAATTACAACTTTAAAAGGCATCTGGATGTGTATATGAATAGGAAGGGTTTGGAGGGATATGGGCTGGGTGCTTGCAAATGGGGCTAGATATCTGGTCGGCGTGGCCAGGTTGGACCATGCTGTACATGACTAAAAGGTAATAGGAAAATAAATACAGAAAATAAATATAGATTGGACACTGGAGATGATTGAAAGTACACAGAGATGGCTATCTCTCAGACTCAGCACTTGTTTACATGCCGAGTGGATGCCTTTGAAAGGTTTGTAGGACTAGGAGCTGTTTGAAGACACATTTGCAATTCCTGTGTCTCACACTGTCGGCTTATTTCAGAGGCTACATTCTTCAGCTCTTCAATCATAATCAAAAGTCAATTTTTAAACAAACACAGGTGACGGCTCGAGACTTAAGAGAAAATTGGAAAGATTCTTCATTCGGGGCTTTACTGGTCTCCTCTTCCTTTCCATGAAAGGAGTTTCATTTCTGTCAGCATCAATTTATTTAAACAGCTGGACACTGTCTAATACTAAAACCCAGCTTCAGACGAAGATGTCTCTGTACTGGAGTAATCTGAAGTCCGGTGATGGAATTTCTGGATGTGATGAAATGATGTCAACGACTGATCTCGTACAAACAATGCCTTGGAGAAAGTGAGGACTGCAGATGCTAGAGGTCAGAGTCGAAGAGTGTGGTGCTGGAAAAGCGCAGCAGGTCAGGCAGCATCCGAGGAGCAGGAGAATCGATGTTTCAGGTGTAAGTTGATGAGTGATTCCTGAAGAAGGTCTCATGCCCGAAACATCGTCTCTCCTGCTCCTCGGATGCTGCCTGACCTGCTGTGCTTTTCCAGCCCCACACAAACAAAGCCACGGGAATGGTTTTACATCGAGAGAAAATCTCTTGTTTGGATACCTCACAGGTTTATCACAGATTTGTATCATTCTGTTAAGGGGCTTGACAGGGTAAATTCTGAGAGGATATTTTACCCCCATGGGAGAGTTGAGGACCAGAGAACACAGTCTCAGAATAAAGAGACATCTTTAAGATTGAGATAAGGAGGAATTTCTTCTCTCAGTGAGCTGTGAGTCTTTGGAACAGCTGGCCACAGACAGAGAGCTGTGGGGGTAGACTCCTGTGTATTGAAGGTTGAGAGAGAGAGATTCTCGATGAGTTGGGGAATTGAGGGTTACAGGGAAAGAGCAGGAAGGTGGACGTGAGGAATGTTGGGATCAGCCATGATCTTATTGATTAGATTAGATTACTTACAGTGTGGAAACAGGCCCTTCGGCCCAACAAGTCCACACTGACCCACCGAAGCGCAACCCACCCAGACCCCTACATTTACCCCTTACCTAACACTACGGGCAATTTAGCATGGCCAATTCACCTGACCCGCACATCTTTGGACTGTGGGAGGAAACCGGAGCACCCAAAGGAAACCCACGCAGACACGGGGAGAATGTGCAAACTCCACACAGTCTGTCGCCTGAGTCAGGAATTGAACCCGGGTCTCAGGCGCTGTGAGGCAGCAGTTCCAAACACTGTGCCACCGTGCCGCCCACATTGAATGGAGGGACAGGCTCGATGGGCTGAATAGCCTACTCCCTGTTCCTAAGCATTCATCCAAATCAATTTTATAAAAAAAGATTGACACTGCAAAACGATTGCTGTAGCTGGATGCATTCCTTAGAACATCACCAACATCTGATTAAATGCGAGATCTGACCCACCTCACTCCTGCAGAAATAGTCTGCATCGTATTAAACTAGCACTCACGGGATTCTCTGTTATAGTGTGACAAGTTCCTCCTGTAGACTTTCCCTCCACTTACATCCTCAAAAGGTCAGCTACTCCTCCAAATAATTACAGAGCATTCAGCAGAACTTTAACTGTGAACTAGAATCATAGAATCACACACAGTGCAGTAGAGGACGTTCGACCCATTGAGCCAGTACAATCAATTATGCACTGTATCTCCACTCATCCCACCTTCCTGCACACAGCCCATAATCTTGAAAGAAATGTTGCTTTGTCCATGTACTATTCCAAGTTTGATTGTACAATTATTGATAGATTGATATCAGAGATTGATAGATTCTTGATGTCTCGAGGAATTAAGGGCTACGGGGAGAATGCGGGTAAGTGGAGTTGAAATGCCCATCAGCCATGATTGAATGGCGGATCAACACGATGGGCCGAATGGCCTTACTTCCACTCCTATGTCTTATGGTCTTATTACTCCCTGCTGTGCCTGTAATATTACGCAAATTCCTTTGTATGTCTTTGCTCATTTTTGACTTTCTGGGTCATCCCATCATTCACGCTGAAGTTTATACTCACTTTGTAAAATTCCAGGGCAGTTTTCTATTCCCTTCCTTCAGATATTTTTGCTGATGCTTGCGATGAAAACTCTGGGGTCTCATTTCTTGTCCCGTCGAGGCGAATTACCTTCTCTTTCTGCCTCTATATCCCAAGGATATTAATTCCACCCAATGCAAGTGGGATTAGTCAGTCCCTTCAAGACTCTGCTAGACTTGACCTAGTTAGAGCAACACATCAGTAGATTAATTGTAAATACTCTGCAGTTTGTGAGGTTTTGGGATTCAGGTTAGCTCGCAATCATCTCTCTGGTTTTGTTTAAATAGGAAAGGTGCACAATCACCTTTGCCAGTCTGGATACACTGGTTTTCATCCTCTGTGCTGAGTTAATTGAGTATTTATAAATGTGGAGTCAGGTCACACTGTTACAGTCAGCTCTGAAGCTTTGATTATATGAAGGCTGCCACGTTTTTGTGTGATGCCCTCAGGGAGTTTGGAGCTGACGTAAGCAAAAAGCACAGCCAATAAGCTCTAATCTGCTCCAGCTCCAGTTGTGCCAGCTCTCACAGCCAGTATGCTAGTGTACAAACAAAGATATGCTTATCACTGTACCATAACAAGTTGCCTGAGTGTATAATGATCGCAAACTCCAATTTTCTTCTGATCACTTGAAGCATGGCACTCTACTGGACACATACTCCTGATGCAAGCTAATAGCTTAACGCTAGTCCAGCTGCTCTGTGTCTGGAGAATAAAATGCTTGCGTATAATAATGAGCTGAAATAAACATCTGTTAAATTCTTCAGTACCATGACATCTGGGTCTTATGTTATAGGAGGTAACATAAAGACTGCTGCATCAGATAAAATACCCTGTTGGTGCAAGCTCACAGCATGTGAGTATCAAAACAAAAGCCCTCTAATATCTCCATGGTAGATATTTGGAAACCTAATTGAAGGCCAACCATAAAACTATTTTGGGCAACAGAGAATTCAAACAAAAGGAACATTTTGCAGAATCAGTTTTGATGTTATCAGAGAGCTATGCAAATCTATGGGTAGGTCATTTACCACAAACAAGACAGAACTAATTTCTTTTGATTGGAATATAAGTTCTTTCAGGATAAATTCAATTTTAAAGATTGCCTCAATAAAAAAGCTGCAGCCCATATTTGAATTGAGACACAGTGTAGTGCACCACAGAGAGATGGGAGCCAAGGGTGCTTTGTTCTTGAAAGCTGATACAAAAGTAGCAATTTCTTAGTTGTTGTTTTCTTAAAGAGCACGTTTAATTTCCACTGACATAATGTCAAGGGACATTTTCAGGTTTCCGCAGATTTACAAGTACAGTCAATGTTTGTAAGGAAGAATCATGGATAGGAGAGAGTGAGATAGCAGAAACCTTGTAATGAGCATCTAGTGACATCCTTACTGAAATACAACAGTTCAAAAAAGTATGCAACTTATAGACCAAGTCATAGATGATAGCAAGAAGAGCTTTCAAACCCTTTCTACCCAATAGCAAGGAAGGGCTTCTCAATCTTAATCCAGACTTTCTACAGACAATCAGAAATATCTAGAAAAGATAGAGTCACAGAGTTGTACAGCACGGAACAGACCCTCCCATGCACAAACACGTCCGTGCTGACCAGATATCCTAAATTAATCTACTCCCAATTACCAGCACTTGGCCCATATCCCTCCAAACCCTTCCTATTCAAATACCCATCCAGATGCCTTTTAAATGCTGTAATTGTACCAGCCTCCAACACTTCCTCTGGCAGCTCATTCCATACACACACCATCCTCTGTGTGAAAATGTTACCCCCCTACTGAAAGTTCTCGAAGGCCATCCCATTGCAGGATTAACAGATTCCAACACATGCTGTGCAAGCTACAGCCACGAGTGTCCCCTGAACATGTTACTGAAAGGTGCTGCAGCAGTGCACATGAATGTGGAATTAATTTGCAGGGAAGCTCTCCGAGAGGCATAATAAGGATAGTCATAGGCCCTACAACAACCAGGCCACACCGACCCTCCGAAGAGTAACCCACCCAGACCCACTCTGACTAATGTACCTGACACTATGGGCAATTTAGCATGGCCAATCCACCTGACCGTAAAACTTTCAGCAAGAATCTTTAAGGCAGGATAAAGGGCCACACATTACCTAATGATGGGCCACAGTATGAAGCAGTAATGACGGACTGACAATAATTCAGGACAGCAAACACTGTTGTGACAGTTAGCAAAGCGCACCAAGCCTGCACAGTCTGTCACAGACGTGGCTTGTTGCCACTATCCCGAAAGATGTTTTGATTTTCTTTGCTGCCTCTGGTACCAATGGGCATGTGCAGGAGGTCAGGTCGGAGACAGTGAGCACTGCGGATGCTGCCTGACCAGATGTGCTTTTCCAGCACCACACTTCTTGACAATGTGCAGGACCTCAGCTTTCCAAAGCCAAGCCAGACCCCTGAACAAAACACAAAACGAAAGCTAGTGTGCTTCCAATTAAACCTGTTGGACTATAACCTGGTGTTGTGTGATTTTTAACTGTGAATAAAACACAGATAGCTAACAGAGAGGGAGCAACAGCACAACACTGGCAGCAAGGGCAGGGTTAAGGAGACACACAGTCACAGATACCGCAGTTAGGATCCCAGTAGAAGGTAAATTTCAGAAGCTCAGCAATGGTGTTAACCTCACACAGCATGTCAGTGGTATTGGGTGATCGGAAGTGTTTACAACCATTCATGTCAGATGTTCTGAACAGACACTGTCAGAAGTTACACCACACCAGGTTATAGTCCAACAGGTTAATTTGAAATCACAAGCGCTCGGAGTGTTGCTCCTCCCTCAGGTGCACTGACTTCAGGAAGGGGCAGCGCTCTGAAAGCTTGTGATTTCAAATAAACCAGTTGGACATTTATTGAAAAGGAAGAGAAATCACGGCCAGCCAGTTGGACATAAAAATCGTACGTGAGGCGGGTGGGGAAGAACGCTCCGACAATGACGGTTGTGCGTGATGTTGAGTGACAGCAAACTGCAGCAAGAAAACCACATTGTCAAACAAGATCAAGGTGCACCTCTCCAGATGGGTATACCAGGATGATGGGTATACCAAATGGGTGTATTAGATGGGTATATCAGATGGGTATACCAGATGGTTATATCAGGAGGATGGGTATAACAGGAGGATGGGTATATCAGGAAAATGGGTATATCAGAGGATGGGTGCACCAGGAGGATGGGTATATCAGGAGGATGGGTATACCAGATGGGTATATCAGGAGGATGGGTATACCAGGAGGATGGGTATACCAGGAGGATAGGTATACCAGGAGGATAGGTATACCAGATGGGTATATCAGGAGGAGCTGTCAGATCATCAAAGCATTACATTGAAATTTGAAATGTTATTCTTGTCAGCGCTCATTGTTTAATTATCAACTTGACAACACAAGTCTATACGTAACCACATATATACATGCCTGTGATAGGCTCTTATCTTTCCTTAACAAAGGGGTTGGTGCATTATCGCTCATGGTCAGTAGACCTTTGAGAGACGTATTCCTGATGAAGGGCTTTTGCCCGAAACATCGATTTTCCTGCTCCTTGGATGCTGCCTGACCTGCTGTGCTTTTCCAGCACCACTCTGATCTAGACTCTGGTTCCCAGCATCTGCAGTCATTGTTTTTACCTTTAAGAGACGTAGTATGTCATTGTACTTAGGATATCACCTGCCTCTGGGCATGTCAGTGGAGATTACCGAGACCTCCCTGGAAACATGCTGCTTTGTTCAAAGCCCAGATACCATTGGCTCCCAGAGCTGCTCTCAATTCAAACTCACTCCTTCTAACTCAGGGACCAGATGAACACCAACTTAGCCACATTTGGCCCTTTTTTGATTTGGGGTGGGCACAATACACCGGTCAAGACTGGGAGCAGCTTGGGATCCGCTGCTCCTTCCAGATACATGAGTGCCAGCTATTCCCGCTCATTGGGAATGGGACGGGAGGCTGAAATCACTACCCCTCACTAGTTAAACAAGGAGAGTCAGATAAACATGGGGAAGGGGCGATATGGAGAAAGAATCACTGACAGCAGTGAGGGATTGAATGACACAAAGGGTGAAAGGGTTAGCACGTGTGAATTTTATTCCAGCTGATGCCTGTGGCCAGTAACTATTTTTGTCCCACAGCCTTGGAGGAATTTCTCTCCTGACCCTGGTGCAGGAAGCCTGCTCCTAGACATCATTCCCCCTCGAGAGGATTGGACTGATGGCAATGATCTGAATCTGGGAACCCATGGCAGGGTCTGTCGGTGCCAGGTACACACTGGTGAAGGGATGGGGGGTTAGATTCAAGCCCATGTTGTTACTGTGTCAAGGGCATACAGGCTGAGGGCACGGATTGAATGGGCACTTGGGAACTTATCGAGAGAGACTGACCAACGGGCACCACAGATGCTGGAGTGCATCGTCTCAATGAGATTTTCACCTCAATTTAAAGTTTCAGGACCTAGTTGGGTTCACAGTGTAGTGTCAAAACATTTGGGGCTGGAAAAGCACAGCTGGTCAGGCAGCATCTGAGGAGCAGGAGAGTCGACGTTTTGAGCATAAAGTTTTCATCAGGAAGAGCTTATTCAGGAGGAGCTGAAGAGCTTATGCTTGATGCTGCCTGACCTGCTGTGCTTTTCCAGCACCACACTCTCCACTCTAACTCTCCAGCATCTGCAGCCCTCACTTTCTCCTCACAGTATATTGTACTTGTATGGATTGGCATGTACATACACTGATACACAGGGCAAACTGAAATAAAATGCGCACACATTGCACATGTTTCAACTCAATAAACCAGGTAACAGCCATTCATTGGCTCATTGCTCAGGACAATGCCTGAATAAATCAGAAAGAACCTGTCTGCTTTACAACTTTAACAAGGCCAGGAAGTTAACTGTCAATCAACATTAACTGATTCACTCCTCATGACAATGCCATGATCAATGAGACTTCACTTACACACCAATCTGCACTCTTCTCTTATGAAGAATGAATGTTGGGTTTTTTGTCCTTGAATCAATGTTCTTGTGAAATGTCCTGATGAGTGAAAGATGAATGTTTTGTGTTAGCATGTACCTTCTTTTCAGAATGCTCAACTTTGTATAATACTGAATTATTATTTGTTTTGGTTTTTGATAGAGTGCCCCTTGAAGCGACTGTTAATCTTTCGGGTTGTTGAGTTTGCTTTAACTTAAATCCATTTCTCAAAGAGACACAAGCTCTGCATCGTGGCCAAACATGAATTTAAATTTTATGTATGTTGTGGTTATGTTCGCCGAGCTGGAAGTTTTTGCTGCAAACGTTTCGTTCCCTGGCTAGGGAACATCATCAGTGCTATTGGAGCCTCCTGTGAAGCGCTGCTTTGATGTTTCTTCCGGTATTTATAGCCACTATTCGGTATTATAACCACTATAAATACCAGGAGAAACATCAAAGCAGCGCTTCACAGGAGGCTCCAATAGCACTGATGATGTTCCCTAGCCAGGGAACGAAACGTTTGCAGCAAAAACTTCCAGCTCGGCGAACAGAACCACAACAATGGACACCCGAGCTACAAATGTTCAACCAGACATTAAATTTTATGTATCCTTTGAGGATTTGATTTTTTTGTTACACTGTCCCCTTTTAAGGGCCTGTTCTCACTAACTGGGTTCCCTGAGGTTTAATTTGGATCAATTTAAATGGGGATCCTGACCATCACAGGAGCTGAGCAGTGGGCTAGGAGCAAACCTTCTCTCTGTGAATAGGTCCACTCTAAAAAAAGACAGGTATTCTTCACCAACTGCCTGTTAGGGTCCAGTGAAAGTCTATGACAACATAGTTCAGTGTACCACAAATTCACATGTAGTCCACGGTGTCTCAGCAAGAAAATGGTGAGTTAAATCCTCATTTCACCAGCTACAACAGGAGTTTTCTTACAGCACAGTACAGGCCCTTCGGCCCACAATGTTGTGCCGTGCATTTATCTTAATCTAAGATCAATCTAACCTACACCCCCCCTCAAGTTACTGCTGTCCATGTGCTTGTCCAGCAGTCCAGCTATAACGTAATGTAATTGTTAGAAATCCTATAGTGTGAAAGCAGGCTATTCAGCCCATCAAATCCACACCAATTCTCTGAAGAGCATCCCACCCAGACCCACCACTTCCCATGGCTAACCCACCAAGCCTGCACATCCCTGGGCACTGCAGGCAATTTCCTGAGGGGCGTGGTAGGACAAATAGACAAAGACTTTTCCCTGGGGTGGGGGAGTCCAGAACTAGAGGGCATAGGTCTAGGGTGAGAGGGGAAAGGTATAAAAGAGACCTAAGGGGCAACATTTTCACACAGAGGGTGGTACGTGTATGGAATGAGCTGCCAGAGGAAGTGGTGGAGGCTGGTACAATAACAACATTAAAGAGGCATTTGGATGGGTATATGAATAGGAAGGGTTTGGAGGGATATGGGCCGGGTGCTGGCAGGTGGGACTAGATTGGGGTTGAGATATCTGGTCGGCATGGACGGGTTGGACTGAAGGGTCTGTTTCTGTGCTGTTCATCTTTATGATTCTATGACTTCCATTGGAGGTTAACATCTCCCCAAAAGAATTCATCGCTTAGAGATTTTGTAAAAACAGCAACATTTTACCTTTCCTTCCTGTTGGCCCTGTGCATTTGCACGTTAGAGAGTTAAGCTACATCCTGAAACATCTGCTGAAGCCTCTCAGTGTCAGGCTGCCATCAGAGGGATTTCTCAATGATGGTCACACGTACCCATCAGTACCAGTGTTGGCTAACCCAGAGATACTCTGTCCTTCAGCTGTACTGACTATAACTTGACAGGCATGGTCGGATCCTCCCAGTAGATTGGCCGCCTTGTTTAATTAGGAAAACGCCATCTTTCTCAAATTGAGGCCACACTTTATAATCCATGGAGTGGCAGCTTTAGGTTTGCACCCCTGAACTTGGTCATTTACATCTGCTTTTCTTTCTTTTTTTTGTTCCTTCTTTCAGCTCTTGCCTTCTTTCTCCACCGTTTTCTTTAAAGTCTTGTGCTTTGATGAGATATTAGTGACAGGCCCAGCCTGAGCGTGTTCCA
Source organism: Hemiscyllium ocellatum (assembly GCF_020745735.1). NCBI lineage: Eukaryota > Metazoa > Chordata > Chondrichthyes > Orectolobiformes > Hemiscylliidae > Hemiscyllium > Hemiscyllium ocellatum. The sequence goes on from NC_083420.1 coordinate 6,374,048, forward strand.
GGATCCGGTGAGGAATCTGGCGATCGAAGGCAGGAGGAGGAGAGCAGGAGGCGATAGTGTCAGCAGCATCAGCTCCTCCCGAGACTCTAGGCCGTGGCTTGGTCCGGTAATGTTGATGTCATCCCCTGTGAAATAAGGAAATGGATATCATGTTATTGAAGAATCCAACAGAGATTTGTTACAACTGGCAAACATCACATTGCTCAGGCACATCAGTGTCTGGGTAATATAAAGCTAACAGTTTCCAACCAAAGACCATGATTCTAATGGAGTGTCATGCTGCAAGTGAACCGAGACAAGATGGAGTCTGTGACGGCCGATAGTTGAATTTGAATTCCATAAAAACACCTCTGGAATGAAGAATCTAATGATGACCATGAGTCAATGTTGGAAAAACCCATCATTAATACCCAGCCTGGCCTCCATGTGACTCCAGACCCATGGCAATGTGGTTGACTCTTAATTGCCCTCTGGGTAATTAGGGATGGGAATAGTTGCTGCCCGAGCCAGCGACACCCCCATCATGTGAATGAATTCAAAAAATCTTTCTACCATCAGACCTCATGTTATGATGCAGTGATGATGTTCTTAAAGGTATATTGACACACTGGCCATAAGACGTAACTCTGCATGTCCTACCCAGCCCCTTCATTCCTAGACCATGTCCTATCATTGTATTTAGTTATTTGGGTTGTTATCCTTGGTTTTGATAATAGTTTCTCTCTAACCATCTCCTTGCCTGTGCTTTTCTTTATTTAGGTTTTGTGTGTGAGAGCTCCTATTGATTGCCCAACCCTAGCTGCTCTTGAGAAGATGGCGGAGGGCTTTTTGTGGAGGCACTGCAGACTGTCTGGTGTAGGGGGCACCCGCAGTGCGAACCTCAGCACCATTCGATGCAAGTGAGTGCCCTGTGAGACTAGTTCAGAAAGCAGTTGAGAGTCAAACGTTTTGCTGTAGGTCTGAGTCCCATGTCGGTTTCCTTCCCTTCACAGCTTGGATGAACTGGATTGGTACAACAATCACTTCCTGGTTGGGATTCTGGGCACCTGACCTTAAGAAGAATAGGTAAAAACAATGACTGCAGATGCTGGAAACCAGATTCTGGATCAGTGGTGCTGGAAGAGCACAGCAGTTCAGGCAGCATCCAAGGAGCAGCGAAATCGACGTTAATAGGTCAGCCTTGGAGGGAATACAATGTTTACAAGAATGAGACCTGGGCTTCAGGGGTTCAGGTATAAGGAGAGACCACACAAACTAGGCCCGTTATCTCCAGGATTTAGAGGGTTAAGGGGTAATGAGTTCACAGTCTTTGCGATATTAACGGGGGGTAGATAAACATAAACTATTTCCACTGATTGGGGTTTCTAGCACAAGGGGCATAGTCTGAGAATGAGGGCCAAAGCGTTCAGGAGAGATGTTAGAAAGCACTTCGACACACAAAGGGTGGGAGAGGTTTGGAACTCTCCTCCACAATTGGCGGTGGGTGCAGGGTCAGTTGTGAGTTTTAACTCTGAGACAGATAATATTTTGAGAAGCAAAGGTTTGAAGGGATATGGACCAAAGGGCAGGTCCATGGCGTTAGATCAGCTATGACACCACTGAATGGTGAAAGGGGTTTGGATGGTTTACTCCCATAGTTCGTGAGACAAGAGTTTCATTCAAATTTGTTAAATTGATATTCCATGAGGTGCTGTGGTTGGATTGGAATCTGTATCCAAGTATCCCAGATGATGGATCCAATAGCTTTGTCACTCTGTGACCAGCCCCTGTGAAGACTGATTCATCACCACGTTCCCTCGTAACTCAGCTCAGTCACATTGTGTAAGATTTGCTCAATTCCCATGTCTTCGAGGAGAAAGTGAGGACTGCAGATGCTGGAGATCAGAGCTGAAAATGTGTTACTGGAAAAGCGCAGCAGGTCAGGCAGCATCCAGGGAGCAGGAGAGTCGACATTTCGGGCATAAGGCTTGTGCCCGAAACGTCGATTCTCCTGCTCCTTGGATGCTGCCTGACCTGCTGCGCTTTTCCAGCAACACATTTTCAGCTCATTTTCCATGTCACCGGGAGCATTGCATTGGATCAGTCTAATGGTAATAGCTGGCTGTCATCACATCCATCGTAGCTGGATAAGAGATGCCTGTGTGTAAGAGCCAGGCTGAAATGGGTTTAGCTGGGTGGATATCTATCTTTACCAAGGTGCATGCTCTCAGCTTTCCAGTCTGTGACCCGTGGCAGTGGGTATAACCCCCTGGGCACCTGTCCATCACCAAGTTCCAATTTACAGTGTGCCAGTCCTTAACTAAGCTCAACTCAAAACAACATTCAAAGGTGCCCAGCTAACAGTGAACCCGGGGGCCCTCCCACATTCTCATGGGGCATGGTTACTCCCCATCAACCTCCCCTCCCAGTGGGGGGGTCTCTGTCTGACACTGATCCTTACACAGCTCCCTAAGTTCCTCGTTTAGTTCAAGCTGGCCTTGCTCAGAGCAGATCGAAGGGGTTATGAGGAAACGTGTGAATTTAAAATGGCCCGGTGTGGTGAGACACAAAATACGTTTAGCAGATAAGTCCGAATACAGAACACACAGTAAACAAAATACAGAGCAGCTTCTCAGGTTTGTCACGAGTGCGCAGCCTTTAATATTTCGAATAATAGGACTCAGCCAAAAAGATACATTTCAAAGTGAGGTATCGTCCAGTACAGAAAAACCTGGCAACAGGCAGTCCCTGCAGTCACTGCTGTTTTACTGATAGCTGCATGCAGCCCTTTGAGGGGCATATACCCGAAAAATCGACTCTCCTGCTCCTCGGATGCTGCCTGACCTGCTGTGCTTTTCCAGCATTGCTCTAATCTAGACTCTGACCTCCAGCACCTGCAGTCCGCACGTTCTCCTTTCTGACTGTACTGGATGGTTGAACAATTGCTGAAAATGTGTTGCTGGAAAAGCGCAGCAGGTCAGGCAGCATCCGAGGAGCAGGAGAATCGACGTTTCGGGCATGAGCCTTTCTTCTGGCATGTAAGCCAACACCACCCACGACTGACCACCTAGCCCACCCTGGTTAAACAAACAGCCCAGTTGTGAGAGAGACCGAGATACAAGAGAATAGACTGTTTTTTTTCCAGATTTTAAAAGCACCAGGGTTCTGAGGGAGAAGGCAGGGATATAACATCGAGATAAAGGATCAGCCACGATCATGGTCATACAGCGCGGAAACAGACCCTTCGGTCCAACCCGTCCATGCCAACCATAATCCCAAACTAAAAACCGAATGAATTGCAGATGCTGTAAATCAGGAACAAAAACAGAAATTGCTGGAAAAGCTCAGCAAGTCTGGCAGCATCTGTGAAGAGAAATCAGAGTTAATGTTTCGGGTCAAGAGTTCTAAGGGTCAGACTTGTTGAGCTTTTCCAGCAACTTCTGTTTTTAATCACAAACTAGTCGAGTACCTGTGTCTGGCCCATACCCCTCCAAACCTTTCCTCTTCATGAACTTAACCAGATGTTTTTTTAAACGTTGTAACTGTAGCCGCCACAGACACCACTTCCTCTGGAAGTCCATTCCGTATGTGAACCACTCTCTGTGTAAAACAGTTGGCCCTCATGTCCGTTTATAACCTTTCACTTCTCATCTCAAAAACATGTCCCCCAGCCTTGAACTCCCCCACCCGAGGGAACAGACACATGCCATTCACTCCATCGATGGCCCTTCTGATTTTGTAAACCTCGATTAAGTCACTCCTCAACCTCCGACATGAAAACAGCCCCAGTCTATCCAACTCCTCCCTGTGCCTCAAACCCTCCAATTGCAGCAGCATTGTGTACATCCGATAGAGCTAACCCAGAGGCCCCCAAGCTGCAGTCAAAGCCAGTGTCTCAGACCAGAACAGAAACTCAGCAGGTCTGAGACTCTGTGTGTCTGCGTGAGATGAGAAAGCAGAGTTAACATTTCATGCCCTCTGGCCTTCTTGAGAAACCTGCCGAGTTTCTCCAGCTGTTCCTGCTCTCGGTTCAGATTTGTTTTGTTTCAGTGTCTGAGTAAAAAGTGAGGTCTGCAGATGCTGGAGATCAGAGCTGAAAATGTGTTGCTGGTTAAAGCACAGCAGGTCAGGCAGCATCCAAGGAACAGGAAATTCGACGTTTCGACGTTCCTGATGAAGGGCTCTGGCCCAAAACGTCAAATTTCCTGTTCCTTGGATGCTGCCTGACCTGCTGTGCTTTAACCAGCAACAAATTTTCAGCAGTTTCAGTGTCTGAGACCAATTCTGTTTAAAAAGAACTGTTTGAGCTGACCCACAAAACACGGCCTGCAGTGGTTCAGACAGATAGCTCCCCTCCACTCTCACAGGGTAGCTAGGGATGGGTAGGAAATGCTGGCCCAGCCTGTGACACTCACACCCCAGGAATGAGTACAGAACAGAGAGCGGTTTTGCTCCTGCTGTTCAGTTATCCTCAATGACATCACCACTACATCATCGAGTCATAGAGATGTACAGCACGGAAACAGACCCTTCGGTCCAACCCGTCCATGCTGACCAGATATCCCAACCCAATCTAGTCCCACCTGCCAGCACCCGGCCCATATCCCTCCAAACCCTTCCTATTCATATACCCATCCAAATGCCTCGTAAATGTTGTAATTGTACCAGCCTCCACCACTTCCTCTGGCACCTCATTCCATACACATACCACCCTCTGTGTGAAAACATTGTCCCTTACGTCTCTTTTATATCTTTCCCCTCTCACCCTAAACCTATGCCCTCTAGTTTTGGACTCCACGACCACAGGGAAAAGACTTTGTCTATTTATTCTATCCATGTCCCTCATAATTTTGCAAACCTCTATAAGGTCTCCCCTCAGCCTCTGTCGCTCCAGGGAAAACAGCCCCAGCCTATTCCGATTCTGGATTCATGGTGCTGGAAGAGCACAGCAGTTCAGGCAGCATCCGAACAGTCAGAACTGCTGAACTGCTGTGCTCTTCCAGCACCACTAATCCAGAATCTGGTTTCCAGCATCTGCAGTCGTTGGTTTTTCCCAGCCTATTCAGCCTCTCCCTATAGCTCAAACCTCCAACTCTGGCAACATCCTTGTAAATCTTTTCTGAACACTTAACATTTCACAACATCCTTCCGATAGGAGGGAGACCAGAATTGCACACAATATTCCAAACATGGCCTAACCAATGTCCTGTACAGCTGCAACATGACCTCCCAACTCCTCTACTCAATACTCTGACCAATAAAAGAAAGCATACCAAACACCTTCTTCACTATCCTATCGACCTGTGACTCCACTTTCAAGGAGCTATGAATCTCCTGAAGCCTCTGGAGAGATCTCCAAGGTCTGTGTGCCTGGAAGTGTTGGCATTGGTGGGTGTGGATACTTGGTGTAGTTTTGAGGGAGTTTGTCTCTCAAGAAAGCAGCAGTGAATTTCCGATTGGTTCCACATGCTGCCAAGCGCGCACATACAGATACTGAGGGAAGGCTGGGTGGCTGGTTTGTGATGCAGAGTGATGCCAACAGAGTGGGTGTGATTCCCACACCAGCTGAGGTGACCATAAAGGCCTCTCCTTCTCACCCTCTCCACTCGCCTGAGGCACGGTGACCCTCAGGTTAAACACCCGCCAGCCTCTCTCTGTAATGAGAGAGCAGCTCTTTGGGAGAATATGGCGGCATTACCTTTACAAACATTTTGGCATCAAGATGACTCCACCATTCCCCAGCATGACGGAATTTCAAGAAGGACAGATTACAAGCCGAGATTGTACTCTCCTTTGGGTGTGATTTGCGATTTTAAAATATTTCACGGAATTACTGCAATGATCTCCATCACTGTCAGCCCCTGAATCCCTCCAAAGTTGCCTCTTCTGAGATTTACCCGTTGGGAGAGTGGTTTGACCTTAATATGGGGACCTGTTGAGGTTTCCTACAGAGTGGGCACAGAGAAGAGGGCCAACAGAAATTTATTCAACAGGGCCATCTGGTGGGCACAGCCTGTGACTGGGCTGTGACTCTGGACATCGTAAAGCCAGTGTCATTCCGATTTACAATCGTCACATTCATACAGAACCAAGCTAAACCATGACGAGACATTCGATCTTTGGACAGGGTGTGGAGCTGCTATTGAAGACTTTTAATGACAGACATATTGTCACGGTGTTAGTACAATACTGATGACACACATTTCCAACTTCCATCATTTTGTTTTAATACTAGGACTAAAATGTTCCTTCAAAAGGGTGAATTAAGGGCTTAAAACAACTGCAGTGGTCACCTGACCACAGACTGAGGCAAATTCAACGAACCGACATGGAAGAAACAACAATGGTCTGAACTGAAATTACCATTTTATCACAAAACACTGAAACCAGTCAACAATCAATTATAGAGAAAGTCAGTTAGAGAGGGAGTCCCATCTTCGGTTTAAACTTACATTTGTGCCAGGAAGTGCAAATTTTGGAAGGGCAATGGAGGCAGACTCAGGAATACACAACAGAACCATTTTCAGCAGATGCCTGACAGGGCAGCAGGCACGAAGAAAGTAAATACAAAGGGAACAGCTGGAAAAATCCCTCGTTCCCGTTTCTTGCTCATCACAAAAGCAGCATCAGGGATAAAACAAGTCCGAGATAAGTCCATTGATCAAGAGCTCAAGGACTGTACAATCTTGCCTAATGCTGAGGATGTAAGTCAGTAACTAAACAGCCATGATCTCAGGCTCAACTATAATACTTCAAGGATACTAAGAAATCTTTAATCTAGATGCTTTTTATCTTCATATTTTAAAGTCTGATTCCATATCTCTGTATTTGTGGACTGAAATGAGAAAAACTCTTTTAAAGACCAGCAGAATTTTACAGAAATCAAGTAACCTCGACCTCATTGTAAGCACTGTTTACACAGCTACTGGTTCAAGTAGAATTAGGAGAGAACATGGGGCTGCGTGCTAATGGAGACCCAGTCAGCAACAAGTAGCCAATTGGTCCGTTGACTAGTGACTAATTATGAATGACAAAGGCCTGTCAATAGCTATCTGATTGGTTCTCAGGCGCTGTGAACAAAGTAGGGAGAAGCCGTCAGATCATCACAAGATCAGTAGCTCTCTCTGTTCCCTGCAGCAAAACTCACTTTAAACACAAAGAAAACAGGTTTTTTCTTCCATCGGCTGGTGCTATAAGCTGTGACTTTTAATCAGCCTGAACCAACCACCCTGTATCTGCTGCAAACAAATGAAAGCATCTGGAGAAGGAAGACTGAGAAGCAGTGTTTTCACCAGCACATAAACGAGGTCAGCAGAGCCTGTGCTCAGTGGCCACAGTTTTCACTCCATCCATAATGCCTGTGTTTTTATTTTTGTGCGTGTTTGTGTTTGTTTGTTTGTGGATGCATGAGTATGCAAAGGGAATTTATAAGAGGTTAGTGTTTTAACCAGTAGAATTTTCTGCCAACAATTCATACATGTTTATCTGTAGCTAGAGTCTACTTATTTTAGTGTCTATTTACAAATAGTTAATAATTCTTGTTTAGTGATCTATGCTTTCCATCAACCTGGATCTGAAAGTCAGGTGATTTAACGAATTTGGTGTATCTTTTAAAATCTTAAATGTTTGTGACAGCTCTGAGAATACTGGGGTTTTATTTCCAACGTATTACCGCAGTGAGGTGTAAGACTGTTGCACACTCCACTTTTAAAACTTTATACCTGTACGTGTGTGTGTGCGTGTGTCTGTGCACACGGGTATTTGTGGGTTTGTGTGTGTGTGTGTTTGTGAGTGTGTGTTTGTGCGTGTATGAGTCTGTGTGAGTGTGCATTTGTGCGTGCGTGGGTATTTGTGTGTGAGTGGTTTTGTGTGTGAATATTTGTGTGCATGCATGTTTATGTGTGTGTGTTTGTGTGTGTATGAGTCTGTGTGCGTTTGTGTGTGAGTGTGTTTGTGTGTGTGTGTGCTTATGTGTGAGTGTGGGTTTGTGTGTGTTTGCTTGTGTGTATGTGTGTTTGTGTTTGTGTGTGAGTGCGTGTGTATGTTTGTGTGTGAGTGCGTGTTTGTGTGTGTGTATATGTGCATTTGTGCATGTATTTGCATGTGAGTGTGTTTGCGTGTGTATGGGTTTGTGTGTGAGTCTGTGTATGTGTATGCTTGTTGTGTGTGTATGTTTGTGTGAATGAGTCTGTGTGTGTGTCTGTTTGTGTGTGTGAGTGTTTGTGTGTGAGTGTTTGTGGGTGCTTGTGTGTGTATGTGTGCTTATGAGTGCGTGTGTAAGTGAGTGCATGTGTGGGATTGGATGTGTGTGATTGTGCATGTTTGTGAGTGTGTGTTTGTGAATATGTGTGTATGTGTGTTTGTGAGTGTGTGTATGTGTGCTTGTGAGTGCATGTGTTTATGAGTGTGTGTTTGTGTGTGTGAGTGTGTGTGAGAGTGTGTGTTTGTAGGTGTGAGTGTCAGTACATGTGTTTGAGTGTGTGTTTGTGAGAGTGTGCATTTGTGAGTGTGAGAGTGTGTGTTTGTGGGTGTGAGTGTGTGTGTTTGTAGGTGTGAGTGTGAGTACGTGTGTTTGAGTGTGTGTTTGTTAGTGTGTGTGTTTATGGGTGTGAGAGTGTGTGTTTGTGGGTATGAGCGTGAGTGTGCATGTTTGTGGGTGTGAGAGTGTGTGTTTGTGGGTGTGAGTACGTGTGTTTGAGTGTGTGTTTGTGAATGTGTGTGTTTGTGTTTGTGGGTGTGAGAGTGTGTGTTTGTGGGTGTGAGTGTGTATGTTTGCGAGTGTGAGTGTGTGTCTGTGGATGTGAGTGTGAGTATGTGTGTTTGTGGGTGTGTTTGAGTGTGTGTTTGTGAAAGTATGTGTTTATGGGTGTGAGCATGTGTGTTTGTGGGTGTGAGTGTGAGTCCATGTGTTTGAGTGTGTGTTTGTGAGTGTGTGTGTTTGTGGGTGTGAGGGTGAGTTTGTGGGTGTGAGAGTGTGTGTTTGTGGGTGTGAGAGTGTGTTTGTGGGTGTGAGTGTTTGTGGGTGAGAGTGTGTGTTTGTGGGAGTGAGTGTGAGTGTGTGGTGTTTGTGGGTGTGAGTGTGAGTGTGTGTGTTTGTGGGTGTGAGAGTAAGTGTGTGTGTGTGTGCGTGTGTGGGTGTGAGTGTGAGAGTGTGTGTTTGTGGGTGTGAGTGTGAGTGTTTGTGGGTGAGAATGTGTGTTTGTGGGTGTGAGTGTCAGTACGTGTGTTTGAGTGTGTGTTTCTGAGAGTGTGCGTTTGTAGGTGCGAGAGTGTGTATTTGTGGATGTGAGTGTGTGTGTTTGTGGGTGTGAGTGTGAGTACATGTGTTTGAGTGTGTGTTTGTGAGTGTGTGTGTTTGTGGGTGTGAGAGTGTGTGTTTGTGGGTGTGAGTGTGAGTGTGTTTGTGTGGGTGTGAGTGTGAGTATGTGTGTTTGAGTGTGTGTAGGTGAGTGTGAGAGAGTGTGTGTGTGTTTGTGGGTATGAGAGTGTGTGTTTGTTGGTGTGAGTGTGAGTACGTGTATTTGAGTGTGTGTTTGTGAGTGCGTGTGGGTGTGGGTGTGAGAGTGAGTTTGTGGGTGTCAGTGTGTGTGTGTTTGTGGGTGTGAGAGTGTTTGTGAGTGTGAGTGTGTGTGTTTGTGGGTGCGAGTGTGAGTGTGTGTGTTTGTGGGTGTGAGAGTGTGTGTTTGTGGGTGTGAGTGTGAGTATGTGTGTTTGAGTGTGTGTTTGTGAGTGTGAGAGTGTGTGTGTGTGTTTGTGGGTGTGAGAGTGTGTGTTTGTTGGTGTGAGTGTGAGTGTGTGTGTTTGTGGGTGTGAGAGTGTGCATTTGTGGGTGTAAGTGTGAGTGTGCATTTGTGGGTGAGAGTGTGTGTGAGTGTGAGAGTGTGTGTTTGTGGGTGTGAGTGTGTGTGTTTGTGGGTGTGAGCGTGTGTTTGTGGGTGTGAGTGTGAGTGTGAGAGTGTGTGTTTGTGGGTGTGAGTGTGAGTGTGAGAGTGTGTGTTTGTGGGTGTGAGTGTGTGTGTTTGTGGGTGCGAGTGTGAGTGTGTGTGTTTGTGGGTGTGAGAGTGTGCATTTGTGGGTGTAAGTGTGAGTGTGCATTTGTGGGTGAGAGTGTGTGTGAGTGTGAGAGTGTGTGTGGGTGTGAGTGTGAGTGTGAGAGTGTGTGTTTGTGGGTGTGAGTGTGTGCGTTTGTGGGTGTGAGCGTGTGTTTGTGGGTGTGAGTGTGAGTGTGAGAGTGTGTGTTTGTGGGTGTGAGTGTGAGTACGTGATTTTGTGTGTGTGTTTGTGAGTGTGTGTGTTTGTGGGTGTGAGAGTGTGTGTTTGTGGGTGTGAGTGTGTGTGTTTGTGAGTGTGTGTGTTTGTGGGTGTGAGAGTGTGTGTTTGTGAGTGTGTGAGAGTGAGTGTGAGTGTGTGTGTTTGATGATATTTTTTCAGTTAGGAGTCAACAGGATTCCTCTTCTCAGGAAAACCTTCCGAAAGGCTCCCTAGCTTTGCCTGGCATTATCTTCTGTGTAGCTGTGATAATACATAAACAGGAACTGGAGCCAGCCCCCCCCAAGCCTGATCTCCCTTTCAATACAATCATTCCTCACGCCCACCTTTCTGCCCTTTCCCTGAAACCCTCCATTCCCCGACTGATCAAGAAATCTCTTTATCTCAGCCTTAAATATACACAAGGACTCTGCTCCCACAGCTCTCTGCGACAATTTCCAAAGACTCTTAACCCTCTGTGAGAAGATATTCCTCCCCATTTCAGTCTAAAATTGGTGCCTCTTTATTCTGAGACGATGTCCTCTGGCCACATCCTCCCAGCATTGACCCTGTCAGGCCGCTGAAGAATCCGACAGGTTTCAATGAGATCACCTCCCACTTGCTGAAACTCCAGTGAGTCAAGTCCCAACCTGTTAAATCTTTGCTCATAAGACAATCCCTCCCATACCAGGGATCATCCTGGTGAACCTTCCCTCAACGGCCTCCAATCAAACAATATTTCTCCTTACATCAGGAGATCAAAACTGTATATAGGACAAACAGGAAGACAGCTAACAATCCGCATCCATGAACATCAGCTAGCCACAAAACGACATGACCAGCTATCCCTAGTAGCCATACACTCAGACAACCAGGAACATGAATTTGACTGGGAAAACACTACCATCATAGGACAAGTCAGACAGAGAACAGCCAGGGAATTCCTAGAGGCATGGCATTCATCCACAAACTCCATTAACAGACAAATGGACCTGGACCCCATATACAAACTACTACAGCTGAAACTGACACCCGGAAGCGGCAAGAACAAACCACTATAAATACCGGAAGAAACATCACAGCAGCGCTTCACAGGAGGCTCCAATAGCACTGATGATGTTCCCTAGCCAGGGAACGAAACGTTTGCAGCAAAAACTTCCAGCTCGGCGAACAGAACCACAAACAACAGATCAAAACTGTTCACATTATTCCAGGTGTGGTCTCACCAACATTTTGCACAGCCACAATAAGATTTCCTCACTCTTATACACCGATCCCTTGAAATAAAGGACAACATTCCAGTACTACGCAGAATTAAAAGTCCTTTTTGCAGCTGACTGGGAGATTTATAAACAGTAGACTCACTGCTCCTCACATGCTCACAGTAATATACATGTTGGGGATATGTTACTGCTGCCATTTCTGATTAGGGACAGCTCACAGCAAACCATACTCAGGAGGATTATCTTTCTGTCCTGCTGAAGTAGTGATTGGTTTTAGATTAGATTAGATTACTTACAGTGTGGAAACAGGCCCTTCAGCCCAACAAGTCCACACCGACCCGCCAAAGTGCAACCCACCCATACCCCTACATTTACCCCTGCCCCTAACACTACAGGCAACTTAGCATGGCCAATTCACCCTAACCTGCACATCTTTTGGACTGTGGGAGGAAACCGGAGCACCCGGAGGAAACCCACGCAGACACGAGGAGAACGTGCAAACTCCACACAGACAGTCGCCTGAGGCGGGAATTGAACCTGGGTCTCTGGCGCTGTGAGGCAGCAGTGCTAACCACTGTGCCACCATGCCGCCCACAATTAAACAGTTTTGTCTCCAGTGTTTTAAATGCGGCGACTCATGGATGTGTTAGTCACAAATGGATGTGTACATAATTCTCACCTTAAAACAGAAAACAGCCCCTGATAAACCCAGGCAGAATTGAAGAGGAATTAAAGGTGTCGTGTAATATTGAATCAAAAACGCACAAACCATTGGGGCTCATTTAAAATGGTGGTTGCTGACCAGTTGTGTTAAGATTTGCACCAAAGTCTGCATTGAGCATGTCTCTATGAAAGCCGACGTGTTGTCATAGTGATTTGGGAATTTCTGAATTGTCTGAGCGCAGGAAGGTCTGGCTCCTTCTGTAACCGTTTGCTGGTGATTTTGATTCGGAGTTTCTGTCTGATCTCTCGGGTGCTAATGCTGTGTGCTGTGGAGGTCTGGAGCAGAGGTTCAAATGGATTACAATGCAGAATCAATCTCAACATGAGAGTTAGTCACCCCTTAATACAACAGAGCAAATTTACTGACTCATGGATCATGTCAGATCAAACAACATTGCCCTTAAAAAATACAATGTAAGGCTCTAATGATGGACGTCTCTCATCAAAGCCTCAGAGATGAATATTCAATCAAACCTGTTCTGTTAACTCACCTGATGGTACTGACTGAGTGCCTCCTGAATGCAGGAAGGTTTCAGTTTGAGAAATCCATGCCTTCGCTCATTTGGCCCCTCCAGCCAAAGTTGCCTTTCAATTTCTCACATCCACTTTTCGGTAGCATTGGCCCCAGAACTGACTAAATACGGCAGAAATAAGACAAACCAGCAGAGCACCAGACAAGCTCAAATCATGTTGGGCCAAACGCTCAACGCAGATAGAGATCAAAGGAACAAAGAGGAAAAATCTCAGCAGGTCTGACAGCATCTGTGGAGAGAAAGCAGAGTTAATGTTTCAGGTCCAGTGACCCTTTCTGCTTGGCAGAGTGATGCTAATCTAGAACTTCCATTTAAATCACAGTTTCACAATTCGTGTTTTCAATTCCTTCTCTCTCCTTTTCCTCTGTGTCTGTTTCATGTAATTCACTCCTTGGGGACAACAACAGAGCGGGAGCACTTTCTGCTTCTGATAGAGTCATCAAGTCAGAGAGATGTACAGCACAGAAACAGACCCTTCGGTCCAACTCATCCATGACGACCAGATATCCCAACCTCATCTAATGTCATTTCCCAGCACTTGGCCCATATCCCTCCAAACCCTTCCTATTCATATACCCATCCAAATGCCTCTTAAATGTTGTTATTGTACCAGCCTCCACCACTTCCTCTGGCAGCTCATTCCATACACACACCACCCTCTGTGTGAAAAAGTTGCCCCTTAGGACTCTTTTATATCTTTCCCCTCTCATCCTAAACCTATACCCTCTAGTTCTGGACTCCCCGACCCCTATCCATGCCTCTCTAGATTTTATAAACCTCTATGAGGTCACCCCTCAGCCTCCGACGCTCCAGGGAAAACAGCCCCAGCCTGTTCAGCCTCTCCCTGTAGCTCAGATCCTCCAACCCTGGCAACATCCTTGTAAATCTTTTCTGACCCATTTCAAGTTTCACAACATCCTTCCAATAGGAAGGAGACCAGAATTGCACACAATATTCCAAAAGTGCTCGAAGGCTTGAAGATAAGACAGCCGACGTGATTGGAACAAGGTTGATCCGATGGATCTCATTGGCCCCTGATCAGAGGCTGTTACCCCGGGTCAATCAGGGAGCCCTGGCTGACAGATCCTAAACCGGAATCTCCGAGTCTCCTCACCCTAGGGACCGGCTCGGAGCTGGCTGGTCAGACTCCATCTACTCTGCTCAAGTCAATAAATAATGACTGTCCAAGTTTGAAACATTACCATCGCCTCAAAATAAGGAGGCTCCCGTTTCAAGCAGAAAGGAAAAAAACACTTTCGGAGTCCCTTCCTCAGTGGATGCAGAATCTTTCAATATTTCAAAAGGAAGGGGGAGGTAGATTCTCAATAACCAAGCAGGTGTGCAGGAATGTAGAGTTGAGGTTAAAATCAGACCACGATCTGACAGGATGGGGTAGCAGGCTCAAAGGGCTGAGTGGCCAACACGTGCTTCCTGTTTATATGAGACAGGATGTGATGTATAATCCTTTACGCCCTGTAGATAGAGTTTAGCGACATTCCTAAAGAGCCAGACATATCTACAAAGCCTGCCAGTTACCATTGTCTGTATTTAATCTCATCTGCAAAGGGAGAACCTATTTTATCGAGTGGTGAGGTGCCCACAGTGAGAGATTGGGTTTGGGACAGACTGATCGAAGAGAGAGCAAGCTCAAGAACTGCATCTAGACATAAGCTTCTTTACAACTGTACTCACTGTATATATTATGACATCCCCATAAATACTGTAACAACTCCAGCTACACCAGCCTGTAATCTTATTGACATGGGATTAAAACTGCTTCTCTGTAGCTAACACCCACAGACACTGACTCCGCCCACACTGTACTATTTATGCCCAATGAGGTGCTGCTCTGTGATGTCATCACAAGTTTGCTCCAGGGTCCTAAATCCCAGCCACAATGAAACCCACACCTTTATTTTTGACAATCCCTGTTGTCTGATTGGTTCATGTGTGAAGAACCCAAAGGACACTACAAGAACTAGATGATTCCTGATGAAGGGCTTTAGCCTGAAACATCCACTCTGCTGCTCCTCGGACACTGCCTGACCTGCTGTGCTTTTCCAGCACCACGCTCCCGACTCTGATCTCCAGCATCTGCAGTCCTCAGTTTTCCTGGAAGGAGACAGTAAAGGGAAGCCCTCACACAGAGGGTTGGCGATGCAGCACTAACCCCAGGGCATTCTCTGCGCTCCAACTGAAAGGGGAGGGGTCACGTCGCCAGGAGGCTGGAGAGGAACGATCCACTGAGTGCCATCAGCTCCCACGTCCCCTTGTCAAAGAGAATGGAATTGGCAGCAGCAGGAAGGGGGCAACGTCTCAAGATGAGGGGGAGCAGATGGAGGACAGAATGGAGAAGGAAGCAGAGAGATGAGAATCTACGGAATTCCTGCTGAGTGAAGGAGTTGAAACTACCTCAGAAAACATTTGTAAAGCGACGAGAGATTTCTTGTTGAACAATCAAGGAATTAAGGGTCACAGTGAGAGGGAATGAAGGGTCACAGTGAGAGGGACTGAGGGGTAACAGTGAGAGGGAGTGAAGGGTCACAGTGAGAGGGAATGAGGGGTCACAGTGAGAGGGAATGAGGGGTAACAGTGAGAGGGAATGAGGGGCCACAGTGAGAGGGAATGAGGGGTCACAGTGAGAGGGAATGAGGGGTAACAGTGAGAGGGAGTGAGGGGTCACAGTGAGAGGGAATAAGGGGTCACAGTGAGAGGGAATGAGGGGTCACAGTGAGAGGGAATGAGGGGTAACAGTGAGAGGGAGTGAGGGGTAACAGTGAGAGGGAATGAAGGGTAACAGTGAGAGGGAGTGAAGGGTCACAGTGAGAGGGAATGAAGGGTCACAGTGAGCAAGAGTGAGGAGTAACAGTGAGAGGGAATGAGGGGTCACAGTGAGAGGGAATGAGGGGTCACAGTGAGAGGGAGTGAAGGGTCACAGTGAGAGGGAATGAAGGGTAACAGTGAGAGGAAATGAAGGGTCACAGTGAGAGGGAATGAGGGGTAACAGTGAGAGGGAATGAGGGGTCACAGTGAGAGGGAATGAGGGGTCACAGTGAGAGGGAATGAGGGGTAACAGTGAGAGGGAATGAAGGGTCACAGTGAGAGGGAATGAAGGGTCACAGTGAGAGGGAATGAAGGGTCACAGTGAGAGGGAATGAGGGGTCACAGTGAGAGGGAATGAAGGGTCACAGTGAGAGGGAATGAGGGGTAACAGTGAGAGGGCAGGGAGATGGGAGGGACAGTGTGATGGGAGGGTCAGTATGATGGGAGGGTCAGTGGGATGGGAGGGTCAGTGATGGGAGGGTCAGTGAGATGGGAGGGTCAGTGAGATGGGAGGGACAGTGAGATGGGAGGGTCAGTGAGATGGGAGGGTCAGTGATGGGAGGGTCAGTGAGATGGGAGGGTCAGTATGATGGGAGGGTCAGTGGGATGTGAGGGTCAGTGATGGGAGGGTCAGTGAGATGGGAGGGTCAGTGAGATGGGAGGGTCAGTGAGATGGGAGGGACAGTGTGATGTGAGGGTCAGTGAGATGGGAGGGACAGTGAGATGGGAGGGTCAGTGAGATGGGAGGGTCAGTGAGATGGGAGGGTGAGTGAGATGGGAGGGTCAGTGAGAGGGGAGGGACAGTGAGATGGGAGGGACAGTGAGATGGGAGGGTCAGTGTGATGGGAGGGTCAGTGAGATGGGATGGTCAGTGTGATGGGAGGGCAGTGGGATGGGAGGGACAGTGTGATGGGAGGGCAGTGTGATGGGAGGGCAGTGGGATGGGAGGGCAGTGGGATGGGAGGGACAGTGTGATGGGAGGGACAGTGTGATGGGAGGGCAGTGGGATGGGAGGGACAGTGAGATGGGAGGGTCAGTGAGATGGGAGGGTCAGTGAGAGGGGAGGGACAGTGAGATGGGAGGGACAGTGAGATGGGAGGGTCAGTGTGATGGGAGGGTCAGTGAGATGGGATGGTCAGTGGGATGGGAGGGCAGTGGGATGGGAGGGACAGTGTGATGGGAGGGCAGTGTGATGGGAGGGCAGTGGGATGGGAGGGCAGTGGGATGGGAGGGACAGTGTGATGGGAGGGACAGTGTGATGGGAGGGCAGTGGGATGGGAGGGACAGTGAGATGGGAGGGCAGTGGGATGGGAGGGCAGTGGGATGGGAGGGACAGTGGGATGGGAGGGACAGTGTGATGGGAGGGCAGTGGGATGGGAGGGCAGTGGGATGGGAGGGCAGTGAGATGGGAGGGACAGTGTGATGGGAGGAACAGTGAGATGGGAGGGCAGTGGGATGGGAGGGCAGTGGGATGGGAGGGCAGTGGGATGGGAGGGACAGTGGGATGGGAGGGCAGTGGGATGGGAGGGACAGTGTGATGGGAGGGCAGTGGGATGGGAGGGCAGTGGGATGGGAGGGACAGTGTGATGGGAGGGCAGTGGGATGGGAGGGCAGTGGGATGGGAGGGCAGTGGGATGGGAGGGACAGTGTGATGGGAGGGACAGTGTGATGGGAGGGCAGTGGGATGGGAGGGCAGTGGGATGGGAGGGACAGTGTGATGGGAGGGCAGTGGGATGGGAGGGTCAGTGAGATGGGAGGGTCAGTGTGATGTGAGGGTCAGTGAGATGGGTGGGTCAGTTTGATGGGAGGGTCAGTGAGATGGGAGGGACAGTGAGATGGGAGGGACAGTGAGATGGGAGGGCAGTGGGATGGGAGGGTCAGTGAGATGGGAGGGTCAGTGTGATGTGAGGGTCAGTGAGATGGGTGGGTCAGTTTGATGGGAGGGTCATTGAGATGGGAGGGTCAGTGTGATGGGAGGGTCAGTGAGATGGGTGGGTCAGTTTGATGGGAGGGTCAGTGAGATGGGAGGGTCAGTGAGATGGGAGGGTCAGTGAGATGGGAGGGCAGTGGGATGGGAGGGCAGTGAGATGGGAGGGACAGTGAGATGGGAGGGACAGTGAGATGGGAGGGCAGTGGGATGGGAGGGTCAGTGAGATGGGAGGGTCTGTGCGATGTGAGGGTCAGTGAGATGGGTGGGTCAGTTTGATGGGAGGGTCAGTGAGATGGGAGGTTCAGTGTGATGGGAGGGACAGTGAGATGGGTGGGTCAGTTTGATGGGAGGGTCAGTGAGATGGGAGGGTCAGTGAGATGTGAGGGACAGTGAGATGTGAGGGTCAGTGAGATGGGAGGGACAGTGAGATGGGAGGGTCAGTGAGATGTGAGGGTCAGTGTGATGTGAGGGTCAGTGAGATGGGAGGGACAGTGAGATGTGAGGGACAGTGAGATGGGAGGGTCAGTGAGATGGGTGGGTCAGTTTGATGGGAGGGACAGTGTGATGTGAGGGTCAGTGTGATGTGAGGGTCAGTGAGATGGGAGGGACAGTGAGATGGGAGGGTCGGTGAGATGGGAGGGACAGTGAGATGGGAGGGTCAGTGAGATGGGAGGGTCAGTGAGATGGGAGGGTCAGTGAGATGGGAGGGCAGTGAGATGGGAGGGTCAGTTAGATGGGAGGGACAGTGAGATGGGAGGGTCAGTGAGATGGGAGGGACAGTGAGATGGGAGGGTCAGTGAGATGGGAGGGTCAGTGAGATGTGAGGGTCAGTGTGATGTGAGGGTCAGTGAGATGGGAGGGACAGTGAGATGTGAGGGACAGTGAGATGGGAGGGTCAGTGAGATGGGAGGGTCACTGTGATGGGAGGGACAGTGAGATGGGAGGGCAGTGAGATGGGAGGGACAGTGAGATGTGAGGGACAGTGAGATGGGAGTGTCAGTGAGATGGGAGGGTCAGTGAGATGGGAGGGACAGTGTGATGGGAGGGTCAGTGAGATGGGAGGGTCAGTGAGATGGGAGGGTCCGTGAGATGGGAGGGACAGTGTGATGTGAGGGTCAGTGAGATGGGAGGGACAGTGAGATGGGAGGGTCCGTGAGATGGGAGGGACAGTGTGATGGGAGGGTCAGTGAGATGGGAGGGTCAGTGAGATGGGAGGGACAGTGAGATGGGAGGGTCAGTGTGATGTGAGGGTCAGTGTGATGTGAGGGTCAGTGAGATGGGAGGGTCAGTGAGATGGGAGGGACAGTGTGATGGGAGGGTCAGTGAGATGGGAGGGACAGTGAGATGGGAGGGTCAGTGAGATGGGAGGGTCAGTGAGATGGGAGGGTCAGTGAGATGGGAGGGTCACTGTGATGGGAGGGACAGTGAGATGGGAGGGTCAGTGAGATGGGAGGGACAGTGTGATGGGAGGGTCAGTGAGATGGGAGGGTCAGTGAGATGGGAGGGACAGTGAGATGTGAGGGTCAGTGAAATGGGAGGGTCAGTGAGATGGGAGGGACAGTGTGATGTGAGGGTCAGTGAGATGGGAGGGACAGTGTGATGGGAGGGACAGTGAGATGGGAGGGTCAGTGAGATGGGAGGGTCAGTGTGATGTGAGGGTCCGTGAGATGGGAGGGTCCGTGAGATGGGAGGGTCAGTGTGATGTGAGGGTCCGTGAGATGGGAGGGTCCGTGAGATGGGAGGGTCAGTGTGATGTGAGGGTCCGTGAGATGGGAGGGTCCGTGAGATGGGAGGGTCAGTGTGATGTGAGGGTCAGTGAGATGGGAGGGTCAGTGAGATGGGAGGGACAGTGAGATGGGAGGGTCAGTGAGATGGGAGGGTCAGTGAGATGTGAGGGTCAGTGAGATGGGAGGGACAGTGTGATTTGAGGGTCAGTGAGATGGGAGGGACAGTGTGATGTGAGGGTCAGTGAGATGGGAGGGACAGTGTGGTGCGAGGGTCAGTGTGATGGGAGGGACAGTGAGATGGGAGGGCAGTGAGATGGGAGGGTAAGTGAGATGGGAGGGTCAGTGTGATGGGAGGGTTAGTGAGATGGGAGGGTCAGTGTGATGGGAGGGTCAGTGAGTTGGGAGGGACAGTGAGATGGGAGGTTCAGTGAGATGGGAGGGTCAGTGAGATGGGAGGGTCAGTGAGATGGGAGGGACAGTGAGATGGGAGGGTCAGTGAGATGGGAGGGACAGTGTGATGGGAGGGTCAGTGTGATGGGAGGGTCAGTGAGTTGGGAGGGACAGTGAGATGGGAGGGTCAGTGAGAGGGGAGGGACAGTGTGATGGAAGGGGCAGTGTGATGGGAGGGTCAGTGAGATGGGAGGGTCAGTGAGAGGGGAGGGTCAGTGAGATGGGAGGGACAGTGTGATGGGAGGGTCAGTGAGATGGGAGGGTCAGTGAGATGGGAGGGACAGTGAGATGGGAGGGTCAGTGTGATGGGAGGGTCAGTGAGATGGGAGGGTCAGTGAGAGGGGAGGGTCAGTGAGATGGGAGGGTCAGTGAGATGGGAGGGTCAGTGAGATGGGAGGGTCAGTGTGATGGGAGGGTCAGTGAGATGGGAGGGTCAGTGAGATGGGTGGGACAGTGAGATGGGAGGGCAGGGAGTTGGGAGGGTCAGTGAGATGGGAGGGACAGTGAGATGGGAGGGCAGGGAGTTGGGAGGGTCAGTGTGATGGGAGGGTCAGTGAGAGGGGAGGGTCAGTGAGATGGGAGGGTCAGTGAGATGGGAGGGTCAGTGAGATGGGAGGGTCAGTGAGATGGGAGGGACAGTGAGATGGGAGGGTCAGTGAGATGGGAGGGACAGTGTGATGGGAGGGTCAGTGTGATGGGAGGGTCAGTGAGTTGGGAGGGACAGTGAGATGGGAGGGTCAGTGAGAGGGGAGGGACAGTGTGATGGAAGGGGCAGTGTGATGGGAGGGTCAGTGAGATGGGAGGGTCAGTGAGATGGGAGGGTCAGTGTGATGGGAGGGACAGTGTGATGGGAGGGTCAGTGAGATGGGAGGGTCAGTGAGAGGGGAGGGTCAGTGAGATGGGAGGGACAGTGTGATGGGAGGGTCAGTGAGATGGGAGGGTCAGTGAGATGGGAGGGACAGTGAGATGGGAGGGTCAGTGTGATGGGAGGGTCAGTGAGATGGGAGGGTCAGTGAGAGGGGAGGGTCAGTGAGATGGGAGAGTCAGTGAGATGAGAGGGTCAGTGAGATGGGAGGGTCAGTGTGATGGGAGGGTCAGTGAGATGGGAGGGTCAGTGAGATGGGTGGGACAGTGAGATGGGAGGGCAGGGAGTTGGGAGGGTCAGTGAGATGGGAGGGACAGTGAGATGGGAGGGCAGGGAGTTGGGAGGGTCAGTGTGATGGGAGGGTCAGTGAGATGGGAGGGTCAGTGTGATGGGAGGGACAGTGTGATGGGAGGGTCAGTGAGATGGGAGGGTCAGTGAGAGGGGAGGGTCAGTGAGATGGGAGGGACAGTGAGATGTGAGGGACAGTGAGATGGGAGGGTCAGTGAGATGGGTGGGTCAGTTTGATGGGAGGGACAGTGTGATGTGAGGGTCAGTGTGATGTGAGGGTCAGTGAGATGGGAGGGACAGTGAGATGGGAGGGTCGGTGAGATGGGAGGGACAGTGAGATGGGAGGGTCAGTGAGATGGGAGGGTCAGTGAGATGGGAGGGTCAGTGAGATGGGAGGGCAGTGAGATGGGAGGGTCAGTTAGATGGGAGGGACAGTGAGATGGGAGGGTCAGTGAGATGGGAGGGACAGTGAGATGGGAGGGTCAGTGAGATGGGAGGGTCAGTGAGATGTGAGGGTCAGTGTGATGTGAGGGTCAGTGAGATGGGAGGGACAGTGAGATGTGAGGGACAGTGAGATGGGAGGGTCAGTGAGATGGGAGGGTCACTGTGATGGGAGGGACAGTGAGATGGGAGGGCAGTGAGATGGGAGGGACAGTGAGATGTGAGGGACAGTGAGATGGGAGTGTCAGTGAGATGGGAGGGTCAGTGAGATGGGAGGGACAGTGTGATGGGAGGGTCAGTGAGATGGGAGGGTCAGTGAGATGGGAGGGTCCGTGAGATGGGAGGGACAGTGTGATGTGAGGGTCAGTGAGATGGGAGGGACAGTGAGATGGGAGGGTCCGTGAGATGGGAGGGACAGTGTGATGGGAGGGTCAGTGAGATGGGAGGGTCAGTGAGATGGGAGGGACAGTGAGATGGGAGGGTCAGTGTGATGTGAGGGTCAGTGTGATGTGAGGGTCAGTGAGATGGGAGGGTCAGTGAGATGGGAGGGACAGTGTGATGGGAGGGTCAGTGAGATGGGAGGGACAGTGAGATGGGAGGGTCAGTGAGATGGGAGGGTCAGTGAGATGGGAGGGTCAGTGAGATGGGAGGGTCAGTGTGATGGGAGGGACAGTGAGATGGGAGGGTCAGTGAGATGGGAGGGACAGTGTGATGGGAGGGTCAGTGAGATGGGAGGGTCAGTGAGATGGGAGGGACAGTGAGATGTGAGGGTCAGTGAGATGGGAGGGTCAGTGAGATGGGAGGGACAGTGTGATGTGAGGGTCAGTGAGATGGGAGGGACAGTGTGATGGGAGGGACAGTGAGATGGGAGGGTCAGTGAGATGGGAGGGTCAGTGTGATGTGAGGGTCCGTGAGATGGGAGGGTCCGTGAGATGGGAGGGTCAGTGTGATGTGAGGGTCCGTGAGATGGGAGGGTCCGTGAGATGGGAGGGTCAGTGTGATGTGAGGGTCCGTGAGATGGGAGGGTCCGTGAGATGGGAGGGTCAGTGTGATGTGAGGGTCAGTGAGATGGGAGGGTCAGTGAGATGGGAGGGACAGTGAGATGGGAGGGTCAGTGAGATGGGAGGGTCAGTGAGATGTGAGGGTCAGTGAGATGGGAGGGACAGTGTGATTTGAGGGTCAGTGAGATGGGAGGGACAGTGTGATGTGAGGGTCAGTGAGATGGGAGGGACAGTGTGGTGCGAGGGTCAGTGTGATGGGAGGGACAGTGAGATGGGAGGGCAGTGAGATGGGAGGGTAAGTGAGATGGGAGGGTCAGTGTGATGGGAGGGTTAGTGAGATGGGAGGGTCAGTGTGATGGGAGGGTCAGTGAGTTGGGAGGGACAGTGAGATGGGAGGTTCAGTGAGATGGGAGGGTCAGTGAGATGGGAGGGTCAGTGAGATGGGAGGGACAGTGAGATGGGAGGGTCAGTGAGATGGGAGGGACAGTGTGATGGGAGGGTCAGTGTGATGGGAGGGTCAGTGAGATGGGAGGGACAGTGAGATGGGAGGGTCAGTGAGAGGGGAGGGACAGTGTGATGGAAGGGGCAGTGTGATGGGAGGGTCAGTGAGATGGGAGGGTCAGTGAGAGGGGAGGGTCAGTGAGATGGGAGGGACAGTGTGATGGGAGGGTCAGTGAGATGGGAGGGTCAGTGAGATGGGAGGGACAGTGAGATGGGAGGGTCAGTGTGATGGGAGGGTCAGTGAGATGGGAGGGTCAGTGAGAGGGGAGGGTCAGTGAGATGGGAGGGTCAGTGAGATGGGAGGGTCAGTGAGATGGGAGGGTCAGTGTGATGGGAGGGTCAGTGAGATGGGAGGGTCAGTGAGATGGGTGGGACAGTGAGATGGGAGGGCAGGGAGTTGGGAGGGTCAGTGAGATGGGAGGGACAGTGAGATGGGAGGGCAGGGAGTTGGGAGGGTCAGTGTGATGGGAGGGTCAGTGAGAGGGGAGGGTCAGTGAGATGGGAGGGTCAGTGAGAGGGGAGGGTCAGTGAGATGGGAGGGTCAGTGAGATGGGAGGGACAGTGAGATGGGAGGGTCAGTGAGATGGGAGGGACAGTGTGATGGGAGGGTCAGTGTGATGGGAGGGTCAGTGAGTTGGGAGGGACAGTGAGATGGGAGGGTCAGTGAGAGGGGAGGGACAGTGTGATGGAAGGGGCAGTGTGATGGGAGGGTCAGTGAGATGGGAGGGTCAGTGAGATGGGAGGGTCAGTGTGATGGGAGGGACAGTGTGATGGGAGGGTCAGTGAGATGGGAGGGTCAGTGAGAGGGGAGGGTCAGTGAGATGGGAGGGACAGTGTGATGGGAGGGTCAGTGAGATGGGAGGGTCAGTGAGATGGGAGGGACAGTGAGATGGGAGGGTCAGTGTGATGGGAGGGTCAGTGAGATGGGAGGGTCAGTGAGAGGGGAGGGTCAGTGAGATGGGAGAGTCAGTGAGATGAGAGGGTCAGTGAGATGGGAGGGTCAGTGTGATGGGAGGGTCAGTGAGATGGGAGGGTCAGTGAGATGGGTGGGACAGTGAGATGGGAGGGCAGGGAGTTGGGAGGGTCAGTGAGATGGGAGGGACAGTGAGATGGGAGGGCAGGGAGTTGGGAGGGTCAGTGTGATGGGAGGGTCAGTGAGATGGGAGGGTCAGTGTGATGGGAGGGACAGTGTGATGGGAGGGTCAGTGAGATGGGAGGGTCAGTGAGAGGGGAGGGTCAGTGAGATGGGAGGGACAGTGTGATGGGAGGGTCAGTGAGATGGGAGGGTCAGTGAGATGGGAGGGACAGTGAGATGGGAGGGTCAGTGTGATGGGAGGGTCAGTGAGATGGGAGGGTCAGTGAGAGGGGAGGGTCAGTGAGATGGGAGAGTCAGTGAGATGAGAGGGTCAGTGAGATGGGAGGGTCAGTGTGATGGGAGGGTCAGTGAGATGGGAGGGTCAGTGAGATGGGTGGGACAGTGAGATGGGAGGGCAGGGAGTTGGGAGGGTCAGTGAGATGGGAGGGACAGTGAGATGGGAGGGCAGGGAGTTGGGAGGGTCAGTGTGATGGGAGGGTCAGTGAGAGGGGAGGGTCAGTGAGATGGGAGGGTCAGTGTGATGGGAGGGTCAGTGTGATGGGAGGGACAGTGAGATGGGAGGGCAGTGAGATGGGGGGGACAGTGTGATGGGAGGGTCAGTGAGATGGGAGGGTCAGTGAGATGGGAGGGCAGGGAGTTGGGAGGGTCAGTGTGATGGGAGGGTCAGTGAGATGGGAGGGTCAGTGAGATGGGAGGGTCAGTGTGATGGGAGGGTCAGTGAAATGGGAGGGACAGTGAGATGTGAGGGTCAGTGAGATGGGAGGGTCAGTGAAATGGGAGGGTAGCTTGATGGGAGGGCAGCTCTCCTGGTTCATCAGAGATTCCCTTTCTCCCTGGGCTTTTGCATCTCTGCACCAAACTCAGTATTCGCCCTCAGTGGGAGGGTAGCGCAGTGCTCTGAAATTTGACCAGAGTGCAATCACATTCATCTGTGAACCCTTACCCCTTTCATCGATCTCCAGTCCACACACATGCCTGATTGGGAACACTAACAATGCAATAAAAGAATTCCCCCGGTGGCCCAGGATTTTGCCTTGTATTGTGATCTCCCGACCTGACCCTTTCAGGAATGCATTACAACCTTGCTGCATTTTCTGTAATTTCCTCCCAATGAATCAGGCGGAGACAGTGTCTGGATTGAGGTAACATGACACCTCACTGCTTTCTAATCTTCTTCTCTCAGCACAGTGATTTTTTTTATATCATAAAGCAATCATTCTTCAGTTCCAAAAATCATCAGTCACTCCCAGTTTGAATTTCTGCTCGATGCAATCCTTTATTCAGACAATCACTTTGCTCAGAGTTGGCCAAATGCCAATGTTTGCTGGTTCCTGTAGAGTCAGGATCCTTGCTGCTGTCTCTTGTACCAGTACTCACTGTAATATCGTGCCCAGGATTCATTCCCCCATGTCCCCCAGCTCCATTTTCACATCTTTCTGTCTTTGTTCGCTCCTGGCCTCGCAACGGTGAAGGTGATGCACCCCTGGACTGTTGGATCCGTTAACTCCCGCAGCGATTGGTTTAAGAACCAGAAGACCATGAGAAACAGGACCAGGAGTTGGCCATTCGGCCCCTCGAGCCTGCTTCACCATCCAACAGTCCTCACTGTCCTGTCTGTTCCCTGTTCCCTTGATTCCCCTCCTACTTAAGAATCTCTCGATCTCAGCCTTAAACATACACAAAGGCTCTGTCCCCACAGCTTCCTGTGACAAGGAGTTCCACAGACTCCCAACCTTCTGAGAGGAGACATTCCTACCATCTCCATCTGAAATTGGTGCCTTTTTATTCTGTGACTATGTCCTTCAGGGAAGGAAACTGCCATCCTTACCTGGTCGGGCCTACATGTGACTCCAGACTCACAGCAATGGAGCTGACTCTTAACTGCCCTCTGGGTAATTAGGGATGGCCAATAAATGCTGCCCTAGCCAGTGACACACACATCCCATGAATGAATAAAAGCAACCCTCTGATCCTAGAATGTGCCGTGGGGGGAAACATCCTCCCAGCATTGACCCTGGCAAACCCCTTCACAATCCAATACATGTCAATGAGATCACCCTTTGTTCTTCTAAACTCCAGTGAGTAGAGTCCCAGCCTTTGCTCAACCCCTCCATAAGACTACCCCTCCAGATGATGGATCATCCTGATTTGTCTGTTGATCCTCCCTCAGCATGTCCTTGTATTTGTGTCTGACCTTCTGAGGATGTGCCCTTGTTTAATCTAGTTTCTGTACAAAGGGTTCTCCGTGAGATCAGTAATGATCTGTCCACAGCCCATGCTGTCTGGAGTGGGTTTCTCCTGAGTGGAGCCCACTTGCCTCTTCCAGTGCCTTCAGCTCCATCATGGCTGACCATTTGAGTGACTCCCCCACAGCATTTGAAATGGCCTCCTCTTTCAGCAGCCAATGGGTTCCTTCAGTGGGGGATAACGGGGCCATTCGGCCCTTCAAGCCTGCTCCACCTTTCAATAGGATCATGGCTGAGCATCCAACTCCTTCCCTTACTCCCGCTCCCCCTATACCCTTTGATCCCTTCCCTATAAGAACTAGATGTGACTCCCTTTTGTGAAACCATTCAATGTTTTAGCCTCAATCACCTTCCCTGGCAGAGAATTCCTCAGGCTCCCCACTCTCTGGGCGAAGACATTTCTCCTCATCTCAGTCCAGCATGTCCCACCCTGTATTGTTAGGCTGTCACGCCTGGTAATACAGACCCCAGCGCAGACATCACCTCTCCCTCAGCACAACAATGGGCGGCACGGTGGCACAGTGGTTAGCACTGCTGTCTCACAGCACCTGAGACCCGGGTTCAATTCCCGACTCAGGTGACTGACTGTGTGGAGTTTGCACGTTCTCCCCGTGTCTGCGTGGGTTTCCTCCGGGTGCTCCGGTTTCCTCCCACAGTCCAAAGATGTGCGGGTCAGGGGAATTGTCCATGCTAAATTGCCCGTAGTATTAGGTTAGGGGTATGGGTGGGTTGCGCTTTGGCAGGTCGTGTGGACTTGTTGGGCCGAAGGGCCTGTTTCCACACTGTAAGTAATCTAATCTAAACTGGGGAATGAAACTGGAAGATATTGATGGTACCCCTGGGCACACACTCGTTAACTGAACTAATCAGCACCTCACAAACTTAGTTGCTTGCAATTCAACCTGTTCAGGCATGTTACTCTTTACTTTATAAATTATTGTTCACTTTAGATATTAATTATCTGGGTGAAGGGACTGGAGGCATTCTGGCGAAGTTTGCCAATGATACGAAGTTAGGCGGACAGGCAGGGAGTACTGAGGAGGTGGGGAGGCTGCAGAAAGATTTAGACAGTTTGGGAGAGTGGTCCAGGAAATGGCTGATGGAATTCAATGTGAGCAAATGAAAGGTTTTGCATTTTGGAAAAAAGAACACAGACATGGACTATTTACTAAATGATCAGAAATTCCTAAAGTCAAAGTACAAAGGGATCTGGGAGTGCTAGTCCAGGATTCTCTGAAGGTAAACATGCAGGTTGAGTCCGTGATTAAGAAAGTGACTGTAATGTTGGAATGTAAAAGCAGTGATGTGTTACTGAGACTTTATAAAGCCCTGGTTAGGCCCCATTTAGAACTGGGGTTATGGACTCCACATCTCAGGAAGGACATACTGGCACTGGAGCGTGTCCAGCGGAGATTCACACGGATGATCCCTGGAATGGTAGGTCTAACATAGGATGACCGGCTGAGGATCCTGGGATTGTATTCATTCGAATTTAGGAGGTTGAGGGGAGATCTCATAGAAACTTACAAGATAATGGATGGCTAAGAAAGGGTGGACGCTGGGAAATTGTTTCCATCAGGTGGGGAGACTAGGAATCGTGGACACAGCCTTAGAATTAGAGGGGGTCAATTTAGAACAGAAATGCGGAGACATTTCTTCAGCCAGAGAGTGGTGGGCCTGTGGAATTCATTGCCGCAGAGTGCAGTGGAGGCCGGGACGCTAAATGTCTTCAAGGCAGAGATTGATAAATTCTTAATCTCGCAAGGAATTAAGGGCTACGGGGCGAGTGCAGGTAAGTGGTGTTGAAATGCCCATCAGCCGTGATTGAATGGCGGAGTGGACTTGATGGGCCGAATGGCCTTACTTCCACTCCTATGTCTTATGGTCTTATGTTATGACACATCCCTGGAGCAAGTGGAGCTTGGACCTGGGTGTCTCGGACCACAGGAAGGGACACTACCACATGTGCCCCTGAACGTAGATGTCAAATATTTAGAGCAGTGGGGTTGGAGATAATTTCTTTTTAACTCAGCAGGTGGGAAGGCACACCTGAATGTGTAGGGGAGATGGATGGAGTAAAGCAGGAGTGATGAGGAGGTATGGGAACGGTGTACACACACAAAACAGAAGAGATACATTTACACAGACTAAGCTGAATGACCTATTTACTTGTGATCTCGAGATACTTCAGCGCACTGCACTGAAAAATCATCAAAAGCACCATCATTCCACAATCTTGAATTTATCTTTCACACATAATGGACTATTTCTAACAGAAGTGCCCAGCTCCCTTTGATAACTGGAGGTTTTTTTCTACATGGCCACTGGGTGTAGTTTCCTCGAGCTGTGTCCTCTACTTACATGATGATGATATTGGATCAGAGGATTCGGAATACATTACTGCCACCTCTTTCACAATTCTGAAGTGTGCAGTCATTACGGTCATAAGAAAATAAGAACTAGCAGCAGGCGGAGGCCTTTCAGCCCCTCAAGCCTGCTCTGCCATTTAACTCATCTCAGCCTCAACTCCATTTTCCTGCCCGCTCTCTAACCCTTCATTTCAAATCATTAGCTCTGTTTCCCATTCTTCTGGGTTTTTTTTGCACTGGCTTTTGCAATCATTGCTTTTCACATTTATACTTTCTCTAAAAGCACTTTCTCAGTGCTTTATTTGCCCTGTTATGATCAGTTTTATCCCTGCTTGGAAATCCGGTCTCTTAGTTACTTACTCTCCTCTGCCTCCCATCCTACCATAGACGTCTCATTGTATTAAAAACCGAAAGAACTTCAGATGCTGTAAATCAGAAAGATTAGAATTCCCACAGTGTAGAAACAGGCCCTTCGGCCCAACAAGTCCACACTGACCCTCTGAACAGTAACTGACCCAGACCCATTTCCCTCTGATGCACCTAACACTCTGGGCAATTTCCCATGGCCAATTCACCCTGACCTGCACATCTTTGGATTGTGGGAGGAAACCGGAGCACCCGGAGGAAACCCACACAGACACGGGGAGAATGTACAAACTCCACACAGTCACCCGAGGATAGAATCGAACCTGGGTCCCTGGTGCTGGGAGGCAGGAGTGCTAACCACTGAGCTACTGCGCTACCCCAAAAACAGAAGTTGCTGGAAAAGCTCAGCAGGTCTGGCAGCATCTGTGGAGAGAATCAGAGAATCATTGGACAGGCATATGGACATACATGGAATAGTGTAGATGGGATGGGCTTCAGATTAGTGTGACATGGCAGTGCAACATCGAGGGCTGAAGGGCCAGTACTGCGCTGTAATATTCTATGTTCTAAGTTAACGTTTCAGGTTATAGAGCCATACATGGAATCATACATCATGGAAACAGATCCTTCAGTCTGAGTGACCCTTCCTCATTGTATTAAAATAGAACATTACAGCGCAATACAGGCCCTTCGGTCCTCGATGCTGTGCTGACTGTGGATCCAATCTGAAGCCCACCTACCCTACACTATCCCATTCTCATCCACATGCCTATCCAATGGCCATTTAAATATCCTTAAAGTTGTCGAGTTTACTACAGTTACAGGCAGTGCATTCCACGGCCCTACTACTCTCTGAGTAAAGAAACTACCTCTGACATTGCCCTGTATCTATTACCCCTCATTTAAAGCTATGTCCCCTTATGCTAGCCATCACCATCCGGGGAAAAAGGCTCTCCCTGTCCACCCTATCTAACCCTCTGATTATCTTATATGTCTCAGTGAACTCATCTCTCAACCTTCTTCTCTCTAATGACAACAGCCTCAAGTCCCTCAGCCTTTCCTCATTGTTCTTTCTGTTGTGTAGGTCCTTCAGGACTCTTGCAGCAACCTTGTAATGATGTCAACGGGTTGCACCTCAATGGGCATAAATAGCACAGTGTGGGTGGAGTTAGAATAGATAAAATAGAAAGGGAGGAACACCCAGTGGAATAGATTAACTAGAGTTAAGTGATATGTTCATGGAATAGCTTTGAAATAATGGAGCAGTGAGATTAGTGCCTGGTATATCTCTGATTGGTATATAGTTAGTTTTTATACGTAACACACAGTGTTAGAAATAATCCCAAACTTGAAGGCGCTTCTTAGATTGCCCTCCTCCTGAAGTATTGCATATTTCCCCCCTCTGCAGATGCTGTCGGACTATTTGGGGCAGCACGGTGGCTCAGTGGTTAGCACTGCTGCCTCACAGCACCAAGGTCCCAGGTTCGATTCCAGCCTCGGGCCACTGTCTGTGTGGAGGTTGCACATTCTCCCCGGGTCTGCGTGGGTTTCCTCCCACAAGGGTGAATCGGCCATGCTAAATTGCCCACAAAAGTTAGGTGCGTTAGTCAGAGAGAAATGGGTCTGGGTGGGTTACTCTTCGGAGGGTCGGTGTGGACTGGTTGGGCTGAAGGGTTTGTTTCGACACTGTAGGGAATCTAATCTAATCTATTTCCAGCACTGCCTGTTTAAATGTTCCATTTCCTGTGTCCGCAGGTCATTACACTCGTACAGTATGGATATAAATTGCAACATTTAATCTGTAATGTGGAACCCAGTCAACTGCAAAGAAACTGAGTGAACCTTTTCCAATTGGGAGGTTATGTGTTTGACTGCACGGTTCCAGCCAGATGGCAGTGAGACACACTGCTGACAAGATGTAGCACCATTACACACACACACTCGCTACTGGGCAGACTCATTCCAGATGGGTTACCACAGAGGACACTCGCAAGGTGACCACGTGGCAGGTTGGAGTTTATCTTTGCTCCAATTCTGCCTGTTTTCAGTCACTCAAACACACAGAAACTGGGACAAGTCTGAGATGGGAAGGCCATCATTTCCCATCGTCACACGTTGAAATATAATCATCACAACAGCCTCAGTGCATTTGCATGTTGTTGCTCAGCCTGCTTACACAGAGCTCTGTGCCAATGGGGGACTTGAATCCAGACCTCTTACTCCAGAGGTAGGGACAATACCATGGGAACACCTCCACATTGTGAGGGCGTTAGAGCATTTAACTGGAGCTTTCAGAAGTAGCCAATCTACGATGATGGAATAATGGGGAACTTTGCATCAATGGATGTTTTGGAAAGGGTTTTGTTTCTTAAGTCACATCTGGGGATATTTTCCTACATTCACTCATGCCTATGAGGAAGTTGCAAGGATATAAACCCTGGCAGAGGAATAAGGAGCTCTTTACTGAGCAATGTCGATGTTTTGAATTGCTGTAACCGTGTCTGACGGCTCTCTCTCGCTTCTCCCGGTCTCTCAGCCTCTCTCTGGGCATAGCTGAGACCCTCCTGAAGGATCTCTCCATCCCCACACTCCAAACTGTGAGTGTATCTTCTGTAAACCCCCACCCCATGTTCCCCCACCCTGGTTTCCTGTAGTATTGACCCCACTTCAAACCTATTGGCTGCCCAATGCCTTGGGACATCCATCACAGCAGGCACCACATCAATGCAGATCTGTCACTCTCATTCCCTTTCACTGTTGGCCTGCCCCTAACACAGCATTAGGTCATTTCTACACCTTAAATACAGTCACCCTCATGGCTGTTAGACACTTGGGACCCTGTGCCAGACTCTTCTGTTAGGACTAAAAAACAGTACAGCACAGGAACAGGCCCTTCAGCCCTCCAATTTTCCCTCCCATACTAAAACTGTCTTCAGTTACAGGATCTGTACCCCTCTATTCCCTTCCTATCCATGTATCCATCCAGGTGTTTCATGAATGCTGAATTGAATAGGGCTGAGTTAGGTGACCAGCCATGATAATATTGAATGGTGAGGTAGGATCAAAGGGCCAAATGGCCTACTCCTGCTCTTATTTTCTATGTAACGTGTAATGGACTTACTTGTTGCCTAGTACAGTGCACATGGGGTTAATAGCTGCAACTTCTGCAAATCGCATTGTATCCAAATAAGTCGACCTTGAGAGTGGGCTCCTCCAATGTACCAAGTATATACAACAGCATGGTGGCAAAATGAGGTTGTCTTGTTTGCCAGAAGGACCTATGCGCTGTGATTTACGGTAATAGCCAGCCTGCACAGACATTCAGAATACTGAGCCTGGGGGACATCTATTGGAAAACCAGGCCATTCCACCCTTCAAAGCTGTTCTATCATTCAATTAAATTGATCTAGATGTTGTTCCCAGATCACTGTCATATTCTTTAATATCAAACAAAAAATCCACACTGCTCAGTTTTTAAATTTTCACTTCATCTACTGTCGGAGGGATATAAAAGATTCCAAACCACCCCTTCGAGAGGTGCTGTGTATCACAGAGTCCCCGAAGTGTAGAAAGATGCAGTTCAGTCCAGGGAGTCTTCATCAACTCTCCAGCCACATTTACCATGAACTACCCTCCCAGCCTGCACATCCCTGGACACTGTGGGCAATTTAGCATGGCCGATTCACCCTACCCTACACATCCCTGGACTCTATGGGAAATTACTCACAGGAATCAGAGAATCCACACAGTGTGGAAGCAGACTATTCCCTCTGAAGAACATTCCACGTAGAACCACCCCATCCCTGTATTTCCCATGGCTAACCCACCCAGCCTGCACATCCCTGGACACTGTGGGCAATTTAGCATGGCCGATTCACCCTACCCTACACATCCCTGGAGTGTGGGATAAAACCCATGCAGACAGAGGGAGGACTTGCAAATTCCACACAGACAGTCACCCAAAGGCTGGGATCGAACCCAGGCCCCTGGCGCTGTGAGGCAGCAGAGCTAACCACTGAGCTACTCTTGAAGCAGGGGCTTTTATCCCCTCCAATCCTGACCAATATCGATTGGTCCGAACAGATACCCACAGTAGTCGATTAGATCAATAGGTGAGCTCCTGCAAAGTGAGGCCTACTTCCCAGCTTTCTGAAGCCTGCTGCTGATGAACACAGGAAATGTAAGGAATAGGGGCAAGAGTAGGCCATTCGCCCCTCAAGCCCGTCCCACAGTGCAGCTGGGTACATAGCGATCAGCTTCCAGGCAATCAGTTCCAAAGCCAGCTTTGAATCTTTGACTGAAATGTTGTTTTGTGTTAAACTGGGCCAAGGTGGACAGACATGGGCTTTGGCCTGATTTAACACTGGACAACATTTGGCTCTTCAAAGGCTCTTTAGCATCTAGTGTTACTGCCAAGAATTGTCCACTTTATGATTAAAGAGCACTCACAGGCTCTCATTAACACTCCTGGACAACGACTACTCACAAAGTGTATGTGGAGATCCAGCAACTTAGCTTTCCACAGTGCCATACAATGCACTGAGAGAAAGTAACAGAGTCATGATGTTTTAGGAGGCAATTTCCCCTGATCTTCATCAGGCCTGAGAGGAGGAGTGTGTAACACCCCTTAGAAAGTTCAGGTACAGTAATCATACTGCTACTCTCTCTCTCTGTACGGGATTACACAGTCGGTGCCATCTACTTAGAGAGTGGAACTTAAAAACACAATTACCATGCTGTCCTCTCCCGCAAGGTTTCTGTGTTTGACATCAGCACCACATTTCAACCTCATTCTCCTCATAAGCAGCAAATGAAGGGCTTTTACCCGAAATGTCAATTCTCCTGCTCCTCGGACCAGCTGTGCTTTTCCAGCACCACGTCTCTCAGGTGACTGGGACAGAACAGAGTTCCATACCAGCCACCTCACAAACCCTCCTCTGTTCGTCATCCACACGCTGCTTTATGAGAGATGGGAGGGAGAATAAAGAATAAAAGAAGTCCCACAATGTGGAAGCAGGCCATTTGGTCCATCAAGTCCACACCAATCCCCTGAAGAGCATCCCACTCAGACCTAACCCTGTATTTCCTATGACTAATCCACCTAGCCTGCAAAGCCCTGGACCCTCTATGGCCAATCCACCCTAACCTACATGTCCTTGCACCCTGGGCAGAAACCAGAGCATCCGGAGGAAACCCACGCAGTCACGGGGGGAACATGCAAATTCCACACAGACAGTTGCCCGAGGTTGGAACCAAACCCAGGTGCCTGGTGCTGTGAGGCAGCAGTGTTAACCACTGAGCCACTGTGCCACCCAATACCTCTACACTAATATTGATTTTAATATGATTTTAAATGTGTTATGCATTCATTTGTTCAGCCTTATCGGCCACCTCCTGTAAAGCATATTCCCTTTATTGAAACAACTTACATCTTCAAATCTTTCCAATAAATGTACCCATAACTGCTCTAGGCTTCCTATATGCAGGTGAACTCTCCACGTAGTCGATGTTGGTTTGAAGTGTGTCTACTTCAACGCCAGAAGTATCTGAAATAAGGTGGGAGAGCTTGCAGCATGGATAGGTACTGGGACTTCGATGCTGTGGCCATTTCGGAGACATGGATAGAGCAGGGTCAGGAATGGTTGTTACAGGTTCTAGGGTTTAGACCTTTCACTAAAAACAGGCAAGGTGGTAAAAGAGGGGGAGGTGTGGCCTTGTTAGTCAAAGATAGTATAACGGTGGCTGAGAGAACTTTTGATGAGGACTCATCTACTGAGGTAGTGTGGGCTGAGGTTAGATACAGGAGAGGAGAGGTCTCTCTGCTTGGAGTTTTGTATAGGTCTCCGCAGAGGTCCAGGGAGATGGAGGAGAGGATTGGCAAAATCATTTTGGGTAGGAGAGATAGGAACAGGGTGGTCATTATGGGGGACTTTAACTTCCCTAACATTGACTGGAAATGTTATAACTCTAGTACGTCGGATGGATCAGTTTTTGTCCAATGTGTACAGGAGGGTTTCCTGACACAGTATGTCAAGGGGCCGATGAGAAGGGAGGCCCCACTGGATCTGGTGCTTGGTAATGAACCAGGCCAGGTGTTTGATTTAGTTGTAGGTGAGCACTTTGGAGAGAGTGACCATAATTCAGTTATGTTTAGTTTAGCGATGGTAAGGGATAGGTACGTGCCACAGGTCAAGAGTTATCGATGGGGCAAGGGCAATTATAATATGGTTAGGCAAGAATTACTTGACATGGTATACATGGGCTTCAGTAAAGCCTTTGATAAGGTTCCACATGGTAGGCTGTTGGAGAAAATGCAGAGGCATAGGATTGAGGGTGATTTCACAGTTTGGATTAGAAACTGGCTTTCTGGAAGAAGGCAGTGAGGGTGGTTTATGGAAAATATTCAGCCTGGAGTCCGGTTACTAGTGGTGTGCCACAAGGATCTGTTTTGGGACCACTGCTGTTTGTCATTTTTATAAATGACTTAGATGCGGGCATAGGTGGATGGGTTAGTAAGTTTGCAGATGACACTAAAGTCAGTGGAGTAGTGGACAGTGTGGAAGAATGTTACAGGGGGACTTGGATAAACTGCAGAATTGGGCTGAGAGGTGGCAAATGGAGTTCAATGCAGCTAAATGTGAGGTGGTGCACTTTGGGAAGAATAACAGGAAGGCAGAGTACTGGGTCAGTGGAAAGATTCTTGGTAGTGTGGGTGTGCAGAGGGATCTTGGAATCCACTTACATAGATCCCTGAAAGTTGTCGCCCAGGTGGATAGTGCTGTTAAGAAGGCATAAGGTGTGTTCAGTTTCATTCATAGCGGGATTGAGTTCCGGAGCCGCAATATCATGCTGCAACTATACAAAACGCTGGTGCGGCCGCACTTGGAATATTGTGTACAGTTCTGGTCCCTATATTTCGGGAAGGATGTGGAAGCATTGGAAAAGGTGCAGAGGAGATTTACCAGGATGTTACCTGGTCTGGAGGGAAGGTCTTATGGGGAAAGGCTGAGAGACTTGGGTCTGTTCTCATTGGAGAGAAGAAGGCTAAGAGGGGATTTGATAGAGACTTACAAGATGATCAGAGGATTAGATAGGGTAGACTGTGAGAGTCTTTTTCCTAGGATGATGACATCAGTTTGTAAGAGGGGGCATAACTACAAATTGAGGGGTGATGGATTTAAGACAGATGTCAGAGGCAGGTTCTTTACTCAGAGAGTGGTAAGGGTGTGGAATGCCCTGCCTGCCAATGTAATTAATTCAGCCACATTAGGGAGATTGAAACAATCCTTGGAGAAGCACATGGATGATGATGGGATAGTGTAGGAGGATGAGCAGAGAATAGCTCAAGGGTTGGCGCAACACTGAGGGCCGAAGGGCCTGTTCTGTGCTGTATTGTTCTATGTTCTATGTTGTATAGAGTCCCAGGAACTGATCCTCTGTTAGTTCGATATCAGACACTGCTCAGACATGGGGTGGATGACAGATGCTGCGATGTACCTCCTGAACAGCTCGAGCCTATGGCACGGAACATCAGGAACAATCGACTGGTCCCCAGGATGGGGATGAGGGAGGAGGAGGGAGGGGTGCGGATTCTTACAGGGAGAGTTTGGACACCCTGGGACAGGATTGGGGTGAGGGGCAGAATGGCAGAGGGAGGCATTAGGTTCTACTGACCAGGGCCTGTGCTGTAAGGGACCCCCTGTTGGCAGGTTTGCAGGGAGAGGGGGAGGGGTGGAGCAGGGGGGCTTTGTGCACAGGTCAGGGCATAAGGGACAGGGTGGACTGTCCTTTGGGTGGGGGAGGGGTTGTTGTCTATGGGTGGGAGAGGGGCTGCTATGTGCTGGGTGGGGGAGGGGCTGCCGTGTGCTGGGTGGGGGAGGGGCTGTTGTCTATGGGTGGGGGAAGGGCTGCTGTGTGCTGGGTGGGGGAGGGGCTGTTGTCTATGGGTGGGGAAAGGGCTGCTGTGTGCTGGGTGGGAGAGGGGATGCTGTGTGTTGGGTGGGGGAGGGGCTGCTGTGTGCTGGGTGGGGGAGGGGCTGTTGTCCACTGGGTGGGGTTGAAGCTTCACTAGGTTTGGAAGGTGTTGTATAAGATTCTTTGCTGAAATAAAATTCTATAAATGACTTTGAACCCATTGTTGATTATTGAGAGAAAAACCCATCTGGGTCGCGAATGTCCTTTCGGGCAGGAAACTGCCATCTTTATCTGGTGTGGCCTACACGTGACTCCAGACCCACACCAGCGTGGCTCACTCCTAACTACCCTCTGGCCTAGCCAGGCTCACAAAGCATTCTCTCTGGTTTTAACATCACCCTTGACCCCATATCCCAGTGTTACCCTTAACCCTAGACCCCAATGTAACTCCCAAACCCAGTTCCCAATGTTACCCCTAACCCCAGGTCCCAATGTTACCCCTAACCCCAGGTCCCAATGTTACCCCTAACCCCAGATCTCAATGTTACCCCTAACCCCAGGTCCCAATGTTACCCCTAACCCCAGATCCCAATATTACCCCTAACCCCAGATCCCAATGTTACCCCTAACCCCAGGTCCCAATGTTACCCCTAACCCCAGGTCCCAATGTTATCCCTAATCCCAGGTCTCAATGTTACCCCTAACCCCAGGTCCCAACATTACCCCTAACCCCAGGTCTCAATGTTACCCCTAACCCCAGGTCCCAATGTTACCCCTAACCCCAGGGGCAAATGGAAGAGCGAAGACCCTGCCTCTTTCTCAAAGCTTTGTACTTATTTGTTGGAATGTGGTCTCAAGTCAAATATTTATTTCTTGCCCCTAATTGCCCTCAGAGGTGAACTGTCTTCATTAGCACGGTATGTGGATTGACCCACAATGGTATTACGGAGGGCTTTCCCGGAGTTTGACCCAGCGACACTGAAGGAACTGCGATAGATTTTCAAGTCAGCATGGTGGGGGGCTTCGAGGGGAACTTGCAGGGGGTGCTGTTCCCATGTAGCTGCTGCCCCTTGTCCTTCTGGGGCTCTAAGTAAATGTAAGTTGTTGTTGTTGTTGGTTGTTGAGATTGTGTCTGAAAATGTGTTGCTGGTCAAAGCACAGCAGGCCAGGCAGCATCTCAGGAATAGAGAATTCGACATTTCGAGCATAAGCCTGATGAAGGGCTTATGCTCGAAACGTCGAATTCTCTATTCCTGAGATGCTGCCTAACCTGCTGTGCTTTGACCAGCAACACATTTTCAGCTGTGATCTCCAGCATCTGCAGACCTCATTTTTTACTGTTGAGATTGTGTGTTTGGAGAGTGCTGTCGGAGGATCCCTGCTGAGATACTGCACTGGGTCTTGTATAAAATACAAACATTGCAGGAATTGTAGACAGAGTGAATGGTGAAGATGGTGGGTGTGGGGCCAATCAAGCAGGAGCTGCTTGGTCCTGGATGGTGTTGAGCTTCTTGAGTGTTGTTGGAGCTGCCCCCATCCAGGCAAGTGGGGAGTATTCCCTCACACTCCTGCCTTGTGCCTTGTAGATGGTGGGACAGGCTTTAGGGAGTCAGGAGGGGAGTTACTCGCTGCAGGATTCCCTGCCATTGTATTGATACAACTGCTCCAGTTTAGCTCCTGGTCAACGGTAACGCTGCAGAATATTGATGAGATTAATAAACCAGTTGCTAATTTATCTCAGTGGATGATTTCTTAAGAAGTTTAAACTCAAATCTCTTCATCCTGAAGAGTGTGTTGTAATTAATGTGACTGAAACACAGAAACTAGGAGCAGGAGTTGGCCATTCGGCCCTTTGAGCCTGTCCTACTGTTCAATCTGATCATGGCTGATCATCCAACTCAGTCCCCTGTCCCCACTTTGTCCCCCATACTCCTCAATCCCTTTGGCCCTAGGAGCTGGATCTAACTCCTTCTCGACACCTCCATCCCAAATGGCCCACACTGTATCCTTAGACTGTGACCCTGATTCTAGACCCCTTAGTGATGAGGAACACCCTTCCTGCATTAACACTATCTAGAGTAGTTAGAAGTTTATAGGTTTCTATAGGGTCCCCCCCTCATTCTTCTGAATCCTAGGGGACACAGTCCTAATCAATCCAGTCCCTCTTCGTACCTCAGTCCTGACATTCCAAGGATCAAGGAGAAAGAGAGAGGTGCAGGAGATTAGAGTTGAGAGAGTGGTGCTGGAAAAGCACAGCAGGTCAGCTAGCATCCGAGGAGCAGGAGAATTGACATTTCGGACACAAGCCCTTCATCGGGAATGATTCCGAGCATCAATCTGGCAAAATTTTGTTGCGCTCCATGTGGGAAAGGTACATGCTTCCTCAGACAGTACCAATTACCCACAACATTCCAGGTCCTGTACAATTGCAGCAAAATATCCCGTAACCGATGGTCCCATTCCCCTTGGTTATTGAGGAACCCTTCCAACATTTCTTCTTCTTCATCATCATCATCATCATCTCGGTCAGATGTCACATGGCATAAGTTAAAATCCAACAGATTTATTTAAAATCAAGAGCTTTGTATCAGCTGACAAACAGCAGCGCTCTGAAAGCTAGTGATTTCAAATAAACCTGTTGGACTATAACTAGGTATTGTGTGACCTCTGACCTTGTGCAGACCCCCAAACACTGGCACCTCCACACCTTCATCTTCGAACTGCACACAATGCTCCAGCGATGGTGGAGATAGCATCATTGCTTCAGTGCAAGGGAATGTACCTAATAGCAGAAGCTCAGCTGAATATTTGCAGGTGGGTTAGTCTGCGGGATAGGCAGCTGTTCCCTGTAATGGAGTTTCTCTTTGTTGATCTCCAGGGGGTTGTGGTGATTGATAAGTGTGTGCCTTATTAAGGATGGAAGTAGCAGTGAAGTGGGGACATGTGGCTTTAATTGGTTGTTATTCAGTGCTTCTCTTCTTATTTTCACTGGAATTAAGTAGCTGGTACAAATTGAGAAATAACAATTTGCAAGAGGCTTCAGAATGGGATAGCAAGGAGGTGACTGGGGGCTGTTTATTCCATCTGATGTTTTCTCTGGCTCGTAGTTATTTGTGTTTCCTAATCCTTTCTTGTCAGAGTGGGGGAGCAGAAAGGAACATTGTGAGTGACTTATCAGGTTTCTGTGAGAATCTTTTCTGAGGGAGGGAGGAATTGCTGAAATCCCAAAAGATTGAGTTAGAGAGCAGTGAGAGACTGTCTACGCCGCCCTGTGGAGAAGGAGGGAAGGGCTTGGAGATCCCACATTGCAGCAGGGAACTGGTGAGGCAGACGTCGGGCAGTGGGGAAGTGGGAAAATGAGGCTGAGGCAGAGACGTTGCAGGAACTCTCAAGGATGTTCCAGGGCTCTGCTGTTAATGGATAAAATGGACACTGAGTGAATGGTGTTGGGTAGCATTGCAGATGAGATATCAGGAGAATTATGTGGGGTTACACGGTGGCTCAGTGGTCAGCACTGTTGCCTCGCAGCACCAGGGACCTGGGTTCAATTCCCGCCTTGGATAACTGTCTGTGCACAATTTGTACATCCTCCCTGTGTCTGTGTGGGTTTCCTCCCACAGTCCAAAGATGTGCAGGTCAGGGTGAATTGGCTGTGCTAAATTGTCCCACAGTGTTCAAGGATGTGTGGATTAGGTGCATTAGTCAGGGGTAAATATAATGTAAGGGGAATGGGTCTGGGTGGGTTACAAGGTGTTGTATTTTGGTAGGACAAACCAAGGCAGGAGTGTTATGGTTAATAGTAGGGTCCTGGGAAGTGTGGTTGAACTGAGAGAGCTAGGGTTGCAGGTATGTAGTTCCTTAAAAATGGTGTCACTGATAGACTGGGTGGTGAAGAAGGCATTTAACATGCTTACCATCATTGCTCAGAGTACTGAGTACAGGAGTTGGGAGGTCATGTTGTGGTTGTACAGGACATCGGTGAGGCCACGTTTGGAGCACTGCGTACAATTCTGGTCACCCTGCTACAGGAAGGAATGAACTGAATAGGGTGCAAAAACAATTTACAAGGATGTTGCCAGGGTTGGAGAATTTGACCTGTAGGAAGAGGCTGATTAGGCTGGGTCTGTTTTCCCTGGAGTGTTGGAGGATGAGGGGTGACCTTAAAGAGGTTTATAAAATCATGAGGGGCAAGGATAGGATAAATAGACAAGGTCTTTAACCCTGGGGTGGGGGAGTCCAGAACTAGAGGGCATAGGTTTAAAAGGGACCTGAGGGGGAACTCTTTCCACACAGAGGGTGGTGAGCTAATAGGGAACATTCCTAATCTTAGCCCACAAACAACATTGATTGCCCCTCCCCCATGAGCGTCCATTTTAGCTGCCCTGTTTAATTCTGCTCTGCCAGTGTTAAACCTGAAGGATATGTTATACCTGTTGTGGTTCTGTTCGCCGAGCTGGAAGTTTTTGTTGCAAACGTTTCGCCCCCTGGCTAGGCAACATCATCAGTGCTCTGGAAACTCCTGCGAAGCGCTTCTTTGATGTTTCTTCCGGTATTTATAGTGGTCTGTCCTTGCCGCTTCCGGGTGTCAGTTTCAGCTGTCCGCTGTAGTGGTTGGTATATTGGGTCCAGGTCGATGTGTTTGTTGATGGAGTTTGTGGATGAATGCCATGCCTCTAGGAATTCCCTGGCTGTTCTCTGTCTGGCTTGCCCTATGATAGTAGTGTTGTCCCAGTCGAATTCATGTTGCTTGTTGTCTGCATGTGTGGCTACTAGGGATAGCTGGTCGTGTCGTTTCGTGGCTAGTTGGTGTTCATGTATGCGGATTGTTAGCTGTCTTCCTGTTTGTGGCACTCATCCACAAACTCCATCAACAATATTGAATATGTTATACCTATTTCAGTCCCACTTTCCTGCCCTAAGCCCCATAGCCTTGAATGCTATGACACTCCAAGTACCTTTTTAAAGGTTTTGAGATCTCCCACCACAATTTGCCCTCCCAAGCAGTTCATTCCACATTCCCACCATATTCTTCCCAGACCATGGGATTACTCTCTCATCACACACAGAGAGAAACAGCTGGTGGAGGTCACCATGCCTCAGGCAAGAAGATAGATTGGGAATGAGAATCCTTTGTAGTAACCTCAGCTGGTGCAGGAATCGAACCCACATCCATTAATGTTACAAACCAGCCATCCAGCCAATTGAACTAACCCACTCTAACTTGAGCTTTGAAAATGTTTTACAGGTCACCCAATCCAAGCTCGTCTGCTTTTAGGGGTTCCAGTTCCTCCTTAAAGTCAATCATAATTCAGAAAATTTATGACCATGAGATATAGGAGCAGAAATTAGTCTATTAGACCACGCAAGTCTGCTCCCTTCCTGATGAAGGCCTCTGGCCCGAAACGTCGAATTTCCTGTTCCTTGGATGCTGCCTAACCTGCTGTGCTTTAACCAGCAACACATTTTCAGCTCTGATCTCCAGCATCTGCAGACCTCACTTTTTACTCGAAGTCTGCTCCACCACTCAATCAGGGCTGATGAGTTTTTCAACCCCATTCTCCCACTTTCTCCCATAATCTTTGATCCCCTTCACAATCAAAACCC
Source organism: Hemiscyllium ocellatum (assembly GCF_020745735.1). Taxonomy (NCBI): domain Eukaryota; kingdom Metazoa; phylum Chordata; class Chondrichthyes; order Orectolobiformes; family Hemiscylliidae; genus Hemiscyllium; species Hemiscyllium ocellatum. The sequence continues at coordinate 6,416,375 of NC_083420.1, forward strand.
TATCTATCTCCATCTTAAGTATACTCAATTTAACAGAATGAAATTATAATTGAAATGGTTAGAAAGGGACTGATTGAATATCACTGTGACAGCCTTCATGAGCTGTATATCCCAGTGAGTGTGTGCTCTGGAGATTTTCCTTCAGATCATCTACTTGAAAAACACATGTATTAAAGCTCTTTTCAAATCTTACATTATTAATGTTGAAGGAAAGGAATTACACAGTACAAATACCCAACAAGACCATCTGATCTTTCTCTCTTGGTTATTTTATTCATGGTGTTAAATATCCAAAATAAATTAATCAGTAACGTTGCTGGAAAACTGAGAGAGGGATTTGATAAAAGTCTGGTCAGAGCCAATATGTTCCTGCAACATGGAGAATGTGAGGGCTGCAGATGCTGGAGATCAGAGTCAAAAAGGGTGGTGCTGGAAAAGCACAGCAGGTCAGGTAGCATCCGAGGAGCAGGAGAGATGACATTTGGAGCATAAGCCCTTCATCAGGAATGATGGCGAGCAGTGGCACATGACATTCCAGAGGAAGAGCTTATGCTGGAAAGGTCGACGCTCCTGCCCCTTGGATGCTGCCTGACCGGCTGTGTTCCTGTAACAGTGCTGCATCATCGATATGATTCCAACTCCACACAAGTGAAGGCATGCTCTTACCTTTCATTGGACGTTCCTGTGGCTCAGGGCGTTTTTGGTCACTTTTTCATCACGGAAAGGATTGGCTGTGGTTTGTGTCGAAGTGTTTGTTTATATAACAGTGGAGCTTGATCAGGGTCCCAACAATCCCACACTGCGGAGTTCAGGTGGAGGAGGCAGGGGGGAGCATTGGATGGTTGGTTGGATAGAAATGGTGAGGAGGGATATGGGGAAAAGGCAGAGGATTGGCATGAGGTGATAGACACGATAGGCCGAATGGTGTAGGTCTGCACCATCGAAAATGGAGGGTGAACCCTGGTGGAGCATCAATACCTCCGCCACCATTGCTGCATTTCCCTTATTAACCTTGAATGGCCATGAGGCACCTTCTTGTTGCACTGCAGGTCATGTCCTGTTGAGACGTGCGGAGGTCTGTCAGGGAAGGAGATCCAGAACTGATCCCTGCCATGATGTATGGAGAGACACTGAAGTGGTTAGGGCCAAACTCACTGGGGTTTATGGGAATGAGGTGGGGACCTCATAGAGACCCATAAAATTCCAACTGGACTCATCAGGGTAAACACAGGAAGGATGTTACTGCTGGTGGTGGAGGCCAGAACTGGGGGTTACAGTCCGAGGATAAGGGTGGGCCATTTGAGATGAGGAGTAATGTCTTCCCCCAGAGAGTGGGGAGCCTGTGGAATTATCCAGCACAGAAAAAGAAGCTAAGGTCAAACGGCCAACCCCTGCTCCTATTTTCGATGGTTGGATGGTGCCAGAATCCTGATTGGAGTGGGATTGGGAACAGTTCCTGTCCTGGAGGGTGGGGGTGGGGGTGGGGGTGTGGGGAGGCATGGACCCGTGACTCTGTCAGAGAGACCTGGAACCTGTAACTGTGTCAAAAAGCTCCACATTTTGCATTGGTGTAAAAAATGCACGTTGCCACAGCAAGGCCAACTCCCTGAGTGAGCTGTAAGGCATCAGCAGCAACAAACTGCCCGTTAATAAAGTTGACCTTTTAGTTCTGATGAAGTTAAAGCATTGTCCTGCCAGTAATCACATTCATTCTCCACACTCACTTCATAAAGATAACTCTAACATGGCAAAATTAATAACCATCATATTGGCTGGTTTGTCCTTCACACTAATAGGAAAATTATAACAAGGTTAAACTACATAAATTATCGATTTATTTATGTGTTAGTCATTGGGCATGATGTAAGACTCAATACAAAGTTTGATATCATTTGTACAGTGGTTTTAATGACATCACAATGAGATCTCCTTCCAACGTACTGATCAATACACACACAAACAATAAATCACCAAACTAACCATTAATGGGGTTAAAAATCACACAACACCAGGTTAGAGTCCAACAGGGGTATTTGGGAGTACTAGCGTTCGGGGCGCTAGATCTGGTGTTGTGTGAGTTTTAACTTTCTCCACCCCAGTCCAACACTGGCACCTCCACATCATAGCTATCATTAACAAGTCAGAGGATTGTGTGAAGGGATTGGAAATATAATGTAGGCTTTTTTTGCAGTCAACTCTCATCTCAAGCTTATTTATTTTATCAGGTGAATTCGAATAGGGCAGCCTTGAAACAAACAGTTTTCAGCTTCACTCTACCATTTTAATAAAACATCTATTTCTTCTGAATCCAGCTCTGAGATGGAGAAGAATTGGAAAAGTCTGAACGAATCACAGCAATAGTTATAATAAAACACAAAAGAATTGCACTCGATTGTTGTGTGAAATGTGAGTTTCAGAACGAATGGTTCATTCAAAGAACATTTGCTTCTGAAAGACAGAATGTGTCTAGAAATCCCTTTGATCCCTTACGGCTCTGTCAGATATTCCAGTGTGTAGTGGTCGTGTTGTGTAATGGGAAATATCATCAGTTCTGATAGAACGCGGGACGGTGGGTGGCATGGTGGCCAAGTGGTTAGCACTGCTGCCTCACAGCACCAGAGATCCAGGTTCAATTCCTGCCTCAGGCGACTGTCTGTGTGGAGTTTGCACGTTCTCCCCGTGTCTGCGTGGGTTTCCTCCGGGTGCTCCGGTTTCCTCCCACAATCACAAAGATCACAAAGGTCAGGTGAATTGGCCATGCTAAATTGCCACTAGTGTTAGGTAAGGGACAAATGTAGGGGGTGTGGGTGGGTTTTGCTTCGGCGGGTCGGTGTGGACTTGTTGGGCCGAAGGGCCTGTTTCCACACTGTAAGTAATCTAATCTAATCTAAAACGCTGTAAGTAATCTAATCTAAACGCGATAGTTCTGTTCTCATGTAATCTCACATCATAAGGAAATTGCACAATATCCATACCATTTAAACCAATGGGGTCAGAATCACGTTATATCCAATAGAGGCAAGGAAGATTCACGTTCTACAAATAACTGTCTAAATTCTTCAGTGGCATTACAGCCAATTCATGTCACAAAAACACGTGTTACAGCAGAACTGCCTGTATCACCAATAGGTTCTGGGGACACAGTGGGATTGCAGAGCAGGGAAGTGGGAAGGAGCCTTCTTGAGAAGTTAGGACACATCTCTCCTTCAATTACAGCGAGAGAAATTCCTCTTGTTTCTGTATCCAGACAGAGGTTAGAATATGTAGCTTACAGTCCCATGGAGTCATTGAAGCAATTTGCATGCAGGCCTTTAAGAAGTAGGTGCTGAGAATGCTGTCAGTGTAAGATGGTTATGTTTCAAACTGTCTCCGTTAATCCAAGGTATAATGGGATGAGTGGACACAGCCATGTAACCTCCTACTAAGTGCGTGTGATAGGCTCAGACGCACATGAACCAGAGGAGACAGTGATATTGATCAGGCTAGACCCCCTCATTCCTTATTTGTAAAGGCACATGTGCAGTGCTGTGCTGGAGAAGCAATGTGACTGTTCCTCCAGGTGGCTCCCACAGTCCAAAGATGTACAGGTCAGGATGGATTGGCCATGTTAAGTTGTCCTGTAGTGCGCAGGTTAGGTACATTAGTCAGGGGTAAATGTAAGGGAATAGGTTTGGGTGGGTTACTCTTCGGAGGGTCGGTGTGGACATGTCGGGCCAAAGGGCCTGTTTCCACACTATCGGGCTTCTATTCTATTCTACATTCACTGAAGCTTCCAGCGCTGTTGAGACCCCATCAGCTTCTACCCAGAAAAGCTGATCTGTGAGAGATGGCCACACCCATTCCACCAAAACCCAAGGCACCTCCTCCTCCTCTTCCTCCTCCCCCTCTACCCACCTCCCCCCCAACCCCCTCCACACCACCACCACCATGGCGTTCATTCCAGTAGGACTGGTAGAGAGCCCTGGGTCTTTGGGTTTAAGCCCCACTTACTCCAGGGCTGTGTAATAACATCACTGGATGGGTTAGCGCGAAAATCGCTGATGTAGGTTGGGAGAGAGGCCATGCACATACACCTTTAATGGGAAGGTCCTACAATGGGCAAGGGAGTCTATTACTTGTTGTTTCAGCTCCGCAGTGTTTCTACTGCTGCTCTGGGTCAGTTTCAGGTGAATGTAACTTCCAGTATATTGGTAGTGGGGGTTTCAGTGATGGATGATGCCATTGACTGGCAGGAGGAGATGGTTGGGTTTTCTTGTTGTATATGGTTATGGGTGCTGGATGTGGATGGTACTTGGTTATGGTTATGGGTTTTGAGTGTGCATGGTACTTGGTTATGGTCATGGGTGTGAATGGTATTTGGTTATGCTTATGGGTATTGAGTGTGAATGGTACTTGGTTATGGTTATGGGTATTGAGTGTGAATGGTACTTGGTTATGGTTATTGGTGTGAGTGTGAATGGTACTTGGTTATGGTTATGGGTGTAGGTGTGGGTGTGAATGGTACTTGGTTATGGTTATGGGTATTGAGTGTGAATGGTACTTAGTTATGGTTATGTGTGTGGGTGTGAATGGTATTTGGTTATGGTTATGGGTGTGAGTGTGAATGGTACTTGGTTATGGTTATGGTTATGTGTGTGGGTGTGAATGGTACTTGGTTATGGTTATGGGTGTGAGTATGAATGGTACTTGGTTATGGTTGTGTGTGTGGGTGTGAATGGTATTTGGTTATGGTTATGGGTGTTGGGAGTGAACGGTACTCGGTTATGGTTATGGGTGTGGGCATGTATGGTCCTTGTCATGGGAGTGATATACCCAGCCCATCGAGGGAGGGAGGGTCAGTGCCACGATGCTGGGGATATTGGCCTGGTGTGGGTGCGTCTGCCTTCCCAGTGGATTGGCAGGATCTTGCTCAGGCAGCGTTGATGGCACTGCTCCAGCGCCTTTAGGTCCCTGCTGTAGACATAGTCATCCCACTTCACCATCAAGTCCTCGAAGCCCTTGACCAGATGCAGCGATATATTTTAACCAGTGACTGGGCGCTGGGAGGAATCAAGTGTATACTGGAGAGGCAGGTGGACTTTCCTTACTTTTATCTTCTGCACACTTCTGCAACTTGGAGGTAACGTGACTCAGTGAGAAAGAGTTTGAATAGATCTCCACTGGTGGTACTGAGCACTAATATAACAAAATGAACATATCTGACAGTGAGTTTGTCAGCAGAGTGAAAGGTCAGTCTTTCTGAACAATAAAGGAATTAAGGGTTACGGTGAGAGGGCGGGTAAGCGGGATTGAGACCACAAAAGAATCAACCATGATCTTATTGAACAGCAGTGCAGACCCGAAGGGCTGGCTGACTACTCCCATTCCGAGTTCTTATTTCTAATGTTCTCGTGTCAAGCAGTGACTGTGCAGATGTCAGTTGATGCCAACTTGATTGAACCTCATTAGCATTCAAAAAGAGCATCAGCAAAGTCTTCATCAGTTGGCTCATTGAGTGAGAAACCAAAGTCATAGATTGCTGCTTGATTTCACCTAAAAAACAGAGAGTGAAGAATTGCTCCTGGAAATCTAGCCAGCTGACATCATGTGTACAAAGTTCACCATCACACAACACCAGGCTACTGTCCAACCTGCTGATCCATAACCTGGTGCTGTGTGATGGTGAACTTTGTATTCCCCAGTCCAACACCGGCATCTCCACATCATGACACCTTGTGGGTTAACATGCAAAATAAAAACAGGTGATCCTGGAGAAAGCTGCTCTGTATAAGAGTCCTATGAAACTGAAAAGTTCATTCTATTTCTCTCTCTCTACAGATGCTGCCAGACCTGCTGAGTTTCTCCAGCATTCTCTCTGTTTTTATTTCAGATTTGCAGCATCAGCAGGATTCTGATTTTGCTTTAAGTTGTTGTTGTGTCCTTCGATTCAGGACAAACCTGTCCTATTGTATAACTGGGATGGATGGGCCGGTTATGTGGGGTTTTTTTATTTGCAAAGAAGACTATCTACATACACTGAAACTTAGGAGCAGACGTGGGCCATTCAGCCCCCCCTCAATCTACTTCCCCATTCCGTGAGATCATGGCCAAACTGAGAATCCAAAATGCAGCTTTGCTGCTGTCTCCTCCTGGTGGAGAATTTTGCAGTTGGAAGCAGTTTGCGTTAGTTTGTGGAAATCCTGCCAATCAATCCAATCATCACTGACCATCCAAACCAACACCCTGTCCCTGCTTTCTCCCCATCCTCTTTCTCCCAACATCCTTTGAACCCTTTAGCCCGAAGAACTCAATCCAATCATTTCCTTTTTGAAAAAGAGAAGGCACACACACACACACAACCGCACCTGAAACTCAAGATAAACTGACTCAGTGGTTAGCACTGCTGCCTCACAGCGCCAGGGACCCGGGTTCAAATCCCGCCTCAGGTGACTGACTGTGTGGAGTTTGCACGTTGTCTGCGTGGGTGTGCTCCGGTTTCCTCCCACAGCCCAAAGATGTGCGGGTCAGGTGAATTGGCCATGCTAAATTGCCCATAGTGTTAGGTAAGGGGTAAATATAGGGGTATGGGCACGTTGCGCTTCGGTGGGTCGGTGTGGACTTGTTGGGCCGAAGGGCCTGTTTCCACACTGTAAGTAATCTAATCTAATCTTATTTTCCCTACCTCCGATTCTAATGTGTGGATAATGACTGAGGTGTCATCTTCTTATCAAAGACTGGAACCTGTTCTGCTCATTCTCCAGTACAGACTATATTTAGATTAGATTAGATTACTTACAGTGTGGAAACAGGCCCTTCAGCCCAACAAATCCACACCAACCCTCTGAAGAGCAACCCACCCAGACCCATTCCCCTGCACCTAACACTATGGACAATTTAGCATGGCCAATTCACCCTGACCTGCACATCCTTGGACTGTGGGAGGAAACCTACGCAGACACGTGGAGAATGTGCAAACTCCACACAGACTGTCACCTGAGGTGGGAATTGAACCTGGGTGCCTGACGCTGGGAGGCAGCAGTGCTAACCACCGTGCCACCCTAAAGAAAACTGCTCAAGGAGACATTGAACATTGGCAGAGGATGGTTTTGATCCAATGACCTCTGGGTTATAGGCCCAGCATGCTCCCACTGCGCCACTCTGCTCGCTCAATATTAGGTGATCCTGATGGAAATACAGGGGAAGTAGCTTCAGGAGGTTATTTAGTACATTTTTTCTGAAAGGCAGAGGTGACGAGCTGTCTGGTTGGGAAGCTGATAAAGTCAGGTGTTGCCAGCTATGGACAGTTCAAGTTATAGAGACGCAGGACAGGCTGGGGCTTTATTCATTGGAGCAAAGAAAGCTGAGAGGCAGCCTGACAGAAGTTTATAAAACAAGGAGGGGTATAGATAGAGTCAATGCTAGTTGTAAGTGAGGACTGCAGATGCTGGAGATCTGAGTCAAAAAGTGTGGGGCAGGAAAAGCGCCGCATTTCAGGCAGCATCCGAGGAGCAGGAGAGTCGATGTTTCAAGTATAAGCTCATGACATTCCTGATGAAGGGCTTATGCCTGAAACGTCGACTCTCCTGCTCCTCGGATGCTGCCTGACCTGCCGTGCTTTTCCAGCCCCACATTATTTGACTTAATGCTCGTTGTCTCTAGCCTAGGATGGGGCATTTCAAGATGAGAGGGCTTTTATTTAAGGTGAGAGGAGGGAGTTAAAAAAGACACGAGGGGCAAATGTTTAAACAGAGGGTTATTTGCATGTGGAATGAACTGCCAGAGGAAGTGGTGAGATGTGGGTACATTTGCAAAGTTTAAAAGACATTTGGGTGGATACATGAATTGGAAATGTTTGGAGGGATATGGATCAGGAGCAGGCAGGTGGGACTAGTTTAGCTTAGGATTATGTTTGGCATGGACTAGTTGGACCGAAGGGTTTGTTTCCGTGCCATGTGACTCTACGGCTCTATAAACAAATTGTGAGGCTTTGGGGTTTTTGTTTTCAAGGTGAAATAATAGAAGCAGCCTGAGTGGGTGTGGTCAAGTTCTCACAGATCCAGGATTTTTAGCTAGCTTTCAGCAGTTGTTGCTAGGGTCTCAGCAGGATTTTAAGACAGTGAAACTCTCCTGGCTGCTACACACCCTCTCTCAGAATTGTCTTTTGATGTTCTTTCCTCCTGGATTGGAGAACTGTATGTGAGGTAACCTATTTTTCTGAATTTGCCTTTTAGCCAAGGATGTATTCAAGGGATGCTCGTAGCTCTGGACTCCCACACCCCAGGGAAAAGACTTTGTCTATTTATCCAATCCATGCCCCTCATAATTTTGTAACCCTCTATAAGGTCACCCCTCAACCTCCAATGCTCCAGGGAAAACAGTCCCAGCTTGTTCAGTCTCTCCCTGTAACTCAAATCCGCCAACCCTGGCAACATCCTTGTAAATCTTTTCTGAACCCTTTCAAGTTTCACATCAGCTTTTTGATAGGAAGGAGACCAGAATTGCATGCAATATTCCAACAGTGGACTAACCAATGTCCTGTACAGCCACAACATGACCTCCCAACTCCTGTACTCAATACTCTGACCAATAAAGGAAAGCATACCAAACGCCTTCTTCACTATCCTTTCTACCTGTGACTCCACTTTCAAGGAGCTATGAACCTGCATTCCAAGTTCTCTTTGTTCAGCAACACTCCCTAGGACCTTACCATTAAGTGTATAAGTCCTGCTAAGATTTGCTTACCCAAAATGCGGCACCTCGCATTTATCTGAATTAAACTCCATCTGTCACTTCTCAGCCCATTGGCCCATCTGGTCCAGATCCTGTTGTAATCTGAGGTAACCCTCTACGCTATCCACTACACCTCCAATTTTGGTGTCATCTGCAAACTTACTAACTGTACCTCTTATGCTCACATCCAAATCATTTATGTAAATGACAAAACATACAGGACCCAGCACAGATCCTTGTGGCACTCCACTGGTCACAGGCCTCCAGCCTGAAAAACAATGCTCCATCACCACCCTCTGACTTCTACGTTTCAGCCAGTTCTGTATCCAAATGGCTAGTTCTCCCTGTATTCCATGAGATCTAACCTTGCTAATCAGTCTCCCATGGGGAACCTTGTCGAACGCCTTACTGAAGGCCATATAGATCACATCTACTGCTCTGCCCTCATCAATCTTCTTTGTTACTTCTTCAAAAAACTCAATCAAGTTTGTGAGACATGATTTCCCATGCACAAAGCCATGTTGACTATCCCGAATCAGTCCTTGCCTTTCCAAATACATGTACATCCTGTCCCTCAGGATTCCCTCCAACAACTTGCCCACCACTGAGGTCAGGCTCACCGGTCTATAGTTCCCTGGCTTGTCTTTACCACCCTTCTTAAACAGTGGCACCACGTTTGCCAACCTGCAGTCTTCCAGCACCTCGCCTGTGACTATCGATGATACAAATATCTCAGTAAGGGGCCCAGCAATCACTTCCCTAGCTTCCCACAGAGTTCTTGGGTACACCTGATCAGGTCCTGGGGATTTATCCACTTTTACCTGTTTCAAGACATCCAGCACTTCCTCCTCTGTAATCTGGACATTTTGCAAGATGTCACCATCTACTTCCCAAGAGTCTATATCTTCCATATCCTTTTCCACAGTAAATACTGGTGCAAAATACTTGTTTAGTATCTCCCCCATTTTCTGTGGCTCCACACAAAGGCGGCCTTGCTGATCTTTGAGGGGCCCTACTCTCTCCCCAGTTACCCTTTTGTTCTTAATGTATTTGTAAAAACTCTTTGGATTCTCCTTAATTCTATTTGCCAAAGATACCAAGTCCCCTTTTTGCCCTCCTGATTTCCCTCTTAAGTATACTCCTACTGCCTTTATACTCTAAGGATTCACTCGATCTATCCTGTCTGTACCTGACATATGCTTTCTTCTTTTTCTTAACCAAACCCTTAATTTCTGTAGCCATCCAGCATTCCCAATACCTACCAGCCTTCCCTTTCACCCTGACAGGAATATACTTTCTCTGGATTCTTGGTATCTCATTTCTGAAGGTTTCCCATTTTCCAGCCGTCCCTTTACCTGCGAACATCTGCCCCCAATCAGCTTTCGAAAGTTCTCGCCTAATACCATTAAAATTGGCCTTTCTTCAATTTAGAACTTCAACTTTTAGATCTGATCTATCCTTTTCCATCACTATTTTAAAACGAATACAATTATGGTCACTGGCCCCAAAGTGCTCCCCCACTGACACTTCAGTCACCTGCCCTGCCTTATTTCCCAAGAGTAGGTCAAGGTTTGCACCTTCTCTAGTAGGTACATCCACATACTGAATCAGAAAATTGTCTTGTACACACTTAACAAATTCCTCTCCATCTAAACCTTTAACACTATGGCAGTCCCAGTTGATGTTTGGAAAGTTAAAATTCCCTACCATAACCACCCTATTATTCTTACAGATAGCTGAGATCTCCTTACAAGTTTGTTTCTCAATTTCCCTCTGACTATTAGGGGGTCTATAATACAATCCCAATAAGGTGATCATCCCTTTCTTATTTCTCAGTTCCACACAAATAACTTCCCTGGATATTTTTTCGGGAATTTCGTCCCTTAGCACAGCTGTAATGCTATCCCTTATCAAAAACACCACTCCCCCTCCTCTCTTGCCTCCCTTTCTATCCTTCCTGTAGCATTTGTATCCTGGAACATTCAGCTGCCAGTCCTGCCCATCCCTGAGCCATGTTTCTGTAATTGCTATGATATCCCAGTCCCGTGTTCCTAACCATGCCCTGAGTTCATCTGCCTTCCCTGTTACGCCCCTATGCATTGAAATAAATGCAATTTAATTTATTAGTCCTACCTTGTCCCTGCCTGCCCTGACTGTTTGACTCACTTCTGTTCTCAGCTGTACCCGTCTCAGATCGATCTCTTTCCTCACTATCTCCCTGGACCCACCTTACGAGTTTAAATCCTTCCGAGCAGCTTTAGGAAATTTCCCTGCCAGTATATTAGTCCCCTTCCAATTTAGGTGCAATTCGTCCTTCTTGTACAGGTCACTTCTACCCCAAAATAGATTCCAATGATCCAAAAATGTGAATCCTTCTCCCATACACCAGCTCCTCAGCCATGCATTCATCTGCTCTATCCTCCTATTCCTGCCCTCACTAGCTCGTAGCACTGGGAGTAATCCAGATATTACTACTCTCGCGGTCCTCCTTTTTAAATTCCTGCCTAACTCTCTGTAATCTCCCTTCAGAATCTCAACCTTTTCCCTTCCAATATCGTTGGTTCCAATGTGGACAATGACCTTCTGCTGGCCCCTCTCCCCCGTGAGAACATTCTGCACCCTCTCTGAGACATCCTTGATCCTGGCACCAGGGAAACAACACACCATTCTGCTTTTTCTCTGCTGGCCACAGAAACGTCTGTCTGTACCTCTGACTACAGAATCCCCGAACACAATTGATCTCTTGGAACCCGACGTACCCCTCGTTACATTAGAGCCAGTCTCAATACCAGAAACTTGGCTGTTCGTGCTACATTCCCCTGAGAATCCATCACCCCTACATTTTCCAAAACAGCATACCTGTTTGAAATGGGTATATCCACAAAAGACTCCTGCACTAGCTGCCTACCTCTCTTACCTTTCCTGGAGTTAACCCATCTATGTGACTGTATCTGAGACTTGCCCCCTTCCTATAACTGCCATCCATCACACACTGTTGCTGTTGCAAATTCCTCATCGCTTCTATCTGTCTCTGCAACCGATCCACTCGATCTGATAAGATTCGCATCCAATAGCATTTATGGCAGATATAATCCGCAGTAACCCTTAAACTCTCTTTAAACTCCCACATCTGACAAGAAGTACATATCACTGCAAAGGCCATTTTTGCTCCTTCACAACCTACAGACCCAGAAAATTACACCGTCTTATACCTCCACAAACACTGTCCTCGGTTAAATTAATAGTTATGGTTTATATTTTAATCAAGAGACATATCTCCAAAAACATATAATCAATAAAGAACCCACTCTACTCACTACTGCAAACTTTCTGTAGGTCACATTTGAAACAATACACTTATCTGATTCTGTGCTGTGAACTTTGCCCAACAGTTCCTCCAAGATTAGTTGTGAATTTCACTGTTTATGAATTTTCCCACATACACCCCGGTGTCCAGCGATAGATGGCTTCAAACAGCAAAGGCAGTCTCTGTCTCTCTCTCTGTCTCTCTCTCTCTCTCTCTCTCTCTCTGTCTCTCTTTCTGTCTCTCTCTCTGTCTCTCTCTGACCTCACCATGTGCTTCCTTTGTCTGCTCTTCTCCCTTTTAAAACTGCTGTGATTTTGACTTTTTTTCCAAAGTTCCAAAACAATACAACAGCATATAGAACAGGAATTGCTGCTTCTGGAATTCGAGGAAATCACCTCCAGTACCTAAAATACCTCAAAAAAAAAGGAACAGCTCTTACAGCCAGAAACTTTTCCCATCCATCTTGGATTACCCAGAATCCTCCTTTGTTTGAATAACTTATGTTTTGCTTAACATTGAGTAACTTGACCAATCGAATTGTATCTGGAACACAGCACCTGACATTTACCTTTAAAATAACCAGGCTATCTTCTTAATTTATTTTGAGGGGGTCTGGTCTGGTGCATAACACTAGCTACAAGTGGTCAGGCAGCTCACCAAGTTATCCCAAAGTGACCACCGTGTCCTTCCCACCACAGTTAGGACACACCTCAGCTTGCCAAATGAAACCCATTAAATGACCCCAGGGCTGTCCCTTCCAGCTCAGGAGGGTGGGGGGCTACTGATTGGAAAACTGCACACAAAGAGCCATCCAATCACATGTTATTTTGCAGGAAGGTGACTTTTACCAAAGCCGTTCCATCGGATTTATAAATACTTTTGAGGAGCACGGAATTAATCTGATTAGGAATGTTTGTTTTGCAGTAATATCCTGTTTTCATTAAATCAAAATCAATTTGCAAAATTCAGGCTCATGCCATTCCAGTGTGTTTGTTGGAACTTTATTCCTGTCATTTGAGATGTCGTCAGAGCGAGTACTTTGCTGGGCCAGGTGGAGGTGGCTCTGTTTACTCTGCCTGAGGGTTGAAATATTCATGTCCTGACATCGTTCAAATCCCACACTGATTTGATTCAGATCTCTGATCCTGCATCTATCTATCAAATTTTCTCAACGAAATGTTCGCAAACCCTGCAGCCATTTCTGAAGGTTATATCTGTCAGTGACCACTCAGAGATCCGAATGAGATTTCATACAATCCCTTCAGTTTGGGAAAAGGCTATTTGGCCCAACAAGTACACACCAACCCTCCAACAAGTATCCCATCCAGACTCATCCCCCACTGTCCTACAATTACCCTGACCGATGCATCTAACCTACATATCCAAATAAGCACTTTCTGTTCCCTGAACACCACAGGCAATTTAGCATGGCCAATTCACCTGAACTGCACATCTTTGGACTGTGGGAAGAAACTGGAGCACCCGGAGGAAACCCACGCAGACACGGGGAGAATGTGCAAACTCCACACAGACAGTTGCCTGAAGCTGGAATCAAACCCAGGTCCCTGGCGCTGTGAGGCAGCGGTGCTAACCACTGAGCCACCATGCTGCCCACTAAATGGCCAAATGACATAACAAAGGAGAACACATCAAAGAATGAATAGATACTGTCAGAAATCACACGACACCAGGGTACAGTCCAACAGGTTTATTTGAAATCACAAGCTTTTGGAGCTCTGCTCCTTCGAAGGAGAACTGCTCCTGACAAAGGGACAGCGCTCCGAAAGCTTGTGATTTCAAATAAACCTGTTGGACTGTAACCTGGTGTCGTGTGATTTCTGACCTTAGCCAGGCTAGTCATGCACCAGCACCTCCACTTCAATAGATACTGAGAGTGCATTTTGTTTAGCCTCTCTGGAGATAAACATTATTTGTCACAGTTTTCAAAGACTGAGACAACAAAATGAAACTGAACATTACATGCTGTGTCGGGGTCCCCAGGCTGGGTGTGATGGATTGGTAATGACACTGGGTTACTCCCCCTCCCACGGTCCAATGGCCTGGAGCCGAAATCCCACTCCAGTTTCTGGAACATGAATTTAAATAATTACTAAAATCTGGGATGTGAAGCTGATCTCAGTAATGGTGACTGTGAGTTTCATTCAAAAGCCCATGTGATTCATTCCCCCTTGCGCCCCTACCCCCGGACAAGGGAAACGCCTGGGTGGGGGACTGCAGGTGGGCCTGCCTTCTGAAATACTTACCAGCTCAATGCGAGCTCAGGACCAGCTGGGTGACACTGGAAATGCTCTGGGGCTGTCCTCAAAACATCCCTTGGAGAAAGTGAGGAGTGCTGGAGGTCAGAGTCGGGAGTGTGGTGCTGGAAAAGCACAGCAGGTCAGGCAGCATCCGAGGAGCAGGAGAATCGACGTTTCCGGCCTAAGACCTTCATCAGGAATTCTGCTGTGCTTTTCCAGCACCACACTCTCAACTCTAACACTGCAATTTCTTTACTGAGGGGATTGAGGAGCATTATTCCATGCTTTTGGATTATAAGTCTGTGATGTGAAACTAGAAACAGTATTTCCCTATTGTTGTGAAAACAACACACTGGAGATCACAGCGGGTCAGGCAGCATCCACAGAGAGAGACCTTTCCAGTCTAGAACATTCTTCATCAGAGCTGAGGTGACGTGTGGAGGGGACAGCATTTCTGCTGTAGTTTGGGGTGAGGAGGGGGTGGTGGGGGTAGTGTGTGTGTCGGGTACTGATGAGAAAGGATGTTGATGGTTCAGGTTGAGTGATCAGAATGTGAGAATGGGAGAACAGTGATGAGTCCAATTGTCAGGTTTGAAGGTACAGACAGTTCCATTGGAGTTGGGTGGGGGGTAGCGTGGGGAAGGCATTGTGACAGAGAACGCAACAAGTAAAGCTAAACGAAAGGGAAGAAATGGGAATTGGTTCACAAGTTTAAAGATATTGAACTTAGTAGTCAGTCCAGAAGGCTGTAAAATGCCTAGTCTGAAGATGAGCTGTTGTTCCTCCAGTTTGTGCTGTGATTCACTGGAAACCTACATGCAGAGGACAAACATGGGCATGCGAGCAGGACGCTATGCTCAAATGACTGACTATGGGAAGGTTGGGGTCCTGCTTGCACACAGCTTGGAGGTGTTCCACAAAGCGGTCACCCAGTCTGAGTTTGGTTTCTCCAATGTAGAGTAGGCCATTTTGGGTGCAGCAAATACAATACACAAGGTTGGAGGAGATGCAGGTGAAATGCTGCTTCACCTGAAAAGACTGTTTAGGCCCTTGGGTGGTGAGCAGGGAGGTGGTGAGGGGGCAGCTACACTACTTTCCATGATTGTTTGATTGGATGGTCTGCTAACGATGAGCAAAGTCATACTAGCTCAGTCAAATAATTGAATCACGTCCATAAAAATATAGACTCGAAATCATCCAAAGCCTTCTGTTACTCCCAGAAGTTAGGGACTATTTCAGTGCCATTTTAAAGCATTATAATCTAATGGTGTAAACACGGGTCACAGTGGAGACTGATAGAGAAGGCCAAAGTACAACGCCTCTTGTTCAGAGATCTCCTTCAGTCATTGGGTGTTGTGTTGGTTAACCTCAGCTGAGCTCTGTCACACGGAGTCTCCTGTCCCTGCAAGTTCCCCTCGCTGGCCACAACGGGAAGGAAAATGGCTCATGAGACAGGATAAAAAATGAGATCTGCAGATGCTGGAGATCACAGTTGAAAATGCGTTGCTGGTTAAAGCACAGCAGGTCAGGCAGCATCCAAGGAATAGGAAATTCAACGTTTTGGGCATTCCTGATGAAGGGCTTATGCCCGAAACATCGAATTTCCTGTTCCTTGGATGCTGCCTGACCTGCTGTGCTTTAACCAGCAACGCATTTTCACTCATGAGACAGGATGTTGTGGCACGGCCCCAAATGACCCGATGCTGGCACCTGATGGTATTGGCCACCTTTACCCAGTTGGCAGAGCTCGGAGGGGCTGTGCAAGGTCATTCGCTACCATCAATCCTGATTTGGCTTTGCTTTCTGTTGGGTTCATCTAGTGATCAGTGATGGAGGATACACCACCGGAGAGTAATACTGTCCTTAGATTAAAAAGGTAGGTTTAATGTATAAAGATGTGTGAAGGAGGGAGTGGTGTACTGGTAGCATTACTGAGCTAACAATCCAGGAGCCCAGGCTAATGTTCTGGTGACACGGGTTTGAGTTCCACCGTGGTGGACGGTGAAAATCGGATTCAGAAGAAATCTAGTGTAAGAAGCTAGACTGATGGTAACCATGTCAATAATGCCCCTGTGGGGCTGGGAATGCACAGCAGGACAGGCAGCACCCAAGGAGCAGGAGAGTTGACACTTCAGGCAGGACAGACTCTCCTGCTCCTCAGATGCTGCCTGACCTGCTGTGCTCTTCCAGCCTCACACTCTCAACTCAAATCTCCAGCATGTGCCGTCCTCATTGTCTCATTGACGGTAACCACTGCCCACTGATGCCAAAACCCATCCGGCTAGGAAAGGCAATCTGCCCTCCCTCCCCATTCTAGCCCACATTTGACTCCAACTCAACAGTAAAGTGATTGGTTCTTAACTCCCTCTGACAAACTCCAACATTTTATTTTAAATGTGCAATTACAATTGGTAAGTTATAATCAATAGGACCTTACAGAGGTCCTACAGATACAGCTGCTCCCTTTAAAAGCTTAAATTGAATTCTTTTCCACCTCCAGGCTCTAAGCTTTGTCTGTTAATAACATCATCTACAACAGACTCACAGAGTACAAGAATAAATTAACTTGTTCAGCTTCAGCCTTAGTGTTTAAATTTGAGAGAGTGGTCTGATAAAGGGTCACCTCCCTGATGCTCAGTGTGCTGATTAATCTTATTACTATAAAGGTATTTTAAATTTGTATCATTCCAACATTGCTTTACATCTCTAGCTCTTTTAGCTTATATTCTTTAATTCACTGTCGCTGTTTTAAATGGAATGATTGTTGACCTTACTAGATTCGGTACCACAACAGTGTTGTAATATTTCCTTTACTTCCCACTCTTTTTAACTTGTTCTATCGACTTGTAAAATTCTAACAGGACTAGACGGGGTAGATGCAGGGAGGATGTTCCCGATGGTGGATATATCCAGAACCGGGGGTCACAGTCTGAGGATTCGGGGTGAGCCATTTAAGACAGAGATGAGGAGACATTTCTTCACCCAAAGAGTGGGAGCCTGTGGAATTCATTACCACAGGAAGGAGTTAATGCCAAAACATTGAATGTGTTCAAGTGACAGCTAGATATAGCATGTGGGGGGATGGGATCAAAGGTTATGGGGAGAAAGCAGGATTGGACTACTGAGTTGGACAATCAGCCATGATCGTGATGACAGGCAGAGCAGGCTCGAAGGGCCAAATGGCCTCCTCCTGCTCCTATCTTCAAAATTGCTATGTTTCTACGTAGTACAATACTGAATTCTCTAATAAAGCTTTCATTATATTACTGACTATGCCCCAGAGCAGTTTACAGTTTTCAAGCTTTTTAAATTGAATATACAGCTCGACAATTCTTATTGGCTTTTCCTGCCTTGTTCAGTGCTTTTCCATATTTTTAACAATCGATATGCAGTTACTCACTTCTTTCAGGAGTTTCTGCCTTTAGCAGAAAGAAAGCACTTTCTCAGTTGTCCCTGGAAAGCTGGATGTTTTCCCAGTCTAAAATACTAACACCATAAAAGTTGAAGTCACATTCTCTGGATGTGGCCCTGATAATTCTTCCTCTGAAATATGATTTAAATGTTGATTCCCAGTTCGTCTTTTTCTTTCAATTTTCCTGACTTTGCTGCTTTCACTAGATTTCTTTAAATTTGCTTAATTTCAGCTTAAATCAATTCTAAGGCCCACCCCTTTTGCTATTCCTGGCAGGTACACGTGTTGACCATGCCAATGCTTCATATATGAGGTGTGAACTCTTACACTTCCTTACTTCCTTTCTGGCCTTGACACATTTTTCGTAACGTCATTCCGTTTTCCTGTGGGGATTTCTAAGTTTGGGTAAACGAGGGCTGCAGATTCTGGAGATCAGAGTCGAAGAGAGTGTTGCTGGAAAAGTGCAGCAGCATCCGAGGAGCAGGAGAATCGACATTCCGGGCAACAGTCCTTCATCAGGATTTCTAACTTTACCTCCTAATGAATGGAATTGAATTGATTGTCCTGTGTACTGAGACATAGTGAAAAGCTTTACCGTGTGAGCAATACAGGCAGATCACAGAGTTAAGCAGCACAGATAGTAAATAATAGGTAAACAGCAGCAAAAACAAAAACACAGGGACAGGCGAATGTTAAGAGTTTGTGAGTCCATTCAGTATTCTAACAACAGTAGGGTAGAAACTGTTGCAAAACCAGCTTGTGTGTGTGTGTGTGTGTGTGTGTGTGTTCAGGCTGCTGTACCTTCTCCCCAATGGTAGAGGTTATACAAAAGCATTGCCAGGGTGGGATGGATCTTTGAGAATGCTGGTGGCCTTGTCTTGACAGTGGGCCTGGTAGATGGATCCTATAGATGGATTTATAGTCACCTTCGCTAACACCTCAGGACCATCCATCTGTGGCTGACTCCTTTCTTTTTGTACTCCACACATACAGCTTCTTGCCAGTTTCTGAGTGAAGGTTTGGTTCGGATTACTGAGTTTGCTCTCTTGCTGCTTCCATGCCTGCTGCTGGTGGAATTCATGTGTCAGCTGTGAATTCTTCAATGGTCAACACTCCTAAAGTGGTAACCTCACTGGACTGAAAAGTCTTCTTTTATTTCTTATAAGCTTAATCACCAACACCTGCTCAAGGATAACGCGGTAACTGCGGAGCTTTTCCAGCACCACACTTTTTGCCAAGGGGAATAGGGTCAACGAATAAAGGCTGACCCAGCTGATTAACACCCGGACCCCATGAGTGAATTTTAAAACTGATTTGGTATACTCAGGATTATTAAACACATAGAGTCACAGAGTCATAGAGATGTACAGCATGGAAACAGACCCTTCGGTCCAACCCGTCCATGCCGACCAGATATCCCAATCCAATTTAGTCCCACCTGCCAGCACCCGGCCCATATCCCTCCAAACCCTTCCTATTCATATACCCACCCAAATGCCTCTTAAATGTTGTAATTGTACCAGCCTTCACCACTTCCTCTGGCAACTCATTCCACGCACGTACCACCCTCTGCATGAAAAGGTTGCCCCTTAGGTCTCTCTTATATCTTTCCCCTCTCACCCTAAACCTATGCTCTCCAGTTCTGGACTCCCCACCTTTGCCTATTTATCCTATCTATGCCCCTCATGATTTTGTAAACCTCTATAAGGTCACCCCTCAGCCTCTGATGCTCCAGGGTAAACAGCCCCAGGCTTTTCAGCCTCTGCCTGTAGCTCAAATCCTCCAACACAGCAACATCCTTGTAAATCCTTTCTGAATCCTTTCAAGTTTCATAACATCTTTCCGATAGGAAGGAGACCAGAATTTCACACATTATTCCAACAGTGGTCTAACCAATGTCCTGTACAGCTGCAACATGACCTCCCAACTCCTGTACTCCTTAACAAAGAAAGATTCAACAGAACATGCACTTTCTCAGCAATATTTAATCCTTAACCAAAATCCACTAGACTATCTGAACAGATATCGCCTTGCAATGTGTGGAACTTGGTGGATCAATTTGGTTGTCACGTTTCCCACATTATAGCAATGATTACACATCGGAAAATACTCCATCGCTTGTTGAGCACTTTGAGTTTGAGAAAGGTGTTAGAAAAATAAAAGTATTTTCTTTTCTCCTGCTAAAAACATGTTGGATTTTCATCTAATTATTCAATCTGGGGATTGTATTCTCCATACAATCTCCATAAAGTAAAATAGACCAAAAAAGGATTAATGATCTTTTGAAATTAATTCATTTGATTGACAAACTATGTAAATTCAGCTCTATGAAATAAAATATCTTATCAAAGATATTAAAGTCTATGCATTTTTAATAAGGAACAGTAACACAAACTTATCAGGAGCTCTCTTTCCCCTGTAAATGTCTTAAGTAGTTCCAAGCTGACTTCTCAATGATAAATCATTGTTTAGCTAATATCCATGAACAATTTTAGACTTATTTAGTGAATACATGACAGGGTGGTATAAAATCTGCTTGTTAAATGAAGCTTAGGCTTTAACCAGAGAATACTTCACCAATGGGAAACATTAGCTTTACAGTTCATCCCTCATGATATAAACAGCCTGATGAGCAATTACATGACTGACTTTGATTGCAATAGTGTCATTCATTGGTGTTACTCTGCTTATGTTAAAAATATCAGCAATAAACTAGTGGTTGTGTTGATTTGGAGATGGGAGGGTTAAGGCTGAGTTCTGCAGGAAATGCTCATAGTTTTTGCACAAATCATTGATTCCATAATTTCCTGAAATTTCCGTTCCTTTAGTCATTTGGATTGCTGACATGAGCTACCAAGATGTTCAATATTCTATCTATAACTTCTGAACAGATCTCTTTCACTGTTTACTCTTTGCATTTCTTTATCATTGTAATTTCGAAATCACGCATTTCAGTACACACATGTATCTCTGTCTATGTACATATAAAAATATTAATTCTATAGATATGTGTGAAACTAAAGAGAATTGATTTCAATATTAACCCTTGACAAACGACATTGCTGTCACTTCAGGCTCCAGCTGCTGTTGTGTCGTGTTGTTGAACAGGGAGACTTAGGGGTTCAGGTACATAATTCTCTGAGGTTTGCATCACATGTAGACAGAGTGGTTAAGAAGGCATTTAGCATGTTTACCTTCATTGCTGAGACCTTTGAGTAGAGGGGTCGGGAAGTCATGTACAGGACATTGGTGAGGCCCCTTCTGGAGTATTGTGTCCAGTTCTGTTCGTCCTGTTATAGGAAGGGTTTTATTAAACTGGAGAGGGTTCAGAAAAGGTTTACCGGGATGTTGCCGGGTATAGAAGGTTTGAGTTATAAGGAGAAGCTCGATAAGCTGGGACTTTTTTCCCCTGGAGGATGAGAGCTGACTTTATAGAGGTTTACAAAATAATAATGAGAATAGAGAAGGTGAATGGCCGGTGGGTCTTTTCCATAGCATAGAGCCTTTCAAGATGAGGGGGCATATTTATAAGGTGAGAGGAGGAAGATTTAAATAAGAAATGGGGAAATTTTTTTTTACACAGAGGGTGCTCATGTATGTGATGAAATTCCAGAAGTGGTGGATGTAGATACAGTTACAACCTTTCGATAAGGACATGAATAAGGAAGGGCTAGGGAGGGATATGGGCCAAGTGTAGGCAGGTGCTACCAGATTAGTTTGGGATTCTGGTTGAACTGAAGGGTCTGTTACTGTGCTGTATGTCTCTCTGAATCTTTGAAGCATTGCTGACTGACTTTTATTCTTAAAGGAAGATGCAGCATCTCATTTAAATATTGGTTATTCATTCAAACAATATATTTCCTTTATATATCTTTATAAAATTCATGTTCTGCACACAAAAAAAAATCACTGCATTTTCTTTGAGTTCTTTCTTTTCCATCCCCAATGTAATGTGGCTGATTTGTCGGCCTTCCTCAGTTGGCGTTCGATGAGCCAGACCTGTCGCCTTTCTGTGCTCTGCCTGGTGTTATCACCTCTGGACACTTTTCATTCACCTGCTCACACACATCACCAGGAGCAGGTAAGACGTGAAGCGTTGGCCTAGAGGGACGGACATCACCCGCTATAACGCGCGCGCACACACACACACACACACACCCAATCCTGGAACTCACAGTCCAAAAACAGAGACACTACCACTGTGTCAATGTAGCACCATAATCAGTTCCAGAACAGATATCAGGCTTAATTGTTAATTGCATAAATTAATTTAGATTGTGAACAGAGTGCATATGTTTATTGCAGAATTAGCACAGAGGAAGTGATACTGGTGGTCCTTACAGCATGGTGGTGGTGTCCCTACCTCTGGACAGGAGAGCTAAGTCCAATTCCCACCAACTCCAGAGGTTTATAACAACATCACTCAACAGGTTGATCTTAAAATATCTAGAAAGCATCCTTGCTGGTTAGTTACAGAGCTGGGAGTTGCTGGTTAGTTACAGAGTTGGGAGTTGCTGGTTAGTTGTAGAGTTGTGATTTGCTGGTTAGTTGTAGAGTTGGGAGTTGCTGGTTAGCTGCAGAGTTGGAAGTTGCTGGTTAGCTGTAGATTTGGGAGTTGCTCGTTAGTTGTAGAGCTGGGAGTTGCTGGTTAGTTGTAGAGTTGTGATTTGCTGGTTAGTTGCAGAGTTGGGAGTTGCTGGTTAGCTGTAGATTTGGGAGTTGCTCGTTAGTTGTAGAGTTGGGATTTGCTGGTTAGTTGCAGAGTTGGGAGTTGCTGGTTAGTTGTAGAGTTGGGTGTTGCTGGTTAGTTGCAGAGTTTGGAGTTGCTGGTTAGTTGTAGAGTTGTGATTTGCTGGTTAGTTGCAGAGTTGGGAGTTGCTGGTTAGCTGCAGAGTTGGGAGTTGCTGGTTAGCTGTAGAGTTGGAAGTTGCTGGTTAGTTGTAGAGCTGGGAGTTGCTGGTTAGTTGTAGAGTTGTGATTTGCTGGTTAGTTGCAGAGTTGGGAGTTGCTGGTTAGTTGTAGAGCTGGGAGTTGCTGGTTAGTTGCAGAGTTGGAAGTTGCTGGTTAGTTGTAGAGTTGGAAGTTGCTGTCGGTTGTCGAGTTGGGAGTTGCTGATTAGTTGTCGAGTTGGAAGTTGCTGATTAGTTGTCGAGTTGGAAGGTGCTGGTTAGTTGCAGAGTTGGGAGTTGCTGGTTAGTTGTAGAGTTGGGAGTTGCTGGTTAGTTGTCGAGTTGAAAGTTGCTGTCAGTTGTAGAGTTGGGAGTTGCTGGTTAGTTGTAGAGTTGGGAGTTGCTGGTTAGCTGCAGAGTTGGAAGTTGCTGGTTAGCTGTAGAGTTGGGAGTTGCTGGTTAGTTGTAGAGTTGGAAGTTGCTGGTTATTTGTACACTTAAAATGTTTCACTCTGTGAATAAATCCAACCATGAAGAAAGATTGATTTCTTGTCTCCTCCTTCACCAAAGATTGTCTTCGGGCCAATAAACCTGCTGAATCTATATCACATTTCCTTTTTTGTTTGAGTCAGGGTTGGTATATTTCCTGCCTTCCAGTCAAATAGCACAACGTCCATGATCCATCATCTGAAAGACTGCTGTCAAAGCTTTTTCTATTGGCTCTGTGACTTTCATCAGTTTCTGGGATAGCTGTTTGTCCGGATTCTGGGAGAACTGTTTTTGGGATTCTGGGATAGCTATTGTTGGGATTCTGGGAGAGCTGTTGTTGGGATTCTGGGATAGCTGTTTGTCCGGATTCTGGGAGAGCTGTTGTCAGGATTCTGGGATAGCTATTGTTGGGATTCTGGGAGATCTGTTGTCAGGATTCTGGGATAGCTGTTGTCAGGATTCTGGGAGAGCTATTGTTAATATTCTGGGATAGCTGTTGTCGGGATTCTCGGAGAGCTGTTGTTAATATTCTGGGCGAGCTATTGTCCGGATTCTGGGAGAGCTGTCGTTGGGGTTCTGGGAGAGCTGTTGTTAATATTCTGGGATAGCTGTTGTTGGGATTCTGGGAGAGCTGTTGTCCGGATTCTGGGAGAGCTGGTGTCAGGATTTTGGGAGAGTTGGTGTCCGGATTCTGGGATAGCTGTTGTCCGGATTCTGGGATTGCTATTGTCCGGATTCTGGGAGAGCTGTTGTCCGGATTCTGGGATAGCTGGTGTCAGGATTCTGGGAGAACCGTTGTTGGGATTCTGGGATAGCTATTGTCCGGATTCTGGGAGAGCTGTTGTTAATATTCTGGGAGAGCTGGTGTCAGGATTCTGGGAGCGCTGTTGTCCGGATTCTGGGAGAGCTGTTGTTGGGATTCTGGGAGAACTGTTGTTAATATTCTGGGAGAGCTGGTGTTAGTAATCGTTTGTCAGAGGTGTGTAATGACATCACTGAGCAGTTTGATTAGGAAAATATTTATGTTATAACATTTTGGCATCTCAATCTTGTACCTGAACTGAAGCCACTCAGCACTATTTTGTTTTCCCAAATCCTGACTTTTTGGAGACTGTTAAACTAACTGCCTTTTTGGCATTGACTGAATCTGTGCACCGCCTTCTGGATGGTTCTGTTTCATGGTGATATTAGACTTAGAGGCAAAAATAATTTTCTTTTCCTCTACCCTTTTATTCCTAATGCACTGAACAATTCACCACAAACTCGACTCGAAGGCTGCAGAAATTCTTTAAAAACTTCAGACTCCCTACATCTCTCATCGGGTACATTTAAGATGAAACTAAATCATTGTCTCCCCTTCTTGACACACAAGAGACATATACATCAAACTGAAAGCTGGGCATCATTCTTTCGAACCAAAGTGTCCAAATAACAATTTATCACAAACTTTCAGGACAATATGAAATATACAATAAAAATTATATTCCATTTCCCTTTCACGTCCCCACCAGCTGCTGCATTCTCTTTTCATTACATGGTAAAAGGACCATGGTCCTACTCCCCCATTAGAGAGATGACTGGTGATTGGTTTAACCTGAGGGTCACCACACCTCAAGTGAGGGCTGAGGCTGAGAAGAAAGCACCTTAGAGTTACACAGCACACAAACAGACCCTTCGGTCCAACTTGTCCATGCCGACCAGATATCCTAACCAAATCTAGTTTGATTTGTCAGCATTTGGCCCATACCCCTCTAAACTCTTCCTAATCATATACCCATCCAAATGCCTTTTAAATGTTGTAATTGTACCAGCCTCCATCACTTCCTCTGGCAGCTCATTCCATACACGTACCACCCTCTGTGTGAAAAGGTTGCCCCTTAGGCCTCTTTTATATCTTCCCCCTCTCACCCCAAACCTATGCCCTCAAGTTCTGAATCTCCAACCCCAGGGAAAAGACTTTGTCTATTTACCCTATCCATGCCCCTCATGATTTTATAAACCTCTATAAGGTCACCCCTCAGCCTCCGACGCTCCAGGGAAAACAGCCCCAGCCTGTTCAGCCTCTCCCTGTAGCTCAGATCCTCCAACCCTGGCAACATCCTTGTAAATCTTTTCTGCATTCTGTCAAGTTTCACAACATCCTTCCTGTAGCAGGGAGACCAGAATTAAACACGGTATTCTAAAAGTGGCCTAACCAATGTCCTGTACAGCTACACCATAAACCCCCAATCTCTCCACATAACCTTCAGCCAATTCCACACTGTAGGGAATCTAATAATAAAAAATAAAAAATGTGGGACTTGAATTCCTGCAGTTGATATTGCATACATTACAACCTAGCTGTCCAGCCAACTAAATTAACTCCTCTCCAGCATTGCATGCATGATACTGGGAGAGGTGCCAGTGTCGAGATAATTGTCATTGGATTCGTAATCTAAACTCCAAGTCTGACATTCTGGGGATTGGGGTTTGAATCTCACTGTGACAAGTGTAATAAAAATCCGGAATTGACAGCTAGCCGAATGGTAACCAGGGCAACCACTTTTGGCTTTTGATTCATCAACATCCTTTCGGGAAGGAAGCTGCAATCCTTACCTGGTCTGGCCGATAAGTGACTCCAGACCCACAGCAATGGGGTTAACTCTTAATGCCCTCTGGAGAATTAGGGATGGGCAATAACTGCTGGGCTGGATAGTGACACACACATCCCATGAGCAAATGAAGAGAACAAACCTATTAGTGGTGCACAGTGTACACCTAACTGCGGTTAACGTGACAGTATTTATTCAGCTGCTTCTATTGAACAGCCAGGGGATACCGAGGGGGGAAGAGCTGAGATTTTCCAGCTGTACGAACAAAAAGCACGTAATAAATGGACAGGCCAAATAAATTTGCATCATTTATTCTCTTGGAAATGTTTCCCTCAAATCGCTTTCCAATGCTAAAAAATTCTGCATAATTAAATATTCGGAACCTGTATCCAGGAATTTCCTCTTGTCATAAAGTACAGACTTCCTGAAATAAATTGTTTATTTCTTGGAAGAAGCAACTTTAATCAAACATTTTATAGGATTATGTGTTATTTTCCAACTGTGACTCTCTGTATGTTATTTGAGGTCTATATATCTATCTATCTGCATCTCTGTAAACAATCTATCTTGTTTGTTTGATTTATTGTTGTCACATGTGCCATGATACAGTGAAAAGTATTGTTTTGCCTGCTCTACAGGCAGGTTGTAGCATGCAAAATCCCTCAGGGTAGCAGAACAGAGTACGGAATACAGTGTTACAGCCACAGGGAAGGCGCAGAGAGATTAATATTTGGGGGTCTGTTCAAAAGTCTGATAATAGTGGGGAAGAAGCTGTTCTTGAATCTGTTGGTGTGTATTTTCAAACTTCTTTTATCTTCTGCTGATGGAAGAGGGTGGGCGAGAGTATAACGGGGGTTGGAGGGGTCTTTGATGATGTTGGCTTTCCGAGGAAGTATCAATGGAGTCAATGGATGGTTTGTGTCATAGCCTGGGCTATGTTCACAACTCCCTTTAATTTCTGACAGCCCTGGGCAGAGCAGCTGTCATAACATGCTGTGATGCATCCGGATCAGATTCATTCTGTGGTGTATCTATAAACATTGGTTAGAGTCCTTGTGAACATGCTGCATTTCCATAGCCTCCTGTGGAAGTGGAGATGTTGTTGTGCTTTCATGGCTGTTGCATTGACGTGGGTGGCCCAGGACAGATTGTTGGTGATTGTCACACCCAGGAGCATGATGCACTCGAACATCTCCACCTCCGCTCCTGATACAGCCAGGGCATGTCCTCAACTCCACTTCCGAAAGTCAATGACTAGTTCTTTCATTTTGCTGATGTTGAGGGAGAGAATGTTGTCTTTAATCCAGGCCACTCAGCTTTCAGTCTCTTTCCTGTATTCTGTCTCATCATTGCTTGAGATCTGCCCTACAACACTGGAAATGGACTTTGGCTGTCTGGTCATGAGGAATACAGCAGGGAGCTGAGTATGCAGCATTGTGGGGTACCAGTGATCAGGATAGCAGTGGAGAAGATGGCATCGCCTATTCATACTGACTGCATTTTCTCGGGTCAACAAGTCCAGGATCCAGTTACAGAGCAGGGAGCTGAGACTGAGGTCTCAGAGATAAGAGACGATTTTGTTTGGAGTGATGGAGTGGAAGGTGGAGCTGGAGGCAATGAGTGAGAGCCTGACATTGGTATTCTTGTTATGACTAAACTCTCGATGCACTTTACAGATAATGAGGCCAGAGCCACCGGCGGTGGCCATTGAGCCATGATGGGTGACTTTTCTTTGGCACCCGGATGGTGGGGGTCCCCTTGAAGCACATGGGTGCTTGAGATTGTAGCAAGGAGAGGTTAAAGATGTCATCGAACACTCCCACCAGCTGGTCAGCACAGAACCTGAGAGATCTTCCATTCTACACCATCTCTCTGTATAGCTCTACAACATCTATTCACGCCATCTCTCTGTATATCTCTATAACATCTACCGACACCATCTCTCTGTATATCTCTATACATCTGTCCACACCATCTCTCTGTATATCTATATAACATCTACCGACACCATCTCTCTGTATATCTCTATACATCTGTCCACACCATCTCTCTGTATACCTCTATAACATCTACCGACACCATCTCTCTGTATATCTCTATACATCTGTCCACACCATCTCTCTGTATACCTCTATAACATCTATCCACGCCATCTCCCTATATATCTCTATAACATCTACCGACACCATCTCTCTGTATATCTCTATAACATCTATCCACGCCATCTCCCTATATATCTCTATAACATCTATCCACACCATCTCTCTGTATATCTATATAACATCTATCCACACCATCTCTCTGTATACCTCTATAACATCTATCCACGCCATCTCCCTATATATCTCTATAACATCTACCGACACCATCTCTCTGTATACCTCTATAACATCTATCCACGCCATCTCCCTATATATCTCTATAACATCTATCCACACCATCTCTCTGTATATCTATATAACATCTATCCACACCATCTCTCTGTATATCTATATAACATCTATCCACACCATCTCTCTGTATATCTCTGTAACATCTATCCACACCATCTCTCTGTATATCTATATAACATCTATCCACACCATCTCTCTGTATATCTCTGTACATCTTTGCGTACATCTATCTATCCCATTTTTCTCTTCTTGTACACCATCCATCCATGCCTCTCTCTGTATGTCAGTATTTGAATTCATCTCAGCTCATAATCCCAGTGACCCTGAGACTGTGATTATGATCAATATTACCCATCTTTCATCGACATAGGGCTGGGTTAAGTATAACAACACCAGGCAATGGAAACCTTCCTCTTGTCGCACCAATCCTGAGGGCAACACTTCCTCTCCCAGTTCACTTCAGTTCAGTAGAAGGGAGCCAGTTACACATCGATTCCATCTTTAAAGCTTCTTTGAATGAGAACAACTGATTAAGAGCCGTTTTCTTGATTAGAATTCTGTGCAATGGGGAATTGATTGAAGCCATCCAAACAGAGATTGCCAAGAACTCTGCAAAACCTGTTGTTGAGGAAGACGATGCCTCTGAGCTGATTCTGGACAGGACTTTGTTGTGCTGTTTAATTAAACGTCTGAGGCACATTTACAAGGTGAGATTGTCTCCTGATTGTTACCATGTCCAGGATTTTGAGAGCCATCACTTTCATCAGTTCAAGATACATGAGAAAGGAAAATGTACTAATTCTGAAGGTTACTGACAAGGAAACAAAACACATGATAGAATTTCTGAACTGAGTTATTCTTTACCAATGATCAAAGCTTATCTCTCCTTTTTTATATTTATTCAGCCTTGGGACATGGCCGTCACTGGCTGGGCCCAGAATTTATTGCCCCGTCCCTAGTTGCCCCTTGAGAAGGTGGGGGTGAGCTGCCATCTTGAACCGCTGTAGTCCATGTGCTGTGGGTTGACCCACAATGTCCTTAGGGAGGGAATTCTGGGATTTTCACCCAGTGACACTGAGGGAACAGCGATATATTTCCAAATCAGGATGGTGAGGGGCTTGGAGGGGAACTTGCAGGGGGTGGTGTTCCCATGTACCTGCTGCCCTTATCCTTCTAGATGGAAGTGGTTGTGGGTTTGGAAGGAGTTGCCTGAGGATCTTTGGTGAATGTGTTGCTGGTCAAAGCACAGCAGGCCAGGCAGCATCTCAGGAATAGAGAATTCGACGTTTCGAGCATAAGCCCTTCATCAGGAATAAGAGAGCGAGCCAAGCAGGCTAAGATAAAAGGTAGGGAGGAGGGACTAGGGGGAGGGGCGATGGAGGTGGGATAGGTGGAAGGAGGTAACGTGGCTGAAGAGTTTCTGTGCAGAGGAGATGACCTGGGGGGTGCAGTGAGAGAGGGTCTCTTCCTCCCTCTACAAGGATTTCAGTGCGTCCCTCTCTCACTGCACCCCCCAGGTCATCTCCTCTGCACAGACCCTCCACGATTCTTGAAGTTTGAAACAGAAGTGGTAGTTGCTGGAGAAACTCAGCAGGTCTGGCAGTGTCTGTGAAGAGAGAATCAGAATTAACGTTTCGAGTCCAGTGACTCTTCTTCAGAACCTTGAACTGCTTAACCAGCAGGAGTGAAGTCCTGAAAATAACCAATGCTGCAGATCCTCGCAGGTCAGAGCAAGCTCATGTTACATCACCCAGACTCATAACGTT